>NC_045697.1:47394775-48111130 GCF_009834535.1 Camelus ferus | reverse complement strand
TATTGGAAGTCCTAGCCACAGCAATCAGATAAGGGGGAAAAAAAAAGAAGGGCATCTAAATTGGAAGGGAAGTAAAACTGTCACTGTTTGCAGATGATAGGATAGTATATATAAAAAAACCCTAAAATGTCACCAGAAACTTTTAGAACTAATAAATAAATTCAGTTAAGTCACAGGATACAAGATTAATATACACAAATCTGTTGCTTTTCTATATGCTAATAATGAGCTATCAGAGAGAGAATACAAGAAAACAATCCCATTTCCATTTGAATCAAGGAGAATAAAATACCTAGGAATAAACTTAACCAAGGAAGTGAAAGACCTATACTCTGAAAACTATAAGACGTTGCTGAAGGAAATTGAAGATGATACAAATAAATGAAAAGATATCCCATGTTCATGGATTGGAAGAATTAATATTGTTGAAATGTTTACTACCCAAAGCAATCTACAGATTTAATGCAATCACTATCAAAATACCCATGACATTTTTCATAGAACTAGAACAAATAATCCTGAAATTTATATGAAATTACAAAAGATCCTGAATTGCCAAAGCAACCTTGGCAAAAAAAAGAACATAGCTGAAGGTATCAAGCTCCCTTACTCAAACTATACTATGACGCTTCAGTAATCAAAGCAGTATGGTACTAGCACAAAGACAGACACATAGATCAATGGAAAAGAACAGAGAGCCCAGATATAAACTCATGCACCTATGGCCAACTAACTAACCTATGACAAAGGAGTCAAGAATATACAGTGGAGAAAAGACAGTCTCTTCAATAAGTGGTGCTGGGAAAACTAGAGAGCTACATGCCAAAGAATAAAATTAGAACATTTTCTCACACCTTATACAAAAATAAAATCAAAATAAATTAAAGCCCAAATGTATGGCCAGAAACTACAAAAATCCTAAAAGAAAACATAGGCAGAACACTCTTTGACATAAATCACAGCAATACTTTTTTGGACCTGTCTCCTAAAGCAAAGGAAACAAAAGCAATAATAAATAAATGGGGACTTAACTAAACTTCAAGGCTTTGGCACAACAAAGGAAACCATCAACAAAACAAAAAGACAACCTACTGAATGGGAGAAAATACTTGCTAATGATATGGCTGATAAGGGATTAATATTCAAAATATATAAGCAGCTCATACAACTCAATACCAAAAACAAAAAACAAACAAACAAAAACAGACAACCTGATTTAAAAGATGTGCACGAATGATAAATGCTGGAGAGGGTGTGGAGAAAAGGGAATCCTCCTACCCTGTTGGTGGGAATGGAGTTTGGTGCAGCCACTATGGAGAACAGTGTGGAGATTCCTCAAAAAACTAAAAATAGATTTACCATATGACCCAACAATCCCACTCCTGGATATATATCCAGAGGGAACCTTAATTCAAAAAGACACCTGCACCCCAATGATCATAGCAGCACTATTTACAATAGCCAAGACATGGAAACAACCTAAATGTTCACCGACAGGTGACTGGATAAAGAAGTTGTGGCATATTTATACAATGGAATACTACTCAGCCATAAAAAGAATAAAATAATGCCATTTGCAGCAACATGGATGGACCTGGAGATTGTCATTCTAAGTGAAGTAAGCCAGAAAGAGAAAGAAAAATATCGTATGATATCACTTATATGTGGAAACTAAAAAAAAAAAAAAAAAAAGACAAACAAACTTATTTACAAAACAGAAATAGGCTCACAGACATAGAAAACAAACTTATGGTTACTGGGAGGGAAGGGGATGGGAAGCAACAAATTGGGAGTTCTTGCAGATACTAACTAATGTACATAAAATAGATAAACAATAAGTTTATACTGTATAGCACAGGGAACTATATTCAATATCTTGTAGTAACCTATGGTGAAAAAGAATATGAAACAAATATATGTATGTTCCTATATGACTGAAGTATTGTGCTGTACACCAGAAATTGACAAAACATTGTAAACTGACTATACTTCTCTACATATATATTCTATATATATATATAGAAAATAGAATGGTGGTGGCCAGGGACTGGGGAGAAGGGGAAAAGGGGAGTTTGTGTTCAGTGGGTATAGAGTTTCAGTTTTGTGTAGAGTTAATACTATTGCAATGTACATTTTAAAATGGTTAAGAGTAAATTTTATGTTTTTTTATCGCAATTTTAAAAAAAGTGTCCCAGTTAAGTTATATGTTATATATAGGTTGAGTTATGTTACATGGTCTCCCTGCCCATGACACAGAGCTGAGTCATTCAACTAATCCTTCCTTTCTGAAGCAAGCCATACTCAACACTCCTCCCCAACCTACTCCAGGGAATGAGTCACTCAAGGCTGTGTTTTGTGGTGACTCTGCCTGAAATGAGGGTGGTGGAAAAAACACTGAAGCTTCCATGGCTTTGCACATGCTCCTCCCCAGTTGGGAAAGTGCCTGGCTTATTTGGGGCAGTAGTCCATCTAGGGTGGCTGGAGAATTAAGGCTGAGTGGGTAGGAAGGCGGTGAGGTCGGAAAGGTCCAATGTGATGCAAGGCCTGAAAAATCGGACCTCATTCAAAAGTTGGAAGTTTATCCTCTAGAGAATGGAAAACTCTCTAAAAGGTTTCCACAGAGGTGAGTGACAAGATCCCGTTTGTGGTTTTAGAAACAGAATTCTGACAACTGAAAAGGATGGACTGGCCAGGGCAAAGTTGGTATACAGTTCAGCTGGTATCCTCTGCACTTCTGCAAAACCATCTTAAAGAAACTGTGGAAGGGATGAATTTAAGAGATGTTTTTAAGGGAGAATTAAGAGGACTTGGTGACCAATACGAATGGAATTAACTGAAAAGCATTTGAAGGAACAAATATAATTCACCTGGCATAGGGCCTGACCCACAGTAGACAACCAATAAATATTCATTCCCCCACCTCTTAGAAATACATTTGCTTTACAACTAGCATAATTGTTCTGTTCCTTGGTTGCTGGGATAACTATGATTTTAAAATAAATAAATACATGCACATCACATTTTATTGTGCTTTGCTTTACTGCACTTTGCAGGTATTGCATTTTTTTTTTTTTAATGGCTTTTTGGTTTGGGGGTTTTGCTTTTGTTTTTGTTTACAAGTTGAGGGTTAGTGGCAACCCTGCATTGTCAGATGATGGTTAGCACTTTTTAGAAATAAAGTATTTTTAAATTAAGGTGTGTATATTGTTTTTTTAGACATAATGCTATTGCACACTTATTGCACTACGGTATAGTATAAAAGTTACTTTTTATATGTACTGGGAAACCAACAAATTTGTGTGCCTTGCATTATTGTGATATTTACTTTATTGTGGTGGTCTGGAACCAAACTTGAATTACCTCTGAGGTATGCCTGTAAATATATTTTCACCAGGGAAAAATTTCTTTCATACAATGGAAATTGAAACAATCACTTTGGAAAACTTTTGGTAATAAAGGGCAAATTTGGCAACATTGAGTAAAGCCTAAGATACTCATACCCTAAGACCATGCAAGTCCACTTCTGTCTATAACACCTACAGAAGGTCTCATGTAGGTGAAAATTGGGAACCAGCCAAAACGACTGTAAAGAGGAAAATGGATAATGAATTGTAGAATACTCATATAATGGCATGCTATATAGTATTTATGAACATAGATAAATCCCGAAAACATATTAAGCAAAACAAAAAAGTTTGCAGAGATATATATATAATACCACTTAAGGTTTAAAATCTGTTAAATAACACTGTGTAATAAAAAAGAGAAGAGGCTTGATAAAGGAGAAGTGCACAGAGGTCTTAGTTATGTTTATGGCATTTAATGTCTTGAAAAAAGGACTGGAGCAGGTACAGCATAATGTTAAGATTTGACAGAGTCGCATACACTGGTGGTTCATTACAAGATTCTCTATTCTTATTCATATGTTTGACCATTTTGCAATAAAAGTTTTTTAAATGAAGCAGAGTAGTCAAATGTCAACTGTCCTTTTAGCTCCAGAATAATATTGTGTCCAGTATTTGCTAAAGCTGAAGGACACAGAGAGTAGGTCACATCTTTAATACTGAACAGTCTCTGCGGAAACAGCAACCAGCTTGGTGCACCAGACAGGGAGTTCTGAGAAACTGGTGCTTATCTGGCTCTCATCTTGAGCAACTCAGTAATTGTCTTGTGACCTTGAGCAATTCATTTTACTTTAGTCCTCAATTTCTTCACCTCTTCAGCCAGTGTAGCTTAAATCCCCCTTGAATTCAGAGAATTTAGATAGCCTGAATCTTAAAGGGAATTTAAAAAATAATAACAAGGGTAGCTACTATGCATTGCTACATGTCATAAGCACTTTAATTAGGAGGATTAAAAGGTACAATGCATGTATGTTCTGTTTTTATCTCTAATCTATACATCAGGAAATTGAAGCTTAGAAAGGTTAAATAATTTGCCAATGACACACAGACAAAGCAGGGATTTTAACCCAGATACATCTGTCACTTTCTGACTCTAAACACCATGTATATTTTTATTTTTTCCTTTTTTTTTTCCTGCAAAGTGCAGATCTTCATTGACACAGAGGCCATCCTCACCCACTGAGACCAGGTTCCTGTAGTTCTCCAGCATCATCTCCCTGTACAGGGAGTCTGTTCCAGGCCCAGCATTTCCCACTCCTCTGGGTAAAACCCAGGGTAACATCTTCAAAGGTCACTGCTTCACGGAGCCAGTCCATTGGAAGCCTCAAGGTCATACCTTCCTCTTCTTCATGTGTCTTGTGGGAGTGGGCAGAGTCCCCACACTGCCCATGCATGGTCTTAACCAGACCCGAGGACCCTTGCTGGGTCAGATCCACATTGTTAGTAAGTACCCCTTCTGATATTCTGAGTAGGGTGGCCATGTAACTTATCCTCCAAACCAGGGCACTGAGAGTAAAAGGGGCACTGTTATGAGATCGTCATACTAAGTGAAGTAAGCCAGAAAGAGAAAGAAAAATATCATACACCATCACTTATACGTGGAATTTTAAAAAAAGAGACACAAATGAACTTATTTACGAAACAGAGACAGACTCACAGACATAGAGAACAAACTTATGGTTACCGGGGGGAAGGGGTAGGGGGTGGGAAGGGATAAATTGGGAGTTTAGGATTTGTAGATACTACTATATATAAAATAGATGAACAACAATGTCCTACTGTATAGCACAGGGAACCATATTCAACTCCCTGTAATGGCGTATAATGAAAAAGAATATATACGTATAAATGAATGACTATGCTATACACCAGAAACTAACACAACATTGTAAATCAACTATACTTCAATTTAAAAAAATTATCCCAGGCATAAACCAGGACTGTCCCAGGCAAACTAGAACACATGGTCACCGTAGTTCTGACTCTCCAGCAAACAAATTCCAGCAGCTTTTTAGAGATACCAGACAAGCCCAGTGGTTTTCTAGTAGTAACCAAGCAGGTCACTTAGATGCCCAGTCTAAAGGTCTGTTGCTCCAGTAGCACCAGAGGTCCTCCCAACCCAGCTGGCAGAAATAGATGCTGGAACGATGCCTTCTGGTGATGTCTTCATACACAGCTGTTGCCCACACAGGACACTGCAGCTGCTCCAAAGTCCTTCCACAGTTTATCTCTTACTGCCGTATTCATTTCCTGGAGCACAGAGTTTCTGCTTCCTCCCTTGCTCAGGCATTTAGAAAAATCCTGTCTGCAAAGAAGACTCTCACTCCTGGAATCCTTTGAGATAAGAATGGGATGATGTCGCCCTCTAGTGTGAACAAGGAGGCAGGGAGCACAGACAGACTTGGTCACTTACAGAAGAGAATGCAGAGAAAGCAGAATACTAGCCCTTAGCAAGCAAATGGATTAACACCTTTTCCTGTTTAATTATTAGGACAACTTGGTAAAGTCCACGCTTATGTTCTTCATTTTTATAGATCATAACACTGCTCAGTGAGATTGAGTAACTTATTCAAGGTCACAGAACTAGGAAGTGAATTGAAATTTGAACACAACTCTGTCTAGCATTAAAGCCCGTGGTCTTTCCCTGTATCAATCTATAGACCATATATAAACTGAGTCTTCAGATATTCAAAATATATTTTGAAACACTGTTTAATGCCAGAAGCGGAAGTTGAGGATCGATTGATTTATTACATAAAGAGACCTCAGAGCACTTTAAGACGAAGTATATGTCCCCATGTGTGGTGGGGGCAGGAGGTGTGGTGGGGGCGGGAGGTGGCGTTGGGTGGAAACAGTCCCTGATGCCTTTCTTTGTGATTCCTTCATTTATAATAGCCTCCTACATCTACATCTTTGTTAATGTTTTCCCACATCCTTCACAAAAATTCAGTCTTCCTCGCTGATCCTTATCTCTCCTGCTTCTGAACTACCTACCACTTCTTTGCACCAGTTTTCTTAGTCACCTTAGTATTATAGTCACCAGCACATCTGCCTAATTCCTCCATCCACCACCCTTGTATTACATAGTAAGCTACCCAAAAGCCGAGACCATCTTATTTTTTTCTCATTTTAAACCCCTATAATATCTATCACAGTGCTTCCACAAAGAATAGACCCTCAAGATATTTGCAGAATTTGGACTGCAAGAGCTGTCACCCACTGTCTTTGATGAGATTTTAATTGCAAGACATCAATAGCTTCTTCCAACTTGATAACATCCCACTATGTCCTCTTACAGAGAGAATTAGACACATTAAATTTCTAATAGCCTGGCAAGATCAAAGCTCTCCTAACTCACATCCACATACTGGTGAAAATACAGAACCATAAACTTTGGACTTGGAAAATGGGCTGGAGGGATGGTCTCTCCCCTCATCTCAAGCGTGGAGGCTGTGGGGCAGCGTTCCACCATGTCTGTCTCTGTCCTCCTTCACTTCCCCGTCCCCCTCCCTCCATATTTGGTGGTGCTCTGCTCTACCATAGCATCATCTACCCTCTCATTCAGTTGCTCCCTTAAATAGAACACTTCTGCTTTTTTCCTCTCCCTAAAAGGTTTTCCCTGATCCTGCCTGGTGTGTCCTCCGTGTTCAGGGAAATGTGACCGACCTCCTGACCTCTCATTCTGTCGCAGACCAGCTGTCTTCCATGTATTAACCCTGTTTAAGTAAGTCTTTAAATTCCTGAGACGCTCAGTCAGCAGCATCAAGAGCGGCAGCACCATCTGCTAGGCGTTTAACCCCCGGCTCCCTGTGATGGTGGAGGCAAATTAGAAACCCAGGTCTCATCTGGGGCGAGGCCTGAGCCACATAATATCTTAACGCTCATTGGCAATTTTTCACTCATTCTAAGTGTTGGCAAAGTAAGTTTTGATATTGAAAAGGTAAAATTCTAGTACATTTATGTTGGTTTCAGTGATATATCACTGAACAAATAATATTTGTATACTCTGTTATATTATATAATTATATAATATAATACATAATACTCTGTATTACAATACATAATATTTCAGCAAAATATTAGAAGCAATTTATATAGTCATTAAATACAAAATTCAGCCCTAGGCTAGTATAACCAAAACATTTTGAATGACTTTATAATATTCTGTGGTTTCAAAGTATATTTATTAACCTGGAGAAATGCTTAAGTTATAATGTTAAGTGGAAAAGAAATAGGATGTAAAAATGAATTAAAAACTAGTAACCATTTTGATGTATTTTCATCCATTTTTTTCCTGCACACATATTCTTAAAAATATAAAAAGAGAACTGCTAATGTTTAAAAAGCATTTCTACGTGTTCCTAGTAGTAACAAAGCAACGCAAGGTGATAGCTCTGCTGTAGGTGCAGCGTGTTAACCAGCACAAACCCACGGCTGACAGGTGACTTAAACCATTTTTATTGCTTCCACCAGTTCATGGAACTCTTTTTCCCTACTACCAATTCTTCAGCACTGCCACCCTGAAAAAAAAAAAAATCAACCCTTTCATTTCTCTCATTTCTTCACTGTATTTGCTCCCAAAGTCATCCCAGACCCTCATCTTTGCACTTCCTAAGTCACAGATAAAGGGACTAGGAAGGGAGAACAAGCACACATTTCTCCTAGTTCTTCCCACCAAGATCCCCCTCCTTGCATCCCTGAGAAGACATGGGGCACTGTCACTAGAGAAAGACTGGTGGCCCATGAGTACACAATTCCATTAGAAGATGACAGTCCCACTACTGCAGTTTCAGACAAGATCAGAATCTTGTATAGTAATTGCCTAATTCTGGCAAACAAATAAATATGCTACATGCTTTTAAAAGCTGTAACATAAGGCACTTTGGCATGTATGCTGAAAGGAGTTCTTATTTCTCTCTCTTATATTTGTCTTCAGGATGGGGCAAGAGACACTGAGAGCTCATGTGACATAACACTTGTCCTTCCAGACAGCTGAGTATTTCCGTGGATAGACAGTGGCATGTACTTGGAGGAGCTTCCTTAATATGTATTTAGACAGCAGGTGTTTAAAACATAGTTCAGCCTGTCAGACAAAGAGCCATTTCCAGTCATTCCATTTGTATGCAGAATGCACTCAGGTCAGAGAATATCCCCAGATAATATTAGAGAAAAAGAGATGTTCCGTATATGCCAATAACAAAACCCATCCACTGTGGTTAGGAATTTGAGGAGGAAGTATATAAAGGAGAGATTCAAGGAGGTGTAGGTTCAATTAATGCCTTGATAAGTTTTCCATTTTTATGAATCCCACACTTGATTATTTTTTCATTGCCCATAATCTATTACAGCAAGCTCACAAATACACTGCCTCCCAACTGTGGAGATTAAGTTTCCAAATACCTACAAAGTGAAAGAAGCTGAATTTGAGACATTTAAGAGCCTAGAACATAAGCAGAGTTGACAGACTTAGTTTAGTATATAAGTCCCTTACAAATTAAACTATAAAACAGCACAGTACATAAAGAGATTACCAATGACTTTTTCTACAAATTAAATCAGTAATAATGGGTTTGTGCTTAATAAAATGGAGAGGAGAAAGATATCCAGTCCTACCTGTCATACGTCTGACTAACATCTTTCTTTCCATAGTTCCCCAAACCTTAGACCCATCTTGACTGGAATCCTTTACTCACCCCACCTGAAAAACCAAGAGGAGGAACAGGACTAGTGATGGAAAGATTCTAATTTGGAATATAGTGAAATTAGGTGTATCCAAGAATTTCCAAAGAGGTGATCAGAAATAGAGGACTAAAAACAAAGAAGGAGACTAGGGGTGGAGATAGACATTAGGGGTCATCTAGGTGGGAATGGTGGAATAACGAAAAGGAAAGGAAGTAGGTCTGACGCTTGGAATAATTCAAGAGTAGTGAAGAGAGAAAGAAACGGAACAGACAGGGGAGATGTGATTTCCCCTGAGTCTTTTTCAACTCTTCTGAAGGTTCACAAAGGCCAAGAGAATGGAATTTTTCAGAAGAAATTGATGATTATCATGAGTGAATGTGATGGAAGGGTGGAGGGAAATAAGGACTGAGGTCATTGATTTGATGTCTGGAGTTGGCCAACCACCTCTGGGCTTCTGGACCCACTATTCCATTAACCTGCTTCTCTCCAGGTCCAGAGGGTCTAAAGAGTGAGTGAGCCAACAGGGAAACAAAGAACAAGAATTTTCCTTTCCTTCATTGTCAGATTTGTTATTTCCATTTCTTCCTTCCTTCCTTCCTTCCTTTTCATCTTCTCTTTCAAGATGAGAGGGTAATAGAATCAAATGAACTTTCCACAGAATGAAAGAGGCTTAATTATGTCAAGAGTTGAGCTTCTTATTCAATTATTCAAATAAATAAATTGGCCATTATATTTCCTTCAGTCTCAGTTGTATTTTAATTCTTTGCATACTTTGAAGATATTTTTATTAATGAACATAAACATAACTATTTGAACAATAATGAAAAATGAAGAGTCTATGATTCTAACTGCCAGAGTTGGGAGGCCAGTTAGTGGTCGTCTAGACTGACTGTCTACAGAAATCATATTTTCTCCTATGGTGTTTCCAGAAGCAGCTGCAAGGAAATCTCTTTGTGGTCAGTTTTCAAACACTTCTAATAATTTTAAAACTCTCCCATTCATTGTTCTGTGTGTCTTTAAAGGGAGGAAAACTAAGAGCAAAGGGTGGCTATTAAAGAGAGGCTCAATAATTCCTCTCACATATGATAACAATTTTCAAATATTTGAAGGGCTGTCATACTTCTAAGCCTTCTTTAATGAATTTATTTAATAAACATTTTATTGAGGGCCCTATGCAAAGATGATAAAAAGCTACTCCACCCTCCAAAAATGGGAAGTTGCAAAAGGAACCTAATTTTTGGTATCCTCTCACATCCCTCCCTTAGCCTATGCATTTCCTAATGGCTTAATGCCTTTTTTTCACCCCCCGAAAAGCATGGCTACAAGCTGGCCTGCAACAGGACAGTGGGAGAAACATTCGTCTTTTGCCATGTTCACACTGAATCCAGTATTCAGTGTCACATAATTTGTAGATGGTGAGTTTAGAAAGTGAAATATTTTTTGGTGATTCCCAAAGATATCCCCTTGGTTCTCCTGGGAGGCATTACTATGTAAAAGTGAGTATGTGGTCATGTGGATAGCATCCAAGACTCTTCAGAAATAACTGCTTGGCCAGTTGGGGAGAAACCCAATCTGGAGGGGTAAGAGAAGTAGTACATTCTCACGCCGTCAGCCTCTCTAGCAAATCCTTCCTCATCTGCTGGGCAAAAAGAGGAAGATGTTATGTGGATCACTGGGTCCATGCCTGAACCACAGGGTAGAGAATTCACATATTCAAAACATATTGACACAACATTGTAAACTGACTATAACTCAATAAAAAACAATTAATTTTAAAAAAATGTCTTTTTTTTTTTACCTCGGTATAGAATGTAAATTTTCCAAACTTATCTGATTTCTTTTTTAATGGAGGTACTGGGGATTGAACCCAGGACCTTGTGCATGCTGTGCTAAGCATGCACTCTACCACTGAGCTATACTCACCCCCTCTATGATTTTTGACAAATACATTTCACAAACTTATATTCAGGGTGCAAGCAAAAAGTTTGGCAAGAGTATTTGCTATCTAGAATAACACTCTTAAAACAAAAGAAAAAAGTTCCCTTTCCACCCCCCATAGACTATTTTGTAGATGTGGAAATACTAAAAATAAGGATTAAAGTTTCCACAGAAATGAATATCTCAAAGCAGGATTCTCCATTCTATTTCCTCTCCGTATGTTTAGTATCTCATTTTCACACATCATGTGTGGTCCACTAAATTTAGATAAATCGTCTTGGCTGTGTAATTGTAAATTACTAAAGAAAGCCAAGCTTACGGGAGGGAAGGTGTATGTTGTTTGGGTTTCCTTATTTTCACAATTAACAGGTAAAAATACTGAATAAAGCAGTCAATATGGGGAAAATACTTAGGTAGAGTCTTATTCAAAAGCTTGCTACTTTAAGTAATTTCATGCCTCTCATAAGATGATATGCATGAGGATGTCTGTATCTGTATCTATATCTATATATGTAGCCCTACCAGGAGATAAATGCTAGGATACATAAGATTCATCTGGCATTCATGCTGTTACTACTAGAGACATATAAATACAGCCATATAATTGCAAGCTTTACTGAAGTAAGGTCTGTGCTGTATCATCTTTATGAATCCACCTACAGCAGCAAATGTGTACATAATTACAAGAAAGGGATATACTTCTTGTGCTGGTCATTTGCCTGCTTACTCTTAGATTCATTCTCATCCTTCCCTAGTTCTGCCTGTATCTCAGGGTTTACATTTCCCAAGGTCCCTTGATAAGTGGCTCTGAGGAGGTGTGCCAGATAGGAAGTCTTGCTGGATTACTTGGGAGTGGGAGAGAGAAGGTGAAGTGTTCTGCCCTCTCTTTCTCTGCTTTGGAGGCATCTCTGGCATTGGCTATTCTTCCTCCATAACACCAGTTCCCACGGGCTAATCATTCCAATAGATTTCAGATCTCACAAGACAGCCACCAAGAGGCGCCAGCTCCCACTAGAAGGCTCAGCTTCTGAGCCCTGGTGGCACTCTGTCCCCTTTACACTCCATCCACCCAAATGGTGGTAGCAGTTTCCTGCTTTTCCTATCTCAATATTGCCTTTGTACCTTTTTATTTGGTTCCTAGTTCTTCCATTACTTGTGTAACCAATCCCCTGCACTAAATTTCTTCTGTTTGCAGTGCCCAAAGTAATTTCTATTTTTCTGAATGGCTCCTTACTGATACAGCTCTTGGTACCAGGAACAGTGGCAGGAAGCTGATATTCAACATGGAACTCTTAAGACTGTTTGATGTCTGCTTGACCACGAATGTAATGAAGATATGCTTATAGGCAATAAATGAACACTAGTAAATTGTGGCATGCGGTGGCATCATAATTATTGAATAAGCTGTGGTTTAATGAGACATGATACAAGGTGATAACAAGGCTTTGGTCAAGTAACTGATGCACTGACCATTATGATAATAATTATGATTAACAAGAATTACTAGATGGTATGGATGCTTCTGACTGCCCTGAAGAGTGTACACAAGGAAAAAGATAAGCCTAATGCCTTAAACTTTTAATGCAAAACCTTAAGCAAAGTAGCCACATTCCGTAAGCCCCATAGCCATAGAGCAGACATAGCTGAGAATCAGGCCCAAAACTTGATAATCTAGATGGAAAAGTTGCAACATTGCCTAAATGTATAGTCCTATCAGGTATTTTATGCTAAGATAAGGGCCCTTATAAACTACAGGGATTTCTCATAGCTCTGGAGGCTGGAAGTTCAAGATCAAGGCACCAGTATGGTCACCTTCTGGTGAGGGCCCCCTTCCTGGTTCATAGCTGGCACTTTCTTGCTGTGTCCCCCCATAGTGAAGAAACAGGGGTTCTGCAGATTTTTTTGTAATGCGCTAATGCCATTGGTGAGGGATCCACCCTCATGGCCTAAGCCCCTTCCAAAGGCACTACACCCTAATAACATGAACTTTGGGGGTTAGGATTTAAATATATGAATTCTATAGTGACAGAGTCATTCAGACCACAGCAGAATGTATTCTAAGACTATTCAGGAGAATGAAATTCCGAAGATTGAATCAGACTGAATTTATTGACATGGGTACACCTGGCTGGGATTTAGGATCAAATGTGTTGGTTGAAGCACCAGGGGGTGGCACTAGCCACCTATTAGGTTAGTAAACTAATGCCTAAGAGGTGTGAAGTAGAGATGGCAGAACTTGCTTTGCATATTGAAGAACAGTGCTGTCAGAAATATGAGCCACATATGTAATATCTAGTTTTCTAGTACCCATATTTTAATCCAATAAATTTTTTTAACTATCACTTCAAGTGCTCAATAACCATGCGAGGCTAGTGGCTACCATACTGGGGACCATAGGCATAGGTAAAGGAGTTTGGAGAATCCTAGAGATAAGGATTTGGAATGGGTTCATAATGTGCAAACTATTGAGCCACTCCCAACCATACACTCACCTTGAAGGGCCCAGAAGATATTCTTTTGCCACAGTATTAAGAAATACAACTACAGGAGCCTATTCAGATAAAGGATAGTTGACTCCTGTTATACAGCAGCATTAGGCTGTAGTTATATTGAAGTTAAAAATGGTTAGAAGTGAAGGATTCTAGGAAGATGGCACAGTAGAAAGTACCATGAATCTGTCTCCCCACCTAAGCAACAATTGCTCTGGCAGAATCTGTCTCCTGGAACTATTGGATACTTGAAACTTCCAGGGAAAGGCCTGGAAGGGAAAGTCTGATTAATTTTGGTCAATGTCAGCTCTTAGCATAGTAGCAGTTACCCCACCCCCAGCCACATGGCAGGCATTGTGTGCCTGTTCCTGGAGCAGCCAGCACACAGCTTGTAAGAGGCAGGGTGAGCAAAAAGGACCCAGTCTTTCAAATATTAGGGTTCTGGACTCTGACTGCCAACTGCTGCCTCTGATTCACAAAGGTGCAGACAAAGAAATAGGCCGACAATGCTGCTGCACCACCCCTCATTGTTGCAAGCCCCTCCTCCTCTGACTGAAGTGACTTCCAGAAAATTCAAAGGGCTAGTGCCCTTCCTCTCACTTCATTTTTCTCTTTTTCTCATTTTTGGATCCAAATAATAAAGACTAGGACATTCAAAATCAACTGCATTTACAGGTAAAATTAGAAGGTGATTATGTATGCCTAGGGAAAGATGCGGGCTCAGAAAAGGCATAAGAAGGCTTTAAGTTTACACTTCAGGCTCATCCTTGGCACACAGACAGGTTACAACAATCGAAAAACCAAAAACAGTAACAGAAATAGTAAACCCTAGGAAGGGGGAATATCTGATTTCCAGAATTGCCACATTATCACATTAAATACACAGTTTTCAACAAAAAATCAAAAGCCATACAAATAAATAGGAAAGTATGGCTTTTCCTTTAAAAATCAGGAACAAGGGAGGGACGCCCACATTCACCACTTCTATTCAGCATAGTAATGGAAGTTCCAGTCAGTGAGATTAAGCAAGAAAAAGAAATAAAAGGCATCTAACTTGGAAAGGAGGAAATAAGATGATACCTTTATATGTAGATGATATTTACAGACGGTATCTATTTGCAGATGATACTCTTACATGAAGAAAACTCTGAAGATTACACACAAACTGTTAGAACTAATAAATGAATTCAGCAAAGTAACAGAATATAAAATCAATACACAAAAATGAGTTACAACTCTATACATTCACAAGTAACAATCTGAAAACATGAAAACTATTCCATTTAATAATAGCATAAAAATAAAATACTTAAGAATTTACTTAACAATGAGACGGTAAATATTAACAGTAAATTAGGTAAATACTTATGCAATGAAAACTGCAAACTATTGCTAAAAGAAATTCAAGAAGACATAAATCAATGGAAAGATATTCCATGTTCATGGATTGGAAGACTTCATATTGTTAAAATGTCTATATTATCAAAAGTGATCTATAGAGTCAATGCAATCCCTATCAAAATCTCAACTTTTTTTTTCAGAAATAGAAAAACCCATTCTAAAATTTATATGGAATTTCAAGGGACACCAAATAGCCAAAACAATCTTGGGGGAAAAAAGAACAAAGCAGGAAGATTTATAATTTCTGATTTCAAAACTTATTAAAAAGCGGCAGTAATCAAAACACTATGGTACTGGCATAAAGACAGACATATAAGACCAATGGAACAGAATAGAGTCCAGGAATAACCTCCCCCATAAATGGTCAAATGATTTTTGACAAGGGCGCCAAGACCATTCAATGGTAAAAAAAGCAGTCTTTTCAACAAATAGTGCTGGGAAAACTGCACATCCAATGTAAAAGAATGAAGTTGGATTTTACTTACATCATATGTGAAAAATAACTAAAAATGGATCAGAATCCTAAATGTAAAACCTAAAGCCACAAAACTTTTAGAAGGAAATATAGGGCAAAATCTTTACAATATTACATTGGGCAATGATTTCCTAGATAAGACACCAAAGGCAGAGGCAACAAAAGCAAAAGTAGGTGAATTGAATGTCATCCAAATGAAAAACTTTTATGCATCAGAGGACACTACCAAAAGAATAAAAAGGCAGTCCACAGAATGGGAGAAAGTATTTGCAAATCACATGTCTAGTAAGGGATTAATATCTAGGATATATAGAGAACTCCTGAAACACAGTAACAAAAAAACAAACTACCTAATTAAAAGTAGGCAAAAGACTTGAATAGCTGCTTGTATATCTTCTTTTTTTTCCACGGAAGCTAATGAAAAGAAGCTCAAGATCACTAATAACTAGGGAAATGAAAATCAAAACTACAGTGAGATATTATGACCATTAAAATGACTACTATGAAAAAAAAAAAGCAGAAAACAAGTATTGGTGAGGATGTGGAGAAACAGGAACCTTTCTGCCTACTGGTGGGAATATGAAAAATAGTATGGCAGTTCCTCAAAAAGTTAAAAAAAGAATTATCATATAATTCAGCAATTCCACTTCTGAATATAGACCCAAAAGAATTGAAAGCAGGCTCTCAAGGAGATACTTGTACAGCCATGTTCATAGCAATTGCTAAAATGTGGAAGCAACCCAAGTGTCCATGAACAGATGAATGGATGAGCAAAATGTGGTATATACACACAATGGAATATTATTCAGCCTTTAAAAAGAAGGAAATTCAACATGCTACAACATAGGTGAAACTTGACATTATACTAAGTGAAATAAACTAGTCACAAAAAGATAAACACTGTATTCCACTCATATGATGTATCTAAAGTATCCAAATTCTTAGGAACAGAATGTAGAATGGTGGTGGCCACAGGGTTTGGGGAGCGGAAACTGGTGAGTTGCTATTCAATGGGTATAGAGTTTCAATTTTGCAGGATGAAAAAGCTTGAGAAATTTGTTGATGCACAAGAATGTAAATATACTTAATACTTACTGAACTGAACACTTAAAAGTGGTTAAGACAGTACGTTTTATGATGTGTTTTTTTTTTACCATACAATAAAAGATGGTGCAAAAAAGATGGTGATTCTTAAAAAGAAAATAAAACGGTTAGAAGCATGAGAATGGATGCTGAGTAGTGAAAATAGCAGTGTGTGCTAATGATTTTCGTGTGTGCTCCCGCACGCATTCCCCACCACTCCTCTATTCTAAATGTACCATAGGATGCACTATTTCCCAACCTTCTTTGCCAATCACTTCTGGTTAGGTTCAGCCAATGAGAGACACGGTGGAAAACTGGAGGAAAGAGGGGAGGTAAAGTCATGGTATTTTCCTTTTACTGCTATAGATAGCATTTCCAGCGGACTCTGAGTCTTCTTTGTGATCCCAGCCTGCAAAAGACAATCCCTCCCTTTGTGATGACACCTCCTGCAGGCAGCCCCTGCCATGGTTCTAGCTCCTGGTAGGTAGACCCACTTTCTTGGATCTGTTAACTGCAACTCCTGCTGATTTCCATGGCTTAAAGGTTACAGTGGCTGTTGGATGTTGTTGCTAATCTCTGGTTTACCTCACCACTCATTCTGACTTGATTTTTCCCTCTCCTGTTTAACTCACTCCCTATATTCATCTTGATTGAAATAGAACAGTTTCTGGTTTTTTTCAACTGACTCCTGACTCATACAATCCTTTATTAAAGATGCAACTAAACCTAATCCACATGGAGACATCAAAAATCCCCGTAAATGACAACATTTGACCTACACTGACCTTTTAACTAAGGCCTACATATTTACTCCTATGTTTTGTAGAGCTTTAAGTGATTGGTATATATTTATGAAATACACAGACACACACATACATATTAGGAATTTATCTTATATGCCATGTACTACAGTTTTTGGTAATGAGATTTCTATAATTTCAAGAGCACCCCCTATAATACCTACAAACGTGGATACCCCAGGAAATGAATTTTGAGATAGAAACTGGCATTCAGGAAGTTTTCTGGAGCATGCTCAGGACCAAATTTGGGAAGTGAAGGAAGCAATGCAGTCACAACAAAGGCCTTAGTCGCTCCCATGGGGGCTCTGGAGCTGGCATGTCCCTTCGGAATTAGCATACATTGATGTGAGTGTGCTAAGTCTTAATAACCCCACATTTGCCAGGCATTGGCTGCAGACAGGTGTCCCCTCCTGGCACTGGCATGACGTTGGGCAAAGCAGCTTTCCCTCCTCAGCCCAGGGTAATTATCAGGGAGGGCATCTCAGTGGAGAGTCCACTCCCAGCAGATGAGAAAAGGAGTGTCTCGGTTCTGGAGAGGGGAATCAGAGCCGTACACCACAACGTTCCCGGGGGCCACTCAGAGCCACTTGCTTTGTATAATACATTCTGAAACCACCTCCATCCTGCCCCCCACCGAATCTTACAAGGGAAAGGTTAGTGAGATGAACTACAGCCTTTTCTGTTGCAGCTGTTCTGGGACCACAAGTGACACTCGTCAGCTGCCTCCTGCACGATCCACTCGCCCTCAGCTACCTCTCATCCTCTGCTGGTCTTGATGGCTGACCTAGAACCTGGTTCTAGGCCATGGTTTCAGGCCAATTTAACAGCAAAATGGGGCAAGAGAATACTGAGAATTCCCCAAGTATACTCCTGGGGGCCAAATACATTCCTTCCCACTCCTGTTGTGAAATAGCAGCTGGACCTCTGACACCACAGGTCCGCAGGGCCCTGTGGCCCGACGGGAAGGGCCACTTGCACTCTAGCCTGGAACTGCCGCAGAGCGCTTTCCTGTTTCCTGCACCAAGATCACAGAGCTATTGGATTACTTACCTCTCTGGGTCTCAGTTTCCTCACCTGGAAAATTAAGAGAATTACAGAACATGTTTTATGGAATTGTTGTAAATAAATAAATTAATGTACATAAAGCACATAAACAGTACTTGGTACATGGTAAACCATATAACAGTAAATTCTAGTTTTTATATTAATTCACATATTTGCCACGAGCCACAAATAAGAAAGGAATACAAGTATATACAACATGCTTAGAAAACACAGTACTGTATTTAATTTATTTTAATAAGAACTTTATAATTTGCTGTTGTAATTTTAAGTATATTCCCCTGATTTGCTTCAACAGAAGTTTAAGATCCCTTATCATGTCATATTTGAAGATAAAAGCTAAGCCTGAGTGCACGAGAGAGTTAACATTCAGGTACATAACTTTGACCAAGGGGGTCTAGGAGCCATTGGATAAATCTTCTCTTCCACTCCTCAGGTGGACCTTCTCAGGTGCATTTTAGAGGCTCCTCAGAGGGTTCCTGGTGGGATCACAGAAGTGATCAGCTCAAGAACTCACCAATGAATTAGCTTGTCCTCCTCCTTCCCTGTTTGACTCTTCACAGTCCCCACTCATTTTCATTTAGATCACATCCCCAAATCAACTACATACCAGGAAGATCTCTCAGGCTCTGCCCTTTGTGAAACTCAGGCTAAGACAGCCATTACCAGAAGTAGCCCAAGAAAGCAAATGCTCAAGATGAGATTCTGGACCCGAATCACTCTCTAATCACTCCATTGCTGGTTGACACTTCCACTGGTGGTGGATTTGAAGTGCAGGAGAAAGGGGAGAAAGGGAAGTATTGGCTTCCATGGGAAGCAGTAGCAGTTTGATGCAATGGTAAGTATAAGTAAGGATTGGGGGGGTTGTCTGGTTCTCAAAACTGACTTTAGACACCTTGAAAAAAGAAAAAGACAGGTTCAGATTAGCCAACTATAACTCAAGATAAGCTGTGAAAGTGAGATACATTCAGGGCAGTGTTTAATGACCATTATTTCAGCAGCCATGGAGCAAGCTATGCTAAAGATCAGGACCAGGATTTGCATAATAGTAGCAGAGCCACAATGAGTACAGGTATAGTCTTCAAGGCTGTGCATTCAAAGTGAGACTCTAAAGCCTGGGATGGGGACAGTCGGTAGAAAAGCTAGAGAAGCTGGAATCCCCAGCTATCCTCGAACCCTCGGGGTCCTCTCCCTTACTAGAGGAAATAAAATCTCCCTTTGCCTAGATAACCTGCAAAGTTCTCACTTGTAGCAGGTGCCTTAAAGGACGATGCTTGTCCTTCATAAGATCTACACATGCCTCCTCTCTTTGAACTTTGATCAATAACTGTGATGACATCACAGCAGTCTGAGTAGAGGAATAAATACACCAGAAGAAAACAGCTCTCCCAAAGAATTCTAAGACCTGGGCTAACATTATGACCAGGAACCAGAAAAACATGTGAAAGCAGATCATAAAGTATTGGACCAGAGAGCCCTGAGTAAGACTGCATAGGAACAACTGATTGACACAGTGGCACTCTCTAGTGGTTCAAGATTTGAAGTATTAGCAAGGAGTCCTGGAGGCATTCTCCATATGCTTCTGGCATGACTCCTTGAAATTGGTACGGCAGGTCGTGTTCCTTGGGAAGCATACTCTGAGATGGAGATTACTGTGCAGGAAGCTTATTAGTTTAGCAAGTGCTCTCAGAATCAAACCCTGTGAAAGAAATCAGAAATGGACCAAGGGAGCAGCTGGGTTACAATGCAGTCTTAACCAAGGAACCCTGAGAAACTTCAAAGATGGGAAGACCCTTCAGAATTGCTGAGGTAGACTGAGACTGGGCTTTTATACGCACATGTTGCCTGGGCACTGGATGTAGGCTGCTCCCAGGAAGGGGTCACTTGGGGCTCACAATGCTAGTGTGCAAGCAGAGATTCATCGTATTGCCATAAGAAAGTAGGGGTGCTGCTACACAGCGGGAGGCAGGAAGAAGCATGTCTCGAACCCAAGAGATTCACTGGGCGGCTCTTGATTCTTTCATGCCCCGGGATGAGTTGGCAAATTCAGCCACTTACAGCCCAGTAGCCATATAACATCTTGTTGGGATGAAGGTATGGGTCACCCAACATTAGGGAAGCAACCTAGACCCACCTATGTAGTGGTGCAAAGCTAAATAAAATCTGGAATGCATGATGAAAGATGGTGTGTGTATATTAACTGTAGCCCCAGAACCAGTTCTAGCAGTGGAGTGAAACTTGTTCCTCTAGTCCCGTTTTGCTGAGGTCACAGCCTGTCTTGACCTAGAAGGCAGTGATGAAATGGATTTAACAATGTGTCCAAACAGATCTCACTGGCATAAGGGGTACACTGTGCTAGAGCACTCCTCTTGTGCTCCGCCTCACATCCTCTCATTTCCTTATCACCAGTGCGCTGGCAACTAGTTGCAAAGAAATGTAATAGTAGCACTTTGTCTCAGCTCCACCAAATCTCTTGCTTTCTGCACCACTCCCACCCTATCTCTCCACTATTATTGTATAGGATACTTGCAGGAACCTGCATAGTGGATTTGATAGGTGAACAAACATGGATAGGAAAAGGAATTAGCACCTGTGGAGTAACACTTCCTGCATGGGAGATAGGAACCCGTAAAGCAAATTCTCTCCTCTCCTATTCCTCATGAAGACAATTTTGAGGTGCATTCCATTCAGCTCCTCAGATGGTCAGTGGCAGATTTATGTCCCAGTTGCCCACAGCGGTGACAGATCAATCATGTATCCTTGACTTTGCTTGCCCTCCTTCCCTGTTTCATTCTTTCTAGTCCCCTACTCACCTTTCTTGGAATCACTTCTCCAAATAAACTACCAGCATATGAGCCCTCATCTTGGTGTCTGCGTTTTGAGAGAATCATTTCATGAAATTTAGCTTCCATTTTACCGGTGAGGATGCATTCTGTCCAAGATCACATGGTAGAATACAAGGACACTTGGCCAATGTTATGATTGTCCTGTGTGTCTTAATAACGCAGTAACCTGAAACCTAGTCACTTCAAGATCCACTTCACAGGGGTGATTCTACTTTTGAGGACTTCTAAAAGGCTGGCCAACATCAAGGCCACTGTAAAAAGAGGATCCTCAGGGTCAGTGACACATTCACATTGGAACCTTGGTAGAAAAGACAAATTAGGAGGCACTGAGCTTGCAGCCTAGAGACTTGTTCATGTTAGCAACCTGTTCCAAAATAATCTGTTATTATCTTCCCTAAACACTTATTAAGCTGGACAGTTGTTTGTTTGGTTTTGTTTCACTCTGTCAAGAATAATCTGGTCTCAATCACACCATACCTCAGTATCATTTTTCCACTGAATATCCTTAAACATAGTTTTGAGAATCCCTAATTATTTCACTGTGTGCACCTACCCTCCTCTCCCTTCCAAAATTCTCTAATTTGATGCCTTTACTCTAAGTAAAAAACTTCAACATTTTCCCCTGTGTCATAAACAGAAGAGGATTTGGAATGTGAATTGTTAAAGGATAGGGAGCATGTCAATCTTTATATCCCACAAAGCATCTTGTTCACAGCAGATATTGGAATGTTTCTTGAATAAATTTACTCTAGGTCTTGGCAGGTCCACCTGTTGAAACTGATGAATATTGGTAACTCAGCAGATTATCTGTCTATCAGCCAGGATGGGCTAGATTATGCTATAATAACAAACCTTCATTGCACTAAGACACTGAGATTTGGTGGTTGTTTTTCACTGGCACTACATGCCCTATGTAGGTAAGCAGGGGAGCTCTGTTCTTCAGTTACTCGAGGATCTAGGATGAGACATTTGCTCTCAACATATGCTTCTAGGATCACCAAGGCTATATATATATTTATAATATATATATTATATATATATATATTATATATATATATATATATATATAATATATATATATAATATATATATTTAACACATTGTACACTGGCTCTTAAAATCTCACTCAGAAGTGACACATGTCCCTCAGCTCAGATTCTTCAGCCAAGGCAAGTCTCATAACTTGGCTATCTTCTGAATCTATTCTAAACAAAGTATTATTTAAACATTAACATAGTTTTCACTAGAAGAAAAATATAGCATGAATCTGTAATTTTCTGCCTGAATTACCCTGTCTCCCTACTTCACAAGAGATGTGCTGACCTTAAAGCAGACACTTATACTGCACACATTAAAAAGTAAAAAACCAAGACAAAGGTATGCAGTTGCAAAATGGCCATTTATTGCCTACAGGGGAGGGAAAGGGAAGGAGAGACGGGGAAGTACACAGGTGCAAGGAAACAAGCATATATTTAGCCCTATACATCATGTGTGAGCAGTACCCAATCTCCAAAATGGAAAAAAGTATTTTGTCATCTGACATAGTAGTTAAGGTTCTTAAGCACCTCCCTCCTGAGCTGCCACAAGATTTAAAAGGCAGGACTGCTTTGTTTAGTCAATGTTCACATTAATGAAAAAATACTACCACCCAACTGTGTCCTTTTGCACGCACACTTTGTACAGTGTCTACTGTGAAAAACATCTCAGCTGAGCAGTTTGGTCAAGATTCAGACCTCATCAACTGTTTAACTGTAATAAATAGAAAAATAAAGCAGCTGGTGATTTTGTCAGAGAGAATGTGTTCCACAAGAATGGAACCAGTTTCTCCAGCGATGACAGAGTGTTAAATGATGAGAACACCACAGAGCCAGTCTACTACACATTAAACACTAGTAAGCTACAATTACATGGCACTTCATTAAATCTTCTAATTTAAAAAAAGGAAAGAAAACCTCAGATTTTAAACTGATTATTAGAACACAATAACAAGTTGATTTAGCACTTGGCTTTTTCTTAGGACAAAAGCAAAGTAAATACACAACCTTAAACAGTAGAATTTGTTTTGGAATAGAATCAATAGAAACTACTAAGTATTCCGGGAAAAAATTACCAAAACTTCTTGCTCAGTTTTGAACTCATGTGCTTTACTTTCCAACCATTAAATTAGTTACAAAAACACTTTATAGGCCACAGAATGACTCAAATGTATGCAAAACAATGAATTATTAATTTAATGCCAAGGAATGAAAATAAATGAACCCTTCCCTATTCAAATGGTAAACTGAGTGGAAGAGTAGGTCATCTCATGGACGATTAGTTGGCACTTGTTTTCTGGTTGAAAGAAATCACAATAAGAAAATATAAATCCACGGTGAATTTGACCAATACCCTGGCCTTTTCAGAGACAAAAGGTACAGACACACTCTGAAAAAAAAAAAAAAAAACCCAAAAAACCCAAAACAAAACAAAACCAAAACCCACCTCCCTCCATACCACCCCACTCCACTCAGAGACAACAAAACCCGAAGTTGAAACATTCATCCCAACCTCGAAATATACCAAGTACTCCATTGAACTCTATTCCTCAGCTTCTCCTAGATGAAAGAATTGCTTGCTTCTGGACAACTGTACGAATGCCCATAGTGCACTTCTCAGTGCTGCTGGTGTTTAAGAAATTTGCCACTCACAACACTGAACAATTCCAGATCCAGTGTGCAGTAACACAGCCATCCAAATCCCTCCCCCACCCGAAAAGTTGGCAGAGCACCGCTCAGAAATTTCAAAGGTAAGGAAATATATTTTTAGCAAGTTAAGCACAGAGAAAAGACAGCAGTTTCTGAATAAATACACCCGCAGACTACTGCATCAAGATTGAAACAAGCAGCTGGAAACTAAGCCTGTTCAGTAAGAAGCAAAGCCATTGTCTGACACATCAACACTGAGCCAATTGTGTTAATTAACTAATTAAACAAAGGGGTACATATAACCATTGATACATGGAAAGAAAATACAGCCGTATATCAGTAATTAGAAATTAATACAAAACTGAAATGAGCAAGAAATGACCATTTCTCAGAGGGCTACCATGATTCTTATGTTTTAGGGTTAAAAGTGACAGACATACAAATAAGCAAATTATCTAAATTTGGGTAGACTGTTGTAACAAAAATAACTACTAATAGGCGCCAAACTATGTCTTCTGAAAGTTTCTGGAAAGTGAATATACCCAATGCTACTGTGCCAAAAGAGTCATATCACTTGGCATTTGCGTACCTTCTTCAAAATGGGATTTTCTAATGACACAATTTCTCATTTCAGTACAATGCTACCAAGTTTATACCATGTGCCATAAAAAATTAGCATTTAATAGGTAGAAATGTTCTTATTTCATATGCTTTGAAAGTGAAAATTATTTTACTTAAAAACATTCCATTACTTCAATGTCATAATGTTTGTTGAATGAAACCTCAACATGCTTGTTTTCCTTTGGTTCCAAGAATAACCCAAGCCTAACCGAACAAACTTATGCTGAAAGGAATTATTAACTACGTTAATAAAGCTTGCTTTTCCTGGTACCTCCTTATTTCTTACCGGAGAACTTGTGATTTAACAGAGAATCTTACACAAAGACAGTACTTGGTTAAAACAAGAAAACAGGCATGTTCTCCCTTACCACCTTCCTGAAAATAAGGTTTTTTTCCCCCCTTTTTTTCTGTGGATCTTGTTCAGAACACCCTGCAGTGTAAGTATAAGAATTTTCTTTTTCTATTTACCCTTAAGCTTTAAGGTGACACATAATAAAGATTATTGTGCTGTAAAGGAAAGATGCTTTTGGTATCCTGTTCTTAAACAGCATACAACTTTGGTAAATAAGCCAGGTTAAAGATGTACAAACTTACTCATGCTTGAATTCAAATTTAGTGACCATGATGCTGTTAGAAAATTAAAATCACTCAAAGCAACCATAAGTATAAAAGTTCTCATCTGTCTATAAATTCAAAGCTTTCACTGAAGTTCCTGGCTTAGAAAAATATTCTTATTTCCCTAGTTAATTTGTATACCTATAATTCAGAGAGTTCTACAAACATGATACAATACAGAAGGAAAGGTTAAACAAATCTTCCACACATTAGATTTTTTTTTTTAAAGGGGGAGGGCAGGTGGAAGAAAAAGGATAACTTACAAATGTGAGAATTCACATCTCTATCAAAACATAAGTATATGTGAGTGCTATTTTGGAAATGTACCATAAAGTCTTTGCTTGCTTTAAAACCATATCCTTATGGCCTGTTAAATGTATCAGAAACTGATGTCTTCTGTGACTGAAGCTACTCATCAGTCTGCATTTTACCAAGCTATTAAAATCCTTCAGAAGCTCAGAATATAAGGCCTTATAATCAAAGAAGTAAATATTGGGACACAGTCAATTTTTACTGCTAGAAAATCTAGCCTTGGATTGGGAATGACGAACCATATGCCTTTGGTTCCACAGAAGAACATATATTTAACCTATTTTTTTTGTGTGTGCTTTCTCTATTCCTTGCCATTAGACTTGAAAGTATAGATGGCATTAATGAGTTTTAGAAACTCTTGGAAATGCAAATACAAACTTAATTTTTCACCCAGTAGCAGCATATTTAGGAGATACAGTTTTAAAGTGGAACACAGTATGTTTGCTCACATTCAATTCTGTAACAACCTGCCATAGAATCAAGTGATATGAGCCTTCCATCTCTTTCAACTTTCTCCCTTGCTTCTCTGTGATTTTTATAACTTGAAAACACCAAAGAATAGGGACAAATAAGAAATGAAGCTTTATATTTCTGCGAACTACAACACTAAAACACAGTGGCTTCTTTAATACATTCACACAGGATGCTTATTAGTAAAACTAAACAGTTGCCTACGAATATCAGAAAGTAATTGAAAAGAAAGAGCTTGGAACAAGGCAAATGGGAGGGAGGAAAAGCTGGTCTCAGAACCCATTGTGCCATACCTGACTTTAACATGTGATATTCAAACGAACGTTCACACGCCTTACATCAAAGAAAGGAAACAAAAATATTCAGCTACGTTGTACAAAATTTTTTTTTTACATAAAACATCATAAATCTTGAACAGATTTACTATATCTGAATTCTAAAAAGTTGCCTATAGAATGGTGCTGGGATTCTGTTCTCTGCTTGCTTTTAGGCAGTGCTGTTGCTTAAAAGTTGACACCAGGCACAATATTTTAAAACAAAGTCAACAAGCAAGGAGCAGTAAGTGGATTTGAGCCTTTCCCAGATGTCAGTCCTGAGGATGCTGCAATATTCCCCATCAAAATGTGTAAAGCTATGAGGCGGATACTGATGCCTGAGAGAGTGGGTGACTTGACATGCACTTGTATGACTGCTGTAATGGCAAACAGTGCAGTTTTCCCTTCCTCAAACAACACTGTTTCGATAAATTTAAAGAACACTCCAGTTCTTAGACAAATATCAGAAATCATATTTAACAGTTAAAAAAAAAACACATAATCACAATCTAAAAATGCCCAAATTTTCTTTTATCTTCAGATAAAATATGCAGCAGCCCCCATGGCATAAAGCTTATTAACTTATTCTGAGATCTAGAAAGTATGTGAGCATAAATATTTCACTTTCATTGAATATACACCAAATGTCATTCACCTCTTCCTTTTGGCTTTTCATGCCAAAGTTCCAAGTGGCATGCGTTTTTAACAGACAATACTGAGGAGAGCAGCATTTCTGATCATCTGAATTGGCAGCTCAAAACAGATACCACTCCTTTCACAGAGGGAACAAAGGGTGTGTGAAATTTGGGCAGTGGGCTAAAGGGAAACCGTGCACATGAAATTTGGGTTACCATGCCCCAAGTATGTTTGCCACCCAAAACAGAACACAATTACCTACTTCAACAGAGCTACTGCCAACATTTACTAAAACCACATTAAAAATACACAGGATAATGAATGGTTTGAAAGAGTGCATTTGGAAGCAGAGAGAACCCAATTACACACCTTCCTGCAACAGAGTGCCTCGATCATACACAAAATAAACTTAAGCTGTTTACAATGTTTCCCAATTTTTTTTATTTTTCCCTCTACATTTAACTATTAAAAAAGTTTTTTATTAATAAATGGGCTCCTCTGTGGTTCATATACAATCATAAGTGAACTTTAAATTCCATTTTATACAAACATCTCAAAAAATATTGGGAGTGAAGTATGGTAGGAAATATTGCTCACATTGCTAATTAACATGCGTATATGAAAGGAGGAAAATGTTTTGTTAGTGCATATACCTCCAGAGCAGAAAACCCACCCAAAACAAAAGATTTAAAATAAAACATACAGTAGCTGATTACAAAAAAAGGTAATGTCCACAAAATTAAGTTTTTCATGCTATTCTACTTTCCAGTACTATGCTTCAGGTAATCAATTTGCATGGCTAGATGTTGAATGCTTGAGGTATATAAGAAGGGATACCTGCACACTGAGGAAAATCTGTCATCTCAAGGGTTGCTTCTTTGTTTATTTTGTTTGTTTGTTCTGGTACCTTAACATTTTTCAAAGAATATTTTATTTACATCAAACTTCACTCAACTACAATGACATTCCAATTATAATAGATGACAAACAACGCCTCTGTCACTAGGCACTTTTAAAAGGGAGTTTAGGCTTTACAGAACCCTTCTGATGCAATCCCATATATGATATTACATCATCCCACCACCCTCGTCCCACTAAAATTACCCTTCAGGGGAAATATTACCTTATGTAGCCTGATTAATTTACTATGGAAGAAATTAGTATAAAATGACCAAAGGAAATGCATCATTTAAGACTAGTAAAACAGCCTAAGATGTCAGGTTTGAAAGAGGAGACAAATTGTATATATTTAAAACTAATTAAATAATTTAAATTTGACTTGTACTTTATATATTAGTGAGACACAAATATAGGTAATTTTCTTTTAAAATTTCATTCACATAATGGAAAATTTCTTGTTTATTAAAAATATCACATTTTGAGACTAGAAACAGTAAAGTGCATGAAAAGTTTAAAATATAAATTTCAGAAAACTCTTATAGCAGCAAAAAAGCAGAATAAAGAAAAACTTAAAAACACAGACACAACCTTTTCCTGTTACTGTGCCATAATTAACATCAAGTAGCCAACCAATTCTTCCCCCAGAAAACGGTATTTCGTTCACTGCCTCTTGAGTCACAGATTTTCAGCTGGCCCCTCCTGGGCGAAAAAAAGATTCCAACATATCTAAAGAGCATCAACAATTGGGAATAAACCAGTAGCTTCTTAATTCAACCCTGACAGACAACGGAAACAAAGATTAAAAGCATATAATGGCCATTTGGCAACTAGAGTCAGGAAAAATGATGCAAGGTTTTCAACTACTCCCTGTTCTCTCCCCAAATCCTTTCCATTGTCACGTCAAAAAGCCAAAACCAACAGCCACTTGACCTACTTTGGGAAACACATGAAATATTTGTATATCTTTCCCCTTCTAAAACGTTGATCAGGGTCTTTTCATTCATTAGTTGTTTTTGTTTGTTTGTTTTTAATATTTGACTATTAACAGCAAAAATGATACAGATTATATAATATCTGTTTTTCCAGCACAACCAGGCAGAAAGGGGTGGATGGAATCAATAAAAATTACTAGAGACTAATTTTGTGGGTAGCCTAAATAGACCAAATTCTGTTTCCAGGATGTGTGGCAGTAGAAATTACCCGCTGTTTTCCTGTAAATAAACTGGAGAGACAGGCTTAGAATTAATACTTCTAATAAGGTTACAATTAATAGGGGAACAAAGTACAGAATGATTCCTCAAAAAAAACAAAACAAGAAACAACCAGCGTTTGCCCAACAAATTGTCATGTGCTGTTAAATGCTTGGTTTTGAAAGCATATTGTGCAAACCATCTTTAAATTCTCAGTTTTTCTCATTATGGCTAGTTTATGTACAGATCTAGCAAATTTAAGTGCTTTGTTAATGTGCAAATAACTGGGGAGCCAAAAATCAGTTTGTTATCATGGAAAAGAGAAATTCAAGAAAGTTTCCTGCAAGGCATGCCATCATTCAGTTTAAAATTTCATATTTATAGTTTTAAAAAATTGCCTTTTACAAAAATGGTTGGTTCATTTGAAGCCATTCAAAACAAAGTATTTGTTCTGGAAAAACAAATACACTGTTGTTGGGCCTCAAACTGGTGATTTATCAATTATGGATGCTGACTCCTAATATAATATGAAGGTCCAACTTAAAAACACACTAAATTAAAAATTTGGAAAGAGAGTAATACTTTGGTTCCAGCCCTAGTGCCAAATGATACCAATATGCACAAAAGTGTACAAAATTTTATAGCAAACACATAATGAAAGGAACCTGAAGAAGCAGCTTAAGGATGGCCATACTTCACTCCTACATACTTTGATTTACAACTGTACAGGTCCATAGCAACAGATCCCCGTCTTTACGGGGCAGTACTCCACTACCTCCGATTAGGCAAGTGAACACCATTGACAAGAGGCAGGAGTGGAGGGTGGAGTTCAAGTTGTGTTAACAGTGAGAAGTGGTCTGAAGGGATGTGAGGGTGTGGACACCCAGTGATGTTGTTCTCAACCAGCCATTGAGGATCTAAAGGCCCCAGGACACCAAGCACGTTCATATGAGTCTTGGAATAGAAAATGTAGTCAATCACACCCTGAAAAGAGATTGGGAGCAGAGAAAAAAAAAGGAAAAAAAAATGCTTAGATAAAAGAAAAACTCAAGGTATATAAAAGAACAATTCATACTCTGCAAAAGCCAAATATCTGAGTAACCTGTATTTCTGGTACCTGTTGTCTTGACAATGGGTCAAATAAAGCTCAAAGCTTGAATGGGTAAATTACATGAAATAAAGGTGGCTGAATAGGGAAACACAGTAGCCTACTGGAATCACAAAGCCTTGCACTTGTGTATAAGTGGTAAGCAAACTGAGACACTAACAATAAGCACACCAAATTTTGTCTAGGTATCTTTAAAACTGGCGTGCTTGGGTCAGTGAAATCTAATATATCAATAAAAACATTATGGAAACTGCACTAACTCTAACAGATACAATAATCAGAAAATAAGGATATTTATATAAATACAACCACAGTTAATGCACAGTTACAACAAATTAATTCTTTTAATGATAACTGGCATTACTTTTAGTTATTTGTAAATCAAGATATCCAAACACATCTGAATGAAGCCACGGTAAAGCACGTTTTTAGATTTGCTAATCCCAGTTTGGTTTTCCCAGATTTTATACATACATATAAAATACTGCACACATTTAATCATTCTAACCTGTTCTTTAGAATGCTGTTTTCACAAATCCTGGTGTACTGTAAATTCTGGATACCCTGCTGCACAACGATACCTCAGCAAAAACAAACATTCAGCAGAGACCTACCTATGTATTCAGTCGCAACTCTCAGGGCTAGATGATTTGGTTTACCTGAGCAGTAAGTTTCAAAACTAGTGTGCCTTTTTTTGCCCCAGGCTGTGCATGCAAGAGAGCTTCCTATCCACTGCATAAGAGCCTGAGCCCAAGAATGGAGAAATACTTCCACACCTTAAAGTACCTATTTATAAATACTATACATAGTGAGCTCTAGCTAGTATTTTAAGTGGTATCACAGCAAAAATGGGCTACTTAAAAAAAAAAAAGAAAGAAAGAAAAGACAAAGAACTTAATGGAAAAAATTATACTATGAAATTTTGGAAACAATGACCTTAGTTTGTAGATTTGATACGACCAAGACTAAAACAATGAAATAGTTCTTTTGAGGGAGAGGGCGTTACTCAACATTAGATACCTTAATCTCACTTTACCACAAATTAAGGAGCCCACTTGAATCCAGGGGAAGACTTTCTGCCATTCATGCTCCAAGTTCAGACAGTCAAGAAATGATATTATCCCTTCATTTTGGCTAATTGTTTAGTTTCCCAGTGACGTTTTAGGAAAAGGGTTAAAAGAGAGTGGTTTTACTTTCTTTTATGAGACTGCCCCTTGCTTCAGCTATAAGTAAACAAAACACAAGTTAAATATTTTAAATTACTTAGGTTGAATAAACCCCCTACATCTTATCACTTTGTTATAGAGCATCATTATGCACATCAGCTACTAGAGCTATGCAGAAATCCTTTGCAAACACAGGCCCCAAGAAAGATGTCAAACACTCCAGAAAGTAGGATGCATTTAATTGGAGACATCACTCATAACTATTAACCTCTTCTGAATCAAACTGTTTCTTTTTTAAAAGACCATATATAACATGGGAAAATAGTCTTTATATTAGTAAAGTTCTAGTTAAGTCTATAGAACTGTATTTGAGAAAAAAAGTAAAATCAGGAAAATAGTTTAAGCTAGCATTATGCTTTGTTTCGTAAAAGAATATGAAAAAATTATCCACCAAGAATTTCATAATGTAACAGAAAGATTTACTCCTTGACATAATAGGAAAACTGTCCTTCCTTTTTTCATTAATTGGTTCAGACACACCCTTAGACTGGTTGCAGGGGGGTGGGCATGAGGTCTGTCTGTGTAAGCAGCAGCAGTAAGTTTGAATTAGGCTGTTTATTCAACTTACTTGGTGTTATGGACTGAATGTTTGTGTTCCCCCAAAATTCGTATGTTGAAATCCTAACCCCCTAATGTGACTGTGTAAGGAGGTGGACTTCTGGCAGGTGATTAGGTCATAAAGGTGGAAGCTTCACAAATGGGATTAGTGTTCTATAAAAGGGACCCTAGAGAACTCTCTTGCCCTCTCCACCATGTGAGGATGCAGTGAGAAAACAGCTGTTTGCAACCCAGAAAAGGACCCTCATTAGAACCCGACCAAGCTGGCATCCTGATCTTACACTTCCAGCCCCCAGAACTGTGAGATAAATTTGTTATTTTAAAAGCCACACAGTTCATGGTATTCTGCTTTAGCAACCTAAACTCACTAAGATACCTGGTTTATAAGTAATTCTCCTAACTGCTTATTCTTTGAGTCACTCCAAATCAGTTGTAGATTAAATGACTCTGAGTTCTAAACAGCACTTTTCTACATTCCTAATTTATTCAAGAACCAAGAAAGTAAACAAATGCTAAGCCAAGTAAACAAAAATTTAACAGCACTCCACTGATACAATGGCAGAATATTGTATTTGTATCTGTATTTAATGCTAATTACAAGACACTTTTATACCTGATATTACTGATTGTCTTCAATACTGGTATAGCACTAATTACATAAAATGTTTTGTACGAAATTGAAAAGTTTACTGTCTGCTACTTGGACTAAAGGCTTAATTCTCTCTAGTCAGGTATGCCCTTAGTTTGTTCTCTGATCATCCTTCCTTCCCATCCTATTCCACCCTCCCATCCATCTATCCAGCCAGCCAGTATATTTATCTTCCCATACATGCCTCTCTTGCACGGATTTATAGCTCTGTCCTTTCTTATCCTATCCTACATATGCAAACATTAAACCCTCTTTGGTCTATGCACTTTTGGTTCTTTAACTGTACTTCTATAGACGATAAAAATGGTTCAGTAAGATTTTTGATTCAATTATTAATGCACATAAGATCTTTTGAAGAAACATCAACAAAAGATTTTTAAACAGCTCAGATGATTGAGGAAGATGGGTTTAGATTAATATCCCACACTTTGTTTCTCTAATTTTTACTTTATGGATAAGGAAAAAGTAACCTTTATAAAAGCCTAGACAAGATAGAAATGATTTGGTCTTTTTACCTATACACGTATAAAGACAACAATAAGAGTCACAGAAGCACTTGACATTTATCTTACGGAACTTTATTTTAGGTTTTCTGGGTTGTGCTCGCAAAGATATATAATATACCACTGGAGTCTAAAGGATAGGAATTAACCTATAGTTAACTGTGTATCATTAAATCTGGAGGTTTTCCTCTAAGCTCACACAGGAGCAGTGGTGTAACAGAGTCAGCTAGTACCTACTTTCTTAGTGCTTCATCCCCATTCTGCATTCAATGCTTTTCTGTGGGGAGCTTGAAGTCTATTACTTATACCACAGAAATCAGCAAACATTACAAATTTGAGCTTCTTTTTTCCCAGAAAGCTGGTTATTAAATATTGCCAGCACATTACTGCGTATCAATGATCTGAACAAAGTCAATTATCTCTGAATAGTATTATCTAGCCTAAAAGCAAAAACACTAAAATTGGATTCAACTTCTAAGCAATTTTCCTCCACTTCTTGATTACAGAAACTGGCCAACAGCATCAGCACATGACTTTCCTGTCTTCTTCCTACTACTCGTTTCTTGGAAAGCAGCTAACAAGCACTGAAAATGGGAAAAGGTTATTAGAGATGTTTAAGAGTGCATTTCATAAATTTCCTTTGGTATTTCGTTAAATCCCTCTGGGCCTCTTACTCTCAACCACTTTGTAACATCTGCATTTTTTCAGGATGGTATAAGATTTTAGTACATATGCCTGAAATGCCAGAAAATCAAACAGAGGTACAACATGCAGAGTGAACAGAAAACTGGCAAAGGGAAAGGAATTAACCACAGAAAACCACTACCACCAGTGTTTCAACAACTACAACTGGTCTTCTACAACTGGCCCTCTAATTTTTCTTCTTATTGTACAAAAAAAATCTTTCTTGGTCCTTTTACTAAGCTGGAGTGTCCCACTGCCTGGGAATATACTAGTATGACAACACGAATGTAAAACAGACCCTAAGTACAACCCTCTCTAATCCCATCTCCCAAAAAAACCTGGAAAATTTGAAGGTAAATGAGAAAACAATGAAAAGTACTATGAAAATTTGGGAGGAATACTATACAAATTCATTCAAGGTGATAGTTTAGCTGTATCAGGTTGCTTATTTGAATCCTTACTGTTAGGGATGTTACTGTAAGTTAGAAATGGTATGGACAGGTGAAACGCAACTATATTAATAAATAAAAAATGCTATTGAACAGTGCCTGGCACATATTTAGTGAGCATTCTGGAAGTCTGTGCTATTATCATGGTTATTTGAAATTTGAAGAAATGAGGGTACAAAAAGAATTCTTAAGTCAACAATAACCACAAAACCTAACAAACCTCCTTAGATTTAGGTGCACACTTAGCAAAGACATTTTGAAAATCTAAAAATTCCTGAAGATTATGCAATTAAGCAGAAATAACATACACCTTTCTTGTGTATTTGATAATTTCTATGCCAGCCCAGAGGCTGTCACTTACTTTGAAATCAAAGGTGTAATTGGTGTAAGGCATCAAGTTATTTTCATAGGCGCTCTTCAGTTGGAAGCCATGTGTGATTCTCCCTTCTGAGCTTCCATTCTTTCCATTGCAGCTGAAGTTCATAAGACACTCATTGTATCTTAGTTCCTTGAAGTCTTTGTGGTTGTCAGCTACTCCTCCATTGCTTAAATATTCCACAACACCTAACAGAATAAAGATGGAAGAAACTAGACCTTACACAAGACTTCATGGCCAAAATCTGTTGCCAGATGCATGCACCAGGTTCAGAGTGGTTTTATCACATTGAGCCACATGAAACTGCCTTTTTTTTGTTGTTAAAAAACCAAGTATGAGCAATTTCATATGGTTCAATCAAACTGAAGGGTATCTGCCTATTTCAGAGCAAAATACCAGGATCACTCAGAATTATCCTCAGTTTTCTTAATGGGTCTTCAAGCTGATTCCCAGATCTAGGGTGGCATTTGCCAGGAAGGTCTTGACCCTAAATGTTTTTAGAATATTATTTCAAACCACTATCTCTTCAGTATTCACCATTCTATGCAATCAACAACTTTCAGAATATATAAAATACAGCACACATAATAAAAAATTTAAAAACCATTAACAACAAAAATAGATTTTGCATTTTCAACATTGCAATGTCTAGTTTCAGCTCCACAATGCCATTCTTTGTCTGGAGCTACAGTGAGTTTTTTTCAGTCTGACACTAAACAGGACATTATATGCTGGAGGTATATATAAAAATATAAAAATATTATATGTGTATATATAAAAAAATATATATATTATGTGTGTATATATAAAAAAAGCTGAAGAGAGTAGAAGCATTCAAAAAAGTACACCGCTTCCACTGAATTAAGTAAACATTAAAAAAAAGGTACCACAACCCTTCCTCTGATGATGATTAGTAAACACTGTCAGTCATCTCTAACTGTGATCAGGAATGACAGCAACACACAACGAGTAAGTGATGAGTTGCAACGCTGGTATTGTGAACAGCTGAAAGGAGCTATCATTTATTTAGCGTTTACTATACACCTGGCACTGCTGTAAGTGCCTCCTACACATACCTCACAAACAACTCCATGAAGTAGATAAAATGGTTATCCCTTTATTTAAAAATGAGGAACTTAGTCATAAATTGCACAGCTCCTAATTGGTAGAACCAGGATTCAGCCCTGACAATCTGGCTCAAGTCAACTAATTAATCTGTGATGCCAAATAACAGCTCATTGGCTTAAACAAATCAACCATAGAGGGAAACTTGTGCCTGAGAACAATTCAACTCAAAAAAAGGATTAAAAGAGGACATGGTTAAGGTATCAATGGGGGCTAGGGGCTGAAGGCAAACATTTGTGAAAGGATGATTTTAGATTTATTTGCTAAGGAGAAAAAGTAGAGATGTTTTCCAGATTTGAGACTTCTATTAATATTATGATGGTAGGCATTGGGGTTAATTTTTTACTTTTGGGGTGTTAATTTTATATTTATTGTGGAGTGGTTATTTTAGACAATTTAAAATGGCTTACTGAGGGGGGAGGGTATAGGTCAAGTGACAGTGTGCATGCTTAGCATGCACAAGGTCCTGAGTTCAATCCCCAGTACCTCCTCTAAAAATAAATAAATAAACCTAATTACCCACCCCAAATTTTTTAAAAACTAGCTTACTGAAAATATACAAAATTTAGAATATGCTTTGGTAATACCAAAACAGCAACGTTTTATATTTGAATTACAGTATTTAAATGCAGAACTAATTTTTATACAGAGATCTAAAATAATTTAGTTAGGACATAAAGTAGTTTAGTGGAGCTCAAGAAGTAAATGTGAAATCCTAAGATAATTCTGATTACTCTTCTGCACCTATTATCAGTATTCAGATATCACTTAATGAGTTCACTTAAAAGACGTCAACATTAGTAAACCAGATAGCTACCGTACTGAATAACTTCTGATTGCGTCTTCAGCTCACCCTCCTCTACTGCACCCTGTGCTGCCTGAGGCTGACCTTTACTTGCACCAACTGTGAACCCCTCCCACTCTAGCTTCTAGTTGGATCTGGTCAATGGGCAGCAGTGGCAACAAGAAATGGGAGGACAGGAACAGAGTGAGGCAGGGATAAATATTCCCCTGGCTCCCTTTTTGTTGGTTTGCCGGGGGTTAATCTTATCATAATACAAATCCATCACTCCTATTACATGGACCTCTCCTCCTAACTACTTTTTCCAGGTTCTGATAACAGCTCTTACCACTTTTCCCTTTTGGTGCAGGGGTGGTGAAGTGTCCCTAACTCCCCTTGTGGCAGGATACTGCATCATTCATTTTTTTGTGTCCCTTAACCCTGCACACACCTTTGGAAATAGCTTAAATAAATTCTCCTCAATTACCACATGTCCTATATCTGGGATCTTACTGATACACTCTCTAATTTAGAAGAGAAATTCTCTACTCAAAAGTTAAGAGCTAGCTGGCCTTTCAACTAGAAGTATAAGCAAAATTGAAAGCCAAGAGGAAATGATGTTATAAATACCTGAATCTGGCAATGAGTTAAGATCTGCACATAGCACCAGCGGGATGGAATTAGGATCTGCAGTTGGGCTGCCAGGCCTACTTGAGGCTTTCTCCAGAATGTTTTTAACCTCTGAGACAAACATCATGGTCTGAATGAGTTTCACATCAGAATACTCTGGGTCCCAATGCATGTGGGCATTTGCCACTATAAGCAGCTGTTTGTCTGCAGCATGAATAGGCTTCAGACCTAAATTTAATCATTAGGGAAAAAAGGATCAAGTTATACTTTATGTATCAAAAAAGCAGTATCTTAAGGTTTTCTCCCCAAAACCCACAGCCACTTCTTTACTCTTTTCTATTAATTTATATCTTTCCCTTTACCTCATGAAGCAGTTCTTAGAAGCGTAAGTGCTGAGATTCTGGTAATCCCAACATGGGGGCTGACAAACTGCAGCCCATGGGCTAAATCTGGCCAACCACCTGTTTTTGTACAGCCTGTATATTCTAAGGCTTGCTTTACATTTTTACAGGGTTCTATGAAACAGGTTTTAAAAGACTGTGATAGAGACCATATGTGGCCCACATAGCCTAAACTATTAACTATCTGGCCCTTTTAGAAAAAGTTTGCCAGCTCCTACTCTCTCCCCAAGTTAGGAATTATACCATGATATAACCAACATTTGATTATAGTACCTTGATTTGCTGAGTTCTTAGTGTAAACAAGCACTTTAAGTATCTGTCACTTAAATATCACAGTGACCTAGTGAGACAGGTTTTCAGTTATTGGAATCACCTAAACTATAATTTAAATTCCTCCTGCTGGTCAGTACTCATTCACTCTGCATTTCTGGAGCACATCAGTGACAGTGTCAGTAAGGCAACAACATTATATTAATCTATATGAAATAAATTAAGTGAATTTGCTACCAAAACAGATTCATACCATACACTTAGAAGAAGTATTTTAAAAAGTGAGAATTAGGGAGTATGTGCTTTCAAAGTTTGAACGTGGGTTTAGACCTGGTTCTATCACTAATTACTAACCTTTTATTATTCATTATTTAAACTTTTTGGTGCTCAGGTTCATTTGGACAGTAAGGTATTCAACTAGAAAATCTGTAAGGTTCTTTTTTCCCCCAGAATACTGTTTCTTAATTCTGCCAAAATAAATATTAACATGGTACTTTCAAAATGGTAGATGAGGATAACACATTAAAAAAAAAGAGGCTTATGGCTTCTTTGAAGGGACAAGTTATGAAATAAACTTAGTTATTAACACATACTGACAGAGAAAGATGCCCATCAAATTTTTAAGGCACAAAGCTCAATATGCATGGTATGATGCCACTTAAATAAAACTATACACATATATTAGTAATGTGTAAAGAAATGAACATGAACTAGAGGATATAAATAAGGGAACTCTCACTTTTTACTTTATACACTTTTGTACTGTTGGAATATTACTTAACTGTATACAAGATTAATTTTTCTACTGAAATTTCTATGGAAGTAGCTCTTAAATTTTTCTGTTGAAAATATAAATTCTACAGAAAGACCTGATTTTCTCAGCCTACTATTTTGGTAAAGTTTCCTTCCACCTTACCAAGCTATAATTATCTTTAGTGTTGAGTAAACAAGTAACTGAAGTGTCTGTTACATGTGACAGAAAGTCATTTTTAAAGCAATCAGATTATAAGATAAAAATTTGCAGCGAAAATTCTCTAAGCTCTCTTTTTTCTCCCTAGAAGTTGTCTACTGTCACTTTTGGCTGGAGATTAAATGTTCACTGTATTAAATATTTAAAGCTTGCCCCTTCAAAGAAACCATAAGCACCTTCTATAATATTATATTCCACCTCTGGGAGTATAAGAGAGACATTATTTCAGCAAGTGAATGTCTACTGTATAATTTACAATTACTCTTCTGCAAATTAAAAGGAGATTAAAACTCCAAAAGGAATTCAATATTCTCATTGTCAGAAGAAAAGGTACCAGACTTTTAAGAAGAATGAGATTGGAAAGGACATAAAAGCAAAAATGGAGAGGGTGAAAAAGAGGAAGAATTTAAAATCTCATATCAAAGACTGACTGTCTCTGATGATGGATAAACTGAAGACCAGTGAGAAAACGTTTGACAAATACATATGGTCTGAACGATTCAAATCAATACTTAAGGGAAAAATCTTTTCCTCTACAGGCAGTGAGTAAAGAAAAAAATATTTTTAAATAAAAGCCCGGATGTGGTCTTATACTTCTCCTCGCTCTTACCTAAAATATAGTTAAGTAAACAATGAAATGCTCAAAGGCAAACAGTAGAAAGGGGAAAAAAAGGTCTGGATATGCAAAGTACATAATGAGTTTCTGACTTTGAAGGAAGCTATAAATAATCTACAATGGAAAAGAAAAGTACCAGGTAGATAAAAGATCCTGCTCATACCCTGACAATGACTGAAATATAACAAAGAAATTAGAGAAAACGTGCCAAGTACTTATCCTTAAAGACAAAAGATTTTACATTCAAGAAGCTAAAAATATGGCTAAAAAGAGAACCAAGCCATCATAATTTCCAAATTCAGCCTAAAACATTTCTTATTTCAAATAACCTTCTGGAATTAATGGCATATTAAAGACTTTTCTTTTTACACATTACCTGGTAAGTAATACCCCAGGATGTATATGATGCTTGATGATCACACAATTAGTGCTCTTTTCCTGCCCTCTCCCTTAGCTTTCCTCAAAAGACAAGGAAATAACTATGCAATAAATACCAGCAAGACTCTCTGCACTTGAGAAGAGAAAACTTGGGATGGTGTTTAGTTTTAGTAAAAATATTTTAAATTGCACTCACTTGCTCCAAATAGTTCTTTGTGGACCTCTAATACCACAGCGACACCAATGTTGTCTTTTGTCATCACTCTGTTCAGCATAGCTTCGGATCCATCTGAATTAGCCATTGCCACTTGGTTAAACTCCACTGTATGCTTCTGCACCAATGTAAATCTGAAAGGTACAATGTATTAGTATTATGGTACCAGGTACTTGGACTGTCCTGCTAAAAGACATTAAATGAAGGGAGCACAAGATACAGACACTATTCACTGTCTCCCTAGATATTTTTTAGCTTTTCAGGGCCAGGTGATACAATTCTGGCCAATGGGAGGAAAAAAAGTCTGATTACTGTAAAAACTGTCTTGAAAGTGCCACCAAGCAAACATGGGTGTGTGTATGTGTACTTGTGTATTCCTTTGCCCTTTTACATCTATGCCCGTGTAGTCAGAACCATTTTGGCAAAAGTTATCCCACTATGGATGGGGAAGGAGCTCAACCAGATTTGGACTGCCATTTTTGGACTTCTTGTGTGAGAAAATTACTCTTTTACTCTTCTACTATTTTTTCAAACTACTGTTGGGATTTTCTGGTATTCAAAGGTGAATACAACCTTAACCAAGTCTGCAAGTTAATGAAAAAGAACAGAATAAAATCTTCCTACCCTGTTTTCAGTTTTATTTTCACCACATTAAAAAAAAAATTTCTCAGGAAAATGCAGGGACACACACTTATCTTGGCTAAGGAGAAGCCAATTTTTCCACCTGGCTTTTACTGGAAAGCTGAATTTGGGAGTATGTAAATGAAAAGAACAGAATCTATAAGATGAGGAATGGTACACCCTGCAATTATACTTCTGCATCTGCACTAATAATATTTTCTTTCCTTAGTGCCAAATTAGGTATGGTAGAGATGTAGTACTTAACAGAACTGAGTTTAGCACTGACATTTAATAGCAGTATGACTTTAGTCAAGCCATTTAACTAACCCCTTTCAGCTTCGTAAGTTTGTGAAGTATTTATAAATGACCAAAACCTGCTAAATAAATATACTGTCTACTTTTCACAAGGTTTTAAGTGGAGAGAAGATAATCTTTGTTCTTATAAAAAGTCTCCACCCCATCTTCCTCCTAGCTTTGAAACACAAGCCTGCACACATGCCTTCAAAAATATTGACTGAAATCTTACTGCATTGCAGGACACTGTGCTAGATGAAACAATACTCCTCTCCCTGCTCCAATTTTGAATGTCTCGGATGTGCTGACGAGAATAAAAGGTCAAGTCATGTGCCTACTGCCTACTGTAACCCAGAGTGATTAAAGGGAGGGCAGTTTCCACCCTCTACTTTAAAGTGGTGACATTTAAACTGAAACATGAAGGATGAGGAGTTACGAAGGTGAAGAATGGGATTAAGAGCATCTCAGATAGAGGAAGAAGTGAAAGGTCCTGGGCCAGCAAATAGCTTTGTATGTTTATGGGCTAGAAGAGAACGGAAAGGTATGAAATGATGTTGGAGATTAAGAGGAAGAGGAATGACTGAAGCAGGTTCTAAGCAAGAACGTGATATTATTTGATTTATGTTTTTGAAGATCACCGCAGCTGTACTGTAGAGAACTGCAGAAGCCAAAGTTTGGAAATGATGAGACCAATCAGAAAGTTTTTGAGGTTGTTTGGATGACAGATGACAGTGGCTTAGGCTAAAGCAAGAGAAATAATGAATAGTAGGCAGATTCAAAATAAATTCTACAGATAGAATTGATCATCTTCCACATCAGACTTTTTTCAAACATCTTTAAGCAATGGAACACCTTTTTCAAACAATTTCTGGTATATAATTTATAAAACAGATAGAAGCAGTATTATGTTTGAATAAATCAATCACTAAAAATGAATAGTTTTGATGATTATAAAAATGTGAAATCAGAGAGTATAAATGATAATTACAGTTTTATACCAGTCTCAGTATCCAATTTATTTCTCTATTTTGCTTTGGTTACACGGTATTAATAAAATTCCTAATTTACATAAACAAAACAACATAGCTTGCTTTTTCTGAGTTCAAAGCCAGTTATTTACTACTTGTATCTTTGCAAAGGGGTAGACATAAAAAGATGCTGCCCAGATTCCTCATCAATCCTTGAGCAATTGCTCCAGCTGCAGAGAGCTGCCTCAGTCAAGGTCAAGAACTCCTGGGAGTGGCACATATCCAATTATAGATCAGAAGCAAAAGATAAAGGTCTGGCGATTTTGGTTTCTCCTGGGTTAACTCTCACAGGCCATTTCAGCTCCAAAGCTACAGGTGGGGTCAGCTGAGGTTGTTAGGGACCAACACAGCTCTATTCTCTAGGCCCAATCCTGCTTTATCCCCTTCCTTTTCCCTAATAAACTCCTGGACACCAAACTAACTCAGTCTTCTTTCTGGAGAACCCAAACTATAACAGACAGTATGACTATTACCACTACAAAGATGAGGGAAACTATGCTTGAAAAGTCTTTCCCTTTGAAAAACAAAACGGTTTTTTCATCTCCAATATCCTAGAACTTCTCCTATACCCCAGTATTCATAATAGATGACCCAGGTCATTTCTCTAATCATATTTTGGCAAGATCTTTTAATACCATGGATATAATTATCTTGATTTGGAAAGCTAACTAGTGAAGGCAGCTTAGTGACTCTCTTGCCAATCTCCTCCTCAGTTGGTATTACTTAGCCTTTCTACTTTCAAAATAATTCTCTTCAACAGAGACAATGAAAGGAAAGTAGAAGTTATATAGCTCTGGTTTTCTCTTGATCATCAATTAGTGCCTGTACAATCCACATGGGGTGTACCCCTTCACAGCACAGATGTATTTAAAATATCCTCCTCACTGCCTTAGCACTTTCACTCATCGTTTGCGTTTTCTTGGCAAAAATCACAGGCTCCTAAACTCTTTTTAAAAAAACATATGCTTGGTTATTGACTTCTCTTCATTGAAAAAGAAATACTTTTGAAATGAATCCTGAACAATTACTTGGTTCATTAAATGCCTCCAACTTTCCACCTCATTGGTATAATTTATGATTGCATTGCCCTATTTTTGACTTTTAAAACTTCCCAATTTTCTTGAGGCATCCACTTTTTAACATTTTTGGTTTCAAAAAGTTCAGGAAAATAAAACCAGTTTTCCTAAACAGAGCACATGTCATTACAACACTCCTCTCCTTGGTGCTTAGAAATACTAAAAGGGTCAGAGTCATACTCTCAATTTTTATTATTTCAACTTCACCAACAGTTAAAGAAAGGAAGAGATATAGTTGAGAGCTAAGAAACCAAGTAAATTCCTTCTTTCTAGTGAGAATTAAATAAGAGCATAATTATGCTTCTTGCACCTTAAGAACTTTGCAGGGACTCTGTTTTGAGAAAATGAGATTTCCAGCACTAGTATAGACAGCCGTAATCTCCTACAACTTACCTTGTTTCTGTGTTTATTTTATAATTATAATACATTTATAATATATTGAGAAATAGCTATTTATATTCTATCCATACTACTTTAAAACAAAAATACTTCTTGCTTTCTCCCCTCCCACATATAAGCAAACATACTCCACTCTGCTTCTACTTTCTGTCTCACAGATTTCCATTCAGGTGATATTCTGACATATAGGGGTCTTTCTCCCTTCATTCCAGTAGATGTTTCTTTTTAATAAGACATACTGGTTTATATATAGTTACTTTCTACTCACTAATCCAAGCCATCAAGCCTTGGTAATGTAAAATCTTAAATATGCCTCCTCTCTATTTCAATTCACTTTATTATCCCTTCTCTACAGCTTCTACACAGATGCTATAAGCATTATTCCTGATGTGATCTTCTTTTATTTTAGTCTAAGAATGCTTCAGGATATTTGCTTTTTAAAAAATCTTATTTCACAGAAGGTCAAATGGGTGTCAAGGATCATATATAACGAAGATTGGTATGACCAAAAAATAAACAAAAAGATCCCACCCTTACATGATTTGAGAAAGATTATTAGGTTGAACATGTCCAAAACAGCCCTTCGAATAGAAAAAAAGAAATAACTCAATTTCTTACTAATTTACAATCTAGAAGTAATTTTATGGTCTGTGATGTGATTAAATTAATGCTAGAGAGAGGACAGTGAATGACAACTACAAGCAAGCAAAGCAACCTGTAGGACTTAACTAATATTTCCTCCCCTAATTCATTTATGAGCCACAAGGAACAACATAGTACATAAATCAAGAAGAGAGTATAGCCACACAAAAGTGACCCTTTCTGATCACATTAAACTGACTCTTAAACCTGAACCAAATGGAAGTTTTTATTGTATATTCAGTATAAGATACTATAAAATGTGTCCTTTTGTCCCTTTAAGTAATCATGAGAGTGCCAGAAAATAACCTGCTAGAAAAGGTAAGCTTAGAGACAGATAAATAAGGAAGAAAAGTAGATATTCATCATCCTACCTATAAATTTGTACAATTTTTTAACCACTGGGAGCACTTTCACATTCTTAATCGTTTTAGCCCCTTAAGAAGCCTCTTAAGTTAGGCGGAACAATTATTATCCATATTGGAAAGGTAAGGAAACTGGCACAAAGCAGTAATTTTATGTTCTGGATTAAATTAATGGGGATGTTGACATTAGAAACCAGAAATCACAACCTCAGATTTTAAATTATAAATGCAACCACCACTTATGACAGAGAAAATTATTAACTGAGAAACTAGTAAGATAGGATTATCACAACAGGTCATTTGGAATGATGCTATAACCTCTGAATACCCTCCTCTCAACCACAAAACTACCAGTCGTAATACAGATGGAAAAACAAGGACTTGGCCTTACCTGGTATGTCTGACACAGACAACAGAGGCAGTACTGCAGGGACTGAGCACCATGACAACCTACTTCCCAAACCAAATGGAAGAGACTGCCTCTTCACAGTGTAATGGTCACTTTGTTCTAAAACTGCTATTTTCATCTCTCCTTTTCTCACTGATGTGAAACAAAGTATGATCAAATCAGAACTGCTAACCTCAGGAACAGCAAGTAAGTTGAATATCTAGGTCTGGTTTCATCTCCATTTTTCAACAATTTGGATTTCTTCAAATTGTGTATCTGGCTCCAAGACCCCACTTTTACTAACTGATAAGTCTATAGGACAAAACATGGTAAAGAGAAATTTAATTTTGTGACTCTAAAAAACACCTGTAATAACAGTCTCTCCTTATACACACACAAAATGCATGCATGTATGTATGTATGTGTTTTATAAAATACCTTGGACTGAAGAAAGTACTTATTAAGATAAAGGATAAAGAAAAAGCCGATTTCTGGCATTTCATTAAACAAAAATTTCTATTTTCTGGTATCCTTATGCATCTAACTACCCAAAAATTGATGCTTATAATGATGACCAAAAGGTGCTGCCAAATCTTGAAGTACCTTCTGAATTCCAGAGATTAAACTAGAATGAATAAGATATAAGGAGTATTTTACTGTATTCGAAGTCTCTGAATATTCATCTGTGTCCCAGCCATTACTAAGCAATACACTATCCTTCCAATCACAATGGATGGAGATTTTTATTATAATATTTTGCTAAAAATAATCATTGTATAGTTTCCATTTATTGTAACCTATTCTGTATCACTGTTTTCCATGAAGGGAAAAAACTGTCATCAATGAAGATTAGAAATTATCCAATACTCTGGTTTTAAGAATAAGACCTTGAGAATGAAGATAGAGTTGAAGTACTCTTTTACAGCTTTCTTTTGACTTTGTAATTTTTTAAACCATATAAATTTATCTTACAAGGTAATATACAAAAATTTATAAATGAGAAAATAAGCCCAGAAAGGGTGAGTGACTCATTCAAGATTATACAGCTACATAAGTAGGAGAACCACCTGGCTTCAAAACAGTCTTTTCTTTGCACTGTATCACCTCTCTAATCTGAGGAAGAAATTACAAGAAATGGAGGGATGTACACTTTGTGTTAAATTCCAGATAGTCTGGGGTTGGCTAGTCAGCTCATATGACATCAGTAAGTTATCTGGCACTGTTCATAAGAGGTAGGATATAACATATCACACTCAAAGTCGTTGTCTGTTGCTGGATTCATGATACTATTTAGGCAAAAAGTTGAAGAAGAAAAGAAATGCAAATGATGCATCTATGTATTTTCCTGTCTATTTATCTCAACTAATTCACAGCATTTTTAATAACTCAAATGTCAATTTTCAAATACTCAGTTGTATAAAGTGTCCTAGATAACAGTTATGTTAGTTGAAAATCTTAACTACCTCTAGTAAATTATCAAAGCATTTTTCATTTTCCTCTCAAAGCTGTGAAGGTTTTTAAAAAATAAATGAATAAAAATTTAAGTAAAATAAAATAAGTAAGTCACAGGGATATAATGTACACGTTGGGAATACAGTCAATAGTACTGTAAAAACTTTATGTGGTAACAGATGGTTACTGGTTGTACAGCGGTGATCAAATCATAATGTATTAAAATATGAAATCATGTCCTAAACCTGAAATTAATATAATACTGCATGGTAATTATAACTCAATTAAAAAGAAATAAACGGTGGGAAAAAACTGTGAAGGGAGTGATAAAAATTTTATGTATTATCTTTAGAAAGAAACAATGGCAAATGGAAGAACAGGTTGATGTCACCTGTCTCAATGTTAATACTTTTAAAAATTATGGTGTTTCAAGGAAATTTGCGTATAAATACAGGTTAAGAAGAAAGTTCAAGGCAATTTTTCCAAATGAGGCAATCTTCTAAGAGATACAAGTGATACTGGAAGCTGAAACAAGAAGTCTAAAGGTTCAGTTTAGTACAGTGTTTAAAGTATTGACTATAAAGCCAGATACTCTGTGTCTTGGTTACCTTGTCTATAAAAATAAGGAAATAGCTCCAGTCTTACCTCTGAGGATTGCTTTAAAAATTAAATAACATAATTCATATAAACAAAAGAAAAAGCCTGACATGTAAATACTATGAACCTAATGGCTATTGTTATTTTAAAATTTGTAAAACAGAAAGTCACCAACCCACTAGAAGAATTTAGTATACCCTGACCTCAAATAGAAGGCTATGCACTAATAATTAAACAAATGAGAACATCTCTATTAAAGATTTACAGAAAAGATACAAAAGTAGGTAGAAATAGATGAGAAGTGGCTCAAATACTGTTCAAATTCACTTAATTCACTTACTTAAAATAACATGTCATGCTGGTAATAGGCTTATATAAATAAAAACATTGAACTGCTTTGTTATATTAGGAACTAAACAGAGAAATATTGCAAAATAGTTCCAAGTGTGTATATGCTTATTCCATTAGTAGATGATTCTCTGGTTTCATGTATCAAATCCAAATTATTAACTATAAGATATAACCTCTATCAGACTCCACACATTTCAATCTTCTATTGGAGGCTCCTTCAAATTTTCCACTGTAAAATTGGTAGTCTTTATAAGGCAAAAATACGCTTCTCCCTTTTCCTCAGGATGATAACGAAAAGAAGCTGTCTCTAACCATCTATTCACTCAACCAGCATTCAAGAGAGAAACTTCTGAGTGTGTTACAGCTCTGCACTCTCAAGTAGGACATGCACTTCCTAAATTCGATGCACACAACATAATAAACCCAGTAAGAGAGAAATACTAAAATTTCAAAGGGTTATAGAAACAGAGAAATATGACAATAATAAAAATATTTCCAGTACACTTAATGGTTTACAAAGTACCTATGCATTCATTACCTCATTTCATTCTAACTACTCCGAACAGATACTGTTTTCCATTTTAAACTCAAATATATGAAAGTATAGAGGCATCTCAAGATTGTTCATATATTTTAATAAGCAGAATCATAACATTCTTATCTTTGACTGTACTTTAATCAACTATATTACAGCTATGAAAAAACACAGGTCACGTTGTTTTCCATTTCAGGTCATGACTGCTTTCCCCTGTCCTGTCTTAATCAGTCCCTTAAACTCCTCACCTTCATAAGTTCTGTGCCTCTCTGTCTTCCCTTATCTATCTACACATATCTCCATCTCATACATAACACCTTCTTATTTCTAATACACGGACCAAGAAATGAAACATTACCAACAATTTTAACTTTTATATAACTTGCTTTCTAGCTTTTTGTTTATTTTAGGGTCAAACCAAAGACAATTCCGAATGTACGGTATTTAAGAAATAAGTACACTATTATACTTTGTTTCCTAAACTCACTTTTCTGTTTTGAAGAATATTGCACAACCGTCCACATGCTTTCTCTCCTGCTCAGACATGATTTTGGCACGTGACTTTGGAGAAAAAAATCCGTCATATCCACGCTCCTTCAATGCTGGCAGAAAGAGAGTGAAGTATTGCTCTGTTTCCACTTCCTGAGATGAAAGACATGTTATCATCGACATGACAGAGGAAAACTAAGATATAAAAAGGTGCAGCATTATAAGTAAGGTGTGACTAAGTTAAAATAGTTCACATAACAAATATTATCTAACTACATGATTTTATAACAGTAAAAACTTATAAAAGCCTGAAATGTCCAACAGGGAAAATGCTAAATCAATTATTATATATTCATATAATTGGCTTTGGAGAATTTTAATAATATGGAAAGTGCATTAAGTACAATAAAAAAGAAGCAAACACATCAACAGTATGATGTGGTCTCTTATTTTGAAAATTTATCTGTAAATAAATAGGGAAATGAATTTAAAAAACATGCATACAAGAAATACTTCAGAAGTTTTAACACAGCAACTACCTTTGGGATATGGGGTTAGGGTTTTTCAAAATGTTCAACTTCTCTAGAATGAACACTTTATAATACAGTATTACTTTTATAATAAGAAAATATTTTTTAAACTATGATGTTTTTATCAAACTATACTTTCAAGAGAGTGGGGCTGTTAGGACTACAGACGCTGAATCAAAAGGAGGACAATTAAGTAACTACAACAAGACTACTTCTCTTCGCCTCCTCCTCCCCAATTCTCTGTCAGTGCTCAGTGTTTTGAAGAAAATTTAATTTTGGAAGATTCTACTTCTTATTATTTCCCAGGAAGTCAGATTGTTTTCACTGAAGAATAAAGTAAGTAAGTGGATGGGATGGCTGCACTTAGCAAAATAGTTTCAGTGTAGCTGTATCTTGAGTGCCTATTAAAACTGCCCTCTTTCTAAAGAGGTGAGAAAATAATTCCTTTGAGTTTTGCTTCAAACCCAGAATCTTCCAGAAGTTAAGATCTATTCTTTTTAGGTTCACCTTTAAGTTAAAGACAATTTAATTTCTGTAGTGTTACCTGAAGACTAATGATATCTGCGTCACAGTTAACAATTTCTTCCATAATTCCCTTTTTCCTGTATTCCCAGTTTAATGCCCAGGATGGGCAATAGCCATATAGCTGCCGGGTGGCGTATTTATCACATAACACATTGTAACACATAACCGTGAATGATGCTGAAGAAGTGGGAGAACAAACAACAGACAAAAGGGAGAAAATTAGGCAATCTTTTCTAAAGCAATATCATGTATACACCTACAAAAGCACACATGGCACACAAACATACCCCAAATATCATCACTGTGAAATGCCTTGGGCAAGATTCTCTTAAACAGTAACTACAAAAATTTCACTGGAGTCCATCACACCAAAGTTCTTTTACCACAATTAGACTAATAGTTTATATTTGAGTTTTTAGGACATTTTAATAAATAAAAATTTAAATTTTAAATCAGAATGCTATTTTTTGCATGTAATTTGACATAAAAATGGAACAAAAGTAAACTTTTTTTTCGCTTCTTTCTCATTAAAAGGCTCTAATTGTATTAATGTGTATTAAACAAAATACCCATACATAATACTTTTTTGGGCCTCTTACTGCTCTGAGTCAGAATAGGGACTGACAAAATTTAGTTACAAGAGAATCCTTTTTACCAAATCAAATGCTCATTAGGTTCTTATTTTAAAATGCTTTGAACTATAAAAGGACTATGAGTAAACGATTATGAGAACGCAGCTTGTATGCCTGCTACTCAGAAGTGTGCTCTAAGTACCAGCAGTATCAGTTATCACCCTGGAACACAGAAATGCAGAATTTCCAGCCTCACAAAGACTTACTGAATCAGAACCTGCAATTTAACAAATCCCCAGGTGATTCATATGTATACAAATATCAGTTTGAAAAGCCCTGATTTTAATCACTAATTCTCTATCCTGTCTGCCCACTAGAATCACTTTGTAGAGCTTAAAAAACCCTACTCTGGACTAATTAAGTCAGTATATTAGCGTCTGTGTGTTAATATTTTTAAAAAGCATCCCAGATGATTATAATGGACAGACACACATTGGGGAAACCATACATCCCAAGAAAAATCCATACTGGTTTTCAATAAGGAATACCCAAGAATTCATTATCTGAGAATTCAACAACAAATGAAGACGTGTTTCTATTGTTCCTTTTCTTAATGGCAATGTAGGTATGCGATACTAGGAAAGCTCTTCTTCAAGATTATGCTCACTCATGCTCAAAAACAGATTACTGTGAAGAACTAGAAAATGGTGCTTCTGATACCATTTTAATGCCAGAAAGAGAACAATTAATTAATTACACATGAAGGAAGGCTAAACAAAAATCTGCCTAACTTAAGGCTTTGTAGAAAATCTTAGGCATTCCTTTTAAGACAGTCAATATGCACCCTGAAAATAGAAGTGTTATTCACAATAACGTCCTGCCACTTGGGCTGACACTATGGCTCTAGGGTGTGGTGGTTTTAAAATTATTACCTCTGGAAGATAGAGAAATGTACTATATATGTTAACATTTCTCAGTGCTTTTAAAACTTAAATAGAACCATGAAGATGTTACACTTCCCACATTTCCTGATGCCAAAGCAAATGACTTTTTTTGAGTCTTTTTTTTTACCTTAAAAAAAAAAACGCCTCACAAACAGAAGGGTTTTATACTGTTTAAAAAGTACACAAAAATTCTTGTAATTTGCCCTTTAAACATTAAGTAATTTGTGAATCATTATATTATACATCTGTAACTTATATAATATTGTAAGCAATTATACTTCAATAAAAATATTAAGTATCAGTATTCAGTGATTAGTTTACCGTCATAAATAATAAATTTTCATTTTTAATTTTAAAATAAAGTTACATGTCATGAAAAATATGACATGATTAAAAAGAAGGCATCTGGAGAAATATTAATTCCTATTTCAAGTAGAATTCTCAATCAAAAAATATCTAATAAGCAGTAACAAGCCCTATAAATGTCAAATCATCATTGGTCCACACAAAGAGATAAAAGTTTGTATTTTCTACCTTACTACAATCCTAGAAATGTTAAATTATATCATTAAATTCCTCAAAACTACACCCTAGATCATTTCTATACTTTTGGCCTGGAATCATATTTTGTTTTCAATACAGTAAATGTGACTTGGTCTAAATTATCCTTCTACAAGTGTTATCAGTTTATATGTGCAAGAAAGATTAAGTGCCTAAGTAGTTTAAAATTTTTCAGAAGAAAATTCATCATTATCATTTTTCTTAAATCCCCCAACCTTATGTGAAGATGCCATTTAGAAAGCTCTATTACAAGAAATAATTTTAAAACCAAGAGCTGCATTATTGTGAAAGATAAGAGATTCTTGTACATAAGCCTTAGTATGGATTTTAAGTTTATCCGTCAGTATTTTTAAACTCTTCTACTCAGGGGAGGTAACACGAAGCCTTGCTAATTATATCACAAAGCCCAAATGGCATTTCAAGTACTTCTGAAAAAAGTCAAGAAAGAATAAGAAAAACTATTTACCTGATGGCAGAATTTGGTCTCGTTCTTTTAATGTAATCCATGGCCTCGGAGGAAGCTGCTCTGGATGAACTGGAAAAGACAATTTTTTTAACATGACTTCTTGTATTCCTAAAGTCAGTATCATTTACTTTATAACGTCAAATCAACTTGTTTTCTCTTCAGCTATAATGACCCACAAACTGATTTAAAAATCTAATACTGAAATATAATGACGATTTAGAAGGTGAAAGAAGTTGACGAAGAGCTATGCAGAAAACACATAATTAATAACCAAAAAGAACATGAGGAAATTCATTAATAGTAATTCTACTTACATAGTAGTTATGAAAAGTACTTATTTAAAACCTTAAGTAGAACCTTATGTCTTAATTATACATGTAAACTGTGTTGACCCAGCCTTGTTCCCTACTGGAAAATCAAAGCTATGTGAAGTTTCAACACACTGATGAACTAAAATAGTCAAACATTTTTGAAATAGAAAAAAAAAGTGAATGTATAATGAAAATTATTAAACTTTCTAATGGGGCTTTCATTTCCTAATTTCAATCTTTCTTTCTTTTATAATATCAATACAAAGCAAAAGGTAAGAACTACATTGTACAGAAAAAAGGTGGCACTGGTTAAACATTAATTGCTCAGATATGATTATCAATACCATGGGACAAAATGCTACCTAACGATCAGATGAAAGAAAATTTACTAAGTTAAGATTTAACTACCCTTTTTTCTTCTCCCTTCTCAAAACATTGGCAATTATAGGACAATCTGATTCAAGTCTACAGATTTACCCAGGGAATTAGTGGCTAAGAAATGTATTTCCAAAGCAAAAACACTATGTTCATCCAGTCACAGAAATTTTGACCAAAGTCAAATAAAATAAACATTAAATTTTCTAATGAAGCTTTCATTTCCTAATTTTAATCTTTCTCTCTTTTATAATGTCAATGCAGAGCAAGAGATAAGAACTACATTGTACAGGAAAAAGTCTACCTAAAAGATGCCTGTTTTAGGAGCCATACTTTGCCCAAAGTGAAATAAACATTATTTTGCATAGTCCATATCTTGCCGGGAAAGGAATGAAGGTTATCATAACATGACAAACAAACCATCCAGCTGGTTCAACACACTGAATTCTGGAAAATAATCATGCCTGCTAGGGGTACCAAGCCAGAATCATGGCAACTATCTCAAAAATGGAAAGCCAATTATATAAACATAATGAAGAGTAAACAAAGAACTTTCTAGCTGCTGGGATCCTTATTAGCAAATGGTTAAAAATTAAGAAAGCAAGAAAATTATCAAAATAAAACAAGTAAGGTGATGTCATTTCCAAATCTTAACTGATACATTTTAACTAACACAGCACCATATATCAGTGTAAGTAAAATGTACAGTATTCTCCAAAATAATCAAAGAACAAAAACATAGGAAAATACACTCTCACCAGTAACCAGGAAAAATTATAAGATGAGTTAGCAGGTCTTTATCCAGGTTGACCAAAAAAGTAAAATTTAAGTTTAATAATATCGAAGGTTGGTAAAGGTAATAAGAAATAGATACCTGAATGTATAACTGATGGGAATACAAATTGGTAGAGCTATCTGAGAGGACAAATTGGCATCACCTTTTAAAATTTAAAACATTCTTGTGCCTGTGAGCCAGCAGTTCTATTTCTTGGGGTCAGCCCTATCTGCTTAAAGCAGCATTCAAATAGATATTCATTACACCATCGTTTGTAATAGCAAAAACAATGGTAAATGGCAAATATCCACTTTACAGAAGTCTATGCTACAGTTTAAAAGAAAAAAAAGATACATGTACGCTAAAGCGGAAAGGTATACAAGAAATACTGCTGAGTGAAAAAAAGAAAAATAAATGATAAATAATAAAAATGATACATTTTATTAGAAAAAATGATATATTAATAAAAATGATACATTTTATTAGAAAAAAATTTTAAACACACACACAAATACCATAAAACTTGCTGGTATAATTTTTGTGTGTAAATGTCTACAGAAATGTCTACAAGGATACACACCCATCTTTATAAGGACAATAATATGTGTGACATATACTTAAAATTGACTTTTTTCAAAGATGAAATTGCATGGCCAATGATATGACAAAGGACAGGAATATGGAGTTATATGGGCAACTAGCAAATAAAATAAAGACTGCTTAATAGAAAAATCTGTATGGTCCTAGACAAAGCACCAGAATTTGGGTCATAATTGAAGATAAGTCTATTCTCATTACAATGAACACAAGAGACAGCAGTTAGCATCTTCATAAGTCTCTAGCATCATACCTGGAAACAGGAGAACAGTTGTTTATCACATTTTATATCCCATACATGCCACACTAACTTCTAGATAGCCCTACAACCAGCCTTGAAGCCACCAGGAATTGGGGTGGGGGCCAGAGGGGTGGTAGGGAGTAGCAAGAAAAGCCTGATTTCTTTTGCCAAAGGAGTGAAAAGGGAGAAGGCCAGCAGGGACTAGGTGGGAAACCACACCCAGTGGCAGGGGCAACATCAACAGAGCCCAAGAAAGCCAACCCACCCCACACCTCACAGCAGCCAGCAGCACTGGGCCTGGTCTCCCCACAGTGGGGGTTCTACCTGAGATCCTGGAAGGGCAAGCAGAACTCACATGCTAATCCTAAAATGGGTAGTTGCCTGCTACTGAGATTTTAAAATGGTCGAGTCTCCTAATATTCAAAATATCCAGGGCACAAGTGAAAATCACAGATTATACCAAAGACCAGGAAAATCACAACTTAAGTGAGAAAAAACTACCAACAGACAACACAGAGATGATTCATACACTGAAATTATCTGACAGAAATTTCAATGCAGTCATCACAGAGCTGCTTCAAAACTAATTACAAATTCTCTAAAAAACAAACGAAGATATAGAAAACCCCAGCAAAGAAATAAAAGTTACACACTTTTTAAAAGACCAAATAGAAATTATTAAACTGATAAATTCAGTAACCAAAATGATAAAACTCGCTGGAAGGGCACAATAATAGAGATAACAAAAGATAAAACAAATGCATTTGGGAACAAATCAGGAGAATTAATTTACTCAATATGAACAATAAAAAGAAAACTAAAAAAAAAAAAAAAAAAAAAGGACAGAGCTTGAGGGACCTGTGGGACTATTAACAAATGATCTAAGATTCTTATCATCAGACTCCAGGAGGAGAGGAGAAAGAATGTAGACTTAAAGAGTATTCTAAAGATAATTCTAAGAGACTAAAAATCCCCAAATTTAGTAAACAACATAAACATACAAGTGTAAGAAGATGAGCAAACTTCAAACAGAATACATCCAAAGAAATCCATACAAAGTCACATCGTAATGAAACTGCTGAAAACTAAAGACAACGAATCTCAAAAATACCAGAGAAATGACACATTGTCTTAAGGGGAACAATGGGTTTCTTTCCTAAAACCATGATGGCCAGAAGATGTGATACGACATTTTTCAAGTGCTAAAAGAAAACTTCAACCTTAAATTCTATGTCCAGCAAAACTTTCCTTCAAAAATCAAGGGGAAAAAAAAGACGTTATCAAAGGAAAACTAAGAGACTTTGTTGCTAGCAGACCTGCCCATAAACAAGTGGCTAAAGGAAGGTCTCTAGACAAAAAGAAAATAACAGCAGAAGAAACAGAAGGAACAAGGAATGAGTAAAATTAGGGGTAAACATAATAGATGAACCTTGCTCACATGAGCTTTTTAAATCACATCTGCTGGCTGAAGCAGAAACTGTAACATCTGTGTGGTGGTATTCAGTGCAGTCAGAGGAAATCGTAGGGACAATTACATTTTAAAAGCAGGGAGGGTGAAGGGGCTTAAACAGAAGTGGGACATCAATAGCTCACTTAAAGTGATAACACACCATTATCAATAGACTGTGCTAAGTATGTATATTTTCGTATCTCAGTTAACCACTAAAAAACTATACAAGACAATATACTCAAAAACAGATATATAAAATAAGATGGAATCCTAAAAAAAAAGTTTAACTAATCCACAAGAAACCAAAAAAAGATAAATGAAGGAGAAACAAAGGAAATAAACAGAATACAAGTAATAAAATGGCTGACTTAAGTTCTACATATCAATAATTACTTTAAAATGTAAATGGGCTAATATACAAGTTAAAAGAGTGGAAACTTCACAGAGTAGATAAAAAACATGACACATAACTCAACTGTACGCTGATACAAGAAATTCACTTCAGATACAACAACATAAAGTTGAAACTAAGAGGATTTAAAAAAAATACACCATGCTAACATTAAACAAAAAATAAGTAGAGTGGTTATATTAATATAAGACAAAGTAAACTTAAGAGCAAAGATGATACTAGGAACAAAGAAGATCATTACATAAGGATGAAAAGATCAATCCACCAAGAAGATGCAGCAATCCTAAATATGTATACACCAAACAACACAACTTTAAAATGCATGAAGCAAAACCTGACAAAGCTGAAAGAAGAAATACACAAATCCACAATCACGGCTGGCAATTTCAGCACTGTAATATCAGCATTTAATAAGACTACTAGATAGAAAGTTACAAAAAAAAAAAGAATTAAATACCACCAACAACCAATATGATCTAATTTAAAGTTACAGAATACTCTACCCAACAACTGCAGAATATGTACTTTTTTCAAGCACTCATATGATATTTAGCAAGATAAACAATAAAACAAACCTCAGTAAATTTTAAAAAATGGAAATAATACAGAATGTTTCCCAACACGTCCCAAACTGGAATCAAATAAAAAGTTACTAACAGACAACAGGAAATGAAGTAAGACGTTTCTAAATAATCCATGAAAAAAGAGGAAGATTCAAAGGAAATTTTAAAATATATATTGAACAGATTAAAATACAACATATCAAAATGTATGGAATGCTGCTAAAGGAGTTCTGAGAGGGAAAATACATAGTATATAGTGCTACATACTCACATTAAACAAGAGGAAAGCTTTCACATCAACAATATATATTTTTACTTCAAACAAAAAGAACAAAATTAACCCAGAGCAGACAGAAGGAAATACTTAAAAAAAAAAAAAGGAATAAAGAAAGGTTTAACATAAAAAAACCAGAGAAAGATATACAGTGCAAATTCAAACAAAACAGAACTCATACAACTATCTTTTTTCATGAAGTTATATTAATATCAAAGTAATAAGAACAGCATAATGAAAAAAGTTTCAAATAATTAGAAAGAAAAAACACATGAAAATACACCCTCAATATATACAATTAAAAGCTGTAAGAGCTACAAGAATAAACAAATCTACAAAGTGGGACACTTTAACATAGCCCTATCAGTAGTGAATAAAAAAGTAATCACTAAGTATATATAACACATTAAAACAATTAATAAACTTTAATACACATAGAATGCTGCATCAAACAACCACAGAATGAACATTCTTTTTTTTTAAACATTTTTTTATTGAGTTATAGTCATTTTACAATGTTGTGTCAAATTCCCACATAGAGCACAATTATTCAGCTATACATGAACATACATACTTTCATTGTCACCTTTTTTTTTCGTTGTGAGCTACCACAAGATCCTGTATATATTTCTCTGTGCTATACAGTATAATCCTGTTTATCCACTCTACATATGCCTGTCAGTATCTATGAAGTTTGAAATTCCATTCTGTCCCTTCCCACCCAACATTCTTTTTAACTACATATTTAACCATTCACAAAACGTAAGCATGTGTTAGGTAATAACACATTTTAAAAATTTAAGTCAATTAAAGCATACTCTCTGACCACACTGGAATTAAGCTAGGAATCAACAACAAAGAAAACTAGAAAAATTCCCCTAAAAACAAAGAAACTTCTAAATGACTTATCAAAGAAGAAATGAGAGCTACTAGAAAATATGCTGAACTGAATGATAAAGAAAATTATACAAATTAAAACTTGTGGGATGCAGCTACAAGCCATATTTAAAGGGAGATTTATTGATGATTACATCAGACCAAAAAAAAAAAAGGAAATCTAAAAGTGAACGACTGAGGTGTTTATCTTGAATTGGGGGGAAAAGCAGCAAATGAAACCCAAAGAAACCAGAAGGAACAAATAAAGATAAGAAATTACTGATATTGGGGGGAAAAACATATAATAGAGATGACCAACAAAGCTAAAAATTGGTTCTTTTCTTTAAAGAAAATACTGATAAATCCCTGAGCAAATCTAGTCATGAAACAGAGGCAACACAAATAACTAATATCTGGAATGGAAAAGAGTACATCATTATATATTAAATGGACATTAAAACATCATAAAAAGATATTTTGAACTGTATATCAATAAATTTGAAGATTTAGATAAAATATGCAAATTACCAAATCAGCAAAACTTTCAGAAACTGATAGAGAAATGGAAAATCAGAAAAGTATTACAGTTATTAAAGAAATTAAATCAGTAACTGAAACTTCCTACAAAGAAACCCCAGGGTCAGATATACTCTACCAAACAATTAAGAAAGAACACCAATCTTAGAGAAACTCTTCCAAATAATAGAAAATTAGAAAATAATTTCCAGTAACTTTCATGAGGCTCATGAGGCCAGTATAACCTTTATGTTAAAACTTGACAAAAATGTTATGATAACTCACAGAGAAAAAAATGTGACAATGAGTGTGTATATGTCCATGAATAACTGAAAAATTGTGCTGAACACTGGAATTTGACACATTGTAAAATGATTATAAATCAATAAAAAATGTTAAAAAAAAAAAAAACTTGACAAAGCTATTGAAGAAAGGAAAACTACTAGCAATCTCACTCAAACACACATGCAAAAAATCCTAAGTAAAATATTAGCAAGCTAAACACAGGGATATATATAAAAAGGATAATATATTACAACCAATTTGGGCTTATTCCAGGAATGCAAAGACAGTATAACATGAAAAGCAATCAATGCAATTACTAAATTAACAGAATAAAGGACAAAAACTATATATTCATCTCATTAGAGAAAAAGCATTTGATAAAATTCAACACTAATCCATATTAAAAAATAAGAACTCTCCTAGCAAACCAGGAATAGATAAAACTTCCTTAATCTGATTAAAGTTATCTATATAAAAACTACAGTGAATATCATACTTAATCATAAACATTAAAAGCTTTTGAAATCAGACAAAGATGCTCATTATCACCACTTTTGGTTATCATTTTACTGGTGGGGTCACCAGGTGCAATAAAGCAAGAAAGAGAAACAAAAGATAAAAAAATCAGAAAAAGAATAATAAAGGTACCATTATTTGCAGATGAGATCATTGTATAAATTGACATTAAAATGCATTAGGATTAAGAAGAGTTGAGCAAAGTGGCTGAACATGTATTTATTAGCAAGTATTCAGCAAGATGACGGAATACCAGCAAGTATACAAAATTCTACTGTACTCCACAAACCAGCAGTAACCATTAAGATAATGTGTATTTTCAAAAAGAATACAAAAGCATCAAAAAGCAATACCTAGAATAAATGTAATAAAAAATGCACAAGACCACTACCCAGAAATCTAAAACTCAATATTCAGAGAAACTGGACAAGGCACAATAAATGAAAGAATATTCTACATTGTTAGATTAGAAAACACCCAGTGTTGTTAACATGTCAACTCTTTCCAAAGTGATCTAAAGATTCAGTATACAGTTGACCCCTGAACAACACAGTGGAGACCTAACCCCCGCTACAGTTGAAGATTCCCATATAACTTTACAGCCAGCACTCCATATCCATGGCTCCACATCTGCAGATTCAACCAAACATGGATCCTATAATAGTGTAGTACATAGTCACTGGGGAAAAAAATCCATGTACAAGTGGATTTGTGCAGTGCAAACCTATGTTGTTCAAGGGTCAATTGTATCTCAATGAAAATCCTTACACTTAGGAGAAGGGAGAAATTTGAAAAGCTGATTGTAACAACTGTAATGAAAATACAAGGCAAAAGAAGCATGGGGCCAAAACTAGCCAAGACTCAAGGGGGAAAGACTTACTCTACTGGATTTCAAAACATTTTATAAAGTTACCATAATTAACGACAGTGTTACATGGCCACAAAGACTAGAGAGAGAACAGAGAATCTAGAAATAATCTATACAAACACTGATGATTCACGACAAAGTTGGCACAAAAAAACAATAATGAAAGGACAGTCTTCAATAAATGGCTCAGGATCAATTTAATATACATTTAGAAGAGCTATGAAAATTGAATCCTATGTTACACAAATAACAATTTCAGGAAGCTTACAGCTCTAAATGTTGCAAGTAAAATGGGGGTTTTAAGTAATAATATAGGAGAATGCATTCTTAAGCTTGAGGTAAGGAAAAATTCTTAAAAAGAAGACAAAAGCAGTACCATAACAGAAAAGATCAATAAGCATCATAGTATGTTAAATATTTTTCTGTTCATCAAGAGACAAATTAAGAGAGTGAAAAAGCAACAAGAGCACGGGAAAAGGTATTTGCAACATGTGCACCAGCAAACAGCTTATATCTAAAGCACATGAAGAACTTAAAAATCACACACACACACCACACATGCCATATGGCTGGGTCAACTGGCTATACCCACACAGACAAGAGAGATACTAAATTTTAAAACAAGAAGGAAATAACATATACATGCTTTGTTAAGCTTAAAGGGCCAAACAGTCTTAATTTCTTACTAAAAGGACTTCCTAATAAGTTTGTTGTCTCTCTCTCATCAATCAACTTTTAGTCTTTTTAGCCAAAATTTAAAAAATAGTAAGACTTACAATAAGGTAAAACAAAATTAACACTACTTTTTAAATTTTTTTCTACATAGGTAGGTGTCTTCTATGATAGAACTGAAAAGAGTCCAGCCAAAATACTGTGATAATGGCCTCTATGCTGGAATCTAGATTTCTCTAGCTGTTTCAGGATATTGTATTTTAGTAAGGCATTATTCAAAAAAAAAACCCCAAAAAACAAAAAAAACACTCAGAATTCAGTAGCATCTCCATACTTCTACCTGTATTTTGAGTGCTTAAGCAAAAAAATAAAAAAATAAAGTTTTTAAGTTGAATAATTTAATAGCCTTCTTATATAAAAAAAATTTCCATCTGGAATACAACTATTTTAGTCAGATAAATCTGGTGTTCTTAATTAAAATCCTGCTTGCAAAATTTCTACAAATGTGTGGTGAATCAAACAAGTCATTTCATTCATGAAAAATGTACACAGTGTGTGGGTTCCACATCAGTAATGAATTCAAACAATTGATAACTATGTATCTTTGTAATTAAGACCAAGACAATGTTGGGTTCATAGCCTCCGCATTAGTTAGCTGTACCTGGGTAAATTACTTTATTCTCTGCATTTCAGAATATGCATCCATACAATGCCAGTAAAAATTCCTACCTCTTGGGTTATTAGAAAGATTCAACAAGATAATGTAACTAAAGTCCCTAACATATTGCTTGGTAAATAGAAAGCACTCAGTATGTGACAATAAGAATGTCCCACCACCATGGGATATACTAATGGCAGGAACTTCAAACCTATAGGCAGTTATAAAAAATGGCCAGATGCTCTTAAGCAACAGGATATATACTAGTTAACAGTTATATCTATAGAGTTTACTGTTTTGTCATTAATAATTACCTGCAAGATTGTCAAGCATGAAGTTCAGTAGCTTTCGGGTTCCATCTGGGTCCTGGTATAAATTGAGAATATCCTGTGATAAAGGATTGCCTAAAGAAGATGACAAAAATAAAATCTGTAAGACTTACAGTGGGAAGACAAGACAAAAGTACTCTATAAAACAAAATACTAATTTTCTAAAGTTAATTTTACTGTATTTAATGTTACATAAATTTAAAGAAATCATATGAATTAAATACTCTTTTTGTTAAGGTAGTCATAAAGAAAAACGTCAAAGGAATTCTTTGCAGATTTCACTGTCTATACTGTATATCTATAATCTGGGTTTGTTGTGTACGTACATTGTACACTTACACACACATATATATATACACTAATCTTGGTCAAGTCTGGAGTAGTATCACGAGTTGGCATCTTGAAGTAATCCTATAGGTTCTATATTTATCTTTGAAGAAAATATTCTAACTAGAAGAAAAATAGCCTTGTATGAGAAAGAATGAGTAATACAAAAAAGGAGGATCTTCCTAGTTGGAATTTTTATATTACATATGGAGAAAAGGAAGATATTTCAAGTGAAAAGAAAACCTATCATAACCAAGATGAGTTACTTAAATCTGAGAAGAAAATTAGAATTTTTTATGATAGTGATCAGCAGTATCTGAATACTAAGAGTACAGATTTATCAAATATCAAAAAAAATAAGTGACAGTTAAATCTATGTATTCCCTCGACTACATATTCCCTTAAGAAATAAAAGCAGTGTTTGTTAAAACAATCATGTAAAAATAGTCTAGTAAACACGAGTTGAAAAAACAAAAACTGTGGAACTTCCAGAAATGAAGATTCTAACAGTTAAAACAGAGAAAATCTTCAATGCAACACACACCACCTAGAACAACTAAAGTTAAAAAACACTGACCAACAAAGTGGTTAAAAAGAATGGTACTCTCAGAAATTGCTGGTGGAGGTGTGTAAAACAGTACAACTTTGGTGAAAATCTGGTTGGCAGCTTCCAACTGACTTGAAAGTGGGAAAAGGAAACTTCCTGGGGTGACGGAGAAGTTCTTTGTCTTGAGCAAGCTAGTGATTCCACAGATGTATACTTTTGTCAAAATTAGTCAAGCTACATACTTAAATATTTATGCATTTTACTGTATGCGATTATAACTCAAAGTACTAGGGGGAAAACCATGATGATTGACTTAAGCAGTAGATTACACAGCTGAAAATAAGACAAGTAAACAGAAGAAATATATTTAATGAAATGATCCAAAATACATCACTGAGCATCAAAAAGATGTAAAACATCAGACAGTGATGTTCTTGTTCTAACTCGAGTTAGAAACAAGAAATCTTAATATACGTTAAATTGGAGCTCTAGAAAGAGAGAACAGTACTTTGGTTTCTGGACCAATATATAGAGACATTCCCATCCTCACAACTGAAATCACAGGGCAAACTGCTGTCCTGAACACAAGCAGGCGGATCAGAGAGACACAGCCTAGCGGGAGCAGAAGCCCAGAACTGGAACCAGTATGAGTCGGAGCACTTTTAAGTCGTATTTGACAAATTGCTGGAGGCTCAGAGAAGATTAGCTTGAGAGTTAAAAACTAGAGTGGACCCATTCTTAGAGATCCCCACACTTTCCTGAGTTTTACCCCCAAGAATCCTACCAGGTTCTCACTATAAAGACAGCAGAAAAATTCCCTTATGCTTCTGGCAGGTAGAAGAGAAAGTAATGCCTTCCCAAAACAAATTCTGCCCACGAGGGAAACTGTTTAACCAGAGTATAACTGAGTGGGATTTTACCAAACCCTAATCAACCTGGGATAAGAGAAGTATCCCACTCCAGCCCCCGCTAGGCTGATGTGTGTGGGCAGTGGGGTCACCCAGCTCAGGCTCGCTGAAAGATTGAGACCTAACCACAGGACTAGAGGACTCTTCCTCTCCTTCCATACGTCACCACCACATCAGCAGAGCTCGTGTATAACAGAGCATTAGAGCTACAAGAACTTCAAGCTTCAGATCTTATTTAAAGAGTTTCTAGGAAAACCCAAGGATAACAGAGAAGATAAAAACAAGGACACTAGAAGAAATTCTGGATTCTGACACACCTACCATAAATAGTAAACCCAGATTAACTCCTTGCCAGAAGGAGAGATTAGAGAGAGGGAAGAAATGAGAAGAGGCAATATTTGAAAAGAAAAAGGTTGCAAACTTTCAAAACCTAATTTTAAAAAATTAAATAAACTGATACAAGTAGCACAACATACACAAAGTTTATAAAAACTTTCAGTTTATACTGTACTGCAAATTAGAGAATGCCAATGGCAAACAGAAGACTTTAAAACCAGATAGGGAAAAAGGACAAATTACTTCAAAAGAAAAAACATGAGAATGCCAACAAAATTCATGAGCAACAACAGAAGCTACAATACAATGGAATGGTATCTCTAAAGAGTTGCAAGATAGTATGTGAGACTTTTTAACACTGCTCTATCAGTTACCAACATAAAAGTAGATAGAAAATTGATGAAGATGAAGAAGACTCAAACAACGCTGTCAGCTAACTTGTATCTATACAATACTCTATTCAAATACAGGAAAATATACATTCTTTCCCAGTACAGATGAATATTCACCAAGAAAAGCCATACATATTCTGGGCCAGAAAACAAACTATATTATAACATTTAAAAGAATTAAAATCATACAGAGCTTACTATTTAACCATAACAAAATAAACCTAATGATCAACAACAGATAGGTACCTGGAAAATAGCCAAATATTTTGAAATTAAATACCATACTTCTAAATAATCCATAGATTAAAGAAGGAGTCACAAGGTATTTTGTAATGTTTTAATTCAATTAAAATGAAAATGTATTATCAAAATTTGTAGGATACAGCTAAATCAGTGGTTAGAGGAAAATTTATAGCATTAAGTGCTTATATTAGAAAAGAAAAATCAAAAGCAGTGATCTAACTTCCATATTAAGAATCTTAAAAAAGAAGGGCAACTATGCCCACAAAGAAACCAAAAAGGAAGGAACTAATAAAGAGTTGAAATCTATAAAATTTAAAACAGAAAAATAATAGATTACTACTGAACTCAAAAGATGGTACTTTGAAAAAGGTAAAAAAAATTGACAAACCTCTCTTTAACCAGGACAAAAAACCACAAATTATAAATATCAAGAATGAAAGGGAGACCAGCCCTGGAGACATTAAAAGGACAGATAATACTAAGAAAAATTTATGTCCATAAACTCAACAACTGAGAAGAAATACATTCCTTGAAAGACAGAAATGACCAGAACTCACTCAAAAGGAAATGGATAGAAAAACTCAGCAAAAATAGTGAAGTAAAAGACATCCAAAACTCTGCCCCTCCATAAAAGCAGTAACAAAAATAAAAACAAAAGCCAGTAAAAATTGCAAACTCAGCTATTTCAGAACTCTAGAAATTAACTAAATAATCGCAGCAACTCAGGGAGTGTTTATTCAAGAAAAAAGGACAATGATTTGTGGAGTTTTGATTTCTCCTCGTCCCTCATTGCCAGGGCAGCTTGGCAGCCACAGGAGCAACCAAAACTGAGCTGGAGTGATCCCAAAGCCTTGTTCCCAAACACTGGTCATTATCTAACCTGTGTGGTGGTTCCTTCACTCTTGCCTAGTGCTAAGAGACTTTTTCCTCAAGGAGAGAGGTAGAGGTTTGGGGGATGTTTGAGGAAACTATTACTGCCAAATATTTTAAATTTGTGGGTGCCTGACATCATTGAAACAACTGAGGCAAACAAGAGACTAACCAAAAAGCTTAAAAGGGGAAGCCTGGGAATGAGATGTCAACAGAGGCTTTGAAAAGCCCCGACATATTCCTGGGACTCTAGAAGGTCTTACATACATAGATGCCTATGCACAGGTTTAGGAAAGACCTAGAAACAGCCTAAGCTCTCCCTACTGTCTGACCTTAAGGCTACGTACAAGTAGGAAGCAAAGGACAAGGCAGTCCAGCTGACTGGATGTGCATATGCAAAAGAACAAACTTTGCAGGATATACACAAAAATCAACTCAAAACAGACCACAGATCTATACGTAAAATTTAACCATAAAATTTCTAGAAGAAAATCTTCATGTACTTGGGTGAGGCAAATATTCCTTAGATGTGACACCAAAGACATAATCCATACACAAAAATAAGTGTTAAATGGGACTTCATCGAAATGGAAAATTGTTCTTCAAAAGGCCTTGTAAAGAAAATAAACATACAAGCCACAGGTTGGGAGAAAATATTTGCAAAACACTTACTTTAAAAAGGACTTGAATCCAGAATATATAATGAACTCTCAAATTTCACTACTTAGAAAAAAGCAATTCAATAATAAAACTAGGCAAAAGATGTGAATAAACACTTCACCTCACCAGGGAAGATACACAGATAGCAAATAAACACATGAAAAGTATAATTATTCATCAGAGAAATGACAATTTACACCACGAGATATTACTATATCCTATTAGAATGACAAAAATAAAAAAAATTGATAATACCAAGTGCTGATGAGGATGCACAGCAACTAAAACTCTCTCATATTTTTGGTTAAGAATACAAAATGATAAATGCACTATGGTGGCTTATCAGCCAGATAAACTTAATAAGAAACTGCCAGACTGCTTAACATACATTTACCACACCACCTGGCAGTTCCACTCCTAGGTATTTACTCAAGGAAAGTAAAAACTTAATTCACACAAAAATCTATTCAAGTATTTACAGTGTCTTTATTCCTAATCAGTAATAACTGGAAACAACCCAAATACCCTTCAACTTGTGAACAGATAAAAATCAATGGTCTATCCACACAATGGAATACTACTCACCAAGAGAAATGATCTGCTGACATATGCAACAATATGGATGAACCTCAAATAATTATGCTAAATGAAAGAATCCAGATTCAAATAGCTCTATACTATGTGTTTCCATGTATGACATTCTGGAAAAGTAGCTCCCAAGTGCTGAGACTGGGGGAAAGGTGTTGATGAATGAATTCTGGAGGATGATAGAATAGTTCTATTTTCCAATTGTGGTAGTGGTTATGCAACTGCATACATCTGACAATATTCACCAAATGTGAATGTCTATCAACAAAGAGGTCAATTTCACTACATACATATAGTTTAGTTAAAAAAAAGTTGCTAAAAATTTAATAAAAATATATTCAAGGTACAATTTCAAGAGTGACCAGTTGATAGAAAGCATACACATTGAGGAACAAGCAAGGGGAAAGAAAAATCTACTTTTAGAAAGGCAAAAAGAGAGAAAAGTCACAAAGAATGGAATCAAAAAGTAGGATGGTAACAACATAAAAATATCAATAATTGCAATAGAGATAAGGCAACTGGTCTGAACCCACACACTGAAAACAAAATAAAGTCAGACTGGATTAAAAATAAAGTCCAGTTATATACTATTTATAAGCTATACACCTAAGTATAAGTATACTGAAAGGTTGAAAGTAAACAAATGAGAAAGATATATTAGACAAACATTAACCAAAAGAAAACTTGCATAGCTGTTAGACAACATAGACCATAAGACAAAAACTTATTAACAAGAGGCTCACAAGCTAAACTTCAAGTTCAATTTACCCAGAAGGTACAGCAATATATGGGCATAGCTGATATACCTAATAAAATAATCTCAACGTATATAAAGCAAAAGCTGACTGAACTACATGGGGAAATGAACAAAACCACCTTTTTAATGGAAATTTTAGCATAAATACCTTAATTATTAAAAGAACAGTCGAAAATTCCTAAAGATACAGAAAATCTGAAGAACACAAATGATGAATTTGATATAAGGGAGAAATATATAAATATGTACTCAACAATCAGAGAAACAATATTCCTTTCAGATGCAATAAAAAAACTTACAAAAATTGATCACATGCTAGGCCAAAAAGCAAGAATCAACAAGCGTAAAAGAACTGGATCATATAGACTACCTTAACTGGCTGTATTGCAATTAAGTTTAAAGCTAACAATAAAAAAAAGCTAAATTTAAAATCACACATGCATGGAAATTTTAAAAAACTGATGAGTCAAAGATATGATAACCTATATTAAATACTTAAGCCAAAACAATAATGAAAATATTTCATATTAAAATTGTGGGATACCAAAAAAATTGCCAAATAGACAAATTTATATTCTTAAATGCTTATATTTGAAAATAAGGAAATCCAAATATAAATAAGCCATATATTCAACTTAAAAAAAGAAAAAATATATAACAAATCAAGACAAAACAGAATAAACAGAAACAAACCAGTTTTTAAAAAATAAAAGCCATCACTGATTCACTGAAAACAACATAACTGACAAATCTCTGGGGAGACTAAATCAGAAAAAAAAAAAAGATAGAAGGCACAAATAATCTCACAAATGAAGAAAGGGGTAAGAGAGCTATAAACTAAACAGAGTCTAAAAATATATCAGGAGAATATTATGAACAACTTTATGCACACAAATTTGCAAAGTTTAAAAGGCTGAAAAATTCCAATACTACAGATATGGTCCTACAAAACTGACTCATTAACAATTAGAAAGACTCAATAGTTCCTACAACTCAAATATATTGAGGTAGTAGTTACATATTTTCCACAAAGAAAATAGCAGTCAATGACGGTTTTATAGTCTTATTCTATCAAAATTTCAAGAAAGATTATTTCCATCTTACACAAACCCTTTGAGAGAACTGAGTAAGAACTGTAAAAACACAGGCCCATCTTATTCATGAACATCTATGAAAAATTCCTTTAAAAAGTTGTTGGGAAAGACAGTCTGTCAGGGTCCCTACACTTCGCTTGTTTTCCTCATTCTTTGTGAGTGTAACAAATTCTGTCTTTTGGTACTGGGCAATTTCTGCAGTTAGATATACAGACAACTAAATAGGTCAAGGCAACCAGAGCGATACTACCATGAAACTCTTTGTCCCCCTGGGGAATCAAGACTGGCTTTTTGAAGCTTGCTACTATATTTGTTGCTTGCTTGAAAAGTGCTGGACCCTTGGACTTGGATTACTCAATCATAATGCAAACTCACTTGTGTACACAGAATGTTTCTGGGCCCCCCTTGCTGCTTGAGTGGTAATGTTCTATGTCTGACCCTGGAGTCTCATGTCTTCTACTACTACACAACAAACAATAATTGCCTAACTTATTTGCTTGTAAGCATAAAATCTAAGAGGCTTCACAATTCTTGACAAATATCAAAATAAATCCAGCAGTGTATAAAAGCACCTAGTTGGGTTTATCTCAGGAATGCCAAGTGTGGTTCAAATTGGGAAAAAAATGCTTACATATAATTTATCACTTCAGCCTATGAAATGAGAAAACAATGAAATCACCTCAAAAGATGAAGAAAAGCATTTAATAATTTTCAGCAGTTGAATGAGAATTAGCAAAGTAGAAATTGAAGGAAATTTCTAGGAAACCCCCCCCAAAATTACCAAAAATATAGAGCAAATATTCCTAATGGAAAAATATTAGAAGCATTTCCTTTAAAATTGGGAATAGAAGCATGTCCAGTATTAATGCTTCAATTCAATACTGTACTAAACATCTTAGTCAATACATTAAAATAAGGAAAAGAAATTAAATACATTAGAATTTCAAAGGAGAAACAAAGTCTCTATCAGTAGATGAAATGATTATCTGCACATAAAACCTAAAGAATCTGTAGACAAATTTTTAGGAAAAATGAGAATTTAGCCAAAAAGGCTTAGTATAAGATCTTCATTTTTTTCTTAATGGTAATTTGTATACCCCAGCAGCAAATAGGCAGGAAAAAACAACTTTAAAAATAAAAGAGACATGACTTATAAATGAAACAAAAAACTTATAAGGTATCTAGAAACAAATCTAACAAAATATGTGCCCAACCGGTGTGCAGAAAGTTATAAAAGTTATTAAGTTTTATTCAAAGACATTAAATAAGATCTAAATAACAGAATGCCCAAATTCATGAGTAGGAAGATTCAATGTAACCAAGATGTTGACTCTTCTTAAATTGATCCAAACATTCAAAGCAACTCCTAACAGCATTTTTTGTGAAACTTAAGAAGCTATGTCTTATGCATGAGGAAGATTCAAGGCACCCAAGGTGCCAAGACACTGCAAAAGAAAAATGTAAGAGGGCTTCCTAAACAAGATATCAAATCTTAATATAAAGCCATCATTATGACAATGTAGTAATTAATGCAAGGTTAGATAAACTGACTACCAGGCATAGAGAATGGAGGTCCCAAAACAGGCCTATATGTAGCTACTATATGAGAGAGGTGACTTTTCTTATCAGTGGGAAAAGGAAAACTATTCATTAAATGATGCTGAGACTATTGGTTATTCACAGGGAAAAAACAAGATTAGATTCCTCTCAAAATTAGACTCCTTGTACCATACTAAAAAAACAATTCCAAATGAATGCAAGAATTAATTAGAATTAGAGAAAAACTTTACAACTTTTAGGAGATAATATAGGAAAACATATTTCTGAGCTGGGGTAGAGTAGGATTTTTAATAAGACATAAGATGATACACTAACCATAAAAGAAAAGACTTTTAAATTCAACTACAATAAAAGTATCAAATCTATTTATTAAAAGATACCAAAAACAAAAGGAAAAGCCATAGAATGGAAGACATTTACAATACAAAAGAGACAAAAGTTAAAAACTACCAATCAATAAGAAACAAATACTCTGAGTGAAAATGAGGAAAAGACATCAACAGCAATTTTAGAAAAGAAACGTGGCAAATACATGAAAAGATGCTCAAACTTACTAGCGATTAGGAAAATGCAAATTAAGAGTACAATAAGGAATTGCTTCCTACTCAGTAACTGGCAAAACTTTAAAAATCTGACAATATTAAGTAACTGTTCGGAAGAATACAGAAAAACAGAAACCATGTTACTTTTGGGGGTGTATTTTAGTACAGCTACTTTGTACAACTTTATGGTATTACCTAACAAAGCTAAGAATGTATAAGCCTCTACAACCCACCAATTCCACTCCTAGGAACTCTATCGGGAGACATGTACAAGAATGTTCATGGCTACGTTACTTATAGTAGCCAGAAAAGGGAGGAAACAATCTAAATATCTACAGTACAATGAATAAATTACAGCATATTCATATAACAGAATACAACACAGTAGTGAAAAAAGAACTAAAATTACATATATATATGAACATGGCTGAATTTTAAAAACAAAGTCAAATAAAACCAAGTCACCAAAAATTATATTTAGTAGGATCCATTTATATAAAGGTTAAAATGCCCTTAATAGATACATATGTAACCTTAGTATGTGCTCATCAATGCCTGTTGGATGACTGAAAGAAAACGAAAGCGATAACTAACAAAATTCAGGACAGCAATAACCTCTGGGAAAAGGGATAAAGATGTAATCAATAAAAAGCACAAAGGAAACTTAACAAGATACAAGGGATCCACACCAACAAGGGCAGCATTGGGACTATTTCCCAATAACCTCACCAACAGTTATTTTTGAAATTCTTCCAATTGGATAGGTAAAAATTTGAGTAGTTTCAATTCACATTGTTATTATTATGTATAAGGCTGATGAAGTTTCTATATTTTAAAGCACTGTAAATCCTCCTATACAAACTATTAATATGCTCCCTACTAGACTGTTCTTTTACTTACTAATTTCCAGAAGCTCATTATATAATACAATAAGAACTTTGCCTCCAGTATGAATGACAATTAGATTCTTTTAATGATTTTTTAAAAGGTAATGAGAATGTGAGAAAATGGATATATAGTTACTCATTTTATTATTTCCTTTAAAATGTTGTTATTCTTTTTTATACTATATTTCATGAATGAAAAAATTTACATAGTAAAAGAATCTTCATCTCCCACAGGCCATTTTATTTTAAGGGAGATAAGTAATTCCTGGATGAAAACTAAAAATTTTGACAATTATTGAAGTCCTAAATTTTTTATTATTTGAGACATCAATGTTTAGTGCCTGAGGACAACTCTTTGGCCCATTATGTCAGAGAAAGTATTGCCATACACCTTAGGACATAAATTCTAAATTATTTTAAAATAACTGTAAGAACTGCTTTCACTTACACCTTCTCTTTTATAAAATTAATAGTTTGAATTTTTCTCTTAAGTGACTTAAAAGAACATTTCCAACTTACTGAACTGACCATGTCTGTAGTTTTTAAATTGACCTTCTTATCCTAACTTCTCAAATACCCTACCCTCTCCCTACCCTCTCCCTACCCTCCACACATACTCCAATTTCAAAACAGAACTTCTAAAAATTAGCTTGTTGTACCAGGATGAGCAAAATCATTATCAAATTTTCAGTATCAGTATTTTCAGTGCTTTAGAGGAAGACAGGAAATAGAAGAAAGGCACTCCTTTTTCTAATTTCAAGACAAAATGGGGTCTCAGAGGCAGCCCATTCTCATTGTTTCTTTTAAACATACCACAGTGCTATTTTAAATGCTCTCTTCTACTCCCTGCCCCCTGTTTTTGGACAGAAAGTACCACAATGTGGTTATTAAAATTGATTGTGAAATTATTTCAAGTTTTAACCTTACTAAGACTATAAATCTACCATTCATTAAGGACATTTTATTCCTTCAATTCCTTCAAAAAACCAATCCTGTTTTTACCATCTTAAACTTTTGAAAGAAGGCAAGAACAGCTCTGGCTTTCTTTCATTTCTAAAAGGTCTTTGCTCCTCTGTACTCATCACCTGAACAGAAAGTAGCCTTGCCAAGAAAACAGATTCTCATAAAAGAGGAAAGGGCTGCATATAGGTATTTACCATAGAGCAAACTGAAGTTTAATGAAAAGGAATTTATGCATAGGCAGGGACAAAACCAAGAACAGCTGGTAAAGCAGAGCTGGTGCCTGATGTGAAAGTCTAAGCAGAGATTTTAAAAAACGTGACTCAGTACGTAAGAGCACACTAGAATCAAAGGCCAGCCACAGACAGTAGTTTGGAAGACTAACATTTTTAACTGGTAAAACAGAATGAAAGACTAAGGGATAACAGATATTCAGAATGATTCATTCTGTTGCTACTTAGTATTAATTTTATAAGAACATGTCTCTATATGAGATAACATGGATAGAGTTATGAAACAGTAAGATGTATAATATTTGCTTTTTCAGAACTGTGACGTGGTATAAAGGGTAAGTCCAATTGGGTTCAACAGCAAATTATTTGCTCTCCAAAATATTAGGAGGAGGAAAACAGCTCTTCTAATTGATGTGAAAAGTAAAAAACAATAGTTATCCTTGGAGACAAAAATATATATAATTTATTATAATCAGTATGAAAGTGTGAATTCCATACTTCATGAATCTAAGATTATAAAAAATAACAAATATTCTATAATTTTTAATAGAAAGGAACAGACCTGCCCCCATTCCAACTCTAGTTGGATGGCTTTGTCAACTATATTTATAAGAATAAGACTTAGCATATAGAGAATAAGGTGAAATGCCCTACAGTTAAATTTCAAATGCCTTGGGTTAATCTTCAATATTCTAGATATAAGTATCCCCCTGCCTGTCCACTTCATACATGATAAAAAGTATCAATAAAATCCTACAGAAAAACTAAAAACACAAGACTTAGAACATTCATATAATTATCCAATTTATGAAGGGTTAACTGTATCAGGAAGCCTAACACCACTTCTGTCATTTCAACCAATAATGTCAGCAATCTTCCCATCCTTACTCAAGCTTCTTTCTTAATGCCCCACTATACAACTTAAGCAAAAGCAAACACAAATAGAACATGTTCACTGGAGATCAAGTCTTTGAAGAAGGAAAATAAAATACATGAAACTATATACTTCATAAGGCTTTAATTAATGTTCAGTCCTCATGAGCACAGAATAAAATGTTTAACCAATACTGTAAATTTATCTAGTCCTCTGCCTTCAAAATAAACCTTTTTTGCTATGCTACGCTATAAGAAAAAAGCACATAAATTTCATCATTTATGTGATTTGAGTATGACTTTCATTCCCAACTGAGATGGTATCATTACAGGAACTTTCTTTTTTTTTTTTTAATGGAGGTACTGAGGATTGAACCCAGGACCTCGTGCAGGCTAAGCTCAGACTATCGCTGAGCTATACTCACTTCCCAAGAACAGGCATTTTAGATTAATACATTTTATTTATAATAATCATACTTATTGGTACTTGTTTACTATGATAATGTTTTCCCTCTCATAATCATATAATATGTTGATGCTATCCTATCTATTCTATCAAAACCTGACATGGGACATTCTGGCTAAGGTAAAGATTCATTCTGCTACATCTTTGTTTTTTAAATTTTTTTTAAATGGAAAAAACTACAATGTTCAGTGTTAATTTAAATTATTTCCTCTTAGAAATTTCAGAGTTTTATAGAAAGTTAAAAGTCAAATATAAAAACAAAACACCCACAAAATTTTCCCCATGCAAGTTTGTTAAAACGATGACAGCTTGTTGAAATCCTGAAGCACAATTTGATACAGAAGAACCACTTTTCTTTCCAGAGGAATGTATAGCTACATTCTCTAAATTACACTAAAACTTGACTAATTATAACCAAAATGGTCTTTAAAAGGCTAAGAAAAATCTCAATACTGAGTGTTAGCACTATCATTTTTAAGAAATCACTCACCTTTCAAACCTAGAGTTTGTAGCTGGAAGAGCCGACCAAGTTCATAAGGCAAAACCCGTAACAGATTGTTATTTAAAAGCAATTCCCTGTTTAAAAAAAATTGTTTTAGTTTCATAAATTAAACTTTATTAATACATTCTAACATACTATGAGTGATGTCTACACTCAAGGCATATTTCTATACATTCATCTAAAACTGCTGTGCAATATTGAAGTCCTACAAAATGTGTAACTGCAATAATTATTAACACTGTTTCTATGATTTACTCATTCTCTGGCACAGATTAAAGTTAAAGGTATAAGAACTATATCATTCTCAGGTTAAACCCACTCCCTTTTCTCTCTCACCCAAAGTATCTGTCAGATGCAAATCAGAATGACAGATATTCCACATATCCAAAGACAGATGTCCTTGAACCTGGTTTAATTCATAGAAAAAAGTATTTTTTTTTTAACAAACTTCAGAATTTACCTGTAATTAATAGCCAATTACCTGTATCAATTTTTGTAACATTACAGTTATAATCACATCAAGATCCTATAACAATCACTGACATAGGATATAAACATTAAAAATAAAGCATAGGATAAATACAGATAATAGGATGGCAAGGTAAGATCTGAGTTTATCACTGTGAAATTTTGGGTAGATTTTAAAAAAACAAACAGCCCTCGTTATTTACTGATGCCTAAAAAGTGTAAAGTAAATGACTAAACAGTATAAAAAGCAACAGAAACATACAGTAAGTGGATGGTGAAGAATAAGATTTTAAAACAATATTTAATGTTTAATTTTAAACATGTGATTGCAATTTTTAAATTACTACTCAGTAAATAAAGTAGAAAAGCAATCCTTGATTTTACTGGGAACATTTATTCAAGGTCTCAAGATTCCTATAAAATTTTCTCCTATGAAGAAATTCTTAAAGAATCCTGATAGGCTAGAAATAAATCTACTTATTGTCAGATTTTAAGGTTCCTTAAGGAGTTGTAATAGACAAGTATACCTTGTCTTATAAAATAGATATGTTCCTAGAAGTTTTACTTACAGGCAAATTGTATTTTCTCAATTATTTCTGATTAATCTGAACTAGTTTAGTCATAATTAATTCTGATTAGACTTGTCACTTGAGTCTAACATGAGACTTAGTGTTTTATTTTAGCCATACCCTAAGTTTGTCAAAAGATATTAGAATATAAGTGCATTTCTAGCCAGAAACCTCCAAATTTAAAGGAAGGAAGGAAAAGAAATGTTCAATGGAGGCCAACTTAAGCACTGTGCTTAGACAATTTGTATCATTTGATCTTCACATACACATGGAAGTCCTACTGTAAGGTGAGTAACCTCCCACAAGTTTCTTATTTGGTAAACTTAGAATTTTATATAGTGAATTACATTTATATTTCCTCACCTGAGAGACACCATGTTTCCTAGTTCTGCTGGTAAACTTCTGAGTTTATTGGATGACAGATCCAGGTAAACCAGATTATGAAGCTTGGCAATATCAGGTGGAATGCGACTAAGGTAATTGTCATTTAGGTGCAGCGCTGTCAAGTGTGTCAATGACCAAAGTGATGTACTTAAGCTCCGCACTCTACCTAAAAGGCAAAATATTGATGCATTAAACTCTAGGCCTAAGACAAAGACTGAACCACAAAAACTAACAAGTGGGAGAAGAGCCTGAAAATACATACAGATATTGGGACCTTGACATTTTAATTCTGTATTTGATTGCTTTCAAACAACCTGGCCCATCTTTATTTCATACCACTGTCATCTGACAACCATACTTTTTCACGAACCTTCCCTGTATTAATGAGACGTGCCTTAATGAAGAGACCCTTGGAGTCAGGGTGATCCTATGGTCTCAAGGACAAAGCATGGGACTGAATTGAACTTCTGCAGTAGAACACTCCTGAATTCTTCTAAGTCAAGCCCTAACAAAAGGACTTCTCTACTTCATGAAAATTAATAATGCAAGGCTCATCCATATCTAGAGCCTGGATTAAGTCTACAAACTTTAAATAGACAAGAGTAATTGCTATGATTTAGAACTTTAGATTAGCCACTGGGAAAACCATTTACCCCCAAGGAGACATCTTCCCCAGTTTTCTGATGTTACAATTATAGGTTTAAAAACTCTGGTTTAAGATTTTCCAGTAAATGAAACATACTCAAGGAAATAGTCACACACTAAGCTTTATCAATCAGTCAGCATCTGACAGCTACAGTAGAACATATGCTGGAAAAAGTCAGAAGATTTAGTTCAGAGTCCTGATTTTTACCATTTATTAGCCATATAAGCCTAAGAAAATCACACAGCTTCAGCTTCTGTAAAATATGATATCCTAATAAATTTATATGAGGAAACTTTCAGAACTTTACCAAAGTAAAATGGTATTTTAATAATACATCACTTTCTAAAGAACAGATTTTGACTAAGAGAGCAGTGGAAGGTAGAAGGGGTTAAAAAAAAATCTGAAAGGGGAAAATGTTACTTTTTGTATGGCTATTGAGCAGTAGACTCAAAACTTAGATCTTCTGTCCAGAGTTATATCACAGACTCCTTCATGATGTCTATAATCAGGCTGAAAGTGCCAACTAGGATTTTGCATTTTAATAGGAAACAAAGTTTTCAAGTGAAAAGAGGCTAAAATAAAAAAACTTATTTGTTTTACCAGAGTTAAACTCAATGGATCTCAACTAGAGGGCGATATTGTTCCCCAAGGGGCTTTGGCAATTTGTGGAGGCATTTTTGGTTGCCAAAACTAGAGGGGTGCTACTGACATGCAGCAAGTCAGAGGTCACAAATGCTGCTAAATATCCTACATGCACACAACCACCCCCAACCACAAACAACTGTCCAGCCTGAAGTGTCAAGAGTGCCAAGCTGGTAAACCCCGGGGTAACCTAACAGGATTTGCTCATATTCATATTTTTTAATTACCAATCACCTATCCACCCAGTTACTTTTTAGCTAAAGGTACAGATAATTCTTGCTATTGACATCATAATGTGTGTTTAACTTTTCCAAATGAAAGCCTACTGGGCAAAAACTACATTCAATACACAATCTGTATTGCAACAATTGATAAAAGAAAACTATACTTATATTTTATTTTTAATAAACTTTCAACATGGTAATAATTTTAGATTTACAGAAAAGTTACTAAGATAATATAGTTCCTATATAGCCCTCATCCTAACATTATATTACCATGGTACATTTGTCAAAACTGGGAAGCCAAGATTAGTATTTATTAACTAATTTACAGATTTATTTGGATTTCACCAGTTTTTACATCTTTTTAGTCCAAGATTCTATTCAAGACACCACTTTGCATTTAGTCATCACAGTCTCCTTAGGTCTTCTCTAATGTGTGATGATTTCTCAGTCTTCCCTTGTTTTTCATGACCTTGACAATTTTGAGGATTACTAGGTAGGAATTTTGTGAAATGTCCTTCGGTTTGAGTTTGTCTGATGTTTTTCTCACTATAAGACTGGGGTTATGGGTTTTTAGGAATCATACTCTATTTTAACAAGTAAGGTCATGTAACACAGTTATTACTTAGTAGAATAAATAGCTCCTAGGTTCCCTACTCTGCCAACAATGGGATGACAGGAGGATGGCAAAGATCAGTTTGCAAAAATAATTACTCGGCAATAGCCAAAACAAAATCTACTGTACCAAAACACCTGGTTTTACTTTGAAACTGAACTCTTGGTGTCCTCAGTTCTAGATGCCAACTCGGGCTCACAGTATTAATCTCAAAAGAAAGAACAGGAGTAAAGATATTTAGTCACAGATAACACTAGTACCTCATTATCTTGTATTTTCTTGATTAATTCACCTAATTAAAAATGTACAATAAGGAAATAAATATAACGAAACTCAACTCTTGTTCATTATTGTTACTGTATTCCAGATCAAGTGTTTCAGATTCTACTCACCCGAGATTTCTAACTCTGCCCAGTGAGATTTTTTCCCATTGGCTACCTCCTCTGCTGACATGATGGTATAAATTCTGCGAGGATCTGGAGGATCATATTTTTCCTTTGGCATCCCTATTAGTCTGTAAGGAAAAAAAAAAAGATGATCAACAATTACTATAGGTTTATAGGAAAAAAGAGAAAAATGGGATGGTAAGTTCTCTTTTTTTCCCCTCTTGTCAGGCTACTAAGTCCTTTTATACTACAAATTCTCATTAAAGGAAAATGCATCTCTAGTATGCTAGGCTACTACAGGAACTCAATAACAGGATGTCTCAGGGAAAATGCAAAAAAGCAGTGACAATGGACTTCACAGTGAACATGGTGGCTGCTTCCCAAACATCCATTGCATCTCTTTCCCTTAATTTAGCTGCCTTGCTTTCCAAGACAGACTAACCCTACACCAGTTTCCTGAATGGAGTCTGACTCCTCTAAGAGAATCAAGGTAATCCTATCCTTCTTGCCTAAGTGATATTCAGATATCCCATATCTAAGACAATCAGCACATGACATTCCCCTTGTCACAGAGATTAGTTCAGAAGTATCTAATAACCAGGAGGCTTAAGAATCATCCTATGTTCATGGGAGGAGCAGGCTTCCCCCTCCTGCTGGTCATAAATGGAGACAAATATAGCCTCAGTTGCCATAGGCAGCCATCCAACAACTGTAAGGGAAGCCAGCCATTGCAGTCAGAAACTAGAAAACAGAGAAAGCTGGAGTCCTCAACAAACACTGGGCTTTTGGGATACACAAGCCAATCTATTATGCTTCTTGTTTAAACTACTAGTTTGGGTTGTGTTTTCTGTTACTTGCAATCAAAATCATCCTAATTAAGATGATCATGCATTTTTTTCATATTTGCTGTTCTTAGGTAATTATTAATATCATTTTTCATTACCAAAAGTGTCCAATTTGGCTGATGAGTTACATGGCCACCCTAATTGAAACTAATATTGCACAGTCTTCTTCATATAATTACCAAAATAATCACTGAACAATCATCAGCAATGACCAACTAGACATAAAACTCCTCATGTGTGCAATGTATAAATCAGGTAACAAATGGCCCTAAAAGTAACCATTCAAGTGGTCTAATATAATAGTCACCGCTTGGTAGTTGGCAGAAAATGAAACCGAATTCAGATCTAACAAGAAAAGCAAATCACAAATTCCTGAATCTAATTAAACTCCTGCATGCTATCAGTAAATTGCCTCACAGTATTTATAGCTTTCTCTGCTCATATTTTAACACAGAGAGACATACGTACACACACCAAAATCAAATGTCTACAACTGGAGTGTTTCTAAGTAGACTTTATTAGAACTTATACCTCAATGAAAGTTACCTTCAGATGGTCTCAAATTTGTTACAAGTAGAGAATATACAAAAAATAGGAAGTATTTTGTCATTTATCAAGAAATTAAAGCTAGTTTGTAAGAGTACAATCAAAATTTCTCAAACTGCAATTTGTCCTAATATTTCTGAAGGAAAAATAGTCATCCCTTCCCATTTACTAAATGGAGCAATGAGAAAGTTTTTCCAGATTTGTTTATCTGCTATTAGCTTACAAATTACCAGGTTAAGCTCTTCTGCTCTAATTTTATCATACAATTTGGGTGATGCTGAAACATTTTATTTTCCATAAATGCCCCAGGTCTTTATAAAGCAGAAAGAATATGATTATTTTTCACAGGGGAAAATTTTGATTTCTACCACATTTGGCCTGTGTAAAATATTTCTGAATATAAAATTTTTAGATAACAAGGTTTTCAGAATTTCTACCATACACCATAAGGCACATGTGTCTCTGTGGGTATGTCTGCATACTAATATAAGATTCTACAAAAACACAAGATTAAGCAAAACCAAATCAAACAGATCCAGATCCAAAGACATGCTACAAATCCATTACCTACAATGAGGATCGGTTAAAAAAAAAAAGACTAAGAAGTCTGCAAAAACATGTTTCATTAATTTTAAATCATTTCTATAAAACACAGAGGATAGGTCAACTTTATTTGGTTGTTTTAGTTATGGCTCCCACTAGATGGTGTGTTACTTAAGGGGACGATGAGTTACTTCTATGTGAAGGACTATCTTTTTTATATCTTTATACAGCTCCTACCACATAGTAAGCACTTAGTATATATTTGTGGAATGATCATATGCTTTATAATCCTGAAAATGACCACCTTCCTCCGACTTTTCCCAATTAACAGTCAATGCTCTTCTAAAAATTAGCATCATGAAATGGTCATTAGTCCATATGTTCAATTTCCCTAAATATTCTTAAAATCTAGATAGGAGCTTAATAACTGTCATCTCTTCTGACCCTCTAACTCTCATCTCTAAAACAGCTACCATATAAGAAATATGTATCTTTAAATTTTTCACAAGTTTCCATCTTTGCAAATCTGTTAAAATTTACAAAACCTCTTCCTGCAAAACAGATCCTGAAATGTTTACCCATGTCTATAATATGTAAAAACCAAAGTAATACTAATACTCTTATATTAGGAGTCAGAGGCCTCTTTCAGATTTGATTAGGAAGCGAATAAAAATACAATTCACTTAATTCTTCAAAGTGAATCTAGATTTGGATAGTCTGACTGAAGTTAAAATATTTTTCATTTAAGTAATTTAGAAGAGTCTATAGTTCTGTGATCACTACTATCCCAAACATCAGGTTTTCAAACATTCTACTAAAAACTTAGCTCAAATTTAGGAAATAGGTATTACTGAATCCTCCTATTCAGCTTTATTTTCTTTCTCAGTTCCTCACCTCAGCATCAACTTTCCACCCTGGAGATGTATCACAAAGACCCATTTCAAAATAACTTAAAATATAAAATAATATTATATAATAATATATAATATGTATACATAACACAAAATATTTTTTAAATGATATATAATAAATTATTTCAAATAATATTTTGCCATTTGCAGCAACACGGATGGACTTGAAGGGCATTATGTTAAGTGAAACAAGTCAGAGAAGACAAATCCTGTATGATATCACTTATATGTAGAATCTAAAAATACAACAAACTAGTGAATATAACAAAAAAGAAGTAGACTCACAGATACAGAGAACAAACCAGTGTTTACCAGTGGGGAGAGGGGCAATATAGGGGCAGTGGATCAAGAGATACAAACTATTATGTACAAGATAAGCTTCAAGGATATATTGTACAACACAGGGAATACAGCCAATATTTTATAACTATAAATTGAGTATAACCTTTAAAAGTATGAATCACTATACTGTATACCTGTAACTTATACTGGACAGCAACAGTACTCCAACTAGAAAATAAATACATAGGAACAGTATGCCTGTGAGTAGAAAAAAATATGTATGTATATAAAATAATAATTCAAATGCAATTTAAGTCTCTAAATGTGACACACATGTGCTTTCTCACAGTCTCACATACAGGTCAGTCCAAGGCTTAAATACAGAGTGACGGACACTTTTCATCCAGAAAATAGGAATGTTTTATTTTGTAAAGCCTAGCAGCTTATTTTTTTTCCATCTTCTTTTTTGAATTGATAAGAGGCAGATTTTTGAATTAGTTTTTCCAAGAGTTTTCAATTTCTGCAATGTCTTACATCAGTTCCCAAAGGATTCTCCCATTACATCAACCTAATTTATAACCAAGGATCCTGATCATGTAACAAAGTAAACTAAAAGACCCTTGGCAACACAGCATTTTTTAACTTTCAGTCCTCAACCTCATTTCCATAGTATGAAAAATACTCCACATAGCTCCCCTAATAACTACGTAACCTTCTCTGAACCTGCCATCCAATTTCCCCCATTCCTTGGATCTTGGCAAATCACCTATAGAGCCATCTCAGGTGCTAGTGCAAAGTTTCTGATACTGTCAGTCCTGGACAAAGAAACTGATAATCTCCTACTTGTTAGTTCCTACATGGACTATACCGAAAGTAAACAAGTTAATCTCCATCACCAAAGACAGATTAATTACCACACACGGTGAAGATTTTCGTTAGTTTATTTCTCGGCTTTCTGTTTCACTAAGCAAAAACTTCAGGTAAATTTGTAAAATACTGACTTCATGGAAAATGTATTCCAATTTTTTTACATTACAAGTGACATTATATGTAACAGTAGGGCCACTTTGCCCTAGAAAAATTTAAATTGGAGTTTCCAAAACTGTAAATAAAATACAACATGCCTATATAACATGCTGTTCAATGAATACCATGTTACAAGATATATATGAAATACCCCCCAAATATAATATTGCTAAGGAATCCCAAATTTCAGGTTTTATACCTGGGGCTAGGGGCTAGGAAAATAACACAGCATAACTCCTTCCTACCCCAACACCCCAAAAAACAATAATAATAGTTATCTGAGTCAAATCAAAGCAAATTATTAAAGGCCAGAACTAAACTTCTGTTAATTTTGGTCATTTGGAGCAGGTTATTTAAAAAAAAAAACACACACAAAAACCCCACCAGGCTCTACAGTGTATATAAAGATATTAATCCTATAGTGTTAAACTACAGCTTCTCTCCCACCACCTTCTATAAATTTAAAGTCATTTATCTCAATCTATAGTTCAGCACAATAATCATGCAGAATTTAGAATAAGAAAGAGAAAGTGCTACAAACACCAAAGAATGCTTCATAATGAATCACAGATTTCTAACTCAATGAATCCAACCATAAAGTACAAACCATTAGACACACAGTTATTTCCAAAGAAACATTAAGTGATTGTCTCAATAGTAGTTTGCAAAGCAATCTGGGGCAGAGCTGCAGATGCTGGCAGAGTTCCCAAAGTTGAAAGAAGACAAAATTAAGCCTACATTAGATATTTCTGCTTACATTTTAGAGCAAGACGTCAATGACTTACTACATTTTACATATTCTCAGATAAATCTGTCTTCTATTGCCATTTATTCCCAAAGGTTATGCAACACATTATTTGTTATTTATTGAATACCCACCTTGACTAACATCTGTCCTTCCCATCTGTTCTTAATTAAGACCACTTTCTTTTTTGAGAAAATATGTCTAAGTCTACCTTCTTTAATAAAGCAAAATAACTGTTGCACTGAAGCATTTCTGAAGTTTCTATTTCTTCATCAATATCTATCTATACACAACTATTAATCACTACAACTGTCATACAAAATTTATAACTTCCTTAAATGTGCTCACCAGCTGATACTGAAAAACAGCACCCAGCAAATCTCACTGCATAGAGCAGAATTATATTGATGAAAATAAAGACTGATGGCAATCACAAGAGCTTAGAAGACACCCTGAGATAAATAACAATTTCATCGACATTCCCACTCCTCTTCTATACCAAAGGCCTCTGGATGGCATTTGTCTTCAATGACATATTCAACTAAAGTCCATAGATAACAATAATGCAAACATTCAGGAAGAACCCATTCAGTTTAATTAGGTCCCATTTGTTTATTTTTGCTTTTATTTCCATTGCCTGGGTAGACTGCCCTCGGAGAACACCTCTAAGACTTATGTCAGAAAATGTTTTGCCTATGTTTTCTTCTAGGAGATTTATAGTGTTTTGTCTATATTTAAATCTTTAAGCCATTTTGAGTTTATTTTGTGTATGGTGTGAGGGACTGTTCTAATGTCACTGATATCCATGCAGCTGTCAAGTTTTCCCAACACCACTTGCTGAAGAGACTGTCTTTTCTCCACTGTATATTCTTGCCTCCTTTGTTGAAGATTAATCGACCGTAAGTCTGTGGGTTTATTTCTGGGCTCTCTATTCTGTTCCATTGATCCATATATCTGTTTTTGTGCCAATACCATGCTGTTTTGATTACTGTAGCTCTGTAGTATTGTCTGAAGTCTGGGAGGGTTATTCCTCCAGCTTTGTTCTTTTTCTTCACTACTGCTTTGGCAATTCTGGGCCTTTTGTGATTCCACATAAATTTTAGGATTATTTGTTCCAGTTCTGTGAAAAATGCCCTGGGTAATTTGATAGGGATTGTATAATCCAGCAAATCCACTCCTGAGCATATTTCTGGAGGGAACTTTAATTTGAAAAGATACATGCACCCAAATGTTCACAGCAGCACTATTTACAATAGCCAAGACATGGAAACAACCTAAATGTCCATTGACAGATGACTGGATAAAGAAGCCGTGGTATATTTATACAATGGAATACTACTCAGTCATAAAAAAGAATAAAATAATGCCACTTGCAGCAACATAGATGGATCTGGATATCATCATTCTAAGTGAAGTAAGACAGAAAGAGAAAGAAAAATACCATATGATATCACTCATATGTGGAATATATTTAAAAAAAAAAGGAAACAAAAAAGAAGACATTAATGAACTTATCTACAAAACAGAAACAGATTCACAGACATATTAACAAACTTATGGTTGCCAGGGAGATGGGGGTGGGATACTAACTACTATATATAAAATAGATAAAAAAACAAATTTCTTCTGTATGACACAAGGAACTATATTCAGTATCTTGTAGTAACCTATAATGAAAAATAATATGAAAATAATTATATGTATGTATTCGTATGACTGAAACATTATGCTCTACACCAGAAATTGACATATTGCAATTGACTATATTTCAATAAATAAATTAAAAAAAGAACCCATTCAAAGTTTTCATGATGTCTCCCAATCTTTCACCACTCCAAACAAAAACAAGAGAAAATCCATGTTTTACAATGGTAAAGCCACATATCATTATGGAAAAAATAATCTTCAAACTTTCAGAATTTCATGTTTTTGACCAGTTTTACACTTATTCAACAAATATTTACTGCAGGCCTACTATCATGTATTATACCAAGCACTAGGACTTCAACAGTGGAAAAGATGAACAGTATCCTTGCCCTCATGTACCTTACACCATTCTTACAACATGACTTGATAAAAAAAAAAGTTATTAAATATTCTTTCAAATAATTCTATTAAGAATTTGGCATTTCTTCTTGATACTACTTTTTTTCTCCTGATCAGGTAGTTGCATTGCTCCCTATTGCCACTATGCGGAAACTAGTACAGCTAAAGGGAGAATAAAATATCCTTATCACGAAGGATGAGGGTCATGAATAGCAGATAACTTGCAGAACGGTCAAGGACAAGTAGAGAGTAGGGTTCCCAGGACAAGAATGGTAAGTTTTAAATGGCCTAATATTCGGGAATGAGACAAAGATAACAAGGTTAAATACGTATCAGTACATTTAACTTAAGGTGATGAGAAATGGTTTCTTAACCCAGGGATCATATTTTCTCTATGATTCTTACTGGTAAACCAAATAATCAGATAAAAGTTGTACCAAGGATTCTTTTGGCCTTTAGAAATATATGGACTCAATATGTTTTATTTCTAGTCAGTTTACTATTAGGGATCTACTTCATATGCCAAGTCAAACCAGTTATCTACCCAAGAAAAATGCACAGGCATATGTAACAATAAAGCCCTGGGTATGAATGACATAAACATAATGATTGTTATACTTCTTTCTAAAGGTAATCCAAAAATAACTTTAGGGTAATGCAGAAAGATAACTTCTTACTCTATAAAAAGGAAAAAGTATAGTCTATTCGTAAAAGTGCTCTCAGGAGGGAGAGAAAAAGCAGAAAGAATAAAACTCCTTTTCTGCATATCTAGAAATTTTCTCCCATCTTTGGCATACTAGAAGACAACAGCAGCAGCAACACAAAACATAAATACTAAAAGGAAAAATGAAGACCTGGAATTACAAATCTACCAAGCACTTCAAAATTCCAATATAAGGCTACTATTAGACAAGTTTCATTTTATTTCATCAGCAATCAATTTAGACAACCAAAGCTTATGATTCTCATCCTATCATTTCAAATTAGGTCTCTACCTAACAAACACTATGCTTTAATGCTTTTTGTATTTAATGTCTCCCATTTATCTAAAGATACTGAATACAATCTAACTATCCCACAGAAAATGGGAGGGAATTAGACTATATTAAAATTTTCAACATCAATTTTTCTGGGACTATGAGTTCCTACCCAAACCCTTATTTTTCCACTTTTTTGATGTAGCCTGAATTTTTTATTTCTTCTGGTACATACATTCTCATCTCTTTCAATGATGTCAAAGTCCCATCTATCCCTCATAGTGGAAATCATCTTTCACCTGTTCTTTAGAATATTTCCCCATGTAAAAATCAACAAGCTGATTCTAAAATGTATGTGGAAGGATCTAGAAGAAACAAAACACTTTTGAAAAAGAACTGTAAACTTGGATGTCCCCACTATCTGATATCAAGCCTTACTAGAAAGCAACAATAATCCAAGCAGTTTGGTACTGATGGAAACATAGACGTGTATAGTTCAAGAAAACAGGACCAAGAAACCAGATATAGACCCATACACATACAGTCAATAGATTTTCATAAAGGTGTGAAGGTACTCAATATATCGAGAAAGGACAGATTTTTCAACAAATGGTGCTGGGAAAACTGGAGATCTGTATGCCAAAATAAAAAAATAAGCATCAATCCACACTTTGCACCATAAACAAAATAAGTTAGAAGGATCTAAGCTTAAGCGTAAAACCAAAAACTATAAAACTTATAAAAGAAAATATAAGAGAAAAATCTTTGTGACCCTGGATTAGGTAAACATTTCTTAGATAAAACAAAAGCACAATCCATAAAAAAAAATACTGACAAACTAGATTTCTTAAAAATTTAAAACATCTGATCTTTGAAACATGATTGAAAAGACATGTCCAGGGATTGAGAATAAATATCTGCAAAACACTTATGTGAAAAAGTACTCCAGAATATATAAAGTACTCTCAAAACAAAATTATAAGAAAATATGTGCTGCAGAAGTGAACATGATATTCCAATTTTTTAAAAAGTGGCAAAAACATTTAACAGAGATTTCACCAAGAAGATACACAGACAGAAAATAAGCACATGAAAAAATGCTCAACATAAGGCATTAGGGAAATGCAACTTAAAATCACAATTAGATATCACTACATACCTATTAAAATGATTACACTGAAAACTTAACAATAGCTAAGACTGACAAGGAAGCCTCCCACACATACACCCACATCCTTGTGTATATGTTTATACATATACACATATTTGTACATACATCCATACATACACAAACCCTCATATTTTGTTGGTGGGAAAGCACAATAGTACTGCCACTTCAGAAAACAGTTTGGTAGCTTCTCATAAAGTTATAAACACATTTATACAACCCAGCAATCCTATCCCCAGGTATTTACCCGAGTAAAATTAAAACTTATGCTCATACAAAAATTCATGCATAAATATTTGTAGCAAGTTTATTTATAACCACCCAAAACTGGAAAAAACCCAAATGACCTTCAACTGACAAAAAGGTAAACTGTGGTACAGCCATACAGTGAAATATTACTCAGCAATAAAAAAGGATTGAACTAATGATACACACAACATGGATGAATGGCAAATGCATTAATGCTAAATTAAAGATGCCATACTCAAAAGGCTATACACAATACACCTCAATATAATAAAGGCCATGTATGACAAGCCCACAACATACATCATACTCAATGGTGAAAACCTGAATGCTTTTCCTCTAAGATCAGGAACAAGACAAGGATGCCTACTCTTGCCACTTTCATTCAACACGGTACTGAAAGTCTTAGCCAGAGCAATTAGATAGGAAAAAGAAAGAAAGAAAAAAAAAAAGATCCAAATCGAAAAGGAAGTACAACTATTTGTTTGCAGGTAACATGTTATCACATATAGCTAAAGACTCTACAAAAAAACTGTTAGAATAAATGAATTTGGTAAAGTTACAGGATACAAAATCAATATACAAAAAATCTGTTGTTTCTATACACTAATAACAAACTATCAGAGAAATTCAGAAAAAAAAACAGATTAACATTTGTATCAAAAAGAATAAAATACTTAGGAATAAATTTAACCAAGGTGAAAGACCTTACACTGAAAACTGTAACACACTGATGAAAGAAACTAAAGACACAAACTGATGGAAAGATACTCCATGCTCATGGATTGGAAGAATTAATACTGTCAAAATATCCATAAATGCCCAAAGCAATCTGCAGATTCAACGCAATCCTGATAAAATTCTCATGGCATTTTTCACAGAAATAGAACAAACAATCCTAAAATTTATATGGAACCACAAAAGACGCTGAAGAGCCAAAGAAATCTGGAGAAAGAACAAAGCTGTAGACATGCTTCCTGATTTCTTACTGTATTACAAAGCAATAAACAGTATGATTTTGAATAAAAACAGATACATCACTCAATGGAACAAAACAGAGAGACCAGAAATAAACCCACAAATATACAATCAGTTAATTTATAACAAAGGAGCCAAGAACATACAATGGGAAAAGAACAGTTGCTTCAGTAAGTGATGATGGGAAAACTGAACAGCCTATCATACACCATACACAAAAATCAACTCAAAATTAATTAAAGAACTGAATATAGACTCAAAACCATAAAACTCCTAGAAGAAAACATAGGGTGTAAATTCCTTGACTTAGCAATGCTTTTGGGGGTTTGACACAAAAGCAAAGGAAACAAAAACAAAAATAAACATGTTGGACTAAATCAAACTAAAAAGCTCCTGCTCGGTAAAAGAAACCATCAACAAAATGAAATGGCAACCTACAGAACGCGAGAAAATATTTGTAAATCATATATCTGACAAGAAGTTAATATCCAAAATATATAAAGAACTCATACAACTCAATAGGAAAAAAATCCCATTTAAAAATGGGCAAAGTATCTAAACAGACACTTTTCAAAATAGGTACATGAAGAGGGGCTCAACATCACTATTTATCAGGGAAATGCAAATCAAAGCCACAATGAGATATCACCTCACATCTGTTAAAATAGCTATTATCAAAAAGACAAGAGACAAGTGTTGGTGAGGATGTGGAGAAAAGGGAACCCTTGCACACTGTTAGTGGGAATGTAAACTGGTACAGCCACTATGGAAAACAGTAAGGAGGTTCCTCAAAAAATTGAAAACAGAACTACAGTATGATCCAGTAATTCCACTTTGGGTATTTATTCCAAGAAAACAAAATCACTACCAGAAAAGATACCTGCACCCTCATGTTCACTGCAGCATTATTTACAATAGCCAAACATACAACCAATCTATGTGTCCATCAACAATGAAGGGATAAAGAAAATGTGATACACATACATATACACTCACTCACAAAACACACAATGAAATATCAGTCATTTAAAAAAAAAAGGAAATCCTGTCATTTGAAACAACATAGATCGATTCTGAAGGTACTATCCTAAGTGATGTAAGTCAGACATAGAAAGACAAATACTGTAACTCACTTTAATGTGGAATCCAAAAAAACAAACAAACAAATAAACAAATAAATATACTCATAGACTGATTGGTGGCTGCCAGAGGCAGGGGTTGGGGAGGGGGGCAAAATGGGTGAAGGGAGTCAAGAGGTAGAAACTTCCAGTTACAAAACAAGTCCCGGGGATGTAATACACAACTTGGTGACTAAAGTTAGTAATACCGTACAGTACATCTGAAAGTTGCTAAGAGAAATCTTGAAAGTTTTCATCATACACACACAAAAAAATTGTATAACTATGTAGTGAAGAATGTTAACGAAACTCACCTCGTGGTAATCATTTCACAGTATATGCATGTATCAAGTCATTATGCTGTACACCTGAAACTAATACAATGTTACATGTCAATTATAATCTCAAATTTTTAAAAAGGCTATGTACTATATAAATCCATTTATGATATTCCAGAATAATCTAAACTATGGGGACAGAATACTGATAAGTGACTGCTAGGGGCAAGGGGTGGAGGGAGGGCTAGACTATAATGAGGATAAAGCAATTTTCGTGATGATGTGAACTACATATACTGGTTAATCTATAATTACTCATAATATCATCATCAGAAATACACTCAAGAAATAAAATAATTTAAGTCTTCTTGTCTCTTGGTAAAGCAAAACAACCGGGGAAAATTACTTTACCATTCAAAACACCACTTAAGAGAGTAAAAACAGAAAATAAACAAACAGAATGTATGATTCCCCTATCTCTAGCTTCACCTCAAGGCATTTATAAATATGTCAGCCTAAATATAGCATAAATTGAGTTTAGCCAGTAAAATCACAAAAATTAAAACCACAGATTTTGCAGACTTTTAGTAACAATGCCAAAGAGTTATAATAAGTCAACTTTATTAATGACTAATAAATTCTAACAGGGCTTATGGTGACCCAGGATATTAGAAAAGTTCCTCCACCCCCACAATCCTCTAACACACACACATGAGAGAGAGGGATTATAAGCAGTTCAAAGCTGCTAAAAATATCGCTGAAGGCACGGAGAGAGAGTGCTGTATAGGTTGGCAGAGGAAAGATCATGGAAAGTTCAAAAATCTATTTATGCTCTCCTGACTCTTTCCTATAGACCACACTCCTAACATGAAAAACTGCCAGCCATAAGAGAGTCTAGTAACAACATGACACTATCAATCGTGGCTGCCTCCTTCCTTCATCCCTTTAACTTTCTTCTGCTCAACAGCATTTCTTTTAGTCACATTTCCAAGAGGACCTTTATCCTCTACTGATTCAGCTGTCACATTCTTAAAGAAATTATAATTGAGGGTATAAATTTATTAATAATAAATAACAAAAACACACAAATTCTCTCTACATGTATACATGCCTTAAAAACCCTGTAGTTATATGAATTATAAAATATCCTTGTCACTTCCCATCATAAAAGCAGACTACAGCATAGGAGACTACAGAATTTGACTGTCATCACATTTAACCCATTTTTCAGCATGCACAATTATAATCACTTGTGTAGTGAACAGATTCAGTTATAAGATGACTAACTGAATTTTAAAATGTGTTCTCATACTCTTCTTTGAAATTGAAACTTAAAGCAGACTATCTCTCAATTCAGGATTCTTCAGGGTCAGCAACTAGACTATCTTCTAGTTCTAAAATAAATTCTTTCAGATTTTGAAAATAAACATGAGGTAGAAATCTAGATTTAGATTATTCTGTCTTAAAGAACGATTTTATGCCACAGAAGAAATGCAACAAAATCCCAAGTTTATGCCCCCAAGGGTTAATTTAAAATTCCCTCTCAGTGACAGTTGGCTGTAATTTTAGAAATGTCTCATTAATTAAAGTATCCCAGAAAATTTCTATTCAGAAATTTCAGATTAACACATATTTAATGAAAATCACTATAATTTAATGTATACAAAAATGGCTGCATTAAAAATATCATAAAATTTCTAAATTAATACTAAGTTAATGAATGATACTGTAATTTTGTTTTTATACATAAACATATCAAATACAGCAAGAAAAAGCTACAGCAATCCAACTCCATACAACTGAGGCAGACAAATGAACTGCCTCAGGAAAAAAAATTTCTACAATTCAGTTTCCACATGATTTTGAAGAGGGAAAGTTAGAATGCAAGAAATGCACCAAATAATAAAATCCCATGTTCTCAGGAGGCAATTCCAAAGTGAATAAATGAAAAAGGACTCCCCAGTGATGGTTAGGAAGTGATGCCAGTTATTCCAAAATGTGACCAAAAATACATACAGTAGTAACTAAAAGATCATATATTCTATACTTAACTTGTAAACTTAACTTTCACCAACTCTTATTATTGCACTTGTTATCCTTACTTTTGAGAACTAGCCTCCAAAAAAACTTGTAACTTTTTTACAGTGATAATAGCCTATTAACAAGTTTCCTTTAATAAGCACCCTAAAATTCCATGATTTTCTTAGACAGACACATGGGATTCAAATAATGACAGTTTTTCAAAGCAGCACAAAACTTACATTCCACAGAATTGGTTTACCCAAAATTCTATCACTTGGTCCTCTCTGATACTCAATATTTGTGCCAATCTACAGTTCTGCAGTAAATAATTCCAAAGAAAAACACTAAGTTATAATAGGCATAGACTGGATGCTTATTTTTTGGTAGCCTAACCTAACAGTTGGCAATCTATATGTAGCAAAAAGCATCTCAAAAAATCAGAACAGTCCACTCTCCAATTGTGGAAGGGCACTAATTCAATTTTTTTTAATTGTTGAACATTTAAATCTGTGGGAAAGTATTCACGATGTACTGCTAACTGAAAACAAAAACTGACTGCATATAGCATAATCCCATCTTTGTAACAAAACAGTGTATATATATGAAATCTGTACCAATGGGTATGGAAAAAGTCTGAAAGAATGATAGAATTATGGATAATTTTTGTCCTAGTTAGCTATATCCTCTAATTTTTCTATACTGACAATAAATTGTTCTTGTAATATGAAGTAAAGAACAATTTAATTAATAAACTTTACTTTTAAGCAATTTTAGATATACAGTAAAACTTAGCAGAAAGTACTGAGTTCCCATACTCCGTGTCCCCACACAGCACAATACTTCCAACATTTGCTAAAATCAATGAACCTACATTGACACATCATCCCCCAAAGTTTATAGCTTACAATAGGGTTCACTCTTGCTGTTTTACATTCTATGTATTTTGACCTATGTATGATGATAAGTATCTACTAAAGTAGCACTGTACAGAATAGTTTCACTGCCCTAAAAAATCTTCTGTGCACTGCCTCTTGATCCCTCCCTCTCCTCTAACCCCTGGCAACCACTGATAATTTTACTATCTCCAAGGTTTTGCCTTTTCCAGAATAGAACGTCCAATAGTTGGAGTCATATAGTATGGAGCCTTTTCAGAGTGGCTTCTTTCACTCAGAAATATGTACTTCAGGTTCCTCCATGTCTTTTCATAGCTTGATAGCCTGTTTCTTTTTAACACTGAGTAATATTTCCATTGTCTGGATTTGCCACAGTTTATCCACTCACCTACTAAAGGACAACTTAGTTGCTTCCAAGCTTTAGCAATCATGATGAAGGTTCTATAAACACCCAAGTACAAGTTTTTGTGTAGACATAATTTTTCAATCCATTTGGGTAAATACCAAAGAGCATGACTTCCAAGAAATACTGAAACAACAAATCACAGTCTCAAATTACAGCACACACTGAAGTCCCCTCTAAAAAATGGTCCTCAATCAGGTATGATTTTGCCATTCGGGGGACATTTAACAACATCTTGAAATATTTTGGGTTGTCACAACTTGGGGGTATGCTGCTAATAGCTTCTAGTAAGTAGAGGTCATGGATGCTGCTAAACATCTTACAATGCTCAGGACAGGCCCTCACAACAAGGAATATCTGGCTCAAAATGTCAATACTGCCAAGGTTGAGAATCCTGCACAGAAGTGAGTCCAGAGTATGACGTATGTTAAACAAGTATTTAGAAAATCAAGTACTACTGCAAAAATGTCACTTACAATAGAAAGGGAAAAGTCAAAGGTTATGAGTCCTACTTACCCGAAAGTTCTTGACTAAAGACATCCTGGCCAATTAAAATTGTCTACAGGTAGTAAGAGGAGCAGACAGGCATTCCATTAAAGGCTGAGCATCTTAGCAATTTCCATGACACAAATAACAGGTTATAACTATCATTCAATGAGTACCAACCATATTAAAACGTCATTCATAGTGTTCTACATGTATTAATTTACTTGATAATCACAACTACTCTCAAGTTGTAGGTGTTTTAATTATCTCTGTTTTGGAGAAGCAAAGAGAACTTGCCTCTGGTTACATGGCTAAAGAGCAGCAGAGCTGGGATTTTTACCCAAGCAGCCTGTTTCTACAGCCCCAGTCTTATCCAATATACCATTACCACTTCATATGCTCAACCTGGAAGTCTGAGGACAGAGCAGCAGAACAGAGAGAAACTTCACAAGAACTCTGGGCCTTCTCCTGAGTACTAAACAGCAGCCATCAACTGCTGAGTGTCAGGCACTTTCAAGTCAGCACAAGCCAACTCAAGCACACCACTGTAGCACACCACTGACTTCCCCTCTCCTATAGCTCCTCAAGTTTGTTGGAGTCAATTCTGCTTCACTGAAAAATTCAAATCAAACATCAGCTTGCTCTGAGCTGTACCTAGCAAAATTTATTTACTTCTCCCACTGCACCTCCAAGGAGGTTCATGCATTAAATAATACATATGAATTGCTCTTTATTTATAAGAATGTATGTATCTTATTATATAAGAACAGAATTAAAATTTTAGGAAAAAAATAGAAGGAAACAGAAATCATATGTAGTCCAGTAGTTCTCAACCATGGTTAGCCTTTCAGGAAGAAATACGAATTCTATGCAAACTCTTCCATAAAGTTGTGGTGAACATTACCCTAATATGAAAACCAAACAAGGACAGTACATGAAATGTTTTTAAAATTTTTAGCAAACCAAAACCAGTAATGTATAAAAAGGGTGATATACCAAGTTGTGACTATCCCAGGAATGCAAGGCTGTTTAACACTCCAAAAAAATCAATATAATCCACCTATAATCCACCTTTATCCAGACTAATATATATTATATAATATCATCAACAGAGGTATAAAAAGCACTTTTAAATAATCTAAACCACTGTTCTTATTTGAAAAGAAAAAGAACTCTCATTTAAAAAATAAAAGGAAATGTACTGTTTGATAAATGGCATCTATGAAAAATCTATAGCTAACATCATACTTACTAGTGAAATTTTGAATGCTTTCTTGCTCACTTCTATTCAACTTTGTATTGCAGGTTCCAGCCCATGTTATCAGGCAAGAAAAAGATATAAAAAGCATTGAAACTGGAAGGAGGAACTAAGCTCATCTTTATTCTCGGATGACACAATTGTGTATAATCAGAAAATTCTACAGAATCTAAAAAAAAGGTACGGAACTAGTAAGTTTAGCAAGACGGTGGGACACAATACAAATATACAGCCCCCCCAAAAAACTACTGCATTTCTGTACAAAAGCAACAAGCAAACAGAAACTAAAATTTTTAGAATACTATTTATAACAGTATCAAAAATTATACACTTAGAGATTAATACGAAAAAATGTGCAAGACCTGTACACTGAAAACTGTAACACACTGCTGAGAAAAATTAAAGAGCTAAGTAAATGAAGACATATAGCATGTTCATATGACAGAAGACTCAACACTGTCAAAGATGTTAATTCTCCCCAAATTCACCTATAGAGTGAACGCAATTCCAATCAAATTCCAGCAGGTAGTTTTCATAGAAATTGACAAGCTTACTCTAAAATTTACATGGAAATATTAAGGACCTAGAACAGCCAAAGTAACTTTGAAAAGGAAAAATAAAATTAGAAGACTTATACTACCTGATATCAAGAATTACTATAAAGGTATAGTAATCCTGGTAATGAGGTATCAGCATAAAGATAAACAAACAGATGAAGAGAATAGAGTCTAGAAGTAAACTCACATATATATGGGCAATTTTAAACAGAGGTACCAAGGCAATTCAATAGGGAAAGGATAATCTTTAATAAGTAGTGCTGGAGCAATTAGATTGTCATACTCAAACAACGCAACCTCAATCTTTACACTTCACTTAGTAATCACAACTACCCTAAATTGTAGATGTTTTCATTATCGCTATTTTAAAGAGATACAGGGAACTGTAAATATAAAAGCTAAAATTGTAAAATATCTCTTAGAAAACAAGAGAAAATCTTAGCGATCATGTGTTTAGCAAAGATTTCTTAAACAACAGAAAAACAGTATGATCCATAAAACAAAAAATTGATAAGCTGAACTTCACCAAAATAAGAACTTTTTTGTTCTTTGAAAAACACTGTAACATGCAAAAGCAAATCACAGACTGGGAAAAAAATATTTGCAAATCATATGTATAATATAAAATTATATCCAGCATAAACAAATAAAGGGCTCTCAAAAGTCAGTAATAAGAAAATTTTCTTATTAGACAAAACATCTTAACATATACTTTACCCATTAAGACATATGTATGGCAAATAAGTACATGATAAGATGCTCAATGTCATTAGTCATTAGGGAAATAAAAATTAAACCACAATGAGATACTATCTACCAGAATGGCTAAATTTAAAGACTGATGAGGTGATAATGTGGGGCAACTGGAATGCTCATATGCTGCAGGTAAGGGTGAAAAATAGTACAACACTGGAAAACAGTTTCATAGTTTATTAAAGAGTTAAATATTAAATATATACCTATCACATGATGCAGACATTCCACTCCAAAATATTTACCCAAAAACATAAAAACATATGTACACTCAAAGACTCAGTTGAACTCAAATGTTCTTAGCAATTTTATCTGTAATAGCTAAAAACTGTAAACAACCCAAATGCCTATCAACAGGCTAATAGATAAATAAAATGTGGAACAATAAAGTATTACTCAGTAATAAAGAGGAATGACCTATTGATACACATGACAACATGGGTAAATTTCAAAATAATTTTGCTGAATGAAAGGAAACAACATTGATAATTGCAGCAAATTGATTCTTAGGCAAAAAATGATATTCAAAACATTGATCTAGAAGCACGGAATTTGAAGAGTAGGAGGTCCATACAGGTCTTGATTTTAAAACAGCCCAGTACAAGACCTATAAATTAATAAATTGCTATATCAATTCTCATTTTTCTTCATATATATATATATAAACCCCTCAGAAACCTGGAGGAAACAAGTACAACCCTAACTAGCAGAACAGATGGGTAAATGAGAGCATAGCTAGAGACTCAGGATTCCCTCACAGCCTGAATCCAAGCAACCTGAATAGAATACATAGTGACCCAGAAACAGTTCAATTTTTTTGATACAGGAACAACAAATGTAACATCCATCACAGTGAGCTTACTATTCAACAAACTTTGAGATAGCATAAAGGAAACCATGTTCCTATTTCTCTAATGAATTCTCACACTAGATGTTCCTCCCTTTAATTTCCTACTTCAGTCACAAGTACAGACACTGACAAAATAAATAAGACAAGTGATTTGGGATTTTTTTAATTTGTACTTTTGTCCTCCAAATTCTTTGTCAGCCTAACTCCAATAAAGTTCAAATAACCCTCTTTGAAGGGCAGTTGTAGGATATCCAGGTATGCAAGGAAAAAGCCACAGGATGAGAACAAAGTTTCTACCCTGTTGTGTACCCAAGATGCTATTATGTAGTCAAAAGGGAACTATCCAATATATTTGGCATATGTTTAAAGATAAACATGTAAAGTCCTTCTGTCTATTTCCCAGCATTCTCCTTAAAACACTAAAATCATCAAAGGTCACTTTATCTATCTTTTGGAAATTCTCCCTTGAATTCTTTGTCTCCACTACAGCTAACCTACGAAAGTTAAGTTGGGGCGGGGGGACAGAAGCAAGAATACTCTATTCACAAAGATGTCTACAATTTAAGATCAGAAAGTTTACTGAAAGCATTCTCCTAAAACTCCTTATCAATAACAAGTACTACCCAAAGTATTCTCCGAGATCAACTGGCTGTGCAGTCTGAAAGAAGAGTAAACAGGAACACACAGCACAGTCTTGTTTCTTCAAACCTGCAAGTAATGAAAACATTGCTACTATAAACAAAGTAAAGAGTAAGTATGTTCAGACCCTAACTGAGACAAGCTACAAGGGCAGTTGTAAATGGATCACAGATCATCTAGATAAGCCACATTGATTAAAAGTAAGCATATCAAAAAAGAGAAAAAAGTAAGCATATCAAGAATATGAGAGTTCTTAAAACTCAAAGTAACAAATCCACTAGAAAAACTGGACTCAGTCCAACATGTTAAGTCTAAAAAAACTGAAGTAACATTCTAACACTTGATACAAAACAAAATATTTCATCTTTTTTTTCCTTCTCTTACCTTTCAATTTCAGGCTCTGCCTCTCTAGTGGTATGTAAAATCAAATAATTCAATAGTATTTCATAAATATAATCTCTTAAGTTTGTTCATATAAGCAAAAAAACCCACCTCTGTATAAACCATGAATGCTGCATTGCATCAAGAAAATTTAAACACTAATTCAAGAAATTGGTTTCCATTGCTAAAAAACTGAACATGATACTAGGATAAAAAACTAAGGATTAAACTAATGAACCCTTTTCATAATTAATAGCTTTTCTAATTATTTTAGCTTTTCTATTTCTTTAGAAAAATAATTAAATCTTAAATACAAAGTCTCACTGACTGATATTGAGAGTAATCATAATAGCTGTCCCATACTTTTGACATGAACCAAACTGCACAATGCTCCAGCGTTAGATATACACAGCAAAATACACATGAAGAGGTGTTACTTATCTATAAATCAAGGTTTATAACTTGGAATCTACAAGTCCACATTAAAAACAGTGTAAAACAGAAAAACCTTAGTAACTAAACTCTGTCTGGGATAAAACTCAATAAGGAACAAAGAAAAGCTCCATCCAGGAAAGGGTTCCAAGGTGCCAGAATCTCAGTTATGAAAGAATTTAAAAGGCAAGGCCAATGCAGACTCACATCGATCCAAAACAGATAGCGTTAAACAATAGAGCTAATCCTTAACTTCTTGGCATGAATAACAAGAGTACCCACTCTACTCATACAAATGACTGCCAAGAAGGTGGTGCTTTGTACTGAGCGGAAAAGGTTTGAAGGGAAGGGCAATCAGCTTTAAAACAGTTCCTAAAATAGTTGCTTAAAAGGATAAAGAATAAGAGAATTTACAAAGGCTTTGAGTCAAGCTTGGTTTCAGGAAAAGGATACTTTCGCCCTGTGTGGAAGCAAAAATGAGCCATTATAAAATACAGATACCCAGATTCTGTCAGCAGAAGGAAGAGTATTGTTAATCATTTCCCACAAAGGTAGCAGAGCCTTTAACTTGGACTCCTATTTTTTCCTGGCAGGTAGATAAGTCTGCAAAAGCAATAAAGCAAACTAAATATAAAACTCTTCTGAATATCAACCCTGCAGTCAAAATGCTAACTTCACAAACTCATCAAAGGTCACAGAGGAATAAATTTCCTGTTTTGTTACTTAAACTCATTACCTTCCTCCTGAGCTAACCAGTACAGAAAATTTCCTTCTTGTTTTGAGGCTGACAAAATGAGGGTGGTATAGCTACAACATACAGGGAGTTGCCCAGAATCAAGGAACAGAATTTGGTATCATTTTCTAAAACCCAGTTGGACGTAATCTATATTTATTATTTCTCTATGAGGAAGAGCTTAATAAACATCTTGATTAACAATTTCTTGAAACTTTATTTTGAGGTTATTTTACAAAAAGCCAAAAAAAAGAGGAAAAGAAAATGTAATGCCAAAAAAAAAAACTTTATTTTTAATTACTAGAACTGTGTTCCTTGCCCTGAAAACCTTATAGTCTAGGAAAGCTTGTGGAAAGGGAAAACAATGATCACTACATTGTAAACATTTATGTATTTCACATCTCTTTCTAATGTATTTAAAGTTGGTTGCCACAAAAGATATGTAACACTGTTTACAAACAACTATAATTAAGAAATGTGTATGAATTCAATAAAAGAGCTAGCAAGAATAAAATTCGACTGAAGCAATAGTTCTCGACTAGTTGATGATTTAATTGAGAAATATGCTACACGTACTGTAATTTGTAAATAGTAATAAAAATGACCTAAACTTGTATACAATTTATATACAATACACATACTATATATGTATTAGTATTGCTGTGCCTATCCTCCTACCAGCATTCTACCAATGAAAGAAAAAGGAAGAGTTACAACTATTTCTCAAAGATTATAAATAACGATGAATACATTTGCATATGCAAATATCAGCCTTCATGTATGTTACATGGCTTTGTTTAGTCTTACCCTATCAAAATATGGCCATCTCTCTTACCACTCTAATAAAAACTGTTCTTATTAAACATACATGGCTTCAAATTACTAAACTGATTTTCAATCCCCTTTTCAGTCAGTACTCATCCTGTATGGCTTCTCTGATTTTGAAAACTGAAGGCTACCCTCTTTTCTTGAACCTTTCTCCTCCCTTATCTTCTGAACAGATTTTAAGTAGGTGGAAGGAAGACGGTTTATAAATGGAAGAGAAAAGAAAACACGCACTGAATGCCCCGTCTGTCTGTGTTAAGATATTGTGCTAGACAATTTGCATGCATTATACATTTAATTTTACTAAAATTATAAACTACTATTAATTGCCATTTTACTGAAGAGGAAGCTGAAGTGCAGAGAAGTTGTGAAACACCGAACACCCCACAGCTAATTAGTGACTAGACTGGAATTTAAACATGGGAAACTCCAACTACAAAATTCACACTGCTTCTACTAAACCACGACAAGTTTAATTTTATACATTTCTTTAAAAAAAAAAAAGAGGAATCATCTCATAATTTGGGGGTGCAAAAAACTTTTCAAAGCAAGTTAAAAAACTTTACAGACCATAAAGAAAACAGACTGACTAACAGTATTAAAAAATTTTAATGTCCTTAAGACAAAGAGCAGTCATAAACTCCATGGATAAAGAGGAAACTGGAGCAAAAAGTCTCTATAATATATATAATGAACAATGTTTCTAAAATACAAACAGCTTTTACAAATCAGTGAAGAAAAAAATGCAAACATCCAAGAGAAAAATTGTGGGGAAAGGTCATGATCAGGCAAATTACACACAAAAATTTTTTAAAAATAACCCAACTTACCAAATAAATGAAAATTTTAAAAAGAATATGAATTTATTATCAGAATGGCAAAGATTAATAATATGAAAGAGAGTTTGGAGAAATAGGCACCCACTACACAAGTGGTGGGAGCATAATTTTATACATTCCTAAAGGGCAATCTAACAATATGTATCAAAATTTTGAAAGTGCAATCATTTTAATCCAGCAAGTCCACTTCTACAAATTTACCTTCTACCACTTGTACAAAAATTTAAAACAGTGTGTAAAGGTGCATATATGGGTCCTTTCACTGCATTAGAATTGATAACTGCAGAAAGGAAATCAATTAACTGCCAATCAAAAGAGAATTAAATAACAGTACATCAATAAAATGAATTACAATCCAGCCATTAAAAAGCATGATGTGTAGAAATGTATAATGATGCAGCTGCTGTGGAAAAGTGTGTCAACTGCTCAAAAACTTAAACACAGAATTACCATATGATCCAATAATTCCATTCTTAGGTATATACTCAAGAGAAGCAAAAACGTAAGTCCACACAAAAATCTGTACATGAATGTTCATAGCAGAATTATTTATACTAGCCAAAAAGTGGAATCAACCCAAATGTTCATCAGCTATGAACAAATGAACATAATATGGTATATAGCCATACAATGGCACTTTATTCAGCCATAAAAAGGAATGAAGTACTGTTTCTTGCTACAAAACAGAATAATCTTGAAAATATTATGCTAAGTGAAAGAAACCAGACACAAAAGGTCACATATTGGATGATTCCATTTATATTAAATGCCTAGAATAGGCAAACTGATACAAGGTAGACTGGTGGCTGCCAACTGATGAAGGAATCAGCAAACTGGAACTGCTAACTGGCATGAGGTTTCTTTGAGGGCGATAGAAATGTTCTGGAATTAGATAGTAGTGGTGGTTCACAACACAGTGAAAATACTGAAACCACTGAAGTGTACACATTAAAATGATGAATTTTGTGTTCTTTAATATACATTTCAATTTTTAATGCCATAATTTTTTTAAAGCATGAAGCATATCTATTCATAGAAAAAAAGCCAATGATATGTTGTTAAATCAAAAAGCAAGTTTAAAAAAACAGTAAATACAGTATGATTCTATTTACGTATGCTTATGTGGTTACATAAGTTCATACTACCCAGAAACAGATAATGCTACCATATATATTATACTAGTAACTCTCTTGATCTCCATGAGATAGGGTAACCAGAAAATTATGCTCTTCAGTGTCATTTTATTTTTTTTTACAAAGACCACATAATTATTTCCAAAAGCAGACATGAAAAAATATTACCATCTGCAAAGAATTTGAGAATAATATGACAAAAATACAGAGTAGACTGAAACCGGGAGACAGTACAGCAAAGATTATTAACCTGGGGTCCATACAGAGAATCTGTAAATTTGTAAAAGAAAAAAAATTATATCCCTAGTTTCACTAACCTCTACTTAAAATTTAGTACCTTTTTCAATTAGACCTAAGCAACCTCCCATAATATTAGCAGTACCTGCGATTCTTGTCACTAACACAAGGTACATTTTTATATCACATTATAGTTGTTACAGATACATCAAAATATCACTATATATATATATCACTACTTCAAAATTACAGTAGTTATTAGACTCACTGCTAGATCTTGTTATTTAAATGCACTGATAAAGGGGCACATATATTAATATGTCACATCTGTTTTCATGTACTTTAGTATTTCAATGTACCAGGTTCCTTTTTAATCTTACTTCTTTCATTCACTTAAAAGCATTATTCTGAAAAGGCTCCACAGCCTTCTCCAGACTGCCAGAGTCCCTACAACCAACTACCCATATCCAAACCTAACACCAATGTGTTAGAGGCAGGAAGGGAAACCAATCATGAGGGTATTCTAATTATACCGGCATAAAGTAAGAAGGGCCTAAATTTAGGCAAAATAGAAAGCATTCCAATTTTAATCAGTTTGTCTACTACAAAACTCATAATTTTCTTTCCCAAACTGCATTCTTCTTCTGATTTTTCAATTATCTCTGACTTTTCCTTCATAATCACTGATGTCACTTAAAAGGTTTCTTTTCTCAATGAATATGTATATGTTCATGTATGACTGAAAAATTATGCTCTACACTTGAATTTGACACAATATTGTAAAATGATTATAAATCAATAAAAAAAATTTTTTAAACTTTTCTTTTCTATCCCAATTGACACAGATCTCTCTCTTGACTTATCACTTCGGATTTTAATTTTAACTCTGTAAAAGAGACTCTCTCCTCCCATTCTGATCCCCTCAGCTGATTCTGCATACCTCAACTATATTAATCTTCTTAATTATTTTAAAACTGCCACCAACCTCTCAAAATCACTCAATGCTCCCAAATGTCTTTAATAGTATTAATTACGAGATTCTAGAGCCATATTTACAATAACTATCAATCAAAACAATTATATAGCTGTGTCCTAAAAAAATCAACTAAAACAATATTACAACATAAAACTCGGGTATTAATAAGAGAACCTCAATTTATGGATATAGAAAACCACTTGCTGCTCTAGAGTTAAACCTAGGGTAAAATTAAAATTCTTTGTTCAAACCCCTCTATAATACTCATGCTCTAATTTGCTTTATTACCCTCTTTATTCCCACTGAAATGCTGGAGGTTAACCAGATATTAACTCAATGTCCCTCTCCTCCTTGAATCTGGACTCATGCCTTTCTGCTACTACATATTTGGTGAAACAATTTTCTATCATCTTAATGCCATTTGATCATCCATTTATTTAATAAACAGTTACTAAGACCCTAAAATATGTTAAACACTTAGTACATAGTAGGGGTTAAGCCCATACTATGTATCAAATGCTGGAGCTACAAAGGTGAGGTCTCTCTGCTCTTAAAAATCTCACAGTCTAGTGCAAAAGCAGAGACATAAACCAGGTAAATACAAGACAGCGTGGTAAATGTCATGAAAGAGGAATGCACAGGATGCTGAGGGAGCAGAGAGAAAGAGCATAAAGCAAAGACTAGAAGTGTCAGGCAAGGTTTCTTGGAGTAGGAAGCACCTTAAGTGAATTATTAAAGAAGTCACCGAGGTCATAAAGTATTAAGGTATTGCAGGCATACAGAAAGCATAAACCAAGCTGTATATAAGTCACTTGGCATGGCTAGGCTAGAGAATATGCTTGAAGAGAGAGGAGTAATAAACAATAAAACTGGAAAGGTACACAAGGATAAAATCATTATGGGCCTTGCATAAAATGCTATGAAAGTTCCTTTTTATTCTGAGAGCAATAAGCAGCAGCAAGATATGCTGGTAAGTATACAAGTTTAGGAATTCCCATGACCTAAACCTGAATTCGACCTCCTGTGTCACTTGCTATGTGACTTTCTTCAAACTTGCCTCTCTAAGCTTCAGTTTGGTCAACCATAAGACAGAATTAATAATACCAATTTTGCCAAGATTCTAACAGTAAGTTAATTCATGTCAATCTCCTAGCACAGGGGTGAGTAAGCTGCAGCTTGGTTTGCCAGCAATGAATGGTTTTACATTTTTTAAGAATTGTTTACTTTAAAAAAGAAAAACTACAACCAAAAAAATAGAATACAGAACAGAGATCTTATGTGACCCACAAAGCCAAAATATTTACTACATGGCTCTTGACATAAAAAATTTGCCAACTCCTTCCAGTAGCACATAATAGGCAACCAAAAAATGGAGTCCTTTAATAATAATTACTAAGTAGGGAATTTAAGCAATGTCGAATGAATTTTACAAGAATTTCTCTGGTGACAATGTATACAAGGAGCAGAAGTTAAAGGAGAAATAATGGATGTTGGGAAACAAACAAGGAGAATGCTGCAGTAATCCATTAACTTTTCCTTTCCCTCCTTCCAACTATAAAGGCGAGATCTACTTCTACCTCCTTTCTTTGTCCCTGCAAGTTACAAACCCACTTGTGTTCCCTGTATTATAGCACTTACTGTTCTTTGTCACTTAGCAAATTCTACCTTAACTTGCTTGCTCTTTATCCAGGCTTAAATCCCCTATAAGTGTTAAGTATTGTAAGTTTAAAGTAAATACTTTAGAGTCAAATAGATCCTGTTTTAAACACTGGTATTAACAATAGTCAAATTTGTTATTTTACTTGTGTGTCTCCTAACAATAAGAAACAGTAATAGCTAATATAGAGTTTTTAGTTTAGTTTTGTTTTTTTACTTCAGATGTGCCACATACTGTTCTAAGCACTTTATAGGTATTACTTAATTTAACCCTCACAGCAACATTATAAGATTAGGACTATTAATTACTGTCTCCCTATTACAGATGTGGAAATTGAAGCATGGAGAAGTTAAACGAGTCTCCCACGAGCTAGAAAGAGAAGGACCTAAGGCTCACATTCCTAAACAGCTATAGATTGAAAACCACACTGTCTAATTCACAGGACTTTCATGAAGACTAATTTATGTTACATACTTAAAGGGAAGGGGATGGCTTTTCACAGTCCTTAGTACTCAGTAGTCCAATAAATATTAGTCCCACTTCCTGGTAGAAAAAACTATGTTCTGAACTTTTTCCCTCAGAACCCTGAATATAACAGTTTATAGCCAGTAGAAATTTAATAAACGTTTATTAAATAGGTTAGGTATACTTTTGGTGATTCAAATTCTTACACTGTTTCAAAGTTATCATTCTGTACTTAATTCACAATATATTATTTCAGAAATTTATGTGTATATTTTGCAGAAGATTACACTAAATATGTACCTATAGCAGAATACACCTTGTCAATTTTTTGGTTTTCTTTAAATATAAATATTGTGATCAGTTAGCAATGGGTATATGTGTAAAGATCTCAGCAAAGTCTTTGTACAGAAAGACATTAAGGTTGGTATATTCTAAATTTAGTTCTATTCTCTTAGTGATATCTGTTACTGGCAAATATCACTATGATCTATGTTACTCATTTAGGGAATCTATTTAAGTAATTTGGGAGGAGAAAAATAAAAAGATCCTAAACGATAAGATTTCAGAGAGGTTCTCTCAGCAAAAAATGATATAAGAGAGATAAACTGCTATAACGTCTATTTTGTGTCACCAATTTGTGACACCAATTTCTATTGTTAATAAATGAAAACCCCAAATTACCAGGAATCTATTCAGTATGAATGATGAGTCTCTCACACAGCAAAGCGAACTACTTACTTCTTCAAAAAAATTAGAAATAAATTTTTATCTGTAATGAGGTTTTAAAGTGAACGGAAAAAAATTAATGAAAATAATCCTGCTATGAAAGAGAATACAAAACAAAAATTCTATTATTACTTTCCAATTTTTGCCTTGTTATCAGAAAGATTCTTAGCTAAATCCCAAAGTTATTTGATCTGAGACTTATAACATAAAGGAAGAAATATAATTAAAAAAAAATTACCTAATCAGAATGCAGCTGCATGCAAACACAATTACAGCTTCAAAGGTAAACAAAGTGTGATTATCACTTCAAGTGAAACATAACCTTACCTTGTAGAGCAAAATTTCCTAAGAAATCTATTACTTTCTTGAAAACTTACAAAAATAAAACCATTGATACTGAATGTTTTAGGGAAAAAAGTCAGGTGACAGCCAGGGTCAAAGTAAACATGGAATTCTTCATAAACCATACCCTTGATATCACAAAGGTTTGTTCTCTTCTTTTTAATTCTATGGTTAGAATTTCTTTTATGATTTAGTTTCTTTCTGCTTCCTGTGTCCCCATCCAACCTAGCTATCAAACTTAAAAAGAAAAACTTCTCCACGGTGTTTTTATTGAATGCTTTTCAAAAGAAGCAACATTCTCCACTGACCTAGAAATCCAAATTATTCAGAAAATCTTCAGTAAAGGATTAAGGGTCTTCCAAATGTGTTTATGGACTAATGAAGACAATTAGCACGAAAGGAGTAGGGAGGAAAATGAAGGAGGGAGAGGGAAAAAAGGAGCCCCTCCTTCCCAAACAAGTTAAGCATTATTATCTGCTACTTATTACTGGACATAGCATCTTCATTTTTCTAATTCACATTTCATACTTCCCTCAAAACTCAATCTCAATACCCTCTTCAATTCAACAAACTAGGAACAGAAACTTCCTGAATCTGATAGAGGGCATCTATGAAAATGCCACAGCTAATGTCAGACTTAACAGTGAAGACTGAATACCTTCCCCCAAGATCAGGAGTAAGAAAAGGATATTTGCTCTTGACACTCCTTTTCCACAATATACTGGAGGGTTTATCCAGGGCAATTAGGCAAGAAAATCAAATAAAAATGCATCCATATTGGAAAAGAAGTAAAAATATACTTATTTACAGGTGATGTGATCCTTGTTATAAAGAAAATGCTATGGAATCCAGTAAAACTATTAGAACTAATAAACATGTTCAGCATGGTTGCAGGATACAAGATCAATATACAAAAGAAATTTACTGTATTTTTATACACTTGCAATAAACAACACAAAAATGAAATTAAGAAAACAATTCCATTTACAACAGCATCTAAAAGAATAAAATATTTAGGAATAAATGCAACAAAAGAAGTCTAAAACTTATGCTCTGAAAACTACAAAACACTATTGAGAGAAATTAAAGAAGACCTAAATAAATGGGAAAATCCCATGTTCATGAACACGAACTAATTTAATATTGTTAAGTTGGTAATTCTCCCTAAACTGATCTACAGACTTAACACAATTCCTCTCAAAATCCCAGCTGGCAGAAATTGACAAGCTAATCCTAAAATTCATATGGAAATACAAGAGATCCCAAATAGCCCAAATGATCTTTAAAAAAAGAATAAACTTGGGGAACTCACACTTCTCAATTAAAGTTACAGTAGTCAAGACAGTACTGGAATGAGAAATGTCATAAAAATGAATGGAATAAAATTAAAAGTCCAAAAATAAATCCTTACATTTGCAGTTAATTGATTTTCGATAAGAGTGACAAGACAATTCAATGGAGAAAGAGCAGTCTTTTCAACAAATGGTACTGAGATAACTGGTTATCCACATGCAAAGGAGTAATTTTAGACTCCTTACATCAGGCCATAAATATAAATTAACTTAAAATGTAGCAAAGATCTAAATATAACAGCCAAAACTATTAAACTCTTAGAACAGGACAGGTAAATCTTCATGATCTGAGATTAATAAGTGGTTTCTTAGATACAACACTAAAAGCACAAGCAACAAAAGAAAAAGTTAGATTTCATCAAAATTAAAAACTTGTTCTTCAAGGGACACCATTAGGAAAGCAAAAACAACTTACCAAATGGAGAAAAATATTTGCAAATCAAATGTGTAAGGGACTTGTATCTATAATGTACAAAAAAAAAAAAAAACTCTTATAAGGTCAATAACAAAAAGATACATAACAACTTCAAAGTGGGCAAAAGATCTGAATACACATCTCTCAAAAAAACATACAAATGGCCAATAAGCAAATGAAAAGACACACAGTATCGTTAGGGAAATGCAAATTAAAACCACAAGATACTACCTAACACCCATGAAAAGAGCTATGATCAAAAAGACAGATAACAACAAATGCTGGCAAGATTTGGAGAAACTGCAGCCCTCATACACTGCTGGTGGAAATGGGAAATGGTGACGCTGCTTTAGAAAACAGCCTGGAAATTCCTGAAAAGTTTAAACATAGAAGAATGATATGATTCAGCAATTCCACTCCTAGGTATATAACCAAGAGAAGTGAAAATCATGAACACAAAAACTTGTACATGAATGTCATAGTAGAACTATTTATAATAGCCTAAAAGTACAAACAACCCAAATGTGCATCAGCTGATAAACAAAATGTGGTATATCCATACAGTGGCAGATTATGCAGCCATAAAAGAATAAATTACTATTACATAATATAACATGGACGAACCTTGAAAACAAGGTAAGGGGAAGAAGCCCATGATAAAAGACAACATATTATATAAAAGACCACATATTCTATTAAAATAGGTTCTATTTGTATGAAATGTCCAGACCAGGCAAATATATAGCCAGAAAGCAGATCAGTGATTGCCTACAATTAAGAGTATGAGAGAATGAAGGGTAACTCTTAAATACAGGATTTATATTTCAGGTGATTAAAATGTTCTATAAATTTTTGTGATCGCTGCACAACTATGAATATACTAAACACTACCAAGTTATATACTTAAAATGGGCTACTCCTATGGTAAGTGAATTATATCTCAAAAAAGCCATTACCCAAAAACCTCTCAACTCTTTTAGTCCCCACCCCACCTACCATTCCATTTTATGTTACTCTTTTTCAGAATGTCTGTAAACAGTTTATATTGTATATATTGTTTATACTGTGGTGACTTGAACTTGTTCATTTATTGTTTTGAAGTAACTAAATTACATGTTTTATCATCCTTACTCATGAGCTATAAGCTTCACAAGGGTTTCTTCTACCTCTTTCATACTTCTCTTTAAAACGAAGTATAATGATGGGTACAGAATGTGCCCTCAAAAAAGGTTTTTAATTTTCAAAATGCAAAATATTAGAAACAGTTAACATGGAGAAGTTAGCCAGACTACTCAAAAATTTCTTTTTAGGAAATACAGGTACATATAAAGCTCTCCAGATCCCTAACCAAACTCTCCAGAATAAAAATAAATAAAAGTGGATGCAGAGCTGAGATTTCACATTACAATAATTCTAGGCAATAAAAAAAAGTTGTGATTCAATTAAAATTAAAGTTATCCAGAAATAAAATTCACTTAATGTATGTAGGGTTCAGTATAAGTGCAGGTGGTCAAACAAAGTTGTAGTATTTTCATCATGAAACACGAGCACAGGTTAATAATTAAGTCTTCATTGTTTACTTGATGATTTTATTATTCTTTCTGGGTTAAGGCTTACAAATATTAATTACAATGACTTTAGAATTACAAAAACAGCAACAGAAAACACTAGAACACAGTAAGGTCCACCTAAATGGCATTTCTTTAAAGTATAAGGTAATAATAATAACAATAATGATGCTCTCTCCCAACAGAAAAAGAAAATTCAAAAAAATGTATTTCCCATGAAACTGTATCTCAGAAACGGAAATTCTAAATCAACTGATTTCAAAGTACAAAGAGAAATAAATCAAATAGCCAGAACCCAGCAGACCACAATGGCAATCAATAACCAAATAATAAAAGAGAAACCCACTAAAGGTATAAATCCAATTGTAATATTCTCTGTAAAATCTGTATCTTTAAACAGCTGCTGAAACTTGTCATTCAAACCTATCTTAGAAGAGAGTCCCTTCTTCCCTCCTCCTCCTCCTGTCCTTACTCGGTCCCTTCTCTTCCCATCACCCCACAACTTTCCACACAATTTTACTCTCTGAAGAAAGAAAACAACTTTTAAGCATTATTATTCACCTTTTAGCCATAATTTCACAAATATATGCTACCATCTAATATAACATCATGAAATGCCCCCAGCTGTCTACCACCCAGGGACTACATTCCCATCCCCCTTGCATTCAAATAAGATTCTATGACAAATTCTCACCAGTGAAATGTGGGCAGATGTTTGTCTTTGGGGGTTCTTAAGAAATATCCTGTGGGTAACAGGCAGCGCTCCAAGGCTCTGGGGAATGGTGCAGCCATAAGATGTAAGATGTCTGGGTCCCTCAATTACCACATGGAGGAAAGCCACAAGCCTACTAACAAGGAGCACCTGCACTGGACTGTTATGTGAGCAAAATAAAAACTTACAAGTGTTAAGCCACTGACATTTTGGAGTGTATTTATTACCCTAATTAGCATTACCCAAAGTAATCCATGCACGAATCGTAAGTATTTCAATTCCCCCTAATTAAAGACATTCCTAACGGATATTTTGGAAAAATTGTTTAAAAGCCCATTTAAGTAACGTTAAATTTTAAAACCTACACAATTTTCCACCTTGATTTTATTGTCGTTACTTGAAATGATAGCAAGAGGAGTTCCACTGTTTATATCACTATTCACATATCTTAATATATTGCTCATTATCATCTACATTCATGATTATTACAGAAAAATGTCTTCTTCAATTCTCCAAATTAAGAAAAAAGTATAAAGTGTTTTAAAATACCATAATTTATAATATCTAATAAAAATTACCAAACACCTAGTTAAAGGCAAAATTCTGTTTTCTATTTTATTGTTTTTAAAGTATTAATACTTAGAACATAATTTTTAAGGTAAGAATTCTTCCTTTAAATATAGCCATATGGCAGATAATTCTGCTCACTATAAATGCACACACACCCATAACACACACACTTTAACAAAACATTTTGCATTCTAATAAAGTTCTCCCTCCTATCCTTCACAAAAATCCTCCACAAATGTGTTCAAATTTTAATGATTTACCAGGGTTTTTTTTATAGCTTAACATTGCTGATATAAATAATAATAATAAGGTCTAAACTGGGAAACCTGGCATTAGTGAAGAGACACTGCAAACTTAAATCAATGAAACTTCTCCCACACTCTCTTCACCCTGCCTTCACCAAAAATAACAGAAAGAGAAAAAAGAAAAAAAAAACTTTAACCACTCTGTTGCCTTTGCCTTAAACTCTGTATCATTATTTTTTCCACCACAATACAATTAAAACTAAATGAACAGCACATTTATCACTCCACACAGAAAAATAAAAATGGAAAATTATTGAAAGCTGATAGATTTTTGCTTCCATTCACCAAAATATTCCAAAACGTTTTTATTCTTTTTTTTTTCTTTTAACCAGAATCAGTCAACGGGAACTAAAACAATTACAGAGCAATTTTGTGGCACGTATACTTTGTGGATCTACATAAACTCTAGTTTCTTGATTCTGTTTAATGCTTGATTGTATTGGAATATATATGTGCTATATATATAGCTTAAACAATTTTTTCCAGGGCTACACAGCAAGAACTCATAAAAAGAGTAATGAAACTGAAAGATGGCCTATTCAAAAATCTGCAAAAAAATTAGGTATGACTATACACTAGTACACTAGATAATTTTAATGACAGTTTTAGTTCTAAGAAAATGACTTGTAGAATACATTTAACATTGTGTTCATATACCTAACTTATACCAAAGGACTCTGAAATGTTCTATTGTCTTGATTTTTAACTTACAGTAACATAATATTGCTCTCAGCAATCCAATGAGTATTTGTACTTGTTTGTTTATGTTTTTCAAGGCCCACAGTCAGGGGCTGCAGGAGGAAAAACTAATATTTAAGTAAGCATCTACTATGTGGCAAACATGTTTTTTCAATCTATCCTCAGTACAACCTTATTATAAGGGTATTATCTTCTTATTGATGAGAAACAGGAGCTTATAGACATTAGGTACCTTGCCTAAGATCAAAGAGCTAAGAAAAATGGCACAGCCAGAGTCTGAGGTCTGTAAAATAAGTTCTTTTTCCACTAAACTACATGTGGTTTTTTTTTTCAGTAGTGATCATAGAAAACAGCCCTCCACCCCTCCTGCTCTTGTCCTCACTTCCCAGTGAACAGCAAGGAACATTTCTTTGTGAGACCAGGTTCAAAAAGGAGCAATCTCTGGCCATTACACAGAGCGTGGCCTGCGAGGATCGAATCTTGGTCATGACTTTAGCTACAAGGTTTTATGTAGATGAACTAACTAGACGCAAATAGAGGGTGGAGTAGATAAAGTAAACAGCAAATAATTATCCAAATGCCATTTATATTTGCTTCTGAAATGCACTGTACGCCTACTGGCAGCAGATTTACCTTTACAGTTGGTTTTGCTTAGACTACTCTCAAAATAGCTTTCCAAAAGCACACACCAATACACGATAGAGGCTGCTTGATCTAGGTCTTGGAGACTGAGAGAAAACTTGTTTGTACACGACTATCTTGACTGACAATTAAGATAACTAGAGGCAAGAAGGTAGTATCTCCTCATACACAGTACTGGGCTTCAAAGTGTACAAACGGCTCAGCTAAACTCCCCGAACACAATCCATCCAAACAACCTAAGCCATGTATCCGGCCAGGCTAAGGAGGATGACAGCTCCAGTAACTTCCTCTTCCTCACGGACCTCCTCAGCTCGGCGTGTACACGCCTTTCCCCCTAGGAGGCAGGATAAAACAATTTCAAATGCACAAAACCGATCCAATCCCACCAACACCACAGGACAGGGAAGCCAGCTTCCATTTCCTCCCCCGCCTCTCGGAGAAAAATTTTATCTTAAAAAAAAATGCGTTAATATTCCCAACGAGAAAGTATCTGCAACGAAAAAACTGAAAATACGTACTCCACACAGCCTTAAGGAAAGGATGAAAAGAAGGGGCCTCGACATCGCGTATACTCGAGATTTACTGCTTTGATTCACTTTCCCTTGGGTCCCACCGCCGGCCAGGGGAGCGCTTGCCGCTGGAACGCCAAAACCTGCCTTCGCCCCTCCTCAGGAGACGCGGAGGCGGCCGAGGCGGCCAAGGCGACGGCGATAGGCGCGTCCCGCCTCCGACCCTCACCTGCCCAGGCCCGAGGCAGCGCCGTGGGCCCGCGCGGGCCCGGCGTCCCGGCGAGCGTCCAGGGAGGCCGGCGGGAGGCAGGCGGGCGGGAGGCAGGCCGGCGGGCGGGAGGCCGCCGAGGCGGTTAGGCCGCGCTGCAGGCCGGCGCGCTTCCTGCCGCGGCCCCGGGAACGGCGGCGCGGCCCCGACCCGGAGCTCTCCCGGCCCGGCTGCTGTGCGTGTGCCGCACACACATTCATCCTCCCCGGCCCCCACGGAGCCGCTCACCTGCGAGGCTCCGGAGCCTCGGCCACAAAGGGGGAGGGACACGCCGCTCGGGGGTCCTGGACACACGGAACCCGCCCACAGAGTCCCGGGCCCTGGGCACGGACCACCCCCCAACACACACACACACGCACAACCCGGAACCTTCGCCGCCTCCGACAGAGCCGCGGGTCAGCCCCGTACCCGACACACACCCACTCGCTATGGGTCCTCAGGCCGCCTCCCCGGCCGCCAAAGTCCCAACTCGCACACCCACACGCACATTTCCCCCTCTCCCACCTCACTGCCCTGGGGACGCGCTCCTCTTCCCAACACTCTCGATCCTACTCAGAGACACAAAAACACTCTACCTCATTCTCTTCCTCCGGCCCAGAAAGAGCAACAGCAGCCATTTCCCCGCGGCAGGGGAAACACACACACAAACACGCGCGCGCGCGCGCACCAGGCCCCCACAGATGCTTCCCCTCCAGAGCCTCGGCCGCAGACGCAAACACAAACACCCACGGGCGGGCCTCGCTCCCACCCGCCCCGAAGGGAAGCGGCGGCGGCAGGCAGGGCCCGAAACCCGGCTCGCGGCGGGCGGCCGCGCAGGACGCCCGGGCCCGCGGTCGCGGAGGGCCTGCGCCCCTTCCTCACCTGCATTCAGCGCGCCGGGGTCCGGGCGGCGGCGGCGGCGGCGGCGGCGGGGCGGCTGCTGCTGGTGCTGGTGCTGCGGCGGCGGGGGAGGCGGCGGCGGCGGTGGTGGCGGGGCTGAGGGCAGCAAAGACATGCAGGCAGCCCGCCGGGGGGAGAGGCACCGGCCGGAGGGGACGCGGGGCGGGCGGGCCGGGCCGCCTGAGGAACGGCAGAGGCAGCGGCGAGGAGGACGGCTGAAGGGAACGAGGAGGAGACGGATGGGGGGCGGGGAGGGGGCCGAGGGCCGCGCAGCCGGGTTTCGGGGACGGTGACCCTGGGCGCGCAGGAGAGGCCCCGCGGCCGCGGCCACCGACGCAAAGGCCCCTGACGGAGGAAGCTGCGCCCCCGCACCCGCCGGAGCCGCGGCTATTACTCCGAGAGCCGCGCTGTGCCTGGCCTTGGCCTTGGCCTCCAAGCGCTGGGGCTGCCGCCGCTGCGGGGGTTGCTGCTGCGCCTACTGCTGCCGGGGCCGAGACTGCTGCACAGAGACGCCAGCTTTCGGTGCCTCCGCTCTGGTTCACACACGTTCACACCCCCGAGCGCCGGGGGAGAGGCGTCCGCGCGATATCGGCATTGAGATTAATAACAAGGTGCGGAGAGTGCGAGAAGGAGGAGGGTTGATTGACGTGGAGGGGCTGGCGAGAGTCAGTCACTCCCCGGCGCGGCGGGGTGGGGTGAGGAGAAGGAGGCGGAGCTCCAGCGCCGCTCCTTGGCCCCGCCCCCGGGGCGCCGCGCAGGGTCATAGTGCGCGTGCGCGCGCGGCTGCCAGGGTTCTTTCCCTTTTTCTCCAGTCCCCTTGCCGGGTTCTTACTCGCTTTTCTTGGCTTGAGTGACGAGCAGAGCTGGGGAGGCTGGTGGGTTATCGCAAAGCCACAGAGGCACGGGGTGGGGGAGGATGGAGAAAAGACTGGCGAGCCCGCCTCAACCGGTGCTCGTGCGTGGACGCGGCGCTGTTTACTGCACGCTCGCCGGAGGCAGCCTGGCCCCAAAGCCGAACCCTGGTCTGGGTGGCTAATCGGACGCCAGGTGAGGTGAAGGAAGTCACCGAAGGAAATGTTTCCTGGCATCTTCAGTGGTTTGATTTTTTTTAACGGGTAGCATCTGTAAGTTGTATCGTGAGAGGTAAATAACAGAACCTGTGACCCTCTGCGATAACCCTGTCCTATTTATTTTCTAATTCTCCCCACGCAGGATACTACTACGTGTGTTTGGCAGTGCCGGCTACAGAATGAAAATGTCAAAATGTAAACTAGAAATATCCGTGTTTACTTGGTGAACGTGGCCTTGACATTTTAAGTGTATGGAGTTTGATTTTGTTCTTGTGGGTCAGCTTCAGCTTTTACCACCAGCAATCCAAAAACAAACTCTACCAGCTCAAGAGGCAGAATACTGCTTTGCACAATCTCTTTCCCAATGAATGTTCCTGGCTTGTGTACTTACCAGTGTTGGTCAAGGGTGTATTAACAGTTTTTAGTACTTTTTTCCCCCACAGGGGTGTTGTTTAGCACATAAAGCACTTGGTGTTGATTGCAATTAATCTTAGGCCCTATTATTAAACGTAAAAGGCCTTCCTCTCCTGGGAGAAAAAGTTGCAGTAAAAATGCAAATCATTATTTAGCCAGAACTGATCAGCTGTTAAAGAGTCCACCACTGCTGAAGAATAATTGCATCACTTTAATCTTTGTCACCAGGAAGTATGGTGAGTGACTGGAGAAGCCCCTGGAGACCTACATTAAGTTTCCATTTCCCTCCCTAGCAACATCACCCCCATACCAGCTTCTGTAATAGGTCTGAAAATGGCCTTAGTCCTAGAAGAAATCCCACTCAATCCCAACTATCTTGATTCTAGACTAACATATAATGACTAATTACCTTGGGCTTTGTAAGCAGCAAGCCAGACAATTCGCTTCGGGAGCCCAGAATAGTAAACCTGCCTCAATGGCCACTTGCCACAGCATTTCTCCTTGGCACAGAAACACTTGCCCCAAAGAGAAATACTACCAAAAGTTGAAGAAAAGAGGAAAATAAACGCCTGAAAAATATAAATTGGATGATGGAACATCCTCACAGATTTAAGCTTCTTTAAATACCTGTAAATACATAATTACTAGCTATTTCATAATAAACAAACAAATATGGAGAATGTATTATGTTCCAAACATTGCATTTTGCATCAGAGATACAAAGATAAGCAGATATAGTCCTTTTTTTTTTTTCCGCTGGGGGCAGGTAGGTAATTAGATTTGTTTATTTATGTAATGCAGATACTGGGGATTGAACCCAGGAATTTACGCATGCTAAGCCTGTGCTCTACCACTGAGCTATACCGTCCCCCTACAGTCCCTATTCTTAAGTAGCTCATAGTCATAGGGGAAGCAGACCTGTAAACAGGAAATTCTCATATAAGAAAGCAGAAATGAAAGTATGAAAGATGATGCAAAATTAATAGTCACAACAATGCCCAGGAGGATAAAGCTGATGGCACTGGCAGTCTCACTTGAGCAGGGTGATACCTGCCTGTCTCACAAGCTGACCAGCAGTAGTGAGTAGGGTGAGCAAAGGGGATCACCTTTGTGGATGTTAAAAAAGCACTAATAAATGCTGGGGTTTGCTGGTCCTGAAGTTCAGGTTTATATAGACCATGTTCATTGTTGGCCTCTAAATTTTAAATACTGAATATTCACAATCCATTGAATATTCATAAATGTGACATTCATAGTTGAGAGTAGTGGATTTTATTATAAAAAGGTCAGTTAAATGCAGGTTGTTTCAATAATCTCTATTCTCAGGACTGTTCCCTTTATACGATAGCAAATAGATCAATTCTCTCACTAAAAACAGGAAAACAACATTTTCACAGCAAGTGACACTATATCATCCAAAAAATAGATTGTTGTTTTTCTCACTCGCAGTGAGGAGTTTGAGATTGGAGAAATAATCATTTTCAAATAGTTGGCACTGTACAAATGCTGACAAGTTAAATCTTCACAAATATTACCAAAAAAAAAAAAAAAAACTCCCTCATGAGACTCCAATTCAAAAGACATTCCAACAACCCTGAAGCCATAAGCAGTTTTATAGCAGATCGGAGTTTGCAACAGAAAAGTAGCCTGATTTTGATAGCTTATCTGGTGGAAATTTTTCATGTTTGACAGATGTTGCCATTTTTAAATTAAGACGGAAAATAAGAACCCAGTAAGAAAATATATCTTTAAAGAAGTGATTTATCCAAGTGAAAACTTTTGGCTTAACTAAGTCCTTTTTGACCAAAATGGTTTAGTAGTAGCACTGTGTAGGTACAACTTGTTCTGAAAACAGTTATGTTTATTTGTATTATTACAGAATTGGTTCGTTACTTCGCAGATAAAAAAAGTACTTGATGTTCTAGTGAACACCTGTGTCTTTTCCAAATTAGCAATTAATATTTTATCTGAGTAAATCTGATCTCTCCATATTTTTTCTATTAGTAGCACAGGTAGCTGGGCCTATAAGTTCCCTTATACCTATGTTCCTTTGTTTTCTGAAATTTTGTTGAGCAGCTTGCTCAAAAGGCAGATTTAAATTTTGTAATTTAAGGACATTATTACTATTTGATAAAGAATCAATTAAACTTGACTTTACTGATTTTAGTACACACTTTTACACTAATAGCTACAAAACTTCAAGGAAGGTGTTACATTTAAATTATGTAGTAAGTTATAATTAATAAAATAATTAAATGTAATTTACCTGATATTTATTAGTACAACTTTTAAATAGGTACTAATCAAGATGATCTTGAATGTTTACTTCTCGGACCTCCTGATAGGGCTTCCAAACTATATTCCAGTGACATAGTCTTCCTTTTACTGAACTACATTCCTCTCCACCTTCCCACCTTTACTCATCTTATTCCTCTTTCTCTCTCTGCCTCTATCACCATTACTTTATTTCTAATAGTTTTAAAGTATCATATACCATGGATATATTCATCCAAGAAATGTGGCTTTGCTCATTGTCTCTACCCCTCTTCCAATCCATCAGTTCTCTCTTTCCATCAACTTCCCATTTGTTCCTTTCTCTAGGATGACTGTGGATGACACCAAGGACCATCCCACTCTCTTGGCCAAAGATAAACATTTTCCACCATTTTTAACAGTGTGTCTTTGATAAGCTAGTCCTGGATAAAATGACAAGGTAGGCAAAGTTCATCTTGGTGTCCTCCTGCTTCTTCTTCCTACACCCCCAGTCTCAGGTTCCTGGATGCCTGAACATTCAGAATCTCCACCTCAACCCCATCAACATCAGCACCACTCTTCCTAGTACTTTCCCATATTCCAGAAATGTTCTACTGGGTAAGTACCACCACCATCAATAAATATCTAGTGTTTCAATTTTTCAAGGATCTGGAGACACCTGGCATGCTATCCAATCAATAAAATCAGTTATTTTCATGTGGTACTCCAATGATCTTCATGAGGTCTTCAGAGGTACGCATCCCAAGCCACCCAGTGTACACAGAGGGGACCGGGTAGGTGGGATCTCAACTAGAAACCTTTGTTTTTATCTGTTTTACATATTGACCATCTAATTGACTGCCTGGTAACTTCCCTTTTTCTGTAAACAATGCTCCTTTCCTTGGAGGGAACTATTCCTGCCTATACTATAAACAGGTGATTCTAGGGACAGTTGCAGCTCAAGAGAATCCCCCAACTTCTTGACTACAGGGTGGGCATATAACTCAAGCCAAAGCAAGCAGAATTATCCCCCAGAATGTTTTCACGTGGAATGAAGGGAAGAAGGGCTTGTCCACCATAGCAGTAGTCTGAGATGAGAAAGAAAGATGGAAGTCTTGAGAGTGGCCAGTGGCTGCATACTGCCTTGTGTGGAATGAATCCATCACACAGGAAGTGTAGAGAGTAAGTCCTGGTGGTGCACTAGTCTCAGGTTCCAGTCATCCATGAAGTCCAGCTGCACCTTTTCACAAAATATGCTTAAATTAACTAGTAAATTCTCTTCTATGTCTAAGGTAACTTGAGTTAGAACTCTGCAACCAAAACATCCTAATACGTTGTGTTTCTGCATGAAGGGTCTTTCAAAGAAGCCTAACTGCTGCTAAATAAGTTTGAAAACCACTGAACTGAACTACAGTAAGTTAATATTACTATTTGAATTGTGGTCAACTCCCAGATGTTGAAGATCACCTGGTCTTACTTCCTCATTTTCCACATGAGGAACCTGAAGCAAAGTGACTTGCTGAATATCACCCAGGCAGTCGATGGCAAAGTCAGTGTTGGACTGATTTATAGATGCCTAGTTCAGTTGTTCTCTCATTACAGTACCCTGTCATCTGTTTAATTCTTCCCAGTGGTATTTTTTAACACCTTTATTGTGGTATGATTCCTGTACAGTAAACTACACATATTTCAGATGTACAATTTGATGAATTTTGATAATTGTATATACCCATGAAACCACCACCACAGTCAACATAACTAACATTTCCATCACTCTCTAAGAGGTGCAAATCTTGAACTCCCAATTTATCCCTTCCTATCCTTTTCTCTCCCTGGTAACCATAAGTTTGCTTTCTATGTCTGTGAGTCTGTTTCTGTTTTGTAAATAAGTTCATTTGTCTTTTTTTAGATTCCACATGTAAGTGATATTGTATGGTATTTTTCTTTCTCCTACTGACTTACTTCACTTAGAATGACAATCTCCAGGTCCATCCATGTTGCTGCAAATGGCATTATTTTATTCTGTTTTATGGCTAAGTAGTATTCCATTGTATATATATACCACATCTTCTTTATCTGTCACTGGACATTTAGGTTGTTTTTATGTTTTAGCTATTGTAAATAGTGCTGCTGTGAACAATGGGATGCATGTGTCTTTTGAGATTATATCTTCCTCTTGATATATGCCCAGGAGTGGGATTGATGGATCATATGGTAAGTCTATTTTTAGTTTTTTCAGGAACCTCCATACTGTCCTCCATAGTGGCTGCACCAATTCACATTCCCACCAACAGTGTAGGAGGGTTCCTTTTCCTCCACACCCTCTCCAGCGTTTATTGTTTGTGGACTTTTGAATGATGGCCACTCTGACTGGTGTGAGGTGATATCTCATTGTAGTTTTGATTTGCATTTCTCTAACAGTTAGTGATGCTGAGCTTCTTTTCATGCACTTGTTGGCCATCCCAGTGGTATTTTTAAGAGGCAATTACTTAGAGATATAACCTTAACTTACAAGAATAAATTATAACAATGGCAGTTTCAGACACTGCTTAATGGGAAGATATTGTCAATTTCTTCCTGGGTATCTCCACTTGGACAGTCTGCACATATTTCAAGATCAGTATGTCTAAAATCAAGTTCATTTGTCTTTCCTCCAAAATCTATTCCTGGCCTTGTGTGACTCTCTCCCATTAAAAATGGTACCACCATGCTGATGGTCATGTAATCGTATGAAGGTTCACCCAACTCAGAATCCTAGGAATCATCCTTAACTTTTCTCTCCCATCCTCCCTATGATCAGTTTGGCCTACTTAATGTTTTCATCACTCTATTGACTCCATCCCAATGAACTACTAATGTCTTAAGTTACCCTGTCACCTCTTGCCTGAGCTTTTTTGCATTTTGTCTATTAATGTACCCCTACTAAGTACAATCCCAACATCCTCCTGAAACATACTCTATTCATATTACTCCGCTTTTTAAAATCTTTCAATGACTTACCATAATTTATAAACTAAAACCTAGTTTCCCAAGCATGTCTGTCCCTTAATCATATGCCTCTCACTTACCATGATGACCTGCAGCCACTTAAACATTAGCCTCTCTTTCGTTCACCTCTGGCATTTAATGAACTATTGCCATTTCTGAGACAGGACATGCTCCCCTACATATCTTTACACATGCTGTTTCCCCAGCATAGTATGCTCTTTTCCTATTTTGTCCGTCTCTTGGAATCATCTTTCATGATTTAGCTCAGGCATCACTTCCTTTATAAAGCCTTCTCTAAAAGCCCTAGTATGTCTTTACTTAGCACACTGGGCCCACTGATATTATAATAAGTGTGGTTAAATTAACTAGTAGATTTGACATCTAAACTAATTTGAGTTAGACCTCTATAACCAAAACATCTGAATTAATACATTGTATTTCTGCATGAAAGTTGTTTCAAAGAAGGCTAACTGCTGCTAAAATAAATTTGAAAATCACTAAACTAAATGACAATAAGGCATTATTGTCAGTGGAATTATAATCTTTTTTTTAAAAGGCGTCTCATTTGTGGAGATGAACTAGAGAACTTCCCCCTCTGGATGAATGCAGTCTGTCAAAGCACAGCCCCCACTCACCTCTTGGCCAGATGTTTTTATGCAATATGCAAACTGAACAACCATATCACAGTATACTGCAATTATCTATGTAAGTGCACATCTGTTGTTCACATCCTAGACTGTGAACTCTGCCTTTATCCTTAGCACATAACAGAGTGTCTGACACATGATGCTCAAGGAACATTTATTTAATTCATTAATTAATGGTAGCACTTCTCAAATCACGCCATGTGTCTTAATTTACTAGCAATTAGCTGCTGATAAAAGAAATCAGAAATAACAGTCACAGATGAAATAAATTGTATTTTTATCTTACAAAAAACAGCTCTGGAAATTGTCAGTTCAGGACTGATATGGCACATCCATGGTCAGCAGGACCTGTCTCCTTCTGTCTTTGGCTTTGCTATCTTTAGATCATGCATCTCTTTCCTGCCTCATAAACCAATATGGCTGCCAGGGCCATCTCACATGGTTGTGCATTTTGTTTACTGCAAAGGTGCCCAACCAAGAAGCCAGTGATGTCTCAATACTGTGAGGTACGGCATCTACCCAGAAGAGGAACTGTTTCTAATTCACCTGCAAGGATGAGTGCTTCTTTCTAGTCTGTTCAAAGGCATCAAAGAGGTTATCACAGATATTACAGTCACTGGGATCTCAACTATCCTATCCATTTTCCTGCTAGAGCAAAAATTATTCCCACTCCTAAGCACTATTCCAGAAGACCCACCAAAAAAAAATTTGTTTAGAATTCATTGGCCAAAACTTAATGACAGGACACAACTAGCTGAAAGGGAAACTGGAAAACTGTTTCAGTTAACCACAGCAGAAATAAACTCCTGGGGATCTTCAGTATAAGTGCAGCATATATACAATCCATCACCTCAACACTGAATACCTGATGAGTCCAAAGAAATAGAGTTAAAGCATTGTATTGAGTTTCATAACTAAAAGTTTTAAGTTGCAAAGCAGATTTATGTTTAAATTAAAGCAAGATACTTTCGATAAAATTTTCATGGTATGTTTTTACAAACGAATAATATCTTTGTCTCCCCCCCCCACACCCCCGACCACCCCATCTCTTTCTCTCTCTCTCAGTAGCAATTGTTTCTTGTTTTTGTTTTCTGGTATCCCAAACACTATATTTAAATTCGATGTTGTCAAGTAGAAGGATTCCATTATTGCTTATAAATTTTTTTTTAAAAAAAACCTCTTAAGAGGGCCATTCTCCTAACCCAGATACCATTGACATTTTAGGACTGTGTGTTTTACATTCATACCTACATTTGTAAGCCACTGGTAGTCAGTAAAGACTCCTCATTGCCTTTTGTTAAAGGTCCTTTATAACCTCAAACACCTTTCCAAACTTAGCACATTTCTCCTTCACTCACTCTAGGTTTCATCCATACAGACTTGCTCCCTTAATATGCTCTGACTTTCCCTCTCTATACCTTTGTTTACATTGTTCTTGGCTTACACTTCTCAACCTTTCATTTTACATGATCAAACAATCACATTTTTCAAGCACTGAGCTCTAATGCTTCTTTCATTAAATCTTCTGCATCCATCCCTCTCCCCCAACCAGATATATCTTACTCCCTATCTGAACACCCACAGCACTTTGCAAGAAGGGACTCTGACATGTAAACTTGATATCATAGAGATCCTATGGCTTTTGGAGTAAGACCAATCTGGGTACAAATTCTGGCTCTGCCACTTACTATATATGATCCCAGGCAAGTTGCTCAATTTCATCTGAAATATAAATATAATACATGTTTGCAGGGTTGGCATGAATAGTAAATGTTAGTAGAAATAAAAAAAAATAGAAAACAAAATAGTAAATGTTAAGCTTGAAAGTAGTAGACAATGTTTCTTAACTAAGTTAATAAATATAGTATACAAGCTTGTGCTGACATATTAGTATTGTGAATTTTTCAAAGATATTTTCAAGGAGCTGCTACTGTGCTCTCTTCCATCAGATTCTACCTAAGTGAAAAAAAAAAATCACAATAACAAAACACACTGGCATAATTAAAAGATACAACCACAAGTAGAAAATGCTTAAAGCATGTGTTCAATTCAAGAGATCTCTTCACAAATAATCTCCAGGTAACCATAGCCTGAAAAATTGTGGAAATACACATATCTTTTTTGCACTGGATTGGAAGGCAGGAGTGATGTGTTCTACTTTCAATTCTTTTTCTTTTTCTTTTTTTAATGGAGGTACTGGGGTTTGAATCCAGGACCTCGTGCATGCTAAGCATGCATTCTACCACTGAGCTATACCCACCCACTATTTCCTATTCTGTCATTAATAGTTTTGCTACCTTTGGTAATTTGCCCAGCTTTTCATTTTGCAGCTTCCATGTCTGTCAAAAACGGGAATAAAAACAAGACATTATATACCCTAAACAACTTGAAGATAACGAAGTGAAAATATTATGAGAAATAAGAATAACAAAAAATCTATATATTATGTCTTCTAATTATGCTATTATAAGAAGACAAGTAAATGGTTAAAAGAAATATTTCTTCTGGCTCTTTTCCTGAAATGAACTTCTTTATTATCAGCCAAAATGCCTTGTTTTCTGACAGCACAACCTAAGCAGTTCCCTAGAACCAACCTACCCCCCTACCTTACTTTTTTCTTCTTTCCTTCCTTTAATAGCACTGGACTTACAGTTGTCTGATAAATTAAATTAATATTTTTACCTGACCAACTCTTGGTGGATGGAAGAAGATTACATGCTCATGCTTGGGTTGACTCACATAACTGCTTTACCAAAATACCGATGTCACCGTGTTCTCTTGCTAAAAGGATTGAGAAAGGAAATGCTTTTCTGTTTTCCTTGTTCTTGTTTTTCAGGGCAACCTGCAGTTCTGTGCAGCAAGCAAGAGCTAGGGATTGAAATCAAAGAAAGACTATATGACATCAACCCAGGCCTCACACTGAAATGTGAATCTGTTAATAAAGTTATAGTCAGTTGCTACAGGGATGATTTTTCAGATGAGAAATTTCCATGAAATTCCAAATTTCCAAAAGAATAAAGATGTTCAACCTTTGGATTTCTTTTTGCTTTTATTCTTATTGCATACTTTTAAGTTAAAATATCGGCACATTCAACAGAGAAGTAGAAATGCCTCAAAAAACAAACAGGTAGAAAGACAGTGTACATTTCATCAAGATTTCACTATCTGGCACGTTACTCTGAAAACATGCATAGTACCATAATTTTCTGAAAGTACTCGGGGGAATTGGTACTTCATGTTCTCTAAATATGCTATTTGAAGCTTTTTTATATTTCTTTCAAAAACCAAGTACATTTTGCTGGAATTTTTCCCTGTCAATAAAGGACATTTATCACATAGTCTCTAAAAATATGTCCCATACTGTGCTAAAGAGACTGTTGAACTAGCTACACTATTGGGCTGAGGCCAACTTCAGGGATTCTTTCCCACAGAAATGAAAATGGCTGGTTGGCTGACTTAGCCTACGGTACGTGAGAAGCTGGATCAGCAAGAAGGAGAATGGTGGACAGGCAGCGACAGGTGGAACAGAGAGAGATGGCAGGCCATGTTCTCCCGGAGGGAGGCACTGAGGAGGCTCTGCCCAGATGTCCAACTAACACTTTGGAGCTAGAGACACAGTTTACTCCATCTGATGTGAAAAAGAAAGTGGGGAGTTGCACTTTAGACCCAGCGGCCCTTTGCATCCAGTTAATATGGTTAAGTCTGTCTTCATCTAGCTCTGTCCTGTTCTTCTGCCCCTGACTTGCTGAAGGAACCAGGACAGTTGTTCTGGAGAATGTCACACTTCCCGGTTTGCCTCATGCTTCCTTGTGTTATCATTTGTTTTGTTCCACTATCCCCTGTGCTTTCTGTAACCTGGATGTTACATCCAAAACTTGAATGGAATGAAATTAAGTATTTTTGGCTAGACTATATCACAGGTACATTGTGTGTGTCATGTTGCCTCCCATAGGAAGACACATACTATCTGGTTGACTCACAAAAATTGATGATAAATTTGGACCCTGGATTAGAGTGATAACAGCTTTCTCCCCCAGAAATCTAGATCAATGACTTGTTGCCTGTAGATACTTAATAACTATTTGGTAAAATACAGATTTCCCTATTGATTTTGCCCTTAAGGACCTTATATGTTAGTTAAGCCTTAAATTGGTTTTAGAATCCATTATCTGACTGTTTTGTTTTTTTATTTTGATGGTAGACTTACTTTCATGATGTTATTAAGATTAGTTTGCATTTAAAAAGTAAGTTAAAAAGGCAGATTAATCAAAGACATAATAGATACACAGGAGAGAAGACAAAGAGGCAATTTAGAGATAGCTGACAATCCTTGCAAATGAAACCAAAACAAACTGATCAAAAAGAATAATACAGTCATAATAAAAGGAAAAAAAAGATTAGTTTCCATAAACCATCATGTGCAGGAAACTGTGGCCCAGAAACACATGTATGGCAGGGCAAATAAACTAGCTGTTAAAAATTTTCAACAGATAATCCACTCATTAAATAATTTACATTTTGAAATTTGAAATTTATATAATCTAAAATAACTCTTTAAATGTCAACCCTTAGGGTTTTTTTTTAACTAATACCAACTGCTGATACACCTACACAAATCAAATTCAGTGAACTTCCACCAGCTGACCTTTAAGATAATCACTAGTTAAAGAAATTATGCTCTTTTCTGCAACAGGGATAATCTTGTTATTTGTGTTCTTTCTAGAATTATACTCCACTTTTTAATTTAGCTTGTTTATATTGGTGGCCTAATCCTCAAAAATAACCAAGAAAGCACACTATTTCTAATATTTCAAATCATCTAATTTCTTCCTATTTATTTTCCACGTATAATATTACGTTTCTTCTACTTAACTTTTTTTCTAAATAACTTTTAGACTTATTTTAATTGAGTAGGCTAACCAAACCTGGTGTTTTTGGACAGATTTTTTTTTTGAAACAGATCAATCTTTCGATGTGAAGAGAGCCTCTATTTCACCCTTTAGCTCTAAAATGACTCATGCTCATCACACATTACAATTTGTGTTCTTTTGTTAACCTTTTCAGTTCCTTCCTTCTAGCAACCTGAACTTAAAAGTTCTGATTCCAATATATAACATGATTTAAGAGAATCATTACACAAAAACTATTTTCTCTAATGCTTGTTGTAATGCCTGAAAACTAACCACAGAGATTCAGTCTCTGGAAAATAAAAACTTTTCTAAAATATACTAAAATATACACCATCTTAGTGTGTCCCAGCACCCTCTGTGCTGAACACCACTTCCATGAGATTCTCAGGGTATAGGGAGAGGGGAGATTCTGTGGTCAAATATGTACAGGAAATGCTGCATCCTGCACTTCTCTTGAAAATTCACAATATTCTTAAGCTTAACAAGAAAATTGAAAAGTCTTACCTAAAGAAACATGTTTTACTCCATTTAGCCAGTGTTTTCTCAGACATATTAACCACAGAATTCTATTTGCTTAACACCCATAAATGCCCCCAAGTAGAGAATAGTTGGGGAAACACTACCTTCACCTATATAATCAGCAAAGTTTTGCTTTAGAATCATAGAACCAGAAAGCTGGAAATCTTATGTTATTGATCATATATCTTAAGGGTTTTCACCTAAAAAAATAGACTTATGAAAGTTAAATGACTTGGCTTAAATTTAGAATCCATATTTCATTTTCTATCTGATTCCTGGGAAATCAATACACTTCTATAATTCTCTAATTGAAATACAGCAAATTATTTGACCAAAATGCTACAAAACTATATAGCGCATAAGAGGAGGCCTCTGCAATTGGGTTACTGTGATCCCATAAGGCATTATGGGGAGAGGAGTGCAAATTCTTATAAATTTTAGTTTTTTGTTTGATTCTTTATAAAAATGGAACCAATCCATACGTAGAGCTTTGAATTTACTTTTTTTTCACTTGACCTTACATTGTTAATGTATTTTCATGACATTAAATACAATTCTAGAGCATGGCTCTCAGCCGCATCAGACCCAACACTCCCTTTTCATAGCAAACATTTTGTAATACTTGCTTTATTATCCTGAGTTGAGATGCACAGATAATATATTGTATATACATAAGCAATTTATTAAAAAAAATAATACAATACTTTAGCTATAATATGTAGGAAAATTAAAAGCAAAGCAATTTATAATGAAATAATATATGAAATGCTCAGGCATGACTTCATTAGAAGGCAGAGTGAAGAAGTTAGATGTTTGGACCTTTGAGTAGTCTTCTCTTTTTATTTTTTACTTAGGGAACATTGGTTTATAACACTATATAAGTTTCATGTGCACAACATTATGTTTCTACTTCTGTATACACCACAGCATACTCACCACCAAAAATTTAGTTTCCATCTGTCATCACACAGTTGATTCTTTTTAAAACTCATTTTGCCTACCCCTCCCTCCCCCAACTTCCCCTCTGGTAACCACTACTCTATCTTCTGTATTGATGTGTTTGTGTTTGGTTGGGTTTGTTCACTTATTTTGGTTTTGTTTGTTTTTTATATTTCACATAGAAGTGAAATAATTACAATACTTGTCTTTCTCCTGTAGCTTTAACTTGAATGTCACGGCTACAAAAACAGACTGATAAACAAATGTGTTGATTTGTCATAGGAATGACACCAGCATGAATCACATGGTTCTACCAAGATGGTGAACTACTTTTGGTAAAATTCCAAACAAAACAAAGTACATTCTTGCCTATATTTACATAACAGCTGCTTTCCTAGAAAATTTATATTAAAACCATGGAACAAAAAACATTTATGCTTTGAGTGAAATGGAGTTGATGTCTAGGTTCAGATCATATATATGAGTTTTTTACACATGTATATGTCTAGAGAGACATCTGAAAACCAAGGAGAATGCATAAGCATTCATCCTTTTATGTGCAGAACTTTCCTGAGAATTCTAGATCATCTAGCATCCCCAGCCCCTGCCCACTAATCCCAAGTATCACTTCCCACTCCTACTAGTGTGATTATGATACCCAAAAACCTCCCCTAATTAACAGATACAAACATTACACACAGAGTAGATAAACAACAAGATCCTACTGTACAGCACAGGGAACTATATTCACTAACTTGTAACAGCTTACAATGAAAAAGAATATATATGTATAACTGAATCACCATGCTGTATATCAAAAACTAACACAACATTGTAAATCAACTATATTTCAATTAAAACAAAGAAACAAAAAACTTCCCCGCATACTCTCAAAATGCCCCCATCCATGAGTGGGAACATACTGTACGAATATATTTCAAATGTTGCTTAGCATTCCGCTGAATTAATATGCACTAGTGGATTACCAACTGTTCACTAAGTTCAAGGACACAGTCTCCTTAAATCACTGAATAATCATAACAGGAACCACCAGCTGAGAACATACAATGTCCCAGACATTTTACGTACATTTGGTTATTTAACCTTTACAATTGCCACATAAAGGTAAGGAGTATTATTTTCCCCATTTTACAGATGAGAAACCTGAGGATCATGGATACCCAATAACTTTCTTCAAGGGAGCCAGGATCCCAATCCAGGTTTTTTTTTTTGATGTTTAAGTTCATGTAATTAGTCACAGCAATATATTGCCAGAGATGGTCTGTATTACTTCTTAGAGCAACCATTCTCTTTCTTTTCAATTCTTTTCTTACCTTCTGATGCAGTTTCCCTTTATCATTGCCTTTCCTTTTTGATCTTTCTAGAAACACGACACCGTTCCCCAGTCCCTTCTCTCCCTGCCTTTTAAAGTGAAGAACTGTGTTAGATTTGGATCTGTTACAATTGGTTCTAATTAATGTCCCTACCCTCGGGCCGTTTCTGAATGAATGACTCAACATAACTAAGCAAATTCAAATTTTAAAGGAACTTGAGAATTTTTAACCTGAACTAACATGTCCAGGGAGTATATTATTACATGTTCATCACCTCTTTTCCTTACCAGCCATGCATCTTTTAAATGACTGGATGGTTGCTTTCATTCCCTGACTATTGTCATCTGAAAATATCATTTCAGTGATTATGAATGACCTCCTCATTAGTGGAGTGTTTTTTTCCTCCATTACTAGAGTGTAAGTAATTTGAAGATAATGCATGTACGCCCCTATGTTTCTACTACGTTATATTGTAATGCTCGTACATTGTAAATTCACAGTAAATATCTATTGAGTGACTACAAGAAGCTGAATTCAAAGTTAGCACAATTACAAGCTAAACATGAACAGACTTCCTTGCTTAGATCCTTTGTATTTTGTTTCCACACCTATAAAATGAGCTGAATTCATGGGGTTTTTGCAAAGACAAGATGAGATATTCGTGAGTGTTGCTGAAACAATGCAAGCACTAGGGGAAATTTGAGAAGAGTAGCTTCTCTTCCCCCTCTGTCATTTTCCCACAGTCCCCTCCCCTTCACAGAATGCTTTGAGCCAAAATGTTCAGGATTCACATTTTGGACAGGGTTTTTATTCTTTCTGAGCGGTGTGTATGAAAAGTGGTGGGATATTTGGACACAATCAACAAACTTTTAGTTCTATATTATTACCATTTTAATAGCTACAGAGCTTGTTTCCTTGATTAAGAATGAAAGAAGACACTACAGCATATGGTATCCTTTCTGTATGGACTAACTTTCTCACTGATACTGTACTATGTGCATCTCTTGAGAGAATGTCTAGCTTATTAGGTTGTGATACAGTCTGAGGAACTAGGTTTTTCTTGATGATAATGCGCAGGGAAAGAAGCTAGAACTCAGGCATGGAAGTTTGAGTGAGTGAGTGGACCCAAAATTGATACGAAATGAAATTTGATCTCTAAAGGTCAAGGAGTCAGAAATTTTGGAAATGTACTTCTGGTAAATACTGTTGAAAATGACTCCCTGATCCACCATATGGGAACCAAGAAGGAAGGACACAGATAAGATTTGTTTGTGTTTTAATTGTCTTTTTTTCTCCTCTAGGGTAGCACATAAGCTTTGGAGACAAGGTATAACTTCAACCCAGATTTTCCAAATTCATGCTACTTTTTCAGTTTGATTTATCTTTTGTCCTTCAATCTTTAGTACACTATTTTAGCTGTATTATAGGAAATGAAGAGTGGGTCATTTGTCCATGCTTGGACCGGATGCCAAAAGGAGGACCTTTACCAACCCCCACAGCCCCCAGTACAGTTGTCTCAATGGCAGTCAGTTTCAAGACCCCAGTGGCCAGGGAAAGCCAGAGGAAAACAGGCAGGGCCATGTGGTCCAACTGCCTCCTGATCATCTGGCAATTCTTCTAATGCTAAACTTGGAAGATCTGGGTTATATTTTTGTAAAGAAAAACAGAATCCTAACACATATGATTCACTGGTCTGGCCTCACAGCCTTCCTAGCACATGGTGCTCACTAAGAAAGTGTATAATCAATGAATGAGCCAGTATATACTTATTGCGCTTTGTCTTGCTATGTTCCTATCACAGCGTTTCATAGCCAGCACCTAAACGGCAGTACAGGCAACTTTTATTCAGGTTCAACCTAGTACCCACTGAGTACCTTCTGTGAACAAGGAACTGAGCTAGTTGCTCTGGGAGACACAAGTATGAATAAGATATGGCATCTTGTTTTAAGGAGCTAAAAATCTAGTGGCAGAGACAGACACAGACATAAATAACTCTTTCTTCAGCGTGTGACCTCAGGGATGTCTAAAGCTCCCCAGCGCATTACCTTGCTCTCTTTTGGTGAGCATTTCCCACTTCTCCCTCCCTTAAGAACACTTGTGCTTTTGTGCTTCATCTTCCTTGCCTGTTTCATCTTCCCTTGACACCGTTCTTATATTCTTTCATATCAACAATTCTTACTGTTCTAATAGCTCTTTCCCCTCTCTATTTAAGCAAGCTTTGAGTACATCCTTCTTGACTGGAGAAAAGACTTCCCTGGAGGCTTTTCTTTGATTATCTTTCAAGTTTGGCTTCTTTTCATTTCTTAAAAAAGTTTTTCTGTACTTCAAGTTGGCCATTCCTAACTTTCAGTAGAATAGCCTTCTCTGTATTTTCCCCAGAAGATATTTAGTAAATGTTGTATTAGTAAAATGGAAAATTTGTACCTTGTGTGTTTCTCTTTTTATCCCCTTTAACACATAATATATTCCAGAAACTGGTTAAAATTCTTAATGGTGGACATATGCATGCTGTTTGTTATTAACAATACTGCCTCATTAAAATCAGATGAGACAATAAATATAGTTCTCTGACTTGTGTAGCAAAGGTCCAACAAAATGAATTAAAGCAAAAAATATATAATTCTATTCTAAACCTCTCCAGTTTTTTTCCAATTTTAGTGAAAGAAAGAAAACAAAATACTACTTAGCATTTTTGAAACAAATATTTTGTTACTGTATTTCTGATTTTGTATAGCACTTTACAATTCACAAAACTTTTTGATGTATAATCAGCTCATTTGAGCTTTACAACAACATTGTTTCGAAGAAATCAAAGTTATATCACAACTGTCATTTTTAGCAGATAAGAAAACTCAGAGATGCCAAATGACATCTTTAAATTCACAAAATCTGCTTATACGTGGCAGATCTATGTCACAAATTTGGTCATTCTTACCTTAGGGCATGATTCTTCTGCCTCTTCATGCTATACATGATTTCTCCAGGCTATTTCTATTTACATTTAAATGTGAGTTTAATTATGTTGAAACTTCTGAACCACAACCTCTATTGTGAAAATTAGTATAGATTATGTGGTCATCTAGTAGGACTAAACATTTCATCATTTTAGAATCCAGATCTTAACAACTGCTAATGCAGATGGTGCTTCTTGCAACATAGGAGCTGGAGAAACCCTGGCAATAGTCTCTTTAGATCCAAATGATTGCATTGGATCCAAAGAAAAGCACTCTAATGAGCTATATTTTGAAGACTGCATTAGAATGAGAACACTTACCCGATTGTTTATGTCAATGAATTATTACTAATTATTGAAATATTGGGGAGTTAAGGGCTACTGTATTATTAAATGAATATAACAATGCTCAGACTCTTCATTCAAATGAAATTCTGTGGAAGAAGATCTATCTCAGTGACACAACATTGGAGCAGCTCCAATTTCTTTAAGTCAAGGTAAATGAATAGAAATCATCAGAGAGGTCTATTTTAATTGAGATATAATTAACATATTAGTTTCAAGTGTGAGACATAATGATTCAATATAGGTACATATTGCAAGATAATCACAAGTCTAGTTAACATCCATCACCACACATAGTTACAAATTTTCCTTTTTCTTGTGATGAGAATTCTTAAGATCTCCTATTTCAATAACTCTCAAATATATGATACAGTATTATTAACTGTAGTCACCATACTATATACACTATGATCCCAGTACTTACTTATTTTATAACTGGAAGTTTGTACAATTTGACCACCTTCACCCATTTTGCCTCACCCCTACTCCCTACCTCTGGCAACCACCAATCTGTTCTCTGTGTCTATAAGTCTGGGGTTTTTTTTCTCTTGTTGGATTCCACATATAAGTGAGATCATGCATTTCCACTGTCTCTAACTTATTTCACTTAGTATCATGCCCTCAAAATCCATTCACCTATGTTGTCCTAAATGGCTGGATTTCCTTCTTTTCTATGGCTAGTAGTATTCCAGTGTGTTTATGTATATACCACATTTTCCTTAACCATTCATCCATCAATGGACACTTAGGTTGTTTCCATGTCTTGGCTATTGTCAATAATGCTGCAGTGAATATGACTGTGGATATCTTTTTGAGTTAGTGTTTTCATTTCCTTCAGATGAACGCATAGAAGTGGAATTGCTGAATTATGTGGTAGGTCTATTTTTAATTTTTTGAGGAACCTCTATACTGTTTTCCATAGTAGCTGCACCAATTTACATTCCCACCAAGAGCGCACAAGGGTTTCTTTTTCTCCACATATTCGTCAATCCCTGTTATTACTTGTCTTTTTGATACTAGCCATCCTAATAGGTATGAAGGTGGTTTTGATTTGCATTTCCCAAATGATTAATGATATAGGGTGCCTTTCCATGTACTTGTTGGTCATCTGTATATCTTCTTTGGAAAAATGTCTCTTCGAATCCCCTGCCCATTTTTAATTGAGTTGTTTGGGTTTCTTTTTTTTTTTTCTATTGAGTTGTATGAGTTCTTTGAATATTTTGGATATTAACATCTTAGAGAGAATTTTCTAATAGAAGGATTAGATGGAAATAATAAACCAAAATGAAGTAACTACGAAATACCTTATAATGTATAATCTTCAGAAGTCTTCACTAGTCTCACATGGTGTCTGTTACATAAGACAAAGTCTCCTAAGTCTCTTGAGTGCATAAATCGTGTGCCATTAGCTGCCTGTTATACTGAAAGGCAAACTGCAAATCAGCCAATGTTAAACAAATTTTTAAAAACGCTTTCTTTCCCATGTTTTTCACATAATACCAGACCACAGCTAACAAGAAAATTTCTTTCCAAAATCTATTTTTAATATAGTGTCTAACAGCCTATTTTTATATCCTGGGTGTTTATGAATTGAATGTTTGTCACTCAGGGAGTACAACAATGACAAAATCAGGTAAGGAAATTCAGTAAGGTCATTTACGATGTGGCTTAAAATCTCTGCCAGCTATTATTTCTGTTATGTTTTTATCCCTACAATTATACATTTGCAGACTAAGATGTGGCATAAGGCAAAGAAAACATTAGAACAGAAATATATCGACATCAATTTAATCTATCATATAACTAGAACAGAGCCTGATCCTTGATACTAAAAAAATGCAACAGGCTCTTCATGTATTCCTAGAATTTAGCAATGGATTTTGTTCCAGCTGTTGGAAAGTCTTTTCATCTAAAACATACGAGCAGTTTATATGGGGCATATAGAAGTGTTTTAACTCAGAAACAAGACTTAGTTGTTAAACTTGCCTTTGATATCTCTTGTACATTGCTTTATTTTTCTGCTCTCAGCAGTAATTTCTTGAAAGTCATAAAGGATTGTTAAGCACCTAATCATGCTACATTTTGTATATTTATCTTAAAGTGTTGTCTTCCTTCAAATTTTGCTTCATTTTCTCAAGGAGCTTACATCTCCTGGAAGCATCTTTCCTTGTTGTAGTACCCTAACCTGGATACAGACCCAGGTCCTGAATTGACTCTGCTTAACTGGCCAGCTATGTAATTTTGGAAAAATCTTTTTACCCCTAGGACCTCAATTTTTCTTATGTATAAAACGAGAAATTTGGCCTTGATGTTTCTCAGGCCAAATATTCATTTCCTAATATTCTTAATATTCTTCTTAAATATTCATTAACCTAGAACAGATGTTCAAAAATGCTCATTGAATGAATAAATATTAGCCTATTTTTCACATCAGTGCTTGGCCAGAAATATGAGGTCTCTCAGACATCAGCTGAATGCAAGTAAGTTTCAGACAATGGGTATGATTCTCAGAGTGAAAAAAAGTTATTCTCTACCTCTTAAAGTAGATTTTACCAATATAGCTTACACTTGTGGGCATTTGGAAGAAACTTATTTTCATTCAGTTCTCTCTCTTCACAAGCATTTCATTATTTGATTATACCCAGAGATTTTTGTGTGCCTAAATTTTTCAAGGGATAGACTATATTCTTGGTGCATAGTAGGTGTCCAATAAATGTTTGTTGAATGAATACATTAAATCAATTTTAACCTTTTTCTATTTTGAAGTCAGAATTACTTTAAAAATAGAAGGATGGTAGTTCAGGCTCTGAAACGGTTTTTTCCCCCTAGTAACTTAAAAGATTTTATAATAATCTTTAAAAATTATCTTTAAAAATTCCCTTCTTATTTTCAGGGAATAGTTTATATAATAAAAAATCTGATTTAACAAATAAATTGTATATGATCTTTCAATTTCTAAAGGAATTATTAAATAAGCATTTCACAGTGACAGGTCTCTTTCATATTATTTAATTAGCTTTTCCTCACGTTTACTTCTCTGGTGCTATTATCTGAGTTCAAAAAAAGTGATTAAATAAATGAATAGACGGATGAATAAGTGCTTTGCTTAACATCCCAAAGGCAAGAAATGGCAAAGGCAGGTTAGTGTTCATTGACCCCGTCTCCCCAGAATACTGTTTGGTCCCCTGGGCCCCGATGTCTCCCCAGAACAAAGAGGTAGTATTGCAATGCTTTTGTTCCATGGCAGTAAACAAATGGGTCATTGGTTGTAGTAAATGCTTGACAGGAAAAGATGAAAGACGAGGCCAAAGAAGAAATGTCTGCTTACTGCAGGTACAGTTTAGCATCTTGGTTTATAACTTATCTGTAAGAAATGTTATGATTGTCATTAGTAAGTGTTTGCAGGCTTTAAATATACAAACTCACCTCTCTTCCCCAGTGCCAAAAGATAATTTCCTGCTGTTCTGTGCCTGGGAAGAGAGAGAATGAAAAAAGTTAAAATGGATCTGAAATACTGACCTTTCTTTGCTATGTTTTGTTGAATTTCACATTTAAAAATTGGAAGAATGGTTCTTACTAAAATATATATATATATCAGTATTGATAAATACACTTTGAAGAAAGAAAGGGAAAAGTAAGATTTTGGCAGTAGGTCAGCTTTTACTAAACCTACTTTCCTTTCTTTTTTTTTTTCCTTATTACATTTTTATTGAGTCTCTTCCTGTAGTTTTTTGGAACTAAACTAGTTGCTGCAGAGGGAAACTTGTTTGTATGCACAAATGAGTGTTTTCTCCACTTCTTTTGATGTTCATATGAATTTTTATTAAATTTCTTTGGCTTTGGATATTTACCTCTCTTGATCTTTTGTGTTCTGAACAGCATTTTCCCTTCCATCTATTATTCATGTGAATTAGGCATTCCCAGTTTCATTTACAAACTGTGGGGGAAATTAAGTTTTCCTTTGTGTCATGAAGCTCTCAGAGCACAATCCACTCTTGATGAGTGCCAGTTATGTCTGGTACCTATCCCAGTCTAAGCACCAGCACAGGTGCTTGGCTGACACAATGTTGAATTACAGCTCTTGACTAATAGACACAAAATCTCTATTGTTTCACAGTCCTATTTGGAAACACAAATGTTCTTTAAATAATTTGGTTTGGGTTTTTTTTTTTTTTCTATTCCAAACGTTTTCTTCACTTATCTGCCCCTCTGAAATATTTGACAGTGTTATGTCTCAGTTTAACCATTCATAAGTGTGCATTATTATTGTGCTGGCTTTAATTCCCTACTAAAATATTTAAATATACTTGAGATATTATTAATATCCATTTACAGTGTTCTTTTGATTATTAATATGGAACAAATCCTGCTGGATAACATTATACAAAACAATGGTTTGATTTACTAAAAGTAAACCGAAGTAATGAAAATTCCTACCCCTCGGGCTTGTGCATAATTTTAAATGTCAAAGATCTGCTAAGAAAAATCAACTATATTCTACTCCCAGGTAATTCGTTACAATCAGAAATGAAGAAAAAATTGAAATGCTTTTATTTAAATATTGTTACAGCATTAAATAAATTTATCTTGAGTTTCAAATACAGAAATCCCTATGTAACAAAGGCTTAACCTACTTCCAGACTTTTGTTTGGGAAAAGAACATTTAGAAGTAATTACTTTTTAGTACTGTTGCATTATTAAGTTTTATTTGTTCTGATTTTAAAAAGAATGTGGCAGATATCACTAACTTTCATGAGTGTCAAAGGAGCTTTGTGATGAAGTTATTACTGTTTCTCCCTTAGTCTTTATTAAAATCCTTTGCTCCTCAAGGATTACAGCGGTAAACCAACTCTTTAGCCTAGCTGGTCAGAGCTGCTCTTTCTGGTGGGTTTCCCTCAGGTCTTCCCTAGTTTCCAACATTCTAGACCATTTCCTTTCCCAGAATCCTCTCTGACAGTTCCTGCTTTTAGAAATGCCAAACTCCATGCAGAATCCCTGTACACCTTGACATTCCATTAGGAGCTCAGTTGTGAAAGCCTCCCGAATGCTAACCTTCTTTCCAGTTAGTTGAAGTTCCTCTTGGGCAGTGGTTTTCTAAGTGTGGTCCCCTACAAGCAGCAGCACCTCATCATCTATAAACTTGTGAGCCAGGAAAATTCTCTGCTCACCTGCTGGACCTACTGAATTTCAAAGTCTGGGGTTGGGGGCCTATTGTGAATTTCTGGTGATTCTGACCCACAGTCTTTAGGCAGAAATCCACTAATCTCCATCTGAATACCTTCAGACTCTCACTTGTTTTCACAGCAAGTGCTCAATATGAAACCAGTCCTAAACAAACAAATAAAACAAAAACAGTTGCCTAGAATTGGTTAACTAAAATAAACTAATCTTAAGCTAATTTTCCCAGAGCTAATTTACTTAAAGATCATAGCTGTTAGTGACCAATTTACCCAAACTTTAGCCTCTTTTGAGTATTTTTCACTGCCTTATCAAGTTTCCACGCCTACACATTCTTTAAGCCACTAATGAAAGCTCTGCTTTCATTCCAAACATGAGATTCTCCAGACTTTGGCTTAGTCTTTTTCTCTTCTTCGTTCCTATAGTGAGTTAGCAGCAGGTTTCTGCCTTATATAACATTATGTATTTCTTGTGAGAAAAACTGTCTTACATTTTCGTCATATGCCTTGTGCATAATAGACATTTGACAAATGACTATTGATTTCAATGACAGTACAATGTAATAGTTGAGAGTGTAGACTGGAGGCAAATCTTGTGTTCAATTGCCATCCCCTTTACTTACTAGCTTTGTGACTTTGGGTATGTTTTTAAATACTACTCTATGCCTCAGTATCTTTATCTATAAAATGGGCATAATATAATATTACTCACCCCATAGGGTATCATAGGATAAAATGACATATATGTCATAGATTAAAATTTTTAAAAATGTATATATAAAGTGGCTAGAACAGGGCCGGGCATGATGTGTTATACAAGGGTTAGTTATTACCTCTTTAGTTTCTAAATCCTAGTTCTGCTTTTACTCAACTATCTGTTTATGTGTCTTCATTTTCTTTTCAATATTCCTTCTTATTTTACTCCCTCTGCCTCATTTGGATTCAATAGGATAACTAATTTTGTCACAAAAATTAAAATATCACCACTTTTTAAACATTAAGATATATGCTTTAAGAACTGTTCAGATTAAGTTGTCGGTAACAAATTCAAGACAAAAATGCCCATTTTCCTCCAGTCTATGGAACATTCCATACTTAATATACTTGCAGTTAAGTGTTTAAAATTATATTCTGTATCTCTATACTGCTAGTATTGGAACTAAAGAACTTTCAATACAGCAAATGCTTAATGCTTATATAGTTGTGGATTTGTTGGCCTTTATGTAATAATCTGTATTATATCATAACAGGAAATAAGATAAGAGTTACACAATATATGCCTTAAAAAGCCTATTTCTTAAAGCTGTTACAAGGGGATAATGGTATTTCAACTAGTTATCAGCAAGTGACAATAAATTCCACCACAAATGTAGCTCTTTTTCTTCTAGCTTTTAACTTTTATGGAAAAACTAGGTGCTTCAGAGTTTGGGAAAAGAGAAGGCAACACTACACTTGTGTTGTGGATGAACTGAAAACTCTGCCTGCTTATTTTTTAAATATTATTTTCAGGTCTTTTGCTTACCAAAGAAGGCCCTATTTCACTCAAAAAAAATTTTTTTTGAGAACATGTTATAAGAAATGTGTTTAAATAAATGAAAAGTGTAAAAAAAAGATGTATGCTTTAAACAGTTCCTATTCTCTGATCAAGTAGCTGTTTTTCTAGAACTCTATCTTTTTTTAATAATAAAAGAACTTAGCAAAATCTATGAACAAAAATATTTATTTTAGCATTAACAATAGTTGAGTTTACATATTTTGGTACATCTTTTACCAGATATGTGGCTTGCAAATATTTTCTCCCAGTCTGTGGCTTATGTTTTCATTCTGTTAATATATCATTCACAAAGCAAATTTTTAAATTTTAATAAAGTCCAACTTATCAATCTTTTCTTTCATGGATTGGGCCTCCATTGTTTTATCTAACATTTCCTCACCAAAACCAAGGTCACCTAGATTTTCTCCTATGCTTTCTTCTAGAAGTTTTATAGTTTTGTGTTGCACATGTAGGGCTATGTTCCATTTTGAGTTAATTTGTGTAAAGTGTAAGGTATGTGTTGAGGTTTATTTTTTCTACATACAGATGTTCAATTATCCCAGAACTATTTATTGAAGAGACTATTTTTTCTATGAGTTCAGCTTTTTTCTCTTTTTTAAAATTGAAGCATAGTTGATATACAATATTATATGTTACAGGTATAAAATATAGTGATTATACATTTTTAAAAGTTATACTCTACCATTTTGTTGCTTTTAATATCAAATTCTATCCTTTTTCTCATGAGAAAACATTCTTTTTTTATAGTGTGGTTCAATATTTTACCTCTTTTGACAGAAGAAATCTTATCTAACTTAGCTAAATCCATGGTCAGTTAATCATAAAATGATAACTACATACCTTAAACTTTTTTTCATTTAAAATACATAGAACTCATTCATTTGCTAACCTCTTCTTTGAGTATGGATCTGCTGATTATTGTTCTAAATTTTTTCCCATAAAACACATATGTAATTCATTGCCTATGATATCCAATATTTTCAGCTAGAACTCAGAGTTCATAGGTTTAAAACTGGGCTCCACCATATAATTATCTAGAGCATTTTTTTTTTGTCTGTGATTCTTTTTTAATTGAGGTATAGTTGATTTACAATGTTGTGTTCATTTCTGGTGTACAGCAAAGTGTTTCAGTTATACATATATACATACTTTTCAGATTCTTTTTCATTTTGGGTTATTGTAAGATATTGAATACAGTTCTCTGTGCTATACAGTGGGTCGTAGTTGTTTATCTATTTTATATATAGTAGTTTGTATCTGCTAATCCTAAACTTCTAATTTACCCCTCCCCTCCTCCCCAGAGCATCTTACTTAACCTCTCTGAGCTTTAATTTCGTCACCTGTGAAATAAGAGTAATAATAGTACCTGCCTCACAGAAGAATGAAATGAGTTCATATATATTAATCACTAGAATATTTGTCCGGCAGATAGTACAGGTATTTGCATTAAAGTAGAACAAGAACGTATGACACAATCCAAAGGAAGAATCCTTCTAGATTTTTATTCTTTTTTCCATATTTTTATAGTTACCTTGTAACAAATTTGGCAGCAATGGTTTTTAGCCAGCTTTGCTTTATCAAGTCTTTCCAAAGCACTCACTTTTAATTTTCAAAAAGATTTTTTTCTTTCTTATACATGTAGTTCATCCACAAATATAAACAGGTTTGGAAAAACAAGGAACTATTAAGTAAGGATAAAACTCAAGTTTTGTAAAACTTTAGTGGGAGAATTGGTGGGCAGACTGACGGAGAGATTACTTGCCAAGTTTCAAGGTACTGTGGGAACTAGTCTACATGTTTACTGAGGCACTGGAAAGGTTTTTTTATTTGGTTAATTGATTACAGGAAGTTGGTTAAAAAGATGTGTACTACAAACCTAACAAGACCATCTTTTCTTTATTATTATTTTTAAGCCAGCAGTGACTAGACCACAGCAAAGGTTAAATGGGCACTGTGAGATGCTCCAGTGAGAAACTAGTCCTAAAAGTTCTGCACTTTCAAAATAAGTGTCAAGTTTTTCTCAGCAATGGAGGTTTTCTTCAGAGCATTACATCCTCAGTGCAATACTGACTTAATAAACTAAGTAAAGTGCTCATTATATTATAATGTTAGAGGTCAAGTTTTAGAAAATGGGTTGGAATGGAGTGGACAGGCTTCAAACAAGAATTCTGAGCTTGGGATTAAAAAAAAAAGTCTTAGTCTGCACTGTGTTCTATTCTGCAGCATATACAACTAACTCAAACTGGACAAAACCCACTACAAGGGTCAAATGAAAAGAACTTTTAAGAATTCATTCATTTAGAAAACTTAGTTGAAGGGGGAGGGTATAACTCAATGGTAGTGTGCATGCTTAGCATACACAAGGTCCTGGGTTCAATCCCCACTACCTCCATTAAAAAAAAAGTTTAAAAATGTATAAAACATAATTGAATGAGCTCAGACTAATTTACTGAAAGCCAGTGTACCTAAACCAGTTTGACTAAGAGTTTCTAATGTGTTCAAAAGTGTATAAAATAGAGAAAGACACCATCAGGATGCACAACATCCAGCCACTTCTAAAAAGTAGCAAATTGTACAATCATTAAATATACATGGTTCAGATAGAAAGGCCCTTAGGTGAACTGCTTAAAATATAAAAGGCAAATGGACCTTATCTAAGAATTTACTTGGATGCTTACAAGTGATAATTTCAATTTTTTGGCCTGGTATTTCTGCTAATGGAACAATCATTAAGTGGTCCGTTCTTTAGCAATTGCCCTATTTCTCATTCTGACAGACTCTAGAGGACACAGTTTGAAAAGAAGTGGATTAGAGGTTGCAAATTCAAGTGTCTGCAGAGTCGAGGCAGACACTGTGAATGAGTGAAATGCCTCAAGAGGCGATACAGAGGGATGACGATGGTGGTGTCTGATGCCCCAGCTAAAAGGTGCAATGCATTCTCCTCCTTCATGTTGGGTCACGACCATGTGGAAAGATGGGCCTGGTATGGCTTGGCCTGTTGATTTTTTTCAAAAGATGAAAAAAGTCTAGGTTTTTTAGCTTAGTTATCAGTTCAATTAAAAAAAATTGTGGGCCAATACTGTATTAACAATGCATATTATCTCTGAGAATTCATATTTCTCCTTAGGAGATGCGTGTGTGTGTCTATGTGTGAGTGTGCACTTGGCGTATGTGTGTGTGTGTGTGTTTGTGTGTGTGACCTAATAGTTATCTGCTGGACAACTGAAACAACAAAGAGGCATTATTGTGATTGACACTAGAAGGAAAAGTTAAAGAGAATTGGACTGTACTGCCAATGCTGTAGGGGACTGTTCTATAGTCCTTGGAGAGGGCTAATGGACATTAAAAACTATCTTGATGGAGTCTCCAGGGCATTATTCTTGGCTGAATAACTCCAAATATTTGCTATGTATTGTATTGGAAGGGCTGTAAGTCATGGGGTAAGGCCATCTCTTTTAAGTACTGAATGAGCTGCAATAAAGACTGGTGTAGCACTGCGCCTTGGAAGTAAGTATGAAAGTTGTGTTCTTACAGTAAAACATAGACCTCAGGACAGAGTTAAGAACAAAAGTCAACTATAAGAGGACCCACAGTGAATGGTTTGACTTCTTGCCTGCGTTGCCTTTGAACTATGGAAATTGTGGTTAATAGCATAGTGTTAAAAATTCTCACCAACACATAAAATTATCTTTGTGTATTCCACCTAATTAAAGTCTGGTCTAGCAATACAGTTGGCCCCCCATATCCGAGGATTCTGCATCCACAGTTCTGCATCGTGGTTCAACCAACTTCAGATCAAAAATATTTGAAAAAACAAAAATGGAAACTCCAGAAAGTTCCAAAAAGCAACACTTGAAATTGCAGTGCTGGCAATGAGACACAGATCATTTACATTGTACATATAACTATTTAAACAGCGTTTACATTGTATTAAGTATTGTAAATAATCTAGAGATGATCTAAAGTATACCAGAGGATGTGCATAGGTTATATGCAAATACTGCAGTAAGCCATTTTATATGAAACTTGAGCTTCATCAGATTTGGGGTCTGAAGCAGGTCCTGGAACCAATTCCCCACATATACCGAGGGACAACTGTGTATTGACTAGGCATCTGTATCAGTCAGGGATGGTACAGTCTAAAAGAGCCTCCAAGGACACACCTAGCAGCATGGACAGGATAAAGAAAGCTATCGTTGATAGTGAATGGAGTATAGTCAGCATAGTATTCTTTCAAGACAAATTATTGATAATTACCAAATTATAGCAAGGAGAACAAAAATCTATTAGGAAAAAATGAGTAAAGATAATGAAGCAGGTGGATTTATGGCAACATGAGAAGTGTGGAATAGTTTTGTAAAAATAAAGCTTCCTCGTAATCTACTACATTATTTGAAAGAGGCAACATAAATAGCAAAAGAGGATTAGCCAGTGAATATAGTTTATTCAGGTTTTGCCATGAATTGTGATAATGCTCGCTTCCTATATCCTTATGAAGGACACTTAATTCTCATGGAATAAGGGATATGATAAACAGTGTAGGTAACTTGACAAGATTTAGCAAATTAGACCAGGATTTCATATGAATTCAATTAATAGTAAGTTAAAATATAGGATACAGTGTGTCATATTTTATTTCTTAACCTGGAATCTTTTGTGTTATAAAAAAGTATGAGAAAAGAACCCTGCTAATCTTGGCCAAAGAAAATTTAGGAAAATTAAACATTAAGTGAGATCTAGTAAGCTTCATAATCAGGCAGCATTATTTTAAAAATATAACCATACTCACTTGTTCTACTCTCAGAGGGATTTCCACAAGCAGCTGGTGTTTTCCAGATTGAGGGTGAATTAGAGTTTGCGTATTTCTCTGCCCTTAGGACCCCAGCAATACTTACTGGTTCTACACTTCACCCTAAAATGCTCCCAAGCTCTTGGATGGATGTATGGATTGTACCAAAGGAGCTTCTCATTGAGTGTTCCTAAATACATTTGCTACTGTCTGGCAACAGCTCTTTTTGGCCTCTCCTGCTGCTTCTGGTTGCTGTGGGTCTGTAAGAAAGGTGCCAAAGTCATCGAAGCTCTCTCTGTCCCCAGTGTGTCACAGGTTGCAGCATGCTGCATTGGAGAATTTCTCTGATGTCCTCTCTGTTACCTGGCTCCCATAAACAAAAAGTCCTGTGCTCACAGGTCTCCCAAAGGTCTCAGTGCAATGTCTTTTACATATTTTTTTTTTTTTTTTTTGCCTCCCTGCGCAGGTTCTGACATTCATCCTTGGAAGGCAACAGGTAGAAGCAGGGCCCTGATGCACGCCCCCAGAATTGCCTTCCCTTCACACTGCTCCTGTGCCCTCAAATGCTCTCACCTCCCTTAGGATGAACCACTCCTCATAGCCATGCGAAGACACACTGCAGGTCCTCTGTCTGTCCAACACGGGTCAAACCTCAGGGTGCACGACACTTAGGTTAAGTAGAGCCCTCCCATAATGCTGCGGCTACTTCCTGAATCCGTTCTGTGTGCTGTGTAAACGGTGAGCTGCGGTAACTCTGCAAAGGTCCCCACCCCCACTGTCAGCCGCGGAAGGGGTGGGCCTCTTCCTACAGTGGAGCCTTGAGAACCAGGGTGTCTTTCTCTTCCTAATCTTCTGTAGCTTTCCTTCTGGAAAGTCTTCAGGGGAGCAATGCCTTCTTGTATTTTCTTGAATAATTACATGTTGTATACAATTTATGATGGAAAGATAAACAAGTACCAGTACATATTTTAGAACCTAGATTATTACAGTTGAAAAGGCATTTTATTTAATAAATAAGAACTTTTCCATTCTTATTTCCATGCCCAGCCATTATATTTTCCTCTGATTTTTGGATTTTTTCCTATTTATTTTTCTAAATACAACCTATTTTTTCCTGGTGGATCAGAATGCTAATTACTCCCTCCCCTTGGGTCCCTGCATATCCCTTTGACCTGTTGTGTTGTGGGGTTTTATTGTTTGTTTGTTTTTGTTTTTTTCTTGGGTTAGAGCTCTGCCATCTGTCTCAGAGGAGTCAGAAAATTATCTATTACTTATCCATTAAAAATTAGCCCTAGACAATTACCCATCGTTTTTTTTTTAACATAAATTAACAAGATGTCCCTGAAGCTGAGGAACTGCAATGGAGAATCATTTGGCACAAAAACGTTGTCATTCCTATTTTCAGATGTTAAAATGGAGGCACTGAATGGAGACACAGCTTGTTGGAGGTGGCCATGTCATTAAGACCTGAAATGAACTGCTGGTTTCTTGATTTTCAAAGGCCACTCCCCTCAGAGTCTCTTTTCTTCCCACTCCTCCTCCTCATTCCTCCATCATCACTACTATTCTACCTCTAACACTTGACAACCATGGGAAGCAGAAAAAGGCTAGCCCAGTAGTAACAATAGAAAAATTGTTAGATGGAATAAAATAATTTAGACCAAGATGAGATGCTACTGTACATGGGTGAATATTGGCGTATTTGGCTTCAATATTTTTCAGATAAAAATGACTAAGAAATAATTACTTAATCTTAATAATAAGGTTATTAACCCCTTATTAGTCCTTAAGGTCAGAGCTTGGGGAGGGAGTCAGCCTCGGTCTGACCTAATTTAAAAGAACGACAGGCCCTGAAAGGAGTACAACAACAAAATGTCAAGTTCACCTCTAAGACTCCAAAACAATACAGTCACACAGCACAGAAGGGAGGAAGAAAGTCACATCCTTTTAGTACTTGCAGCCACCTCTCGTGAGTTGTGCACACTCTTCTGTAAAAATAAAACGTCTTCCTGAGAATTGCTTTGGTGATGTTGTTACTTTTCTCAGATGAGTAACATTTAAAAAAATGCATGGCCACATTTTAGATAAATATTTCAAACAAGTTTTACCTCTGCATGCATCAGAGATAAAAAAAAAAGTTAGCTCTAATAAGTATTTTGTTGGTGCTTGTGATTTCCACCCTTGGCTTTGAAGATCAAAAAATAATGTATATGTGCTTACATGTTGTTTACTTTCTCCCCCACACTCTGATATTATCTGGCCGTTTCCTAATGTAAAACATTGGCATGAAAAATATTGAGTCATAGGTGTGTGTATGTATGAAGCCCAGAGTCTCAGGGGAGCAGAGAAGCAGGAAGGGGTGTGATGGTCCCATGCACTGCCTCTGATGTGAGATTCTAACACTACTCGAGTCACCTTAGGCAAGTCACTAACTTTTTGGAGCCTCAGTTTCTTCAACTACAAAATGGGAATTAAGCAAAATACTATACGTAAAGTGCTTTACACAATGTCTAGCATGAAATATATGTGTGATTCATGAATGCCAGGGTTACGAACATAGACTCTGGAGGCAGGTATCCTGGATTCAAATCCCAACTCAACTACGTACTAATTGGTTGAGTTACTCAAATTCTCAGTGCCTCTGATCCTTCATCTGTAACCAGAAATTTAAGCAGAGAATTATAGAGAGGGTGTATACTATCTAACTTTTCAAACTCTGAGATTCCATGATTAAGGCTTTGCTGCTAACATTGGCAGAGAGCTGCCGATTCACACATCTTGGCTAGAATGTCTGGAGTCCCACGATTTTAACTGGGTTTTTGATTGTTTGTAACAAAAAAAAAGGAAAGAAAGAAAGAAAAAGGAAGAGAAAATTACATTCACTGGTGCTAGCTCAAGAAAACAGGGGTTATTGTAGGGACATGGATGGTAGATAAGGCTCTCACAGGAGCACAGGGAGAGGGACCTTGTCGGCAGCCTTGACGGAAACTGTAACAGGAACTGAGGCAGCATTTGCTGTCTTCCTCTCGGAGGTGGGTAGATCTCTTTGTTCTTCACGTTTCTGCTTTTCTCGGCATCCTCATTCCATTCTATTCTTGAAACCGGCCGGCTTCATATGACTCTACTCAAGCATCATTTCTGATTGCTAATAATCCCAGCTTGCCTTTCAAGGCTTCTCCAGCCTTGAATCTACACCATGACCTTATAGCTTGAGTTCTCCCACCTAAACGTTTCAGTCTTTGATTTTCCCAGTTCCAGTTTTGTGAGAAGGACGATTGACCCAGCTTTTCTTTTCAAGCCAGATCACTGGCTATAGTATGAATGGACTTGGGTCAGATGGCTTCCACTGATCCAAAGAGCTGGGGTTTGGGGGACTTTTATTCATGTGAGAGAGGGAAGTTTCCACCAGCAGCAGATGTGGGTGGAGTAGGAAGTTAGTGATATTTCTAGTATCTCCACTGAAAGATGGAGGTCATGTAGTTTATACTCAGAAATTTAAGAATCCACTTGAATTTATTCTCTGTATTAGAAGAGACAGGCTACTCAGAAGTTTCTTGTTTGGGGCTAATAATGGAAATAAGAATTTTGCTCCAGGATATATTCTAGGACCTTGCTACATGAAGCGTGGTCCCTGGACCAGCAGCCTCAACATCACTTAGAAGCCTGTTAGAAATCAGAACCTCGGGCTCCATCCACACCTATTAAATTAGAAACTACATTTTAATAATATTTCCACATGATTTATATTCACATTAAAGTTTGAGAAGTGTGGTTCTAGGATGAATTGGTTTTGTGTAGACCTTCTAAAAGCTACCAAGGCCTTTTACTAAGAAACTTCCAGTACTGTGCTATAGCCATGTGTTACGTTGTCAGAATTTTGTGAGCTGGCTGATTTTATGTTTGGTAGCTTGAAATCAGCTATTCTGGGAATATTTACATCACGGATATTGGCAAATACTGTATATTTATGTCTTTTGTACTGGAGAGACGTTGTTAAACATTTACCAGCAGTCCACTGGACAGTTCTAAATTGCCTAATTCACTCTAGAATTAAAACAGTCCTCTCAGGGTTGTTGGACAGAGAAGTGCCCAAATATGGAGGCACAAGACAAAATGAGTTCCAGTTCCTCACCAAACTTTCAACCTTCTTAGAAATCATTATTCTAGATAGTTATTTATTTATTAAAAATAATCTGAGTATGAAGTACAAGGAGGGAAGGGAATCTAGAAGTTAGTAAGACTGAAAATCCAGATAGGCAGACCTGCAGACATTGGGAATTCTCCAAGCTGGACAGTTTGGGAGCTGCAAGCCAGATGTGGAATAGCAGCTTCTGTGTAGAGGAGAAGATAAGAGTGGGTAGATTCTGGTCCTGGAGACATACTACATGGGGAAATTCATGCTTCTGTTGTCTGTATTATATCAAGTATAAAATTAGTAAATAAAACAACTCCTCCCCAAATTAATGGTAGGTACGGATGGGAATGTTTCATGTTATGTATACATAAGGAGTGGTTTTTAAAGTGTGGTCTCTGGACTAGGACATCAACATCACCAAGAACCTATTATAAATGCAAATTAATGGCCCATATGCAGGCCTACTGGATCAGAAACTCGGGGGAGGGGGAGAGCACAGCAATCTAGTTTCAACAAGCCATCTGGGTGATTCTGATGCACACCACTGAAGTAGGAAATGTCATCGAGTTCCTGATTTTTGTCCAATCAGAGAATCTGTTTTCAACTAGAACCCTAAATGGGAAGTGACTCTTCTTGCAAAGGAGTTTCTAGCTCAAGTGGAAGATAGTTGAGGAAGGCAGAGAACACAGATGAAGAAAACTGCAGGGCTAGACAAAGACTGAAAAACTTTTCCCAGGGAAGTTAGCCAAGCAGCCAGACAGCTGGCATGTTGCCAAGACTCCTGGAGACTATAAACCTTCCTAGAAATCAACTGGGAAAAGTTTCTTTAAAGTGAACTTTGAGTAAGTACATAAACACAGCCTAAAGATTTTCTGCAAATACTACTAAAAGTTCTCATACAAAGAAAGTGACACCATAGTGACATGTAGGAGCAAGAACAGCATGTTTCATATTAAGAATATGATATTGGAAGAAAGGGCATTCAAATAGCTTATTCATTTTGCCTCTCTGGTTAAGAGCTCTCCCTGGTTCCTTAGTAATAACAACACTGAACATTTGATGAGTGTTTACTCTGTGCTAGGTATGGTAGTACTTCAGTAAATTATCTCAGTATTAGCCCCATATCACAAATGAAGAAACTGAGCCCAGAGAGGTACAGCATCTTGCCCCAGGACACACAGCTAGCAAGTGATGATACTGGGATTCAAACCCAGGAAGTTTTGCTCCAGAGCACCACTGCTTAACCAAAATGCCCTATTGCCTCTCTTCAATGAGAACCTCATTATGTATTAAATAGTTAGAGGCTTGGAGTTCCCAGTTAAGAGTGTGGATTTTTCTAGTTTTTACAAGTCTTAGGCTAAATAACCTCCTTGTATATTATTATATATAGATAACTAGACTCTGGACCTCACTTGACTAATGCTATCAAGTTCTGGTGCCCAAAGTGGGCAATCAGGTAAGCTGCACAGCTATAAGACAGGCATTCCTTTAATAAGGCTATGACTACAAGCTTACTACATGTCACTCTGAGTCCCAATATAGGGTGTTTAAATTCTTGTTATAATAGGAGATGCAAAGAAGCACACAGATGGGGGCCAACTGATCCCAGCTATGGAAAGGTAGGGACATAGAGTCTAAGGACCAGCAGCTCTACTCTGGCTGTTTTTGTCTGAGGAATTAGGCAAACTTACTCTAATTTTAGCGTTTAGCCTTATATGAAATTCATTTTTAAGCATGATGAGAGCAAAGGTTGTGTTGGTTTTATTCCCATATCTATGCATAGCCATGCACACCGCTTGGCAAGGGGCAGGCACTGATATATTTGTGAAAGGGAGAGAGAAGGGGAAAGGTAGATTCAACCGCTTTGAATTTTTTTGTTATAACAGCCATATATGGGTGTGGAACTTCTGAAGTAACTGCTTAGGTGTCGACAAGGCATGACAATGAATTAGAAAAATTATTCTTCACGGAAATAAGTATAATATACAAATACAAAATAAAGCATTTGTTAAAGTCCTACTGTGATCCAGTCCCATGGGCAGCTTGATGGAAGCAAGTTTGCAGGCTTGCTATTCTAATTGAGTCAATAATTCATGCTTGCATATGATATTTATTTATTCAACATTTATTGAGAACCTCCTATGTGCCAGGTGGGTAGTATATGCTGAGGTTACAAAAATAAGTTAAGACAGGATTTCTGCCCACAAGAGCTCAGATGATTAGTGGGGAAAACACACTGTGGTGATGGTCACACAACTCTGAATATATTAAAAACCACTGAATTGTACCCATTAGATTAGTGAGTTGTATGGTATGTGAATTATACCTCAAAAAAAAAAAAAACTGTTCAAAACAAACACACAAAAACAGTTATAAGCTTTGGGTACTATACAAAACCAGAATGAGGTGGCCAAAACTCAGCCTGGGAAGGGAGGAGGGAGGCTTCATCAGTGAATAAAGCCTGACCTGAAATCTTTTTTAAAAAGTTACCTAGGAGATGTGATACAAGACGTTCCAAACACTGGGGACAGAATGAACAAAGTCATGGAGGTGAGAAGCCATGTATGTGTGTGGGGGCGAGAGGGGGTGGGATGTTGGCAGGAGGTTGAGGCTGGGGAGGCAGGCAGAGGCCAGAAGCGAGCTCCAGAGGTAGTCACGGGAGGGTTTTATTTAAACTGGGAAGTGATATAATTCGCGATCAGATTTTTTTTAGATAAACCACACCAACTGCTGTGACGTAATGGAAAGGATACTGATTCCTTTTTTTTTTTTTTTTTAGTCAGAATAACTTGTGCGTAGGTCTTAGATCTACCATTTTAAAACTAGTCGTATTATATAAATTTGTCAAGTTTTATTATTCAATTGATCCTAATGGCACAATTTGTCAGCAGGAGAAAATGTAAACCTGATTAATGTTAGATTAATTTAAAATCACGCTGATCTTAAGATGACTTAAAAAGGAAGTTTGTTGTTGAGTGGGACACCCACCTTGGGCGGTAGTGGAAAGCCGGGCTATTTTAAAAAAATCTTTACAAGGCTGGAAACGTGGCGGTGGAATCTGGTGAGATTCTTCAGATTTTCAGTTTTTCATGCTTTCTGGGTACTCTCAAAATCTATTAAAATGATCGTTCTGAGCATATGTGCAGAATCAAAAAGGAAAAAATAAAAGGGAATGAAATAGTTGGAGCATCGCCAACAGATCGTGTGCATTTTTCAGGGAGGGCAGATTCCCCTTTAGACGGTTAAGCTGTCGTACCGGAACCACGGAACACGAGATCCTCGGCAGCACGGAGGACTGCCGGGAGCACCGCCACGGGGCACCCGCGCTGCGCGCCCTCCCCCACCGGCTTTAAAGCCTGCTTTGATTCCAGCCCCTTTCCTCTTGCTCCTCGGAATCCCTTCCCCCTCCGCCACTTCCGGATGGGAACCCTTTTAAACATTCTTTCAAGTTGAAGCGTGGGACCAATTTCGTCAACACATTCCGGAGTGAACAACATGGCGGCGGCCGCAAGATGCCTCGGTAGAGGTAAAGCGGAGGGTAGTCCGGGCTTGCGGGGAAAATAACTCTGGTGTGGGGTCTTCTGTGATAGCAGAGTGCAAGCCGGACTCTCCTAGGTGCGGCTCTGCACTGGTGGCTCCATAAGCCTCTACTCTTTCTGGGCTCTAGATTTTCCAGAGGGTCGTTACTACTTAAAAGAGACCTTGTCAGAGGTTTCACTCCTTTCTGTAGTTGTCCACCCTAGGAGTGGAGTGGGAGGGGGATATACTTTGTCACCCCTCCAGCCACCCGCAGAGGTGGAGGCAAAGACATGGTTGTATCTCCGATACTGTGGGTGTGAACTGCGGGGAAAGGCGTTTGACACGTGAAGTGAGTTCCGGAATGGAAAAGGTGTTACATTTGAGTGGCTCATATCCGTAAACTTTTACAGTTTACAGAATGCTTGGTTCTTTCTCAGCACATCGTTGCAGGCTCTTCCAATTCTTAAACTCCCAGGCGTTGTCTAATTTGGGTCAGCATTCATCATTTGGAGGCCAATTTTGTAGTACTTCTTGGTAGCAACCCTTTAGAGCATTTACAAGGTCCAGTTTGTTGGCTAGGATGACCACACTTTTTGGGTACAGTACTTAACAGATTTTTGTTTTGTGTTTTTGAAACACAGTGATATATATTGTTATTAATTATGGTGGATCTTTAGGTGGAGGCAGCAGCCGAGATCACCCCCGTTTTACAGAGGAAGAAACTCATTCTGTTGAGTATGTGGCCAAGTTCATAAAACTAGTGAGTGGCAGTGGAAGACTGAAACTTTACTCCTAGGTCAGTGATTGATTGATTAATTTAACAGAATCGTAGTTTTCGCTGAGCTTCTCACAGAAAAGCTTAGTGTAAAGACCAGCATTCTCTATTTGGGATAGTTGTTGCTTAAAAAATAGGGGTGGCAAGAGATCACAACAGACCTTGACAACTATTAGCTCACTGCAGCTACCTTCCAAGCTACAGTCTACTCTCAACAAATATTTAGATTGGTCATTTAAGAACTTAAATCATGCCACGCCTATGCTCAAAACTCTGCAAAGTCTCCCTATTTTTCTAAACCAAAGTCCTTAGGATGGACTACAGCTGTGCTGTCCATTTTGTTATCCACAACTGAGCACTTCAATTGTGGCTAATTCAAAATGAGTATGTCAAATTCACATTAGATTTGAAAGGCTTAGTACCAAAAAAAGTGAAATACTTCAATTTTTTTCATATTGATAATGTGTTGGAATGATAGTATTTTGGGGTATTAGCTGTAATAAAATATGTTAAGTTTTATTATTAATTTCATTTTAGTCTTTTTTTCCCTACCTTTTTTGATTGTGGCTATTAGAAAATTTAAACTTATATATGTGGCCTTATTATCATATTGGCCTAGGGTCTTCCACATCATTAGGTACCTGTCTTCTCTCACCTCCACTCATCCAGCATACCACTCCGACCTCTCCAGCTACCCTTTCACTGTGCTCTAGCCACACTGGCTTCCTAGTTCCTTAACCACACAAAGAACATTCCTTCATGGGAAGGGCTTTTTCTCCCAAGTGAAGTGGGCCTGGAACACTTTTTTTAAAGATATTTGCATGACTGACTTTCTTATTTCTTTCAAGCTTTTGCTCAAGTGTCACCTTTTTAAGGAGGCCTACCTTCACCTTTTTATTTAAAGTTGCAATCCACTTTCCCCCTTGATTCTCAATTCTTTTTACCCAGTGGGGTTCCCCTTACCAATACCATTTTATATTTATTAGTATTGTCTCCCCCCTACTAGGATGTAAGCTCCAAAAGGAGGAGTTTGTTTGTTTTGTTCACTAAGTGCTCAAAGCAGTGCTAGTGCATGTTTCCTCGGCATATTCATTGTTGAGCAACTGAATGAATAAATAATGCGGATCTTCAACAAAATGCCACCCTTCTTCCATATGTTGAAATGAATAATATTTAAAGTAATTTGAATCCAATTTTTGCTCATTTGTTCAGATTTCCTTCCTTCACTCAACGGATGTTTATCGTGTCTTCATTTGTCAAACACTGTTATGTGTTAGGGACAGAATGGTGAACAAGCTATATACATTCCCTGGCCATAGTGCTTATCATCTATTGAAGAGTAGACGTTAATTTGATAATTATTTCTTTAATACAATTTTCCTGCGTGGTTGTGAAGGAAAAGTACAAGGTGTTGTAAGAGTGTATATGAGAGGCCTTAATCTGTTGTGAGTCTTCAGGGAAGACTTTTCTGAAGAAGTAGCTTAAACAGAGTCCCTGAAAGATCACTGGATTTTAATGAATTAGCTATGGGAAGAGGGGCGTGGAAAGTGGTAGGGGAGAATCTCACAAATGGAGGGAAGATTATATTTGAAAGTCTGAAGGTTGTAAAAAACACGATGTGTTCAAGTAACTGAAAAGGAGGCCAGTGTATTTGAAGTGTGGCAAGCATGAGAGAGAGTGGTGTTAGGTGAAGCTGACTAAATAGGTTAGAAATAGCTCATGGAGGATCTTGTTAAGAATTTACTTTATTCGGAGGACAAAGTGAGACCATCCAAATGTTTTAAGAACATGATGAGATTTTTGTTTTTAAATCTTCCCTTTTATTAGTAGGTGGAAAAGAAATGGAGAGGGCCAAGAGTAAAAGAATAGTTTGGAGTTTGTTGCAGTAAGCCAGGTAGATGGTGGATTATGGTGCCTATAGTGGGGAGGCAAAGACTACATGCGTAAGATCTCCTGGGGGAGAGGGAGGATTATAGAGTTAGGTTGAGAAGTCCTGGGGAATCCTAACATTTCACTATCAAGTTTAAGAGAATCAGCTTGCAAAGGATGTGGAGTAATATCTATCTCATTGCCCTGGGGTAGGGGTGGGGTTGCCTTTTGAGAATGAGTGCAGATTCAAATAGGTTTTTAAATTGTTGAGGAAATTCTGAGGGCTTCTCTTTTCTCTGAAGTAGCAAGTGAGGTTATCTGCTAAGTAAGAGAAGAAATATGTTAAAGAAATACCATGAAATACTACAGATAGACAAATTGACTACAGAGGGATTGAAAATATAGATCTCATGGTCTAACAGTGCTATTTAAGTAGTGGTATTTTTGTAATTTGTTTTTCCTTAGTCTGGAACAGTTTTGATTTCTGTTGAGAATGTTAATTTCTGGTAGTCATGACTGGGGAATCTAAAAGTAGTGGTTAATTATTTATAGCAGGTTGCAATTGATGTATTCAAGAGAATTATTATTTTGAAGATCTTGCCAAGGTTATTGGGTTCTTGTTCAGTGCAATTAGAATTATTTTTTGGAAATGTTTGCCAAATCTTGAATGGATAATTGCTCTTTCATTTGTCACATGTGATTTTTCGAGGTAACTGACTCCTTTAAAAATGTGGAGGATCTCCTCTTAGACTGTTGCATACCAGCAGAGCCCACTAAATTTGAGATTTTGGAGGGCAGGAACTGGATCTCAATAGTCTATTTCCCTTTTTCTTTCTAGCCATTAAAGCCCTTTGTTGCTTTTGTGCCACAGGGAATTCCCAGTAATAAACAGATCTCCTATACTGCCCCCAAATGTCGTACCCATATGTTCATAGAATTCACAGTTTTGGTGGTTTTCTTGTACTTCAACTTTGTTTTAGAAGATTAGGAATGAAACAGAGTTGTTAGGCATTTGGCTTTGATGACATTTGAGCTGATGATAAGGAGTAGGCCATGGGAAAATGTGGAGATGGTGGATCCTAGTCAAATGTAACATTAAATGTAAAGGCCCTGAGACAGGAATTGAGGGATTTGAAGGATTCAAAGATCTGAGAAAAGGGTTTTAGTGAGCAAGTAGGTGAGTGGTATTGAGTGATAAGCAGGGATGTCTCACATAGGGCCTTATAGACCACAGTGAAGACTTGGTAGCTGTTCTGTGTGCCCAGTGCTCTGTGCTTGGAAACTTAACTTATGAAAATAATTCATTTGATGTGTAGACAAGTCTTATAATTTACAAGCTATTGGTTTTATGGTTTTATGGTTTTATGTAATGAATAGATTTTAAGATACTGGACTTTAAGGGTCATTTTACATGAAAACCTAGTTGTTGAGAACTCACTTAAAAAATTGAGGTTAAGCCAATACAATAGAAAAGAAAACATTAGATGATCAAACATATGAAAACATACTCAGCCTAACCCATAAGAAAAATGCAAATTAAAACAGCTCTGCATACCACCTTTTGTCTACTAGATTAACAGAGACCAAAATATTTGGTAACATACTACGTTGGCATGAGTGTATGGAAACAGGCAACCTTTTCATTGCTCGTGGAAATGTATATGGAACTGTTATTTTAGAAAGCAGTATTTATCAACATTACAAGTGTTCATATTCTTTGACCCAGCAAATTCCCTTCTTGAAATTAATCCTACAAATATACTTGTATATGTGCAAAATGATGTTTGTACAGGGTCATTCACTGCAGCACTGTTGATAATAGTAAAATATTATAAATGACCTAATGGTCAACCACTGATTAAATTATGATACAAGTACACAGTGAGGTACTTTGCAGCTCTAGAAAGATAAAGTCTTTATGAACTGATATGAAATTATTGCTATAATATATACATATAAACATATCTTTATGAAAGGCATATATGAGATTATATATATATACAACTCTTAAAAATATGTGAGTATATCTATATCTACATCTAATATATGTGTGAAAATGGGCTTTAATACCTTTACATGAAAAAGCAAGGTCTAGAACAGTGAGTAGAGTGTGCTATCATTTTATCAGTGAGGAGGGAAATAATATTTCTGGGAAGAATCACAATAAGTTGCTAATATAGGAGGGAAGCTGGGTGTTAGGGGTTGGAGGAAGACTTTACTTTTGTATATTCTTTTGTAATCCTGAAATAAAAACATTTCCCTAGTATTTCTACATACCAAAGATATTTATAACATCTATCTATTTGTCTAGCATATAGTTTATTCATTTTTATAGTCCTATAGTCACTTTTTGGTTAGTGCTTTTGGGTTGTTGTGAAATTGTTCCCTCCTCAAAGGTCATAAAGGTATTTTCCTAAATTATAGAAGACTTTAAGTTTTTCCATTTACATATAAGTCCTTAGTCCTTCTAGATTTGATTGTGTATGTGTGAGATAGGGATTTAAATATACTTTCCCCTATGAATAATCACTTGTCTTAGCAACACTTACTAAATTCCTTGCACAGTGACTTGCAATAACATCTCTCTCAAATTTCAGATATCCATATGTGCATGGGTCTGTTGCTGGGCTGTTTATTGTTTCATTAGTCTGTCTTTCTATACTTGTGCCAATGCCGAAGTCTCTTAATTACCATAGCTTTATGACAAGTCTTGATCTTTGGTAAGGCAGTTCCCTCCACTTTGTTCTTATCCTTCAGAAGTACCTTTGGCAACTCTGTGAATGTATTATCTATAAAAAAGAAAAAAGAAGAAGAAAGTTTAATTTAAGAAAAATTCAGCATGTATATACTTAATCTGTAATAAGAGAGCTAACCCACTCTGTTGAGGTTGAACTAGATTAAACTGAAAATAAATGAAGACAAAATTCTTCAATTAGATGTTTTTATCTGGCTTTAGTTTCAAGAAGTGCCGTTTTCACTTTTACACCTTTTAAAGAATGATTAACAATCACAAACTATTGAATATTTTTGTTTTAAAAAACATTGGGAATGTAAAAACTATGAATGTAATGATTAATATTAATATTTTATTTTTTTTTTTCTTTCAAGTCTTGATATATCATCAAAGGCATAGTCTTTCCAAGTTGGCTTCTCAGATGTCTCTTTATCCTTGCTCTGTATGTGTTCTGGTGCCCAACAGACATTTTGCTGCTGCTGTGAAGTAAGTATTTTTTTTTTTAGTTATTTCATTTGCTATCATTTAAATCTTTTATTAAAAACTATTTTGCTTGGTACCATAAAGACACACAGAAATAGTTGTAAAAGTTTATCATCTCTGCTTCTTTGTCCTAATAGTCCTGAAGGAGAGATATGACTTCTTAAAATAGTACTTCACATTTATTGAACACTAACATTCAATAACCAATTTAATCCCTCCAGCAACCTTATATGGAAGCCATTGCTATGCTTTTTTTAGAGATGAAAAGCAAGGCACCAATAGATTATGTAACTTGCCCAAGGTCACAGAGCTAGTAAATGTTGGAGCAAGGATTTTGTGACATAATAAGAAGTATTTATGTTGGTCTCTGCCACCCGTTCCTGACATAGAGCTCCTAAAATCCTTGTCATCTCCTGAGTGATAGGGATGCCAGGAGCATTTTTCAAAGATATTTGGTCTTTGATCGAGTTCCTGATACAGAGCTCCTAAAACCCTTAAAATTTCCTAGGTGATAGGAGTGTTACTATTCTAATGAGGCAACTCTTGGTGGGCTCCTGGATGAGGACTGGTCACCAGAAAGACCAAACCATGAATAAAGGCTTGGAATTTTTAGCCCTACCTCCCACCTTCCAGGGAGGAGAGCAGGGATAGAGATTGAGTTTATAATTGATCATACCCACATGATGAAGCCTCCATAAAAATCCCTGAACTATGGGGTTTGGAGAGGTTGGCTGGTGAACACATCCACGTGCTGGAAGGGTGGTGCACCCAAACCCAGTGGGGACAAGTTCCTAGACCTCGTCTTATGTGTCTGTTCATCTGTATTCTTTATTATGTCCTATGTTGTATAATAAACCAGTAAATACTGTTTCTTTGAGTTCTGCAAGCTGTTCTAGTAAATTTTGAAGTGTGAGGAGGGGGTTCTGGGACCCCCAATGTATAGGTGTTGGCCAGAAGTACCAGATGGCCAGACTTGCAGTTGGCAGCTGAAGCAGAGGTAGTCTTGTGGGACTGATTCCTTAATTTGTGGGATCTGGTGCTTAATCCAGATAGATAGTGTCAGAGTTGTACTGAATTGTAGGATATCCAGCTAGTGTCAGATAATTGGAGACTGTGGGAAAAAATCTACACATTTAGTATCAGAATTGTTGCCTGTAGAGGAAAATAGCTTTCTAACAATAAACACTGTCCTGTATCTCACTTGTGTGCTTCTAACATAATGTATCTTGGGGATTGTTCCAGATGGAGCTGTTGTTTTTTAAAAATTGAGATATAATTGACATATTAGTTTCAGGTATGCAACATAATTATTTGACATTTGTATAAATTGGGAAATGCTCAACACAGTAAGTCTAGTTAACATCCATCATCATAAAATTTCTTTTTCTTGTGATGAGAACTTTTAAGATTTATTCTCTTAGCAACTTTCAAATATACATTGTAGTATTATGAATATAGTCACCGTGCTGTATATTATCCATGACTTATTTATTTTATAACTGGAAATTTGTACCTTTTGACCATTTGAGCCTGTTTTATCTGCACCCCACCTCCTGCCTTTGGGAGTCACTAATGTGCTCTCTGCATCTGTAAGTGTGTTTTTTTTTTTTTTTTTTCAGATTACACTTACAAGTGAAGTCATACGGTATTTGTCTTTCTTTGTTGACTTACTTCACTTAGCAAAAGTGAAAATTTATCCGTGTTGTCGCAAACAGCAAGATTTCGTTCTTTTTATGGCTGAATAGTGTGTGTGTGTGTGTGTGTGTATGTATATGTATGACATTTTCTTTATCCATTCGTCCATCAGTGGACTCTCACATTGCTTTCATGTCTTGGTTATTGTAAATAGTGTACAATGAACATGGATATAATATTTCATTGTGTGAATATACCATAACGTACTGAACCATTACCCTATCGATACGCATTTATCTTTCCAGTCTTTTACTATTACAAATGACCTTGCAGTGAATAATCATGTACGTAGATCTTGTCAAGTATTATGAATATACTTGTAGTACAAACTCAGAAATAGAATTGAATCAAAAGATGTGTGCATTTGTAATTTTGATAGGTAACACTAAATTGCCTTCATAGAGATTTTGCCAATTTATGGGCTTACTAGCAAGTAATACTAGAATGCCTATTTTCCCACATATGTATAATCAAAATTTTTGAACTTTGCCAATTTGATAGGTACTAAATGGTACCATCTTGGTTTTAATTTGTATTTTTTATTATTGAGGTCGTTTATATGTTTAAAAGCCATTTATATTTTTTTTACTGTCAATTTTCTGTTCATGTCCTATTCCCATTTTTTTGTTGTTGATTAGTAGGAGTTGTTTATACATTATCAGTCAGCACATATCTGCACTATAACTTTTTTTTTTGACAACCTCCCTTGCACTATAATTTTAATATGTTTTAACTATTATAGTAGAGGAATGGACCAAATTTTATGGGATCACAGATGAAAGGTTAGTTAATTTTTCCTGGAGGAGAATATGGCAAGAAGTATTTGAGGTGATTCCTAAAAGATAGATGGAATCTTGCAGGAGAATTGAGAGAAAGGTATTTCAGTGGTGCAAAGGCATAAAAGTGAACGATATGGCTTGAATATAGGATGAAGAGAGAGGAGGCAGGAATGTAACTAGAATAGAAGCTTTCTTTGAGTCTGTATAGTACCTGGATTCTTTTTTGTTGTTGAAAAGTTGGAGGAGTAATGGATGTACCAATTTACGTCCCTACCCAGCAGTGAGTGAGAGTGCCCACGTTTTTAACACATATATATATATATATATATATATATATATATATATATATATATATATATATATACACACACACACATATACACACATACATACATACATATACACACACACCCATGGTTTGCCAGAAGCACCTCTGACTGTTTCTGCTTCTCTCTTTTTCTTTTTTTTTAATGTTTTTTATTAAGTTATAGTCATTTTACAACTTTGTGTCAAATTCCAGTGTAGAGCACAATTTTTCAGTTATACATGAACATATATATTCATTATCACAGTTTTTTCTCTGTGAGCTTCCATACCGTAAGATCTTGTGTATATTTCCCTGTGCTTTACAGTATAATCTTGTTTATCTATTCTACAATTTTAAAATCCCATCTATCCCTTCCCACCCTCCACCCCCTTGGCAACACAAGTTTGTATTCTATGTCTATGAGTCTATTTCTGTTTTGTATTTATGCTTTGTTTTTTTGTTTTTGTTTTTTAGATTCCACATATGAGCGATCTCATACAGTATTTTTCTTTCTCTTTCTGGCTTACTTCACTTAGAATGACATTCTCCCGAAACATCCATGCTGGTGCAAATGGCGTATTGTTGTCGGTTTTTATGGCTGAATAGTATTCCATTGTATAAATATACCGCATCTTCTTTATCCTGTCATCTGTTGATGGACATTTAGGCTGGTTCCATGTGTTGGCTATTGTAAATAGTGCTGCTATGAACATTGGGGCGCAGGTGTCATTTTGAAGTAGGGTTCCTTCTGGATATATGCCCAGGAGTGGGATTCCTGGGTCATATGGTAAGTCTATTCCTAGTCTTTTGAGGAATCTCCATACTGTTTTCCACAGTGGCTGCACCAAACTGCATTCCCACCAGCAGTGTAGAAGGGTTCCTTTTTCTCCACAGCCTCTCCAGCAGTTGTCATTTGTGGACTTTTGAATGATGGCCATTCTGACTGGTGTGAGGTGATACCTCATTGTAGTTTTGATTTGCATTTCTCTGATAATTAGTGCTATTGAGCATTTTTTCATGTGCCTATTGATCATTTGTATTTATTCATTGGAGAATTGCTTGTTTAGGTCTTCTGCCCATTTTTGGATTGGGTTGTTTGTTTTTTCTTATTAAGTTGTATGAGCTGCTTATATATTCTAGGGATCCAAGCCTTTGTCAGTTTCATTTGCAAAAATTTTCTCTCATTCCGTAAGTTGTCTTTTTGTTTTACTTATGGTTTCCTTTGCTGTACAGAAGCTTGTAAGTTTCATTAGGTCCCATTTGTTTATTCTTGCTTTTATTTCTATTGCTTGGGTAGACTGTCCTAGGAGAATATTTTTGAGATGTCTGTCAGATAATGTTTTGCCTATATTTTCTTCTAGGAGGTTTATTGTATCTTCTCTTATGTTTAAGTCTTTGATCCATTTTGAGTTGATTTTTGTGTATGGTTTAAGAGAGTGTTTTAGCTTCATTGATTTACATGCTGCTGTCCAGTTTTCCCAACACCATTTGCTGAAGAGACTGTCTTTATTCCATTGTAAATTCTTGCCTCCTTAGTCGAAGATTAGTTGACCAAAAGTTTGTGGGTTCATTTCTGGGCTCTCTATTCTGTTCCATTGGTCTATATGTCTGTTTTTGTACCAATACCATGCTGTCTTGATGACTGTAGCTCTGTAGTTTTTTCTGAAGTCTGGGGGAGTTATTCCTCCAGCCTCTTTCTTTTTCTTCAGTAATGCTTTGGCAATTCTAGGTCTTTTGTGGTTCCATATAAATTTTATTATGATTTGTTCTAGTCCTGTGAAATATGTTCTGGGTAACTTGATAGGGGTTGCCTTAAATCTGTAGCTTGCCTTGGTCAGTGTGACCATTTTAACAACATTGATTCTTCCAATCCAGGAGCATGGGATATCTTTCCATTTTTTAAAGTCTTCTTTAATTTCCTTCATCAACATTCTATAGTTTTCTGTGTATAATTCTTTCACTTCCTTGGTTAGATTTATTCCTAGGTATTTTATTACTTTAGGTGCTGTTTTAAAGGGGATTGTTTCTTTACTTTCTTTTCCTGTTGATTCATCGTTAGTGTAAGGAAATGCAACTGATTTTTGAATTTATTCTTGTAACCTGCTACCTTGCTGAATTCTTCGATCAGCTCTAGTAGTTTTTGTGTGGACCTTTTAGGGTTTTCTATATATAATAACATGTCGTTGGCATATAGTGACATTTTTACCTGTTCTTTTCCAATTTGGATCCCTTTTATTTCTCTCCCTTGCCTGATTGCTTCCAAGACTGATTGCTTCCAAGACACTTCCAAGACTATGTTGAATAGAAGTGGTGTTAATGGGCATCCTTGTCTTGTCCCAGATTTTTTGGGAAGCTTTTGAATTTTTCACCTTTGAGTACTATGCTGGCTGTAGGTTTGTCATATATAGCTTTTATTATGTTGAGATATGTTCCCTCTATACCCACTTTGGTGAGAATGGGTGTTGAATTTTATCAAATGCTTTTTCTGCATCTTTTGAGATGACCATGTGGTTTTTGTCCTTTCTCTTGTTGATGTGATGTATTACATTGATTGATTTGCATATGTTAGCCACCCTTGTGTCCCTGGGATTAACCCCACTTGATCATGATGTATAATCTTTTTAATATGCATTTGGATTCTATTTGCTGAAATTTCAGTGAGGATTTTTGCATCTATGTTTATCAGTGATATTGGCCTATAAATTGTTTTTGAGCAGTGTCTTTGGCTAGTTTTGGGTTCAGGGTGATGGTGCCTTCATAGAATGAGTTTGGGAGTATTCCCTCCTTTTCAATCATCTGGAAGAGTTTGAGAAGGACTGGTATGAGTTCTTTGTATGTTTGGTAGAATTACGCGGTGAAGCCGTCTGGTCCTGGACTTTTATTTGTAGAGAGATTTTTTGTTTATTGCTAATTCAATTTCATTTCTAGTGATTGGTTTGTTCAAGTGGTCAGTTTCTTCTTGCTTCAGCCTTGGTGGACTGTATGTTTCCAGAAACTTGTCCATCTCCTCTAGGTTATCCATTTTGGTTCCATATAGTTTTTTGTAAAATTCTTGTATGATATTCTGTATTTCTATTTTATGTGTTGTAATTTCTCCATTTTCCTTTCTTATTTTGCTTATTTGTGCTCTTTTTTTCTTCTCTGTGAGTTTGGCCAGAGGTTTGTTGATTTTATTTACTTTTTCAAAAAAACCAGCTTTTGGTTTGATTGATTTTTTTCTATTTTTTTAAATCTCTATTTTATTTATTTCCTCCCTAATCTTTATAATTTCCTTCCTTCTGCTGCCTTTTGGGGTTTTTTGCTCGTCTTTTTCTAATTGTTTTAGCTGGTGGGTTAGATTATTAGAGATTGTTCTTTTTTGAGGAAGGCCTGTATCGCTATAAATTTCCCTCTTAGTACTACCTTTGCTGCGTCCCATAAATTTTGTGTGGTTGTGTTCTCATTTTCATTTGTCTCAAGGTATTTTTTAATTTCAACTTTGAGTTCATCATCGACAAATTGGATTTTTTTAATAGCATGTTGTTAATCTCCATGCTTTCCTTTTTTTCTCCTTTGTTTCTCTGTAGTTGATTTTTAGTTTCATGGCATTGTGGTCAGTAAAGATGCTTGAGATAATTTCCATCTTCTTAAAATTGTTGAGGCTTCTTTTGTGCCCAAGCATGATAAATGTTCCATGTTTACTTGAAAGGAATGTATATCTTATTTTTTGGGAGTGTAATGCTCTGAAAATGTCCCCAAATCTAATTTTTCTATTGTATTATTTAACTTCTCTTTTGCCATATTTATTTTCTGTCTGGAAGATTTGTCTAGTGATGTTAATGCGGTGTTAAAATCTCTGACAATGATTATATTCCCATCAGTATCCCACTTTATCTCTGTTAGTAGTTGTTTTATGTACTTAGGTGCTCCTATATTGGGTGCATATATATTAACGAGTGTAATATCCTCATCTTGTACTACTCCTTTAATCATTATAAACTGTCCTTTATCTTTCTTTATGGCCTTTGTTTTAAAGTCTGTTTTGTCTGAAATCATTACTGCTACACCTGCTTTTTTTTGGCTTTTCAATCTGCATGGAATATCCTTTTCCATCCTTTCACTCTCAATCTATATGTGTCCTTCTCCCTAAAGTGGGTCTCTTGTATGCAGCATATTGAAGGTTCTGGCTTTATTATCCAATCTGCCACTTTATGGCTTTTGATTGGAACATTTAGTCCATTAACATTTACAGTAATTAATGATAGATGTGTGTTTATTGCCATATTGAACTTATCTTTGCAGTTGATTTGGTATTTCCTCTTTGTTCCTTTCTTCTTCCTTTTGTGGTTTGGTAGTTTTCCTTTGTATTATCATGGATTTTATTTAGTTTTTGTGACTCCTTTGTAAGTTTTTGGCTTGTGGTTACCCTTTTTTCTAAGTCTAATAGCCCATTAGTGTAACTGTTTTTATTGAACAGATAGTAATATAATCTCAAATCCATCCTACTGAGAAAAAAAAATTTTTAAAAAGAAATGAAAAAAAATACTCTATATTTTGTTGCTTCCCTCTCCCACTCTTAATGACTTAGATGTCTTCTTTTACAATTTTGTGTTTGTTCTATTTGTAATTCATGGTAGTTGTCACCTTCCCAGTTTTGAGTTTCTCATTTCTGTAGCATCCTGCTTGTTTTCTATTTAGAGTAGACCTTTCAATATTTCTTTTCGCATGGGTTTAGTGTTGCTAAACTCTTAGTTTTTGCTTGTCTGTGAAATTCTTTCTCACTCCTTCTAGCCTAAAGGATAACTTTTCTGGATAAAGTATCGTAGGCTGCATCTTTTTTTCATTCAGGACTTTGAATATATCTTGCCACTCCCTTCTGGCCTGTAGCGTTTGTGTAGAGAAGTCAGCTGAGAGCCTTTTGGGGGTTCCCTTGTAACTCACTCTTTGCTTTTCTCTTGCTACTTTTAGGATCATTTCTTTATCCTTGACTCTGGCTGACTTGATTATGAAATGTCTTGGTGAGGGTCTGTTTGGGTTCTTCCTATTTGGGACACTCTGAGCTTCCTGTACTTGGATATCTGATTCCTTCTTTAAGTTTGGGAAGTTTTCAGTCATGATTTCTTTCAATACCGTTTCAGTCCCCTTTGCTCTTTCTTCCCCTTCTTGCCCCTATTATGCATAGGTTGGCACTTTTTATATTATCCCATAGGTCCCTTATGTTGTTTTCATTAGTTTTTATTTGTTTTTCTCTCAGCTGTTCTGATTGGGTGCTTTCTGTTTTGTCTTCTAGGTCACTTATTCGTTCCTCTGCATTATCCAGTCTGCTTTGTACAGCCTTTAGATCAGCTCTCATCTCAGCCAATGAGTTTACCAGTTCTACTTGGTTCTTCTTTACAGCTTCAATTTCATTTTTGACATATTTTATATCTCTAAACACTATCTCTTTTAGTTCCTTCAGTACTTTGATCACTCCTTTGAAATCTTGATTTAGTAGGCCATCAATGTCTATTTCATTGATCATTCTTTTAGGGGATTTCTCTTGCTCTTTTAATTGGGAATGGTTCCTCTGTTTCTTTATCTTGCTCATATCTCTCTGGCACTGTGGCTTATGGAGTATCAATTATCTATTGTGGTCCTTAAGGAGTTTATTTATTTAACTATCTAACGCCTATGCAGGAATAAAACTTAAAAAAAAGAGAGAAAGAATTTTAGAAGAAGGGAGAAAAAAAGTTTGAAAACAGTGTATAATCAATAATAGACGAGCAGGTTGAAGCAGAATAGCAATCGGGTTGAGATGTCTTTTAAAACCCTTTAAAAAAAGGAGAAAAGGGCAAAAAGAAATTTAAACCTGTGTGTAATCAATAGCAAGAGATCAAAACCAAGAGAAATAAAAATGAAATGAGGTGAATTTTTAAAAAATAATACTGATAAAAATATTTTAAAAGAAAAATTTAAAAGGGATTAAAACTGGAAGCATATATAATTGTTTAAAAAGTAAAAATTACAAAGGTAATAGAAAATAGAACAGATAAAAAAAGGGGGGTTATTCTCGTGGAGACTGTGTGCTCTTAATGATTTTATTGAGAAGTCTTTCTGTCTTCACGGTGTTTCGCGAACTCAGCTTGCTGTTTTCAGAGGCCTTCCTTTGGCGCCCTTGTCTGTGCTGCTCCCAGTGCCTGTTGGCAAGCAGATTGTGCCCCCTCCTAACACTGCAGTCAGGTGCTGCTCTCCTTTGAGGTGGGCGGGTCACTCTGCCTCCCAATGCAGCAGTCAGATGCTGTGCTCAGGCAAGGTAGGCAGGTGGATCGCGCCCCCTCCCAGCACCCCAGTCAGATACTGTGTTCCTCCCAGGAAGGTGGGTGGTCATCCGCCCTCTCCCGGCGCTGGTCTCTACCTTGCTGTATGCAGCTGCCTGCTCCATCTTGGGTCCTCGCTCTGTAGGCAGGCTGGGGGAAGACCATGGAATAGCCCTGCCCCTGGTCCATGCCAAAACTCAGCTCCTTGTCTGTCTTGGCGGCATGAGTTCTCTGAGGTACCAGGGCAGAAAGGTCCTGTCTGACTCGGGCTGTAAACAAGTCTCTGTTTGGCCTTTGAGGCTGCTATGCCCTTAAGTAGTGATTCAGGTTTTGACCCTGCCCCTGCCTGGGTGCTAAACGCTGGAGGATATGGCCTCTGCACCTAAGCCCCGCCTCTCTTCACCCAAAAACCTTCCTCAGGTTTTCAGAGATGGGGGGTATGGCACCCTTCCCCCCAGGGCACATCAGCCATGTTGTTTTATGGAGGGCCCAGGTTGTTTTACCCTGTGTACCCACTCCTCCATGGTGCACAGCACTCTGCAGTCTCCCAGGGCTGCCTCAGTGCAACTGCCCCAGTCCTCCGCCCGGCTCGGGCAGCCTGTCCTGTCACCTAGCTGCCGGCTTGGGTCTCGGGCTGGGTGTTGCAGGGACCCTCTGTGCCCGTTTAACTTAGTTCTGTCGGTCAAGGGGTGCTCTTTATAGATCCCAGCCTTGGAGGCTCCCCCTCCGTCCCACTGGCCTCTCCGTTGGAGAAGGGGAGACACAGTGAACGAATGCTAGTCCTCCTTTGCCGCTCCCTCCCTGTAGGACTGGTCCCTCACTGTTTTGCCTTTTCTTCTTTCTTTTTTCCTTTTCTTCTACCAGATTTTTGGCGTCGTTTTTTGAAGAGGGCGATGTTCTGTTGGAGTTCGGCAGGTGCTCGGGTTGGCTGAATGGGTCCGTGGATGTGAGTTTTGGTGTATTTGTGGGAGAGGGGAGCTACGAGCGTCCTTCTACTCCGCCATCTTAGCCCCCTTCTCTGCTTCTCTCTTGACTATAGGTTCTTTTTCTTGTTTCTTTGTATGTCTCAGAATTTTTCATTGACTGCCAGGTATCTTGTGTAGAACAGTTGAGACTGAAATACATAGTATTTAGGCCTGGAAGAGGATATGCCTCCTCTTTTGTCACAGCGTTGATTCAATCCTGTCAGAGGTTGAGCTGGGTTTGGGGTTGCTGTTGCTATGGTTACCACCACCAGCTTCAAATTTCTGTACTGTTACCTAGTGCTTAGGGTGGGGGCTAGGTTGCTGGAAGTTTTTTTTTCTCTGTGTTCCTGTTCCATGCTCAGTTTTCTGCCTTGTCTGTGCGTCTGTGCCTCATGAGGGGGTCACTCTCCATGCTCTTGTTCCTCCCCTAGCAGAAGACTGCTGTTGCTTATTACTCAGTGCTCTCAGGCAGGTGATGGGTGAAGGAGGGTTTCTGTTTCCCAGATCCAGCCTTTGTCTTAAGTAGGCCCAGTGTCACTGGTCCTTGGGGATGAGGTTTTCTCACTATTCCTCTCCCCTTCATGGTATATCTCTCTCGCAGGTCATGTGCCAGAGTGTCTGGACCCTTCCGTAGCTTTATTTATAGAGGTTACTGTGCCACCTGCCCACCTCAACCCCAACCCCTGCCCCAGGATAGAAGTCTTAGTGGTTTTTTTCTTCTTTCATTCCCCTACACACAGTGGGTGTTTACCTGTGTCCTTGAAGGTTTTACAGTTATTGGCAGCACCAGTAAGAGATTTCCATGCTGCACCCTCGAGGGAGGCGTTCTAGTCTCTTGGCCTGCTCCAGTCTTTCCTGGGAGCACTTGGTGGGGAGGGGGTCTGTGAAAAGGGTCCATGCATTGAGTGTGAACTCCCCTTGTGTCTGGATCTCTCAGGGGTTTTATACTGTCACACTAGCACTAAAAGTTTAGCTGATTTTTTTTTTTCTTACCTGCTTGCCTTCCTCATTCTCTGCTATGGGTGAGACCATCCCGGCAGGATGCATGTGGAGTGGGGCTGTGGGGAGATTGACTCCTTAGATTTCAGGCCTACTTGGTTGCCCTGCTATCTCAGCTCTTTTATAGGTTCAGGAAAAGTTGTGCTTTTATCTGACTCTGTCATTATTAATGTTCTTTCCAGCTTTTATTTGGATTATTATTGACTGGGTTTCATTCTATCAGTTTTTACATTGTAAGTGTAAGCAGAACTTCTGCATTTAGTTTAATGAATAAACCAGCATCAGAGATGTTGGTGAATTTATTTATGTGATTACACTTAGATATAAGAATTCGAGACATTTATATTCCATTAAGGGTTATATGCCCTAGGCATTTCCTCCTTAGTTCTCTTTAGTTCAATTTAGTTTGACTGCGGTTGTGTACTTCCCACCCCTCACCCCAATTCCTCAATGTAAAGGGTTCTTTAGCCTTAAAAGGACTTGGATCTCTGGCGTGACAGATTTTCAAAGGTCTCATAGTGAGCTTTATTATAGGACTGAATTTTTTCTTATCTTGTTTTATTTGGGTATAACCATAGAATTATTTTTCCTTTCACGCTTTCGAAGTTAAGAGAGGGGAGGCAGGGAGGAAGTTATTACCTGAATACAGTCTCTTATTACTCATTTAATCTGTGTGGTTTAGTTACCCAGGCAACTGCAGCTAAATTATGTTCTCTTTAATTCAGACTGCCAGGTGCTTCTCCCTCACCTTCCCCAAAACCTTTCTAATATGGTTGTTTTATTCCCTGAGATTCATAGTATTTAAGCCCTCTTGATAGGACTTCACATAATTGCATGAACAATAAAGTGCTTCTGGATGTGATTCTTATGAATAAAAACAGACAATTTTTGGACGGTCATGGAAACAGGTGGTGGGTTTATAAAATTAATTATTATTGACAGATTTTATTCAATTGCAAATTTTTTTTTAATTTTCGAAAAAAGTGTTTTCCTTAGAGTCCTATTTGCTCTGTTATAAAGATGTTATACTTAACAGTGTTCTGTTTGTAACTTAACAATATTTTCACTTGAACCATCTCAAATACTTTGTGAAACAAGGTCCAAAGTATATATAAGTAAACCACTGTATACCCAAATCAGTGTCTTTATGTAACAGACTTTTGGGGTTTGCAAATATTTATTAATTTAAAAACCATATTTTAACTTCTGGGAACTTTGTATTATTAATTGCAAATTAAATGGACAGGTTCAGCCATGATTAAAAATTCAGTGGTAAAATCAGCACTTGTGTAAACTAAATCTGTAGGTAATAACTAGGATATTTATTCATTTGTTTATTTTAGAGAGTTTATCACTAAAACAGGCCGTCTAGGCTCCTTCTTCTATTGGCCTCATTGCTCTTTTACTAAATGTTAAGTGTGATTTCCAGTTTGGAAGATTTCAGAATTTTGTGGCATATTTCCAAGTACTATTGAGGCATGTTGCATCCATCCACTTAGGCACATACTAAGACTTGTCATCAGTCCAGTAGGACACCTGTGTCCCATTAAAAATGAGCACTGTCATTATCTGCTATTCTGTTGAATTGCTCATTAGTTGGGAGGATACTATTATTAGCGTGGTAATAAGGATTCATTAAAGGCTATAAGTGAGAACGGATTATATGTTGGATTGGTTTTTGAGGCTTTTTTTTTTTAAAATCATTTTACTCTCATCTATTTCTTTCACATATATTTTATAGGAGCCCATATTAATTTTGTGTTGCTGCCGTAACAAATTACCACCAACCTCATGGCTTAAAACAACACAGGTTTATTATCTTGCAGTTCTGTAGGTCAGAAGTCCAACATGGATCTCAGTGGGCTAAAATCGAGGTGTCATCAGAGCTTTGTTCCTTTCTAGAGGCTGTAGGAGAGAATCTGTTTCTTTACCATTCCCAGCTTCTAGAGGCTGCCACATTCCTTGGCTCAGTGGCTCCCCCTTCTTCCATCTTCAAAGTGAGGAATGGAATATTGAGTCCTATGCTCAAATTTCTCCTGTCTCTTCCCATCTCTGTCAGATGCAGATATGAAAGGGGAAAGTTTTTCTGCTTTCAAGGACTGTGTGATTAGATTAGGACCACCTGGATAATCCAGGATACTCTCCCCATCTCAGGTTATTTAGTCTTAATAATATCTACATAGTCCTTTTTGCCATGTAGATATGGATGGACATCTTTGGGAAGCTTTTATTCTGTCTACCAGAGAAGCCAGACATCTCTCTAGAATATTGTTTCTTTGATAAAACAGCTTGTATGGTTATAAGATTATAGGTGTGATTTGAATTATTAATACTGAGAAAATATATCACCTCTAGTTCTGTCTTAGCTTCAAACTTCGACCTGCATTTACCTGTTGAACATATTTTCTTAGATATTTTGTAAGCATCTTGTTAGCGTTTGCTATGTAATAAGCCACCCTACAATTGTTTATCATTGCACACACATATATGGGTGAGCTGTTCTAAGCTAGGTTTGGGTAGGTGTCTTGGCTGACCTTGGCTGGGCTTGCTGTGCCTCTGTGAGTCTGCAGGTCAGCTGAGAATTGTCTAATCTAGCCTGGGGCTCTGTGGGGGCAGCTCTGTTTTACGTGCCTCTCATCCTCCCACCTTTGGGCTAGCCTACGCATGTTCTTATGAAAATGGCAGAAATGCAAACATACAAGTAGAAACAGATAAAGCCTCTTACGGCCTAAGCTTAGAGCAGAGAAGCTGTCACTTGCTTTATTCTGTTGGCTTACTAGTCACATGACCAAACCAAGGTCCTGGGAAATATACTGCACCTTTTTAAGTGGAAGGAACTGCAAAGTCACTTAGTAAAGGGACTTGAATAGAGAGGATAAAAAATTGGGGCCAATTGATGCAACTAAGCCCACACTCAAACACCACATTGCCCCAAACTCCAGTTCATCTCTGTGACTACCTCCCTAATAAGAAACCCATTTTGCTTTCTTTATTTCTGATTTTAGTTAATGATGCTAACTCTATGTCTAGTCACCCAAGTCAGAAACCTACAAAGTATTCTAGAGTCTTCTCTTTACCTTTTCCCTATGTTCAATATTTACCTTGTAAAATATTTCTATAATTTCTCCAGCCTATTGCCATCACTGCTTTGGTTCATGCTGTCATACCTCCTTGAGAAGAAAGGGAGGGAGTTATCTCTTAATTGTCTCTAATCCAGCTTCCTTCATATCCATCCCTTATATTGCACCCAGAATACTCTACTTGAAATACAGATGCCAGTCTTGTTTATTGGCTTCTTATTGCCTCTAGAGGAGACCCTCTGTGATCTAGATTCTCCAGCCTCATCTTCTGCTGTTTCCCACCTTTTGCTTTACCCTTTAGTTCAGGAGTCAGCAAAATATGGCCAGTGGGCCGAAAAATCAGGCCTGCTGTCTATTTTTGTATGTTTCATGATCTAAGAATGGTTTTTACACTTTTAAGTGATTGGGAGAAAAAACAGTAATTTGTGACATATGAAAATTATAAATTATTAAAAATATAAAACTTGTCTTCATAAATAAAGTTTTGTTAGAACACAGGTACACTGATTCATTTTGTATTGTCTATGGCTGCTTTCACATTACAATGGTAGAGATGAGTTATTGAGACAAGAGACCATAGAGTATCTGCTATCTGGTCCCTTACAGAAAAAGTTTACCAACTTCTGCTCTAGTCCGCTAGAACTTACAATAGCTCCCCTTGTGTACCATTCTGTTTATCATGCTTCATCATGTGATTTTTAATATATTCACAGTCGTGCAACCATCACCACAGTCAATTTTAGAACATTTTCATTATCTTCCCTCAAAACCCCATGCTCATAAGCAGTCACTCCCCATTTCCCTAACCCTCTCCCCCAGCCCTAGACAACCACAAACTACTTTCAGTTTCTATTGATATGTCCATTCTTGATACTTCCTGTGTATGGAACCATACAATATGTGGTCTTTTGTGATTGACTTTTTTCACTTAGCATCACCTTTTCAAGGTTCATGCATATTACACCATGTATCAGGACTTCATTCCTTTTCATTGGTGATAAATATTCCACTGTATGGATAAGTAACACATTTAATATATCCATTCATCAGTTGATGGACATCTGGGTTGTTTTACCTTTTGGCTATTTTGAGTTAATACTGCTGTGAACATTTGTGTGCAAGTTTTGGTATGGTCATATATTTTCATTTGTCTTGGGTACATATCTAGGCTTATTCTTCCTTATCCTTCAAAAACTGACTTTGGGGTCATCTCTTTCAGAACCCTTTCCTGGCCTCCTAGGATGGATTAAATGTCTTTTCCCTATGGTTCTGATAACAGTCTCATAGTACTTACCACATTATATTGAAATTATCTATTTACATGTCTCTTTTCTCTAAGTTTTTGGAGAGCACTGCCTTATCCAACTTTGTATCAATTGCAAACAGTACAAGAGTTCACTTAATATTTGTTGAACTAGGAAAACTGTAAAGTAATCAATGCTTTTAAATTAAACTTTATCTTTTGTCATTTTTTTCTGATGTGCAGTGCCTTTTGTTTTTTTTTAAGTCTCTTGGACTACATATTGAGATAACTGATCTTGGACTTACCTTTCCTTAAGGCCTGCAAAGAAAACAAAAAAAGGTGCCAAAGAAAAAGCATCAGATGAGAAAAAGGATGAGACAGAAAAAATAAAGTCATATCCCTTTATGGAAGGTGAACCTGAAGATGATGTCTACCTGAAACGCTTATACCCAAGGCAGATATACGAGGTGGAGAAAGCTATTCATTTACTTAAGAAATTTCAGGTTCTGGACTTTACTAATCCAAAGCAAGGCATTTATCTTGATTTGACACTGGATATGGCATTGGGGAAAAAGGTATGTAGACTTGATTAAAATAAATTCATCTGTGAATGGTTAAATGAATTGCTGTTTCTTAATTTTAAAAATTCTTGTCTCCCGTAATAATTTTTAGGAAATCTTATGCTCTTTTTGTACTTTAGGATGAAAAATATGTTTTTCTGTCTTTCAATTTTCCAAATATGAAATAAAATGTTGAAAATATTCTGCAGAACTGATGAACATACAATGCCTGAATCTTCTATTCACCTGAAAAATCACTGGTACAAATTTTAACAAAAGTAGTGTTAAAATTAATTGGAATATTACTGTAACTTTGTAAAATGACTTAAGCTGCCTTGGTGTGATGTTCCTACTCTGTAAATGAAGGCTTTGGATTGGGTCAGTGGCCTTCAGATATGTTCCTTAGAATCCTGAGTTGAGACTAAGTTTGTATGGGTTGGGTGCAAAGCCCTTTACTCTCGTTTCAACCAGAACTCTTCTGTTTTGTCTGTTTATGTATTGCAGTTTCATGGAAGACTTGTTTATAAAGCTCTAAAAGTAGGAGAAACACTAAATTAGAACTGAGGTCCATTATGCTAAATTTTGTAAGCTGCTCACTTAAATCTAATTTTCTTGGTGATGATATTTTAATTTTTATTCTGAGGGTATCTTTTTTGGGGTTAAACTAGAAGGTGTATGTTTTTGAATACAGTTTAACAACCTCAGTGGCAACAGTAATTGATTTTTTATGTTTTATTTTTTCATTTTGTGGGGGAAGTTAGTTAGGTGTTTTTTGTTTTTTTTTTAACTATTATACTGGGGATTGAACCCAGGACCTCCTGCGTGCTAAGCACGTGTGTTACCACTGAGCTATACCCTCCCCTCCGTAACACTAATTGAGCACAGGAGGAGGCAGTACTGCACAGTGCTTAAGAGCATAGGCTTTGGAGTCAGGTTACAGTACAGGCTGGAATCCTGGCATCACCGTTTACTTGCTCTTTGACTTTGAGCTTCTGATTTAACCTCTCCAAACCTCAGTTTTTTCACCTCTTTACTTATAAAGGGAGTTAAAAATGCTTATTAGTTTATATGATTATATTCAGGATTAAATGAGATAACAGTAAAGGATTTGGTGTTAAATAATAACAGATAACATTTACTGGAAACTTCTGTTTATCAGCTGCAATGCTACATGCTTTGGATGCATTTTCTCATTTAATCCTGTAATAATCTCAAGAGGAAGCTGAGACACAGAAAATGAAGTAACTTGCTCAAGAACAGTGGGGGTAGAGTTAGGATTTGAACCAAGGTCTGTCTCATTTCTTAGTTCTTATTTATTAGAAATAGTTTATATTAGCTCTATTATAATTTTATTTTATACCATAATGTTACTATTAGTTCTTTTATTTTAAAATGTAGTGTCCGAGATGAACACTTTCTCAGTTAACCAGCTGTGGGGTTCATTTCAGAAATGGAAGCCACTTGTAAACTAATGGCATTGCAAAGGTTCTGTTGTCTTCCTAAGACATTTTTTGTTCTTGATAGAGTGCTTGTAAAACAAGCCATTATTCCCCTGGGGGATGCTATTGTTGTGATTGCTTGCCATTGGAAAATTTACTGAAGCTAGTTGTGACATGTTAATGGCAAAGGAATGCCAGTCAATAAAACTGAGTTGCACGTCTGATATAAACTGTGCTTAAGAGTTAGTGCCTTTTTGTCTGAAAAGAAATCCTTACAGGGTTGTCTCCACTCAAAATAAAGATTTTCTAAAAATATAATCTTTCAATCAGTTTTAATTAGGGAATAATTCCTTTTCTCTTTCTTCCAGATCTTAAGGCTGCACCAAAACTATGGGCCTAGAATTTGTTTTCCTGTAAAGTCTCCCTAAGAGCTCTGAGGCACAGGCCTAGACAGGTCCTTGACCAAATGACTGAACAAATTAGTTATGAGGCCCTGTAGAAACTCTGCCTGTATTAGGGTGCCTCAAGTATGTGCCATTGTTTATTTGGGACTTTCAGATATCTGAAAGTAGTGGGTGGTGCAGGTTGTTTTAAAATAGACTACTTGGAAGAGCCTTTCTGGCTTGGCAAACTGTCTTGAATTTCTGGTTAATATGATCTGATTTATCTGAGTGTTAAAGCCAATGATGGAGATCCGGGTGACCTACTGAGCAGATCCGCTGGATATTGTTCAGTATTCATAGCTCTATTCGTATCCTCCTTGATGGTGTGAAGAAATTACATGTTCTTTTGAATTTAGTTCTAGGTAGCAAACATTTATTGACATCTGTCATGTGGAAAGCATTGTATTGGGTGCTGGGGAAGATAGGGGTATGCAAACACATCTCTTAACATAAGAGAGACGGTGATGAATGATGTAGAGATAGAAGCCAAGGGCCATGGGACTGTGGAGCTGAGAAGAGAGATTTAGATTTTTATTATGGTTTCTTATAAAAGAAATATAATCTCTTATGCCTTAAATTGTAATCAGTGAATAGTTCTGGATTCATGAGGGGATGTATGGTAGAATGAAAACATTAAAAACAAAGCATGTCAGTTTTATATAGATGTGAGAGATACAGAAAAGATGAATTTTTCATAATTGTTTTTCCATTGTTGTGTATTTAGAAAAAAGTGGAGCCATTTGCCAGTGTTCTTAGTTTTCCATACCCATTCATTTCAGAAATCAATAAAGTTGCTGTATTTACAGGGGTGAGTAACTGATGTAAACTTTTTATATCATTAATTTTTTTTTACATATGACATTAATCAATGATTAGAATAACTGAATGAGTAAAGTTAGAGAAAACCCTAGCATTCCCCTAGTCTTACGTTCTCCATGTGAAGCTCAAAGCTATATGATGACTTATTTGAGTTTATGTCGTTAGTTTGAGAGAGAGCTCAGTCACAACATTAACTTCGTCATTATTCATCTACCACATTATGTTTCTTAGAAACTGAAGAGAAATATAGGATTTATCCTACTAGCTGCTCATACTCTTCTCTTCAAACAACAATAATAAAATTAATTTAAAAGCAGTGGGCCAACTTAGTGCTGTGAAGACACAGAAACCACACTTTTAAAAATGTCTAGTCTGGAAAGTCATGAAAGTCCAGGCTATAACAAATATAGTTTCAGCTCTTTGTCATTTGTTTTGTCTTAAACATTTGTTTACAACGTGTTTATGGTTTGTTTTTTGAAGTTTCTGACTATTCTTCATCCACCTCACTTTTAATGAAGAGATTCATTTTTCCAGGAAAAGTAGAGAATATAGCTCTTGAGATGCCACACAGAACTTGAGTAACTAAGGGAGTGATATATTTTCACAGTAAAACCAAATGGCATAAATGGAACATACAGAAAAAAACACTAATACCGTGTATTTTTTTTTTGAATTTTCAGATAACAAGCTAAATTTTGTTTCTGTCATTTCTTAAAAATTTTTACTCTTCTATATTGGTTTGATAAAATGTCTTCATTTAAATTAGCAAAACTAAATATTTTTATAGCACTAGGAACTGTATCCAGTTTCTTTTAATGAGCTGTAATGGAAAAGAAACTGAAAAATATATGTGTATGTATGTGTATGTGTAACTGAATAGCTTTGCTGTACATCTGAAACTAATGTTTGTAAATTGACTGCACTTCGATAAGAAATAAGAAAAAAAAACAAAACCTAAATATATTTTAATTTTTTACTTTTGCAATATGATACATTGATGGCATTGGAGACTTAAATTGAACTATTTGGTGTGTTCCTAATATGCCATTTTGATGTATTTCCTCATATGTTAGTTAAGAAACACCTTAGTCACTTATAAACTAAACTTGTTCTGGTTGTAATATCTCTGATGCATCTGGTTGAAAATTGATGCATTTTTTATTTAAAAGTAAAAAACATGGTTTTTACTTTGAACTGTCGTGTTATTTGTGACAAAATGCTTGAAAGCAGACAGAATTTGTTTAAGGATTGATGTTCAAAATATTGTATTTTGGTAGAATGCATCAGAGATTAAAATAGCAGAAGAAAATGGAGCTGCGTTTGCAGGAGGAACTAATCTGATTCAGAAGGTACAGTGTTGTTTTTGTGTTCATTAGTTACAGAAATTGTTCCGTTATCTTTGTCATCCATTGATTTATTACATGTGGGACATAACCACTGTGCTCATATCTTTTGATAAATGGTTAGGTAGAGCTTTACAAAACGGGAAAATTTTCCTACTCTTTTGAGTCTCAAAATCAAGCTAAGAAAAAACTATCCAGACAGTCTGACGTTAAGTATGCTTGATTTATACTGTGATTTTTTTTCCCCCTTGCTTCCTATATGTTTCCTAGAGTTTTGTGGGTAGGCTGGAAAGGGAAATATGACTCTGTGGTTTTGAATGTGAGATTTAAGATGAAATCCAAAAGGTAGCACATGTGGATATCTTTATTCATAGTTTGAAGATCAAATACTAATTTTGATTTCTGGGAGTGAAAAGTGTGATTTGCTTTAGTCACAAAGGATAGTATCTGACCTCTATAATATGTTTTTTTTGGTTATTCTTAACTTTATCACCCGCACCCCCAGCCCCATTGGTTCAAGTGGTGTAGGCTCAGCATGGAGGCAAAAAATGATCATATACCCTGTCTTGAGAAAAAGGAGAGAATTTGTGGAGCCTGTTTGCAACAAAGACAGCGCTTTTTTTTTTTTTAAGAGGTGGGAAGAAGAGGCACATCTGTTGAACTTTGAGAGTTATTCTGAAAATACAAAAGATTTTCCTTAACATTCTAATCTTTTCTTCTAAATTTAATCATTTAGACTCTGTAATACTTTTCTTTTTTGTTTTTAGAACAGGAGAAAGTGACTTGAAAATTTATCTTTTGTCCCATATTCAGATTTCGATTTGGGGGAAGTTTTAACTGGACCCTTCTTTTGGGATGCACATCAGTGCTTGTAGTTTGTTTTTTTCTATCCAAGTAGTAGTCTAAATTTGGTGTGAATTCTGGATTTTTAAGGAGAATCTCCAGAATTATTTTTGGGAGCAGAACTAATGGAAAATATGAAGAGATTATGCTTTCATACAGATTCTAGGTGAAAGTCACAGGGTGGTACCCAATACTTTCTGGCGTATCATACATTTTAATTTAATAAGATTATTAAAATTCTTTAAATTATTAAAAAAATAAACAAAATCACAGATTCTTTGGAATTTGAGAGTGGAGCTTGATCTTTGAAATCAGAGAACTAGCCATTCTTATTAAACTTGTATGCTGCTTTCCATCTGTTTTTTCCCGCAAGCCTAAGAGTATCATGTAGAACTGTCATAGCAACAGTAGAGTTTGAATAGATACCTCCACTCCTTAAATGCTCAGTAAGAAGTTACTTCTCAAGAAAGAAATGGTAAAGGAGCAGAAAGTGTTCTGCAGCATTAAATCCATTAAACAAAAACATATTTGAGAAAGTAACCCAAATAAGGAAACCAAGTATATTTTGAATTATTTGGTAAGTAAAATATTACAGGAACAGAATTTCTCTTTAGATGCCCAAATGTTAATCTATTATTAGAGGGAAAAATACCACCTTTATAAGGCATCAAAACCAGTATATTCTTGCAGATTATCCCCTGGTATCTTAAAATTCATCCATTTTGTGTTTAAAAGGTATTCAGGTTGTGAAGTAAATTCAGTACAGTTTTGTAAATAGTATCATGGCTGCAATTTTTTAAAACATATTTCTGTATTTTTAATTAGTTTAAATACTTAGTTTTTAGATTTTACTTAGTGCTTATAGTAGGTAAACGTAGGATGAATTTACTGAACTTTTAGCCATTTCTTAGATAAGACTTTTATTTACTAAATTCATTTTGCTTTGATTACAATACTTGTGAAATATCAGAAGTATGCTTGGTTCTGAGGGATTTTAAAATAGTTTCATTTTTACTTGTCTCTCTAAAGCATGATTTCCATCTATGTAGTTTTGTATTCTGTGATAATAGTCTTAAGGCTAACTATAGCATAACTTTCAAACATAATTTTTAATTTAGTTCAAAGGAACATGTTTTAGAATCAGCATTGGAAGATCTTAGAGTAGAAATTTCATGTACAGTTCTTTGTCATTTCAGAATTGCCTCTGCTTTCGTATTTTTAGTGATGAGAGCCCTGGTTCTGAAACCATACTGCCTGTATTTGAATTCTGGGTCTGCCTCTTAAAAGTGCACAGACTGACTCATCTTCCCCAAGTCCTCAATTTCCTCATCTGGCACATGTGATCAATATTAGTACTGTTCCCTCCTTTGGTTATTGTGAAGACTTGATGAACTAAACTATGTAACGTATTTAGCAGAATCCTTGGCATGTGTTTAGTGCTTGTTTAATGTAAGTTATTGTTCAAGGGAGTGCAGTATGTTATTTAGGGAGTAAAGAACTTGTAAAAAGAGAGAATAGTAACAGGAAAATAAAATTCCACAATCACTGCTTAATTTTGCCAGAGTTCAAGTTTTTAGCGTTCATTGTGTAACCCCAAACCAAGACTCTGGATGACATATTGTGGTAAGATTTTATGCAAAAAGAGTCCTTGCTAAATATTTGTTGCTAGGTGATATTGTTCTAAAAAGTTGCTTCATTTTATAATGAACTAAATTTTTAAATGGAGTGTACTGTAGTAGTACAATAATTATTTGGGGTGCCTGAATTAATTTAAAATGTCTTTTAAGAATTGAAGTTATTCTCTTTGCTTTTAAAATGAAATTAGAGTATGGGTAATAAAATATAAGTAAGCTTGTCTTTGACCATCCCACTCTTACTTAATTTTTAGTTATTAGAGGCAAAGAGAATTTTAGTTTCAGTTCTTTGTGAAAATAATTATAGATTCAGTTCTCTTGATGATCTATATTTAGGAAGGCGGTGTATTTGCTAGTGGTTTGACAGCTAGTGTTATTAATTTTATGTGTGATCCATTGCAAAATTTTCAGTGTGTTTCTTCAGTCTTAATGGACATACGAATTCAACTTTGTGGGATTGTATGAGCCATATATATATCAGTGCTATGTTTTAGCTTGTAGCACTTTTGCCTAACATAACCTTATGGAAGAATTAAACTTAATAAATGCTTTTTTTTAAATGAATGTGGCTATATTTAAAGGAAAACGTCAGAAAATGTTTTGCTGCTTCTGATGGTTTTCATAATTGGCAGATGCGTTCATATGAACCATGTGTGTGAAGAAAAAATTGTGCTTAATATCTATTTTCTAAATTATAAGGGAAATTACTATATTATACTTTATTTTCAGAAGGATGAAGATTTTTATATAATCTAAGATTATCTTTTTTCCCCCGATTTTCAGATTTTAGATGACGAAATTCAACCAGACTTTTATGTAGCTGTTCCAGAAATAATGCCTGAGCTTAATCCATTAAAGAAGAAACTGAAAAAAAGATTTCCTAAGTTTACTCGAAGTAAGGGAGAATTTTCTTTACAATTTCAGTATGCTATCAACAACTTTCTAATATGTATGTTTAGTTAGAAAACAAATCTGCTAATATCTGTGTAGAATAAATAATACGTCCTGGTATTTGAGTTTTATATTATCTAAGAACATGTGGGTTTGATTCTTTTTCCTTTGGCATTAATGTTGGTGATTTAATATAATTTGAAATCCTATTTTATAATACCAATTCTTTAAATTTAGGCCATAGTCTACTTTTAAATTACTGGGACATAGTACTCACTAGGTATGTTATCATCATACTATTCCGTACCTCTTTATCAATATAGTACGTATGCTCATTTATGTCAGCAGTCAGCATATATACATGAGTGCTTACAGTGTGTGGCTCTGTAGTTATTTCCCTTAAGCAGCTTTCCCTTCTGGGTATTTCCCCCCTTATGAAACCTAGTAAGAGAATTAAGTTTGCTCCATAAATAGCCTTGTTATAAAGTATGAAGTGTTATATGATAAATTTACAGGGCACTGTAGATGTTCAATAGAGGAGGGGTTTACATGGTGGGGAAATCAGAGAAGGCATCCTGAAGGAGGTAACATTTAAACTGTACCATGAATAATTTGATGAGTGGATTAAGGGGAGTATAATTTTAAGTAGAAAGAATCTGTTAATCATATACACTGAAGTAAAGTCAGAAATTATAGGCCCCATTCCAGAAATATCAGTTAGTTCTCTTTGGCTCTAGTGAATGGTACTTCTATGTTGAAATGAGAGAATATGTTAGGTAGATTGATACCATATTGAGCAAGATCTTGGAAAAAGGTCCTAAAGATCTTGTACTTTTATTCTATATTCAGCAAGAATCTCTTAGAAATTTTTAAGGTGGGAAATTCTTTAGAGCTTTGATCTAGCAAAAGTTTGTAAGATGTATTGGCATGAATCAAAACTAGAGATCAGGAGACCAGTTCAGGTACAATCGCCAGAGACTAATAAAGATAATGTTTAAACTAAAGTCTTCGTAATGAGACTGAAGTGAAGAGGACAGTTGTCAAAAATAATAGGACTTTGCACTAAGTAGTTAGGAGTGGACAGGTTGAGAGGGAGAAAGGGAAGTATCAAATGATGCTGAGATTAAGCCTAGGCATTTCCTAATAAACTGATACCATTTATGGAAGCAGGGAGTAGATTTGGGAGGAAAAGTAAGTCCATTTGGAGACACAGTTTCTTTTAGATGGAGCTGGATATCTGCTGTAGATAGATGTTATTTCAAATAAAGTTTTATAGTGTAAATAGAGCAAATATTTTAACACTGTTTTAGTAGATTAGTCTTCAAATTTTAACTCTAGTTAAACTAAAAAACATCCTGCTAAAATTCATACATGATAGCCACTAACGCTCATCTGAATTATAGATCATGTTCTATACTGTAAACAAATTCAAATGTACCCTCCAATTCTTTTGCGGTACTAGAGTTTTGTTTATTTTTAGTAGTCTGCATTGAATAACACATCCTTATGGGATATTGGACCGAGGTTTGGCACTTTTTATTAGGCACTTGCATTATAGTAGTATTTGTTTTCATGGAATCAGACTTACATTCTTTCCCAAGTAAGACCTGAAATTGAACATTATTTAAAAAAATTAAACCAGAATTGCAATTAAATTTGAAAATAATTCTCATAATTTTTTTGTAATTAAAGTCAAGCTCAACAAAACCAAAAAATACTAAATATAGTCAATTAAAACTGAAACTGAATACTGAATATATCTGTTTTTAGCTAGTGCCTTGCTTTGCATGGTGAACTGGTTTTTCACAGAAACTAATTTTGTCACCTTTGTTACTTTATCCATTCTTTGTAACTCTCTTGGCCTCAATTTTCTTTAGTGTTGAGATGTTTTTATCACCGTTTTTACTGCAAAATTTGGGATTATTATTTTTAGTCTGAAAGGTTTTCAAATAACTTACTTCTTTGTTTCAGATAAGAAAAATTTCCCTTTAAAATGTTTATTTTTATTAGTGGGCTTTATTTCTACTTTCATAATGAATCATAGCATCTGTATTCCATGGTCAAGTTACCTAGGTATGTTTCCTCCTCCATTTGCTTAACAAAGCGTCTTGGAAAAACAGACAGGCCTTCCTCCTCTATAACTTTTTCTTTTCACCCCAACATGATCTGTTCAACAGCACTGGCAAAAAACATTTGTGTTCTTTAAACATGAAGACAAAGGATTAACCTGTCAAAAATGTTAAAACAGAACACACCAGATATGTGTTAGAACAAATGAAACTTGTATTACGCATTTTCAGAGCTTATTCAGATTCTTGTTTAGGAACATTTGATTCCCCTTATAGCCGACAAGAGACGTAAGGGTAAAATAGAAATTACGTTTTGAGCAAATGGATGGAATTAAAAAACAAACAAGCCCTTGCAGCTGAGCTCATTAGTTTCCCATTTTGTCTTACATTTTGTTTTTCTAATGGGAGTGGGTGTAACCATCTTGGCTGGATTGAATGTGCATATTTTGCAGCATGTTTAGTTTTATTTGTTTTAATTACTTACGTAACTATAGGCAAGTTCTCTATTTTTCAAATGCACATTTGGCTTGTTTTCTTAGTATTTCTTTTTTATCTCATTAAAAAAGGACATTTGAAACTTGCTTTTAACAATTTCTTGGAAAAAACTGGGCTTTATTTTGCTTTGTCAACTAGCTTTTTTCCCCCCAAAATAAATGCCCTCTGAATTCTTTCATCTCTAATATGTATTTTGATTTTTTTTATTTTCTTTATTCCCAATCTTATTATTTAGCACTTACTAAACAAAAAATGCTGATATGAAAAATATCTTGGCTTAATGGAATCAATTTTCTATTAGGCATATTAACCCATAGTAGGTACTACGGCATGTGTGGAAATAATTGAATTTCTTTTAACCATACCAAGTTATTGGCAGGTAGGCAGGAAAGGGACATGATTAGAAAATTAGACCCACTGATGTGCATTCCTCTGAACACACAAGCTCTTGGAACTGGACATCAGTGTTCCAGTTGGAGTCTTGTCAGTAGGATATTCCAGCAGACTTGTCCAAAGAGTATTCACACCTATTGAGTAGGCCGCTGTTTTCTTTAAGGAAGTTGGTGTTGTATCATATTTGAGAGTAATGAATATACAATTACTGAAATCTAATGTGAATGATTTTTAATTAATGGATCGACATGCTGAACTTCAGAGTATTGCTTGCATTATTGAAACAATTAGAATTCTTTGGTTATATAAAGAAAAAATGAATGCTAAAACATAGGGAATTTTTGCAGGGTAACTAATTTGAGGTTTCCCTCAATTCTCCCCACCCGCCCCTCCATCCATTAGTTTAAAAACTATTTCTGTGTGAAAGGCTCCAGTGATGATTAGGTATGATTATAACTATTATAGATGAGTTATTGGTGTATTACAGCTGGTTCTCTTACTCCCCTTCATTTCCTTTACTCCAGCCATAGTGGCTTCCTTGCCCTTCCCCATAAGCACTAAGTGTTCTTCCTTCTCAGGTCTTTGGAATCATTGCACTGTCTGTAGTGCTCTTTGCTTATTTGCCCGACTCACGTTCTCATTCATATATTACCTAAACAGAGCCTGCTGTGACCATCCTGTATAAAATACTAACCTCTACTTCCCATTCACTGGATTTCTTACTATGGTGTTTTTATATTCTTTTTAGGGCTTATCACTTCTGGCATCTTACATTTTTTATTTGTGGATTTGTGTTCAATTCCTCCTGTTAGAGTAAATGCATTTTTGGTTTTGTGTACTAATATATTCTCATGACCAAGAATACTATCTGATACAACTACCTCAACAAATATTTGTATCATGAATGCACATTTACTGCAGCATTCAGTTGACAGAAGATATGGATTACATACTGAAACTAAAGAATGGATTATCTACAATTTATAGATTTTTTTGGATTAGAATAATTCTACTTATAGTTATGTGCCAACCCTTGAGTGTGATGGCTATGAACAAGACAAAGTCCTTAATGTCTTGGAGTTAATGGTTTCATTTTCTACACTAGACAAACTGGTTTACTGAGCATTGAATTTTAATTTAATTAACTCAGATTTCTCTAGTTAAAGAAATAAACCAAACCAAAACACATAACCTTGGCTCTCTCTTGCTTCCTGAGATGGCCCACACTCTGTGGAGTGGGTATCTACTTTTACTTTAACCACCCCTACACCTTGTGGCCAATCTCACTTTCCTAGATCACCCTGTGCTGTGGGGCTGCCTCTCTCCCTCTCTTTCTTTTGCTTCTTGAGAAGGCCCCCATTCTTATCTATGGAGTGTGTATGTCCCTGAATAAATCTACTTTTACTCAAAGAAAAAAAAAAAACCAAACCACAAAACGTTCATTTGATTCAGCTATCGTTTATAGCTATGATCTTAGTTCTTTCCATTGTTTCATACCAGGGTTTTCAAGCAGGTCGTCTTTAGTGGTTAGATCTCTCCATTTCCTTACCAAGTGTTACTCTTCCTTACATCCTTCTCCCATACTTCAGCCAAAAAATGTTGCTTTTGGTAATAATCACTGATCTTTCTTTTGTCACACTTAAAGACCTATTTCTAGTTTTCTCTGTTTCTTAAAACTTTCTTTTACACTGTGCAATCTTAACTCACCTTTTGTCTTCCCTGGCTTCTTACATCCTTCTTGCTTTATGCCTGCCGTGTGCCAGGTAAAGAAGAAAAGAGAAGGTACATCAGGATGAAATACCTCATTATATAGTTTAGTAAAGGTTATGTTCATTACAAAAATTGAATAGAGAGAATTAAGGGAAGAGAAAGGAAAAAGAGTAGAAAAGTAGAAAAATGTGAAAGCACAGAGAAAAGAGAAAATAGAGAAAGAGGAGAGCAATTACATAGCAATAAGGGATAGCAAAGCCCTCAAGAGAGTGGTGAAGATTTAACACTGCACTATGTTGAAAAGCAGAATAGAACAGTGGCTAACAAAGGCCACTTTCTATCTTGACTTTATAACTTAATTATGACCTTGAACAAATTTTTGAACATTTTTGTGCCTCTTTCTATTCAACCACAAACTGGGTTTCATGGTAACATCTTCTCATAGTGTTTTTGTTATAATGTATGCAAGAGCTTGGTTCTGGCTGGGTACATAACAAGTACGAGCCTCTAATACTGAGTCCCTACAATTCCTAAAGTAGCTATTTGTTCTCCGTAATTTTTTCTTTTTTTCCATTATTTTTATAATTACTTTAGAATTTACTCTTTTTCACATGTTCATATATAATTTCTACCATTGTAACTCATTTATTGAGTAAGCAGATAATTATTGAGTGCCTAGTATGTGCCAGGCAGTATACTTATTACTGAGGATTAAAAGATAAAAAGATAATTTCCATCTTTAAGGAGATGCAAATTGAGAGATGAGAGATGAAAACAGACTGCTCTAAAATATAGAAAGTATGCTAGTGGAAGATGTGCAGAGTGCATAGGGGAATGTGGGATACTTTGTAGAATCAGATTATATACAGAAGGTAGCAGTTAAGTTGAGAGTTTAAGCATGAGTAGGCATTTTCTTTCCTGACATGCATGGGGAGAACATTCCAGGTGGAGGAAATGACCTATACTAATGTAGAAAAGTATGAAATGGCAAGTAGTCTTCAGGAAATTGTAAGTAGCTTTCTATTTTTTGGTATATAAAGTGTTATCAGATAGGCTAGTGGAGTTAAGAGTAATAGGCTGGGGCCAGATCATGGAGGGCTTTGCGTGCCATACCATGGAGATTAGACTTTTGTCCTCCATGTAGATAGGAGCTACTGAAAAGTATTGCTCAGAAGAATGATACAAGATTTGCTTATTAGAATGACTTTAAGGAGTGATGTAAGTGTGACACTGAGCAGTGACAATGAAGACAGAAGAAGAAGTCTGTTGTGGGATATTGAGGAGGTAGAATTAGCAGGAGTTATTGATTAGATGTGGAAGGTAAGGAAGAGGGAGGAATCTAGAATGATTCCCTAATTTCTGTCTTGAGTAGCCCAGTGAATATTGTTTAAAGATAGATACACAGGAGATGAAGCACATTTGGATATGACAGTAATATCACAGTGAGATGAGGTGGGGGGGATGGAGTTAGGCACAAATCTATTGTTTTCTGGAAGTAAGTATTAAGATGAAGTAGGTTGTAATAAATAAATGTGCACATTGTAATCTCTAGAACGAGTAAAAACGTACACAAAAAGAGATAGAGCTTAAAACTAAATAGAGGAATAAAACTGATATACTAAAATTTTTCGTTTAAAACAAAAGAAGGCAGTATAGAAGAACAGAGGAACAAATGAGATGACACAAACAGAAAACACATAACAAAATAAAGACCTAAATCCAGCCACATCATTAGTTGGCTTAATAGGAAATTGAATAAACACTTCAACCAAAAGGCAGAGATTCTAAGATGATGAAAAAACAATCCAATTATATGCTGTCAACAGGAGACACACTTGATATTCAAACATACAAATAGGCTGAAAATAAAATGAAGAGTAAAGATATACGTTGAGAACAATAAGCATTAGAGAATTGGGTTGGCTATTTTAATACCAGACAAAATAGATTTTAAGACAAGAAATTTACTAGAGAAAAAGGTGGATATTCTATCTTACTAAAAGGACATGCTTATCTAAAAAAAGAGCCACAAAATAAGTGAAGCAAAAACTGACAGAATTGAAAGGAGAAACAGACTAATCATGAAGTCCAGTTGGAGATTTTAATATTCTTCTCTTAATCACTGACAGAACATGTATGTAGATAATCAATAAGGATATAAAAGACTTGAACAGTACTGTCAGTCAGCTTGGCTTTACTGCTAGCTGTAGAACATGTCACTTAACAATAGAAAGTGTTCGGTGCACACTTTTGAAGTATGCATGGAGCATTCAGGTTAGATCGTTTGCTAGGCTATAACACAGGTCTTAATGAATTTAAAAGGATTGAAATCATACAGAGTATGTTTCCTAATCATAACAGTTAAGTCAGAAATCAGTAACCAAAATAAATATGAGAAATCTTCAAATACATTAAAGTTAAACAGTCCATTTCTTAGTAATCCATAGATCAAAGAGGAAATTACAAGAGAAATTAGAGAATGTTTTGAATTGAACGCCAATGAAACACATGTCAAAACTAGTGGGGTGTAGCTAAAGCAGTACTTATATGAAAATTTATAGCTTTAAAGGCTAAATTAGAATAGAAAAATTTAAGATCGTTGTTCTAAACTTTTACCTCTTAAGAACCTAGAAAAAAGGAAGCAAATCAAACCCAAAGTAAGTAGAAGGAAGAAAATAATAAATATCAGAATGGAAGTAAATGAAATAGAAAAAGGAAAAGAACAGAGAAAAGTAATGAAAGGAAAACTAGTTTATTGAAAAAATCAATAAAATTGATAAAACTTTAAATGGACTGATTTAAAAAAAAAGGACATAGATTATCAAGATCAGGAATGAAAGAGGACATCAGTACATATCCTATAGACATTAAAAGATAATAAGGTAATATTGTGAACAACTTTTGCCAATGAATATGACAGTTTATATGAAATGGACAAATATCTTGAAAGACAAAAATTACTTAAAGTGTCTAGAATAAATTGAAAATCTCAATAGATCTGTATCAAGTAAAGAAATTGAATTAGTCATTTACAGCTTCCTACAATGAAAAGCTCAGGCTCATGTGATTTCTTACTGGTGAATTCTATCCAACATTTAAGGCAGATATAATAGGAATCCTTCACAACTTCTTTAGAGAATAGTGGGGAAGGAACATTTACCAGCTCATTAATGAGCTTGACATTACCCTGATATTAAAGCTAGACAGCGGCAACACAAGAAAGCTACAGACCAATATTCATGAGAATAGAAGCAAAAATCTTTAATAAAATATTAGCAGATTGAATAGCAGTATGTATGTGTGCATGTATAAGTGTATGTATGTAAATTTTAGTACACATTAAGGAGATTTAGTCCAAGAATACAAAGTTGATTTAACATCTGAACATCAGTTAGTATATCATGTTAATAGAGTAAAGAGTAAACACCTTAAGATCATCTCAGTAGATGCAGAGAAAGCATTTCAGAAAACACCTATCCATGATGAGAACTTTCAGAATACTAGGACTTGAAGTGAACTTCCTCAGCTTAACAAAGTGCTTTTATGAAAAATCAACAGCTAGTATTCTTAATGATGAGATCATTAAGACTGAATGCTTTTCTACTTAAGGCAAAGATCTCTGCCCTCACTATTTATATTCAGTATTGTAGCAGGTCAGAGAAATAAAGGGCATAGATATGGGAAAGGAAGAAATAAAAACTTTTTTTATTCTTAGAAGATATGATCCTGAGATATTCTAGTGAGTGAATTCTCATAAATGAATTACAGGATACAAGATCAGGATACAAGTTCAACATACAAAATCAGCTGAATTTCTATGTACTAGCAATAGATAAATCAAAATGAAATTTATAAAACACTTCCATTCACAAGAGCATAAAAACAAGTAAAATACTTATGAATAAATACAGCGAAAGATGTGTAAGGCTTTTTAGAGAGAACTACTTAATGTTGCTGAAAGTTTAAGGAATACCTAAGCAAATAAAGGATATACCATGGCTGTGGATTTGAAGTACAATATTGTTAAGATGGAATTCTTTCCACAGTTTTCTGTAGATTTAATGTAATCCCAATGAAACTCCCAGAAGCCTTACAATTTTTTTTTAATTTAGAAATGGACAAGCTTATTCTAATATTTAAATGGTGAGATAAAGCACCTGGCATAGAAAAATGGTTTTAAAAAGGAAGACCAAAGTTATTTAAGCAAAGTTGCATTACCTGATTTAAGACTTTACTATAGAGCTACAGTAATCAAGACAGTGTGGTATGGCATAGGGATAAAATATATAAAGGTTGAACATCGAGAATTCAGAAATGGACCCAAACCAACTGGTTTTTGACAAAAGTACCAGAATTATATGAGTAAATAATTCTTTTTTTTTTTTTCAATAAATGGTACTGAAATAGCTAGGTATCCCTTCCCTCACATCAAACACAAAAATTAATTCAAAATAGGTCATAGATCTAACTGTAAGGGCTAAAGCCATGAAATTTTAGAAGAAAAATTTCTAGGAGAATATCTTTATTGCCTTGGATTAGGCAAAGATTTCTTAGCACACAAAAAGTATGAGCCATCAAAGAATAAGCTGCTAAATTGGACTTTATGAAAATTAAAAACTTTCATCATGAGAAGACACCACTAAGAAAATGGAATGATAAGCTGCAGATTGGGGGAAAATATTTGGCACACGTATATCTAACAAAGGACTTGTATCAGAATATATGAAGAACTCTTATAACCCAATAAGAAGATTATTAACCTAATTTTCCAAAAAGGGGATAAAAGAATTGAACAGGCACTTTACAAAAGAAGATAATACAATTGACCATTAAGCACATGAAGTGATGCTCAACATCTTGGTCTTTAGGGCAATGCAAATTCACATCAAAAAGATTTGGTTAGAAAGAGGGAGATAGGAAAAGGAATATGTAAGGTCAAAGGAAGGAGGTTTTGTTTGATTGTTTTAGGATGGATCTGGCTTTAAAAGTCAAGTCCAGTCATTGTCCCCAATCCATCACTTTTTTCCGGTGTCTCATTTCCAACTGTATACAGTATTCAGTATTCCGTCGGCACCCTCACTTCAGTACGTGTTAATGCAAAACTATTTCTTTCCTTCTTAAGTCCTGTTCTTTCCCACTTCATTATCATTACAACAGCACTATGGTATCAGATTCAAAATTATAACATCATTTATTTGTTCATTCTTTGAGCAAACAAACATCTGTCATATTGTACACCTTAGTAATTACCTACCTACATCTGGGTGGAGATATTAAGTAGGTTGTTGGAGATCATGAGAGAGCTTGTGGCTAGAGATACAAATTTGGCAGTTATCAGTGGATAAATGGTGTTTAAAGCAATATGTCTGGATGAGATCACTTGCTGGGGAGTGTGTATGGATCCAAAAAAAAGAAGTCAAATGACTGAACCCGTAGGGAGTTTAACTTTTAGAAATCAGCTAAGTGAGAGTGGCTCAGCCAACAAGAATAGAATGGATCAGGCAGTGAGAGGAGTGTTTGAGGACAAATCAAGATATGGTAGGAAGAGGAAAAATATATTTTGTGAACTACTGTTGGTAGGTCAAGTCAGAGGAACACTGAGAAATTATTGCTGGATTTACCAGTGTGAAGGTCACTGATGTCCTTGACAAGATTCTTGTCAGTGGAGTAATAGGGATGATAACCTGATTGAAGTAGGTCTGAGAGAAAATGGAAGAAGAGGAAGCAGAGACAGAAATGATAGCTTTTTCTTGAAAACTTACGTTCTTAAAAGAGTATTGGATGTCACTGGAAGGCAATATGAAGTCATAGTCTTGTTTTATTTTAAGATGGGGGATTTTATAGCAAGTTTATGAGTCGATGATGATGATGTAAGAAAGCAGGGAAAGTAGACAGTGTAGTGGAGAGTGGGGGGAGTGGTGCCCCTGGATAGGTTGGGAGGAATGGGATCCAGTGCTCAAATGAAGAGGCATGGCCTTTAGTAAGAACATAGACAGTTCCTCCATATGACAGGAAGGAAAGCCACATTGTGGGTGTAGATTCAGGTCAGTCAGCAGGTAATTCTTGAGTTTCTATTGTGTCCAAGGCACTATTCTTAAGAAAACATAACTTTAAAAATATATCTAAATTAAAGAAGTTAAAATAGAGATATAGATGGTTTAATGAGGTGCCTGTTTTTTGTACATCATTGCTAGAAACTTGTTTATTATTATACTATCTGTCATGTTTACCACTTGTTATACTACAATGTGATACTAAAAACCCTCAGTGTTTTTTCAGTAGTTTTTGTATGCACATCCCTTTTCTCCCAGTTTGATTGTATGCTCCTTGTGGATAATTGCTTTCATTTATAGCTGAAGTGCTCCATTTGATCCATTTGAACCACTCCTCAGGTGATCCTTAGTGTGCTGTACTCTCGATGCAATAAGATTTTCACACTGACTTATGGGAAGAATTGCTGGAGACAGTGGGAGTTGTGTGTCTTCCGTGGGACTTTCCTTACTATATTTCTTACCCTTAAAATAAATCACATTTTCTATGTACAAAATTGAAGATTTTTTCAGTTTTCAGTTATGGTATTATGGAATATTAGGAATATATATTTTTATGTGTTAAATTTGAGTTAAAATGTTAATGACTAAAGATGAGAAAGGTATAGTTTATGTTTGGAGTCTCTTGCATGGTCCTTTGAAAATTCTTAGTTTTTACCTTGATTCCTTTTTTCTACTTTCTATATTCAGTGGCATCTTTTTTCCCCACCCTAATGGAGGAGAAAGTAAATTAGAAAACAGTAAAGTTTCAGTTTTTAACTCTTTTTTCATGCCAGCTTCTGTAACCTTTTGTACAGTAATGATTTGCCTCCAGACTGTATCATTCACTGAGATATTTCTACTGTTAAATCTTGCTACTTTTCTAGTTCCTTCCGTTTATGGTAAGGGAGGTCAGGTGAATTTCATGCAAAGGTAAGTAAAAAGTTCTTTGAAGATTTTAAGACTCCACTGTTAGCTTTTACTATGGGTTATTTTGTGTTTTATTTTGTCATCCATATTTCTAAAGTATGATAAGCATCATCATTGTATACACTTACTTATTACCGTGCAACATTAATATGACAAATTTGGTGGGTTAAAATAGCACACATTTACTGTCTCAGCTTCTGTGTGTCAGGAATGTGTGTACAGCTAAGCTAGATTTTCTGCTTCAGGGTCTTGTCAAGCTCTAGTCAGGGTGTCAACTGGGGCTGTGGTTTTATGTGAAACTTGACTGGGGAAGGATCCAATTCCAGATTTATGTGGCTTTTTGGCAGAATCCAGTTCCTTGAAGGTTTCTGGACTGAGGGTCTTAGTTTCTTGACCCATGGCCCTCTCCATTTGTCACCTCATGACATTGTAGCTTGCTTCTTCAAGGCCAATAGGAAGAGATGCCTCCAAGACAGCTTTGTGTAATGTAGTCATGCCTCCATTGCAGCTTTGTGTAATGTAGTCATGTATATGTAATCATCCTGTCTTGCGTAGAAGCGTGTTTCAGGTCTCATCCACACTCAAGGGAAAGGGATCACACAAGGACATGAACATCAGGAAATAGGCCACCCATCTGCCACAATTCATTGTTATATCTTAACTTGAGGTGAATGCTTCTCTTATTCAGTATTTTTGCCACTTGTTTAGATGTAATGATAACTTTGGATTTTCTATTTTTCTAACCAGATTCCGTTGGCCGGGACATCCCCAAAATGCTTGAATTATTTAAAAATGGACATGAAATTAAGGTAGATGAAGAAAGGGAGAACTTTCTGGAGACCAAAATAGCAACAGTAAGTGATAGTGAAAATTATTCAGTGACCCCTTTTCTTTTTTTCTTAAGTGATTCACTGATAGTTTATAATATACCAGTCCTTTGAACTTGTTCTTATCACTAGCATTAGGAGTGGCACTAAATATATACATAGATAATTTTTTTTATAGATTGAACTCATAAATTTTAATGGTGCTGTAGAATTCCTTTCCAGAGTTATGTGCCACTCACTGACATTTACTTGTAGTTTCCCTTATTTATCTATTCTATGAATGTTATTTTTGCTCTTTAATGTTTTAAGCGTTTTGAGAGTAGAACTTAGATCTTATATATCTTGTGTAGAATATTGCATAATGCTGAGTCCATAGCAGGTATTAAATACTATAATGGAATTGACAAGTTTGGTTTATTTTACTGAATTGTTTTTGATTATCCCTGTCTGTGTTTGAAAACTGTTTGCTCTCTTACAGAAGATGCTGGAAATCAATTTCCAGAGCCATTTTTAGGACACTAATATAGATATGTCAGATTTTTATAAATTGTGTTTTTTACTTATAAAAATACATACTTATTTGCTAATATTTCTTAATACTACAGAATCTCTAGCATACCTATTTATGTAATTTTTTCTTGTGCAGTAACTATAGGGATAATAATAATATTAACAAAATTTAAACAGTGCCTACCAATTGCCAGGCACTATTCTAAACAATTTGCATGTATTGTGTCTTTTAATCCACAACCCTATGAGAGATAAATTATCATCCCTATTTTATAGATGAAGGAATGGAAGCCCAGAAAGTTTAAATAATTTTTCCAAAGTCTCACAGCTAGTGTGAGGCACGCTAGGTATTTGAACCTTGGGAGTCTCCTCCCTGTGCCATCTTGCCTAATGACTGGACTTACTCGAGTAGCTGTTACTCCTCCTCCCATTCTACTCTGAAGGAATTCTGCATTATAGCCAACAGCTAGTGGTCCAAGCTAATTAAGCTGTGCCCACTGTTGATCATCAGAAATATAAAAAAGATACTTAGCTAGTTTTATAGAAGGGAAACTTACTTTAGAAAGGGGGCAAAGCAAGTTTAATCCAGTCAGGAATTGGGAAATCCTTCAGTACAAACATCATTATCATCAAAGCTTAGCTCTAATTCATTTGGCATTGAGCTCTGCTGGAATCTGATGTTGGAATTTCCTTGTTCCCAAAAGGCTCTTGGCAGTGCTTCTCTTTTCTTAGGGATGACATTTTAATGTAAAAAACAAACAAAAAACCAAGTACAAATTTTAAGAGAATATTCTGGAGCTATAGAGACTTGGGCTTGAATATCTATTTGGCTGCTTAAAGAATGGCAGATTTTAAATAATTTTCCTTTTGTTTTTTCATTTAGTTTTCAAATTGAAGTATAGTTGTTGTATAGTATTATATGTTACTATACCATAGGTATAATGTAGGTATACGATGTAGTGATTCACAATTGTTAAAGGCTGTACTCCATTTATAGTTATTATAAAAATGTTGGCTATATTCCCCATGTTGTACAAATATGCTCTTGTAGCTTATTTTATACATAATAGGTTGTACCTCTTAGTCCCCTACTCCTATGTTACCCCTTCCCCCTAAACAAGTTTCTTAATGTTGTTATGTCTCAAATTCCCACATCTATAAAACTTATATAGTAATATCTATTTTACAATGTGGTTTTGAACATAGAATTTTAAAATGATAGCAGCTATTGTTACTGTTGGTTGGACTTTTTGGGACTATAAAGTGTCTTTATAAGACTCTTTATAATTCCTAGCTATATCTTTTTTCTTAAGTAATGTTTTCTTAGGTAATGGTTTCAGTATATTGAAAAGCTAATAGTTTATATTAGATCCTGACTCAGAGTATAAAAAAATGGCATCTTATTCATTCTTTTTAACGAATACTATAGTGGTTGGCATGGGCTCCAGAACAGACCACCTTGATCTTTTAGAGATACAGTGCTTCTTCTTAATGAAAAAGAAATTTGTGTGCTGAAAGAGAATCTTTTCAAATACTTCTTAAATAGTATAGTATTGTAGGAGGTTGAGAGAGTGGGTTTAAGATTCATACCATGTGGATCCAAGTCCTAGTTCCAGATTAGAACTGTGCTACCTTGCTCTCTGAGCCTCACTTTTCCCTCATTCCCCATTTTCCCTCTATGTAAAGTGAGGTTGATAATGACATACTTTCTAGGTTAGAAAGGAGTAGATGAGATAATGGCCTAATAACTATTAAGCAGACTTCTTCTGGCTAAGATGGAGTAACAGGGACCTGATTTACCTTTCCACCTAAAGCAGTCAGCATTACCTTGATACCAAAACCAGACAAAGGAAATGACAGTCCAGTATTATTCATGGATGTAGATACTAAAATTATAAACTAAATTTTAGCAAATAGAATCCAGCAATGTATAAAAAGGATAAACATCATGACCAAGTAGAGTTTATCCTAGGAACAGAAGGTTAGTTTAACATTCAACAATCATTATAATTTACCATATTAACAAACTAAAAATCAAGTTGTGATTATCTCAGAGAAAACATTTGACAGAGTCTAACACTCCTTCCTGATTAAAAAGTCTCTGCAAACTAGGAATAGATTAACATCCTCAACCTGATAAAGGGGATCTAGGAAAAATCAACAGCTGACGTGGTACTTAGTGCTGAAAGGCTTTCCTCCTAAGATAAGGAACAAGATAAGGATATCCATTCCCACCCCTTCTGTTCAGCACTGATCTAGGGCATCTAAGTAATGCAGTCAGGCAGATAAAAGAGGCCTCCAGGTTAGAAGGGAAGAAGTAAAACTGTCATTTTGCACAAGATAGCACGATCTAGCTAGTAGAACAAGGAAGTGAGTTAAGTAAGGTTGCAGGATACAAAATCAATATACAGAAATCAATTTATTTCTGTGTAACAGCAAAGAACATTTAGAAATTAAAATTTAAAACTAAGAAATGCCATTTATAGTTTCCATACACTGCAAACTTCAAAATGTAGTTGAGAGAAATTAAATAAAGAAGGTCTAAAGAAATGATGAGATGGATCATACTCATGTATCAGTAAACTCGATATTGTTAAGATGTCAGTTGTCCCTAAAATAATGTATAGACACAGTACATTCTCAACCAAAATCCCACTTATGTTTTTGTTAGAAATTGGCATGCTGATTCTAAAATTCATGTGGAAATACAAAGGATCTAGACTAGCCAAAATAACTTTGACAAAGAACAAAGTTGGAGGTCTATCTGATTTTAAGATTTATAAAGCTACAGTAATTAAAACAGTATGATGTTGATATCAAAAGAGACAAAATGATCAGTGGAATAGAATATAGAGTCCAAAAATAAACAAATAAATAAAAGATCAAAACTCACATAGACAACTGATTTAAAACAAGTACAAAGGCATTTTTAATAGTGAGGCAAGAGAGTCTTTTCAACAAATGTACTAGAACAATTTATCTATATGTGATAAAATGAACTTTGATCCATACTTCATACCAAATATAATTAACTCAAAATGTATCAAAGACCTAAATGTAAACTCCAAATGACAAAACTTCTAGAAAAAAAAGTTGAATTAGGGAATAATTTCTTATGTTTGACACCAGAAGTATGATCCACAAAAGAACAGGCTGATAAATTGTACTTTATGAAAATTAAAACCTTTTCTCTTTAAGAGATACTGTTGAGAGAATGAAAAGATAAACCACAAATTGGGATAAAATATTTGCAAATCATGTATCTGATAAATCCACAAAAGAATTCTTAAAACTCAGTAGTAAAAATATTCAGTTTTAAAAATCAGAATATTTGAACACACCTCACCAAGGTGTGACAAACACATGGCAAACAAATGACAAACACATTAAAAGATGCTCAGCATTATTAGTTGTTAAGGAAATACAAATTCAAACCACAATGAGATATCATTACACATCTATTGCAATGACTAAAGTTAAAAAGACTGACTATACCAAGTGTTGGTGAGGATATGGAGGGAGTGGAATGCTCATATGCTCATATTTTACTGTGGGAATGTAAAATGATGTGGCCTTTTTGACAAACAGTTTGGCAGTTTAAGAAGTTTAACGTCCACATACTATATGATCCTACTACTTCACATTTTAAATATTTACCAAGGAGAAATTAAAGCATATGTTCATGCAAAGATTTGTAAACAAATGCTTATATCAGATTTATTTATTTTTTCTGTATATATATTTTTATTGGCGTATAGTCAGTTTACAGTGTTACGTCAATTTCTGGTGTATAGCATAATGCTTTAGTCATACATGAACATACATATATTCATTTTCATATTCTTTTTCTTTTAAGTTACTATAAGATACTGAATATAGTTCCCTGTGCTTTACAGTATGAACTAGTTTATCTATTATATATATATTAGTATCTGCAAATTTTGAACTCCCAATTTATATCTTCCCACTTCCTTTCCCCTGGTAACCATAAGTTTGTTTTCTGTGTCTTTGAGTCTGTTTTGTAAATAAGTTAATTTGTCTTTTTTTTTTTATATTCCACATATAAGTGATATCAAATGGTATTTTTCTTTCTCTTTCTGGCTTACTTCACTTAGAATGACAATCTCCAGGTCCATCTATGTTGTTCCAAATGGCATTGTTTTATTATTTTTTATGGCTGAGTAGTATTCCATTGTATAAATACACCACAACTTTTTTATCCAGTCATCTGTCACATTTAGGTTGTTTCCATGTCTTGGATGTTGTAACAGATTTATTTGTAATAGCCAAAAACCAGAAACATTTCATGTGTCCATTGACAGGTAAATGTATAAACACACTTTGTTATATTTATATAATAGAATATTTTTAATAATAAATAAACTATTGATGCATGCTTTAACATGAATGAATTAAAAAAAATTATGCTTATTGAAAGAAGCCAGACAAAAAGGAGTACATACTATGTGATTCCATTTATGTAAACTTCTGGAAGCTGCAAAATAATGTTTACTGACAGAAAGTAGACGAGTAGGGGACAGGGTGGCTGGAATAGGATAGGAAGGAGGGATTACAAAGAAGCAAAAGAAATTTTAGGAATGATTGACATGTTTGTTATCCTGACTGATGATGGTTTCACGAGTGTATACTCGTATCAAAACTTGATGTGCAACATATCCGTTCGAATACTATTTAGCAATAAGAAGGAACAAAATATGGATGTATGCTATGATGTGGATGACCTTCAGAAACATTCTCAGTGAAGAAAGCAGACACAGAAACTACATACTGTGTGATACCATTTATGTGAAATATCCAAAAAAGGTAAAACTATAGAGACAGAAAGATTAGTGATTGCCTGGGAGGGGGGGATGGGAAGGAACAAGCATTAATAGTAAATGTACATTAGGGATCATATTGGGGTGATGAAGATGTTTTAAAACTGATTTATGGTGATTGTTGATAAACTTACTAAAAAAAATCAATGAATTGTAAATTGGAAAATGAATACTGTGATATGCAAAATATGCCTCTGTAAAGTTATTAAAAATGTAGCATCAAGTGTATCTCCATATATGTTTAAAAAAGTATAAAAATATGTTTACAGTTGTATATAATACAATATAACTATTTCATAAAAATATAATTGTCAGAGGTAACAGATTTTTAATAGAGGTTTCAAAGCAAAGTAATATATCTTCCTTAAAAGTTTTACATTTTCATGAGTGATGTTACTTTACAGTTGGAGATACTAAAGGTGTAATCTTGCTGTTATTGTTGTTTTTGCTAGTTGAGTTTAGAATGAGTCTGCAGATGAAAGGGCACTGACATCATCATCGCCCACTTGAGGTCCTCCTCATTTTGGATAAAAGGGGTCTATCTAGAGCAGGGCCAACAAACTCTGGCCCATGGGCCAAATCCAGTTTGTGGCTTATTTTTACAGTCTGTGACCTAGGAATGGTCTTTACAGTTTCACATGGTTGTAAAAAACGAAGCAAACAAAAATTTGCAGAGATCGTATGTGGCCTGCAAAGCATAAAATATTTACTAGCTGGATCTTTAGAGAAAAAGCTTGCTGACTCCAAATCTAGAGAGGTGTTTTTAGGGAGAGGAAAATGTGTTAATTTTGTGTTTTTGTTTGCTTGAACAGGAGAGACTATCTTACTTTAGTTAAATCATCTGGATTTTCCTTGTTATAAGCAGCGTCTGTACTGCCACATTGCTTCAGGGTCTAGTTCTAATGATGCTGTAATGTGAAATTGATTTTTAATAGTTTAAGCTGGTTTTCCTTCTGTATCAAAGTGATAAAGACAATTAGTTGAATGATCTTTCTTAATTATCTGACTTGAGGATTAACATCTTGGGTATTAGAACTCAGCCACTAATGCCTTTGTGTATCAGAACATTTGTCAGCATTACTTGCAGGTAAATTAGTTTTGTTCTTAATATTTCCTATCATTTGTACCAATGGTTTACATATTCATAAAATTGGTTATGTCTGTATGTACCATCAGATCAAATACTCATGTCAGTGAAAATGTCATTCAGATGATAATGTCGAACATAATGCTGACAGAACAGACTGTTACTGGAATATTTAATTCTCAGTCTCTTATATTGCTATCATGTAGTCACCATTTATTTTCTCTTAGCATGAATAAGTTGGTTGGGGTAAAAGTAGGTTGGTGAGTGATCAGATTCAAGGGAAACATCTTAAAGCACAAAACTAAAAATAAAGATTTACAGGGAAGAAAAAGCAAATTTCTTCAGCTGGACCCTAACTTTTTAAAAAAATTATGACTCTTTCCATGAAATAGAAATGAAACTAAGGTAGATACTCAAAAAATGAAGTTGAGACATAGTATGTACCCGTCCAGTGTATATGTTCTAAATAGCACTCTTTTAAAAAACTGAAGTATAGTCAGTTACAGTGTGTCAGTTTCTGGTGTACAGCACAATGTCCCAGTCATGCATATACATATATACATTCACTTTCATATTCTTTTTCATGAAAGATTATTACAAGGTACTGAATATACTTCTTTGTGCTATACAGAAGAAATTTTTTTAAATCTGTTTTTATATATAGTGGCTAATATTTGCAAATTTCAGTCCCAAATTTATCCCTTCCCATCCCTCTAAGTAGCACTTTAATTTCTAATAGTAATTAGATAGTTTTAAAATGATTTATCTGAGTTTATTATGTAGAAGACAATATAATAGTCATAATTATGCTACTTACGTAAATGTTGACATTTAAATATTTTAAATTTAATGTATTCACTTTATTAAATTCAAGCATTTTACAAAAATATATGAGGAAACACTGAAACCCTTCTCTCTGTAATTGTTTTCTCATGGGACTCCTATTAATAGTTTTATTTTGTAATAGAAATATTACAGCATAAACATAACACCCTTAACAAAATGCATTTATGTACACAATGTGCCACGTACACTGTTCTGTATCTTTCTTTTCCACTAATGTAATGTGTGTGTCTTCAGAGATGCATCAGTTTTTTCAAGCATGTGAACCATTTTGGCCTCATCACTTCCGCTCCATCCCACAGTCCAGAGATTAGTCACATGGTTTAGCTAAAGGTCTGTGCCATGTAGTGTCTAGCTGGGTCCCCTTGTGCCCGACTAAAACTTTAATTATTTAAAAGAAGAGGGGATGGATTTGAGAGACAATTAAGATTTTGCCACAGCTGAGCAGGGAGGAACCAAGAAACCTAAAAGAATAAGAAAATAAAAGGTGGGAATCTTTGTCCATTTTATTTATTACTGTATCCCCAATTCCTGGAATTTCCTGGCAAAGAGTAGATAATCAATAAATAATTATGTAATGAATGAATATGCAAATATGTAAATAAACAGAAGCTACTACCAATTAAAGATTAGTTATAAATTATTAAAAGACATTATGTAATATTTAGTGAATCAGTATTTTGTGAAACTTTAATTTAAACCTTTCAAACAATCCTTATGGAGTAATATGGAAAGCGTAAATTTTAATTCCTGGGATTTCACAAAATTAGAGTCAGAAGTAAAAATCTTACCCTCTATTCATTATAGGAATGCTTAGTCAGGTGTATATTTTGACATTAAACAAAAAATTAAACTGTCCAGATATTATAGCATAAACCTGCCAGAATAAAGACTTTGATTTTTTTGTAAAAAAAGTAATTTTCAAAGGGTGTCTGTTAGTATTTTACAACATACCACAAATCCATTTTTTGTTAGCTGTGAGGCTCTCAGAAACATGCTTTGTTTTTTCTCACTGATAGAGTCTGTGTTTGACTTAAGAATCTTGGCCTCTAGCCTACTTTTCTATATCACTTGTAAATTTTATTGTAAACCAGTCCCATTGTTGATTTTTAACTTGTCTTTTATTATAAGGTTAAAGTTCTTTCTGGTTTTATATTAATATTGATTTTCCCATTTTACAGAGGCACACATAATACCTTTATATTTGTCAAAACCTAAAATGTTCTCTCTCTTCCTCCTTTCACTTGTTAATGTTTATTGCCTCACCTATTTAAAAAACAAACGAATGTGACAGTGTTATAGTTAGATTTCACTTGCTGAGAGAGGTGGCGATCAAGAGATACAACTTTTCACTAGGAAAAAAATTACTAGAGCTGTAACATTGGGCACAGTAGGACTTGCAGTAGGAAGCATTTATCAAGAAGAGAGGACATGAGCCATAGTTTAAAGGAAAATTAGGGATGTGTGCATTTGGTTTATTTAACCTATCATAGTATTTCACATAATCAATTATGACTCTCATGGCTTACTATATACACTTATAAAAGAGTCTATAAAAACTGACCCATGTTTCTGTATATATGTTTTTCAAGTAGCAACTAGCTAACTTAAGTCTGAATCCAGTTCAATAGACTCTCACATATGTAGAAATACTGTAGTTTTCATGGGTTTTAGACTTTGATTTTCAAATCATTTCTAACCTGAAAATCTTTTGGGGTTAATTAAATTAGATAAAGTATGAGGCTAAAAACAGATTTCTGTTATAATGCACACTGGACCTTTTAAAGGGTGCAGTGTACTATATAAAATCTACTTAGTTTCAGATCATTCTTTGTAGTTTTGGCCCCTTTATAAGTGCTTTGTTGTCAGCACAGCAACTTGATGGGATTTTCTGCATTTCATAAAAAAGTGTTTAGCTTTCGAAAGAATGTTTAGTGAGGACCTGCTATATTTCCAATCAACTTTTTTTTCTGTTTTAATTTTTTACTTCAAAGCAGTTCTTTTCAAGTATACATGTACATACAAGTGAGGCTTTTAAAAATGACTTTTCCCCATAATATTTTCTGAAAACCATAAAGTCAGGACTCTTGGTGATTTCTCTTCATTTTATCTTAGAGCATTGGGGATTCTTTGCGTTCATAGCACTTTAGAAAAGAATATCTAAATATTCATAACATTTCAAGTAAGAAAACAATGAAATATCACATATTATCTTGGAGTTTATTGCTTAATAGCCTAGTTAAGCTCTTATTTGCAAATACTCTCAATGTTGGCATATCTTTTTCCTCACTTTTTAAAAATTTTAAGTGAATGGGAAAGTTGAAAGAATAGTATAATGGACACCTATATACTCATCACTTAGATTCACCAATTTTGTCACATTTGCTTAGAAAAACTAAGTGGTTTGCTTAGAGAAAATTAGATGTTCTATATTTTCTGAACCACTTAGAATAAAGTTGCAGACATCATAATGCTTTACCCCTAAATATTTTCACAGGCATAGCCTACAAGTAGGACATTCTTCTATATATGTTTTTTAAAGTACTTTTGTTTTTTAGCATAGCTTATAGAATTTATTTATTGCTACTTTTTTCTATTCATAAATTATTGATTTGCTGTTTTTCTTTATTCTGTTATCTTGAGGTTTTTTTTCTGGATTGTTTTCTCATTTTCTAAGTTTTTAATGAGATTTGTAAATTTTTTTTTTTTTAATAATGAAAGGGTTTAAATTTGTGAATTTACCTCTAATTATATGTTTGATATTTAGTTTCCTTGTCATTATTTTCTGTCATGGGATTTTTTATTCTTAGGGAGAGTATTTCAAAATTTGGAACTTTTTTTGGCTCTAAGGTTTTATTAAACTCTGACTGCATTATGGTTGAAGAATGCATCCTTTTTCGTTTCTACTTTAAAAAAATTTCCTGAGACTTTAATTGTGACTTACATGTAACATTAATATTCTTTTTTCAAGTATCCCATGGACTCTTGAAAATAACATGTGTTCTGAGGCTTCCAGGTGGTAACTGATTAGAAAATGTCAAATCCTAAGTCAGCAATGGAGAAAGCCAAAAAATTAATATAATCTACACTTCAGAATCTTTAAAAAGGCTCAGGATCTGGCTCTAAGTACTTCTGGAATTGAGTGTTAATGGTATGTGGGGGGATGGAGGCAAGAACACTCTGAAATAGGGAGAATTCATTGAAAACTATAGAAAAATTTTACATATTTTATGACACTGAGAAACTGCACTTTCCCATGCTAGCAGATGATGGGAAAGATTAAAACAGGGTCTTTTACTAGAGGAGATCAGGAGTTGAGAGAATTGGAAAGAGAGATACTAAGTGAATATGTGTGTGTACACAGAAAGATGGAAAACCTTTCCGTCTTCCCCATCCACCCTTGTTCCCTGACTTGGCTCCCACAACTTTGGCCATCAGTCCTCACCCTCTAGGCAGTAGGATATTAGATTGAGGCTTGGTTCAAGAATAGTAATAATAGTTAAGCTTTTAGGCAGCTTTATAATATTTTCCTTCCCATTTGAACATTCATGGTGGTTTTATTCTTTTCTTTCAATTTCTGGATGGAGTGATAGTTGTTCATTTCTGGTACTTTGATGAGAATTGTTTGACATAATTTAAAAATAATTGTTAAAATTTGTGGTTTGTTCTTGATGATCGTTTTCAGGCTCCCCTTTTCCTTCCCCTGTCTTTTTCTTTTCTTTCTTTCTTTTTTTAATTCTCTTTAATAGCTCTCTGAAGTGTTTCTTTTCTATTTTTTTCCCATCTCTCTCTCTCTCTCTTTTTTTTTTTTCTCTTCTCTACTCCTTCCCTCCCTCCTTGTTTGTCCACTTACGTGTTAGAAAGACATGAAAGATAGAATTGAATTTATGGGAAAATTAGTATGAATTAGTTGGAAGTAAATACCACAGAAAAGTTTTTCAATGACATGCAACAAATTAATTTTGATAGCAGAGTATCTAATCGAAAATGTTGCTTGATAGATTCTGCCTCAGTTAATAATGCTGTGTAATTAACAAGTAAGTTGTTTATATTAAAGTGTTTTTAACATAAATGTTCTCTAAAGATGTTTAAACATTTTCTTATAATCTTATTTATTTATTACATCATAAAACTTTTTAAACACATTTGACAGTCTTTGAATTATTACTAATTCCAAATTAGTGGCACCAATAAGTTTATTATGAAACATTGATTTCTCCTGTTAAGTAGGGTCCTGGTCTTCCTATTTATTTTTTATATCACAGGACAGGTTTCCACTAGTATTCTGTAAAATTAAGTAAAAGAGTATTCTGGAGAACAGTGTACTTTCAAAATATGTGTGCCACTGTTCTAATTTAGAAACGATTGCTTTTTCTGTTCTTTTAATTTATTAGTATGTAATTAGAACATAAAATCTTGAATAATTTGGGTTGAGGAAGACTTAAAAACTTCACTAAATATGATTGAAGTTTTGAAGAACCTCTTTTAAAAGTAATTTAATAGCCTATCTTTGACATGAATGGTTATCATAGCATTAAAGGAAAGACAACTGTAGTCCTTTTATAATGGTATAAATATCCAGATTTTGAAGACTTAACAAATAGTAATGCTATTGGTAAATCACATCTAAGCTCATTTTCTAAAAAGGAAAAAAGAGGATAGGACAGCCCAGAATTTTGTTTATACCAAAACATGCCAGGACCTGATTTAACTAGTGTTTCTTGTCTGGGTTTCAGATATACTTGCATTTTTGACATACTTAATATAAAGACAATGTCTTTGATGTGCTTTTTTCCCCCACCCTTCTTTTTAAAGTTGTAGACTTGGTCCATTCATAGATGTGTATCACTATGTTTTGCTTGTGTAATAGTGAATTGTTTTGTGGCAAGAATGTTGTCAACTTGGCAGGTAATAAAAAATGAAGTATATGGTAACAAAGATAAACAAGTTTAGGGCAAGGGAATATAAACATAGTAAAATCTTGTGTTGAAATCAGAGCCTTCAGTTTTAGCGAACATGTTAGAACAGGAAAAGTGAATGTGTTGGAGTTCAGGTAAACAACAAGATGTGGGTAGTATAGTACACGGAAATTAAAGGCTTATTTTGAAGCATCTGGGTCCATAAGTTTCAAAAGTGGCAAGCAAGAAATATTGCTTAAATCAATTAGATACAAACAATAGTTGGATACAAGGCAGCAGCACATTGGCTCATGGCTTATTGCCATTTCCCCTCCTCCTTTCCTCCATTTCTTCTAGTTGATGATTAACTTTTCTTTGGTTGCATTATTTTTGGTGTACTACAGTATACTGTGTCATAGATAAAGAAATTAAAAAGTAGAAGATAAAATGTAGAATGTAAAAGTCAAATTCTGTATGTTTTAGTTCTCGTTAAAAATAAAGGAAGTTGATTGGCAGTAGATCTTAGATTTCCAAGAGAATGGTGATAAGAAAGAGGAGAAAATAATATTTATCCAAGACCCAGTATGTGCCAGCAATTTGCTTGATGCTTTATCGTGAGAGATGTTTACTTAACTGGGATGAATAGTCCTTGTAGTATTTTAAGTTACATCCTTTGGATGGATTTTTATCAGTGTTCTTATCAGTAGGAATATTAGAATCAAAAATAGTTTATTATCATTTCCAGTTTTTTTAATCTATACTGTTGTGAAATCAGATGATAATATCTCAGAACTTTTCAGACTAAGAAGTATGACTCTCCCCTTCTATCAGATATAAATAGTAGCATAAGAAAAACCATACCATTTGAGAGAAACCAATAACTTTTCTTTTTAATTCATTGCATTACCTAAACAGTGTAGTGATCATTGATTAATAGGATAACACATGTTAATAAAAAATATGAGTGTGGCATAACGTGTAATAGGGGAGTAAACTGACTTCCTTTCCTTTGTTTGTCAATCCATTTGTTAATAAGTAGTTGTGTATAAGTACTGCACACACAGTATACTGCACACACAGCTTTCTTTTGTTAGCTTTATTTCAGAAACCAGTGATAAGTATGACAGCTGTTACTGCATTCTGTCTTTATCCAAATCCAGCAGAAGAAATTGAGTCAATCTGAAAAATAATTCCCTGTGACTTTCATTAGTGTTATTTCTAAACAAATAATAACATGTAGTAATATAGTATTTATAGTAGATAATAAAGCATCTGTAATACTCTATTATGAATTATTAAATATATTAGATATAAACACAAAATTAAGCACTTTCCAAATAGCTTTATCATGAGCAATGATGAAGGCTGTTTCTGCGTAACAGCACTCTGGATTTTGGTAAAGATACTCATTTGTTAAAGTGATACAATGCAGAAGTCATGCCACAACTTGTCTTTGCATGAATTTTCATATATTTGGGGACAAATAATGTATTGCAGGGGTTGGCAAACAGTGGCTCTGTTAACTGTTCTTGTACCACCTGTGAGCTTAGAAGGGTCTTTTAAAAGGTTGTATAAAAAAAGAACATGCAGCAGAAATTCATATGTGGCCCTTTAAGCCTAAGATATTTACTCTCTGGTTCTTTACAGAAGAAGTTTGCCAACCCTAAAATATAAATATGTGAAACATAAGCCTAGGAAGTTCTAGTTCCAAGTGAGATGGTGTAATAATCACATGACACCCTATCTCTCTCAATGAGTGCTGCTATTATAAAACCTGGATGAAATTCACAGAGCAGCTATTTAAGACTCTGAAAAGTAAATAGTAGCAGGCGAATTAGGGAAGACCAGAATTTGAAATACTACCAAACTGGTGGCAAGTTTGCCATTTTTCTGTTTGTGTTGTCACATGGCCTGGAAGAAAACCAGGAAGTGGACATCAGTGCTGGCAGAGAGGGTCCCGGGAGAGCTCTCGGAGAAGCTCTGTGCTTCAGACTTGGGAATCAGAGACCACGGCAGTGACAGTGGGTGCAGAGGAGGACACAGGTATCTAATTGAAGAAGGGGAGGGGGGGGCTTCCTTTCTGATGAGAGGATCTGTGGTCACGAGAGGTGGGGGCATATCACCTTTCTTTATTTTCTCTCTCTGTTCCCTGCCAGTTGGCCCTCACTGCAGGAACACTTGGAGAAAGTAAGAGGCAAAATAGGGTAAATAAAACCTCAGCTTTCTGGGCAGAGTGCCGAAAAGGAAAGCCCCAGGGAACTAGAAAATACTAGGGATATCAAGGAGAGGGGGAAACTTAGGAAAGGGACCTCATAAAAATTATGTATTATTAACTCCTGAGGTTGAAATTAATGGAGGTGACAGAGGAGAGAGTCAGAACTTGAAGATCGATCATAAAAATTATTCAATCTGAAAAACAGAGATGAAAGATTGGAGGAAAAAAAGAGCATTAAGGCCCTATGGGACAATAACAAAGATCTAAGTTTCATATCATTGATGTCTCAGAAGGAGAGGAGGAAGTATTGTGCAGAAAATTACACAACATTGTAAATCAGCTATATTTTAATTAAAAAAAATAATGGCAAGATTACAGAAAAACTCTCATACATTGATGGTAGGGATACAAAATAGTACAGCTTTTCTAGACAGTTTGCTATTGTCTTATAAAGCTAAACATACATTTACTAGTATGGCCCACCAATTTTACTCCTATAGAGTTGAAACATTTAAAGTCAAATCAAAAGTTACTGTTCACACAAATATCTGGACACAAATATTTATAGGAACTATATTGATAATCATCAGAAGATGAAAAACCCAGCTATCGTTCTGTGTGTGAATGGTGTTTTAAAAAACCCCTCTGGTACATCCATATAATGGAATACTACTCAGTGATGAAAAGAGTATAAACTGTAGATCAACGCAACAACTTAGGACACTCTCAAAAGGTTACGTACTCTAACCTGAGTGAGAGTAATCTCAAAATGTTATATACTGGAACAACATAATTAGTTTGCTAGGATGCATGGTGCTGGTGTTGGTGAGGGTGTGGAGGTTTGTGTCTATCCCTCAATACCAATTGTGAGAATGATTTTTATTTTGTTTCAAGGAAATGTAAAGAAATAAGGTATGCCTTGTCATTTACAGCATCTTAATGGACTGGTTTTGTAATTTAAAATTTCTAAAGTTAAACTAGTTTTTAAATGAGTAAGTAATAACATGCAAATAGTAAAATATTTGAAAAATACTGATAGCATAAGTAAGAATAAAAAATTATTTAAAAATTGCCATTGGTAAATTTTAGTGCTTTTTCACTACTGTTCTTTCTCTGTGCTTTTTTTTTTCCTTCTTCTTGGTATAGAGTAGAAACCTTATTCATTGATCATGGAATGGAGAAGGGAAGGCTTAAGCCCTAAAAACACCTTCTCCCTGAGGGGAGGGAAGTAAATGAATTTTAAGGAGGCAGGCAGGTCATTAGGGCTCTAGGAAAGGGGAGAAGATTGCCAAGGGAACTATCCATGTGTTTTTTTGTTTAGGTAATTGCTAGCATACTATATATTGAGTTTTGTATTTTTTTTCCTTAAATACTTTGTCTTGAATATTTTCCCAAATCATTAAAATTCGTGCAAAGTATTATTTTAATATCAAGCTGTATCATGTGGATATATCATAATTTATATAACCTTAGTCCTTTTTTGGGACATTCATAGATTGTTTCTAATATCTGATTATTATAAATACCATTCCTGTGAACACAAATTCACAACTCATATGCACAGACTAGTCTGTGTATAAATGTGCAACTTTTTGTTGAAAAGTCTGAATTTAGTGGGGTATGAACATGAAGTAGTCTTCTCCATTCCCTGATTCCAAAGTGTGCAGTGTATGATTTGTCTTCTATGTTATGCACAGGCATATTAGGTGGTTCTCATAATTCCGGTAACTGTCAGTAATTAAAAGTGCAGCCTGATCCGATTCAAAACTCCAGTCTCATATCCAAAGATTTTCCTGTCCAGTTTGGAACCAGGCATTTGTGGCTTGTGATCTGAAGTGGGGAGGTCTTATTATGGTTTCATTTACACCTTCTCCCACTCTAGACCATAGAATGCTGCAATGAAATGATTCCGTTCTAAATACCTCACCCCAATCCCTGTTCCAGGCTTAACCCCTCTGCTTAACCAAGGGAATAAGGGAGAAGAGGCAGCTGCCCCTCCTTATCTGCCCACATCTATGGTCCCCTCTTCGGTTGTTGATGCTTCTCTGGCCAGCTGTTATTTGATGTCCTTTAAGCATATGTTCAACCAGCCAGTCTCGTCTGTTGGCGGGGACCCCAGTCTCAACACAGGAGCCTCTTGGAGCCTTCCTCTTGGCCTTCTTCTACTTAGGAGGGTTGTTAATTATGGTGAGAACTTTTTGGTGGCCTTAATTGTTGGCATCTTTCTTTAAAATATAGGGTACTAAGTGGCTCTTTTGTTTTTAGATTTAGGCCCTGGTCATCAGTCCTGAAGAAACTTCCAGAAAAGCCCCATGTAACACCTTGTTTCAAGTGCATATTTTAATTTTATGACATGGTTGACAACGATTGCTAAGCATTTTCCTACTTTTATTTTAAATGGTAGTAGAATTCTTAGCTTGACAAAACTTTTTTTTTTTGCCTCCTCTGCATAGTGGATGCATTATAGGATACCAAAGTCTATCGGTACCCAACAAAGCTTTCTGTTAAACAAAACAAAACAAAAATCTTTTATGCTCAAGCAAAAATTAATGATTACTTTTGCCCATTCATTTTCTCAGACATCCTTTGGTCTATCTTCCAGACCAGGGGTCTGCAAACTGTGGCCTATGGGCCACTTCCAGCTCTCCATCTGTTTTTGTAAGTAGAGTTTTGTTGGAACACAGCTGTAGTCATTCGTCTGTGTATTGTCTGTGACAACTTCTGCACCACCAGCAGAACTGAGTATTTGCAACAGTGACCGTTTAGCTGGCAAAGCCCAAAATGTTCACTGTCTGACCATTTACAGAAAAGGTTTGCCAACTCTTGTTTTACACCCATTCTTTAAAATTCTCTAAAACATAGACCAGTAATACCATTTGTCTGCTTAAAAGCATGAAGTAGCTTCTCATTGTTGACAGAATATATTCTAAAATCTTTAGCTTTACATTCAGATCTTTCTGTTGTGGAGTCTCAAATCATTATATGAAGTTCAAGTTCAGTACTTCCTGTTATTTTTAGTAATGCAACTTGAAGTCTAGAGTTATAAATTGGCAGCCTACAGGCTGAATTTGGTCCCCAGACTTGTTTCATTGAATCAGCATTTAAAAACTGGATGATATCACATAGAAATTTAGATTTCTAGTTATTCTTGACAAGTCAAGAGTTCTGATAAAACTGCCCCCAAAGCCTTCAGTGTAACATTCTGTTAGTGCTGAATGACTTCTGCCCCCTTCCTCTGGAGCAGTGCTCTCCACGTCTGCACAGCTTGTGCCCTGCAGGTCCTGTGTGCATATGCACTCATAGCCAGTCCTCTTCAATCATGTGTGTTTTTACCTGCTCTGGCCACAGTAGGTATTTGAGTTTGCAGCCCTGGGTCTAGGTAAAGTGAGCTGCCTCATGGTCATCTGATCCATCTGTTCTCACATTACCTCATGTTGCTCCTTCTGCCTAGAATATCCTCTTTGTCCTTCAAAACTTTTCATCCTGTAAGACTCAGTTTAAATATCGTCTTTTGAAGCCTTCCCTGTCAAAATCAATCACTTCTTCCTCTACCCTTGTGGCACTTTGTTCATACAATTAAGAGTGGCACCTGTCATGTATTTTAGTGACCAGATGGTAAGCTCCTTGACTGTAAGGTTTATATCTTACTCATCTTTCTGTTCCTAGTCCCCAGCATGTTTCTTGACAAAGAGTGCAGGCCAAGTCAATGTTGCTAAATGGTATACTGTTAACATCTAAAAACTGGGAAGGTAGAACAGGATTCATTAGACAGGAAGAAAAATTCATATTTTTCTCACTTAAATGTATATTCTTTTCCTTTCAGTATTTCACGTAGTTTCCTCTTTTTGTTCCCTTAGTTTATAACAAACTTGTTTATATATTCCAGAAACTGATAACTTCAGTTTTCGTAAGGATTACCAACACTTACCAGCCATGTCCAGAGTCACAAGCTAGTAAGTGGTGGAAATGGAGTTCAAAGTCACATTTCTCTGCTTTTAGAGCTCCTTCACATAGCTCCTGGGCCACTCCTTACCATGTGTGTGCTTTTGAATAAGTTACAAAGTTTTCTAAGTTCTCAGTTTCTAACTGTAAAAGAGGAATGGTAATGGTACCCATCTTCAGGATACTTGGGAAAAATGAATGAGAATGTCCTTGTAATGCTTAGAACAGAGTTTGGCTTAGAGTAAGTGCCCAATAATAGAGCTGCTCAGTCTATTATTATTGCCATTGTTACCAGACTGTCTTCCTTTTCTTGGTTTAAACTGTTAGGAGTCAAGGGAATTAGAAGTATTGGCCCATATGTAGAAACCATATGTCAGACCACCCTTTATATACTCTAAGAACACTGCATTTGGAAGAGATTTTGGAGGTCAGATGTTCTAACAAGTGCTTATCCAAAGCAGCAGTTCTCTCTGCAGTTTCCAGTTAGAGATAAGCAGTCATCTAGAGGCTGTTAGAACATGTACAGTGGCAGAAGCTGGCCACTTTAGGAGGAACATGTGATTGTTTAAAAATTACACACACATACTTTGCTTTTCTTTTTTAGTTCTGTCCTCTGTAAAATGTACACAGTTAAGTTGAATCCTTTTTCCGCACTGCTGTCCTTAGTCCTTCGATGTATTTGAGCGGACTTACATCAACACTGATGGCTCTCACAGTGTGGCCCAGGGATCTCTTCTATCTGGGACGCTTTCATCAGGAGCCCTTCTTCTCTCTTCCCCTTCTTTTAAACGATCTAAGAATTCTTGAAGACCCTAAAAGTGTAGGCTAAAATTTTTGTGTGCCTGTGTGCATTTTTCTAGAATGAGGTTTGATAACCTGAAAAAGGTTTAAGAATCACTGTCTTAGACACTCTAATGGTAACGGCTTGTCCTGCTTATGTCCACATCTAAAAGGGACAAGAAGTGGTTAAGAACCACTGTTTTTTAAGTTTTCTCATAATGATAGAAAGTGATTGAAGACAAAGATTAGGGATCTTTGAAAGAGAATTCGTGGAAAGAGGAAAATCTGAGTTAAAACAAAGAGAGTTCACCTGTATCCACTGAGCCACACCCTGACATCTTTCGGAAGTCTTCCATCTAGTCTGCTTAGGGAATTATTTTTGACATAATATGAATGTTAAGCAGAAGGGAGGATTCAGTATGTCAGTCTTAAAAAACATTTATACTACAGAACAGGGAGTAACTATAATGCCCTGCAGTGGACAATCACTGTAGCTAAATTTAGATAGTATTGTGACTGTTATATATTCAAATATACTTATGAGTGTATACACAAACAGTGTTTTAGTTCAGTATCCCCTTCAAGGTTAACCCATTCCCTCCCCCCAAATGTTTTCCCCTGCTGTACAAAGTCTTATGCTCTGCTGTTGAGAATCTAAAAGACAGTATAGCCACAAATGGTCCTTCCGATCTTTGTGAGACCATAAAATATTATGACATGGAAAAGCACGGTTGGAAGAGCAGAGCAGCTGAGATACAGGCAGAGAAGCTTATAAATGTTGCTTTCCCGAATTATTGCTGGGTCACTTTTGGCCCAAATAAATTTCCTATGCAAGTTTTGATAAAATGCATACATACATGCATACATTTTTTTGTACATAGCTATCTTGTCATCAGTAGCCAATTGTGTAATTACAGTTATGCCCATAAAATATTAAACTTTTTCATAATTTTACATAATATCTAAAAGAGAAAGTAAAATGAGGTATTATGGCTATAAATATATTTTAAGATTCAGTAGAGGACACAGAGGTGCTAAAATTTGGACAGACGTGTAAACTATTTTTTAAAACAATTTATTTTAAAACTTAATGAGATCATTGAAGACATTTGTTTGGCATTTCTAAAGCATATGTTAGCTTACTGTAGGACTGGCAGTGTAAGTACAGAAAAGATAGTTACAAAAATCTGAGAAGTTTAGTATGTACATTCTAACAGTATAGCTTGTAACTATTAAAAAAGATACATTGGACATCTTGCTTTTTCTTGTATCTATTGCCTCTCAAATTTAAGGTGGGTATAGGTCTTTAACAAAGGGTAAAGGAACTCCCTAGAGTTGTGGTGGTTACTTCAGTTGATAATAGAAAGAAGGACATTTTGAAGTAAAGTGGAAAATTAAGAAAGGAATGAAAGGACACATGTTGATTGGTACTCTTAGTGTTTTGTTTTCTTTTGTTTATTTTCTTTTTTAACATAGCAAATGTTAGGTGCATTGTCCATGTATGGTGAACCACTTGCTTCAGTGCAAATTAAAGTCTGTAAGGTCTGTGGATTTAATAAGACGAACTAAACATTTCTTTCTTTATTGATTTTTCCTTTGAAAACTCCTACTTGTGGATTGGCATAAAGTAAAAATTCCTCAAGTAACATCCACACCGTCTCATTTAGGGTGTGGTATTGCATCATGCCCAGGCGAGAGTCGAATACATGCTGTCTGATGATGAGCACAGGTTTTTGTAGGAGAAATTCTCTTTATGCTTATGCACCACATTTCTTACTGTGGTCTCAAGAGTCATTGGAAAATAGAATTCTTGTTTGAACTTGAACTCTTACTGTGTAATTTTTGTCAGTAACACTGTTATAAGTTTTATGTGATTTTTTAAAAATTGATTCATTTGGCAAAGTGCAGAATCCTGTAAACATTGGAATGTAATATAACTGATTTTAGCTGATATATTTAAGAATAACATGCATTGAATTTGAATGATAAGCACAAGGCCTTTCCAAAGATGTGTGCTGGGTTTGGGGGTTTTATGAATGGGGTTCATTCACTATGTGTTTACTTACTGTGGTTTTCACTAAGTAGCAGGATAATTGTTATTACAGAGTTAGAGTGTTAGCGTTAACATCTTGAAAATGTCTCTTTGTGAGACGTGTTAGCTGAATGTGTGTAGTCAAGTAGTTTTATTTTGGACTTGGGAAAGCAGTAACTTCTAAACATTTTCTTAGTTTCTTTTAAAAAATAAATCAACAAATAACTTCAAGGGAAAATATTACGAATTCCTTGGGGGTGATGATGTGGGGAGGATGCAGGTAGGGTGTGTATTCTGCCCCAGGATGTGCTTTGGGGAAATCCTTGAATTTCAAGTAGAACAACTTCAAAACACTTTTCTATATGTTCTAAAAGGTCATTAAGTCTTGACATGTAAAGACACGTGAATGTAGCATTCTAAAAGAAGAGTAATTGAAGTTCTTTTCTTTCACAGTGGAGTCTCTTAATAGATGATGTGCTTTAGTTGAATTTTGAAAAAAAAAAACCTGCCTGGAGTAAGTACTGATACAGCTACCAAAACTTGTAATATCATCCTCTTGAACATCATTAATGTTGTATATCCTTTTCTTTCAGCTGGATATGTCAAGTGACCAGATAGCTGCCAATCTGCAAGCAGTTATCAATGAAGTTTGTAGGCAGAGACCACTGAATCTGGGTACGTGGTTCGCTGGGGTAGGCTTCCCTATAGCCCTGTGATACGTGAAAAATGTAAAATATTAAGAAAACTATCCAGTTAACATGCAACTACAGTAACAATGAAATTTCCAGGGATTAAAGAAATAAAATTTATTTCTCCAAAGGATTCCTAATTAACTTATTAACAAGTTGTAGTTATTTAGACAGGAGAGCTCTTTAACATTAATAAGGAATGCATCCTAAAGCCTTTGTAAATTCCCACATTATTTCTACCATTAAATGTAATAAAGTCTGAAAGAAAACTGTAACTGATTGCCTTAAACTTACAGTGGTGTTTAAGTAGAAGCTAAAATCATTTATGAGATAAATGCTGTTTTGAAGCCAGACCATTTACTTTGTCACTGGTACTAGTGATTGGCTTCTTTAACCTTACTTATTTTAGAAAGGAAACAAGGTTTTTCATTATGTCATGAGAATCACTCTTTATATACTGAGTAATTCACAGAGAACAGTGAAACTTGGTCAAGATGTGGAAGCTGGGTCAGGCCAGGAACACGTCTAGTACCCACTGCATTACCTGCCACGCACAGGCCTTCCTCAGGCAAACGTGTTCTCTCGTGGCTGGTTGAAGCCACGCGAGAGTCCATTACCCTCAACTGACTGTGCACTTACAGGTTTGCCATTATAGGATAGGGATCAGTTATGTTTAGTTTTATAATCCAAGTATATAATTAAAACACAGCCTTAAGCTATAAGCTATTTTTAACCTTCTTTTGGAGTTAAACACACTGGTGAATAAACACCTCATTTGTTATATCTTCTTGCCATATCTTGCCTAGATATGACCATAATATTAGTGATTATACGTGTATGGATTCTTAAATTTTATGGAGAACTTTGATTGCAGCATAGGATCCTCTGAGCCTATAGCAGGAGTAGAATGATGGACAGTAAATCTCTACAAGCAATTTAGTTTTCCTCTCTTTCCCACTTATCTTTTTTTTTTTTTTTAAATGGAAGTGCTGGGGATTGAACCCAAGACCTCATGCATTCTAAGCAGGTACTCTACTCACCCCCCTTTGCCATTTTTAATGAGGTCCCTTAACACTGTTCTTATGAAAAGCCTTTTAATTTTTAAGGAATTTTACTAAATGTTTGGTAACACAGAGGTAGCATCTGTGCTGGCTGTTTTAAATAAATATTTAGCATCTTGTCACCAAATGTAAATATCACCACCTGCTCCCTTCACTGTTGACTTGGCAATAAAATAAATTTTAGGTGATCACCTTCTGGAAGAGAGCAATGAATTATTAGTAAATACGTGTAGTTTCAGTGATAAATGTCTAACGTTCTAGAGTACAGCTTGTTTGACTTCTACTCTAGAAATTAAATGGTCTTCCATTTGTTATAATTCAAAATAATAGTTCAGTTATATGAGTACTTTTCAAGTGAAAATATATGAGACCTTATAGTTTCTTGTTTTATGTTTGCATTTGCTCATTAGGTATCTCTGTCAAATAAAATGAAAATTGATTCTTTGTTTTCAGGACCCTTTGTGGTACGTGCTTTCCTTCGAAGTTCAACAAGTGAAGGTTTGTTACTAAAGATCGAGCCGTTGTTGCCTAAAGAAGTAGAAACCAAAGAAAGTAACACATAAGCTGCCTAAATGTGTTGCATTGTGAAATTATTTTCAGTGGATCAAGAAGCAACAAAGAAAATTATAAAACTATAATTTCTATGTTTTGTGTCTTGTTATTTCTTGATCATCATACTTGAAAGTGAATTTTAACACTGGGAAATCTTACAGTGCTTTCAAAAATAAGAAAATAAAATTTACTGTGTCTGAACCTACCTTTTAGATCCTGTTAAATTTTCTTCTTGGAATTCAGATTCTACATGCTGATAATTATAGCAGCAATTTCTAGCTTAATAACTTTCCCTTGAGAGCCATACCATCTGAGGGAAAAGTAACATCCTCAATTCCCATAAGACAGAGAATAGCAGGAATCATGAGCTATGTCACAAGTATGACTATTTTCTAAAGAAAAATGTGGAAAATGTTCATTCTAAAAAATTCTACCTGTCATTTGTGATAGCATGAATATAGAAAATGACTAAGTCATTAAAACTGGTGGTGGGAAATCTTTTTTTTCTCTTAGGAATCAATTAATAGTATTTATATTTTTTGTAATAGCAATAGTGTATATTTTAATGGTGCTTTGCACAAGGCACTGTGTATAGTGATTTCATATACTTCATTTGATCCTGAATTCCTCTGCTTAATAACAACTTGTCAGTGTTTGCTGAATGAATATCCAATGAGATAGATAAAACAGCTTAACTTATTGATGAAGAATCAGGCTAAGTTCAAGTGCCAGTTTGCAATCTGGTGTTGGTCCTTAAGTGTTCACTGGTATGTGACAAAATGAAAAAAGTAAGGATAATTTTGGCATGCAGTTGCCCACTGTCCTTTCTTGGGAATGATTTCCGTTACTCTAAGACTTCTTCCACTTTTTTGGGGATGTTCAAGGGCTTTTTCTTGTATGAAATAATAGTGCTGATAAATTTGTTGGTAGATTTTAATAAAACTTTATAAAGATATTTTGATGGCTCCATGTAGGTCTCTCAATTGTTTATGAAATTTCAGTGGTCTGAGAAGTCTAAATGACTGTAAATAACCATTGTACTCCACTAAGCTTTTTTCCCCACAGGAAAATTAAAATTCAAAACTATTTACTAAAAACCACTGTAAAATTAACTACAAAGCAGTAACCGCAGTTACCTTATAGTGAGTGTCTACCACTGTCTTATGCTTCATATGCGTCCTCTAATTTTACCCTCACAAAGATTCAGTGAGGAGGGTGGTACTCCCATTTTATAGATAAGGAAATTGAAACTTGTGTGAGGTCCCTTAAATGGCAAACTAAGATTCAAACCTACATTTGTCTGATTTTAAAGCCTCTTCTCTTAATCATTAGGCTATTTTACCTCCTTTTTATATATTCTAAGATAAATTAAACTGTTGAACTGAACAGTTTAGAAAATTTTAAATATTGAATAATTACACTTCAGTTTCTTGGTATGTCTAGTTATATGGGGTTCTGGCATAACTTGATGTCAAGAAAGTAGAAATAAAAGGGTTGGAGGAATGGGATGAGAAAAGAGCAGAAAAAATATCTACTTGTTTCCCACAGTTTCGGTCTTCTGAAAGTGCACTGATTAATTGTTATTTAAAGAGCCTAATTCAAAGAGTAGAAACTTATTGTATTCATAGATTTTCTTCCGATTAATAGAATAAGTATACTCTTACTAAAAATTTTAGAAACACTAATAAATATAAAAAAGTAAATCACTCAGAATCCTACTGCTCAGATAACCAGTATTAATGTTTTGGTATTTTCCATTATCTTTTTTCAATTGACAGACAGAGACAGAGAGAGATACAGAGAAACAGAGAGAACATGCACACACATGATGTTATAAAGTAAGCATTTCCCTATATTATTTAAAATCTCATATGAAAAGCATTACTTTAATGGCTGAGCAATATTTCATCCTGTTGATGCTCTAATTTATGGAATTATTTCCCAGTTGTTGGGCATTTAACTTGTTTTCAGGTTCCACTCTGCCTTTGTTATTTACCATGCTTTGGAGAAAATACTTGAGCATAATTTTGTTTTCCTCTAGATTTCTACAAGTGACATTCCTGAGTTAAAAGGTATGATGTGGCCAAAGGTATAAATTATGTCTTAGAAAGGTGCCTTTTTGAGCAGAACAAACCAGAACAAGGAAATATGGTTGGAAAACTTGCTCTGGGCAGGAACATTCCAGGGTCTTATTAACTGGTCTATGAATAAATTATTCCCTAACCTCCCATTAGAGCATTTTTCCTATTGGCTGACTAGAACTAATGTTGAGTGCTCCTAATAGTATGCTTCTGGAAAAATAGGAGAATTGCACTAGGTTACTCTTCATGTAAATCTCTTTCTCTTTTGTATTATTAATGTATTTTATTCTTTCTTAGAAAACAATAAATTAAAATCTTATAGTTAAAAAGAGTAAAAAGTTTAAAAATACATATTAAAATACTCGTGATTCTCAAACGTTAGCCTGCATCGAAATCACCTAGAGGGCTTGCAAGCACAAATTGCTGGGTTCCAGTTAGCAATCTGGAAAAAAAGTTGCAGATTTACATTTCTAGCAAGTCCCATTGCCAAACCCAAGTTTGTGTGCCCAACGACACGCAGTGAGACCAGACAAACTGAAATTTCAGAGTTTGAGCAGAGAAGGGTTGATTTGCAAGGGCTGAGCAAGGAGAACAGGCAGCTAGTACTTCAAAAGCCCAAATTTTCTGATTGTGTTCTAAGAGGTGTTTGAATAGGCAAAACTTTGGGGGGGAGAACTGCAGGATGTGTGACCTTTCTCTGATTGGTTGATGGTGAGGTAACAGGGTGATGTCCCAGGAACTTCAACCATCAGCCTTCCAGTTCCAACCAATCTGAGGTCCACCTGCTTATGCTCAGCCTGAAGTTGCTGTCCTCCACCTGTACTGGGGCCTTAGTTCCTGTGGAAGAACTATCAGATTGTTATGTGTATCCCTTGAGGAGGAACCAGGACCCTGCCCCACTTCTGCACTATTGTTTCTTGACTACCTTTCCTTTGTTTCTACATTCCCTCACTCTTCTAGTTAATAACTGTTTGAATATGCCCTTTGGAACTCAGAGAAGGTCTAGGAGTCTGAAAACTTCTTCAGCAGACAAGAAATGGGGGACCCAGAAAAGCATCTGTACTCGGGAGGGCCGCATAGGGCCCTGTTCAGTTTTGCTCCCAGATGATGATGATATTGCTGGTCCAGGGACCACACTGAGAACCACTGGGATTTACAAATGGATCTTTTAAGCCTTGATTAAAAAATCTTTGGTATCAGCATCAATTTATTTTAAAATTCAACTGATAATTCTGATGCAGCAGGGTTGAGAATCACTGGTATATGCAATTAACCAAGTTATAAAAGATGAAAATTTGTAGTAAAAGTCAAGATTTTAAAAGGCTGAGGTGGAGAAGAATAATGCACTGAATTTAAGAGCCAGGACTGGTTTCTAGCTTTCTGGTCTATCCCTATGTGTAAACAGTGTAAATTCCTTTGGGAAAATAATTCAAAATCTGAGATCTTCTATAAAACAAGGACATCATAAGATAATCACCAGTGTACTTTCTAACAAAAATTTTGTGATATACCTTTTTTAGGTGGCATTTCATGTTGTTAGAAATGATGTGCTATAACATTTACTAATATAAACATATATATAAACATAAATTTAATGGTATTACTTAGCATTATCTTGTTAAAGACCAAGTGCTTGAGGTGAGATGGGGACACCTATACAATAGTGATTGTTTAATAGCAAGTCGTTAATCACAGTGTTCAGTAGGTGGCAGTAAAACCTTTCATAAATGTGTGCTTACTGGTAAATACTTGTTTTCTTTATAGAGTCCTTGGAGCTTTGTTTATTTGTTAATTTTTTTTTTCCTTTTTCTGTTTTGGGCATGTTACAGAGGTCGCTTTAGTTGTCACTCTGTAATCATTTTTAGAATTAAATTCGTTTCTGTTTTAACTTTCATTATAGATTTTTCAAATATATAGAAAAAAAGAACTTGCTTTTATTAACCACTCAGCTTCAGCAATTACCAACATTACGCTCTTGTTCTAGTTATATCTATCCCTTTCGTCCGCATACTACTCTCCTGCTTGTCCTCCTCCTTGCTAGAATAATTAAAAGCAGGTCCCATATATCATATCACTCAACCTGTAAGAGTTTTAAGAGTAATCAAGCTATAATTAACAAGAAGATTTTAGGTCCATTTTTCAGAACCCATTGTTTTTGTGTTCTACTCTGGCTGTTGAAGGCATTTAAGTTTTTTGGACTGCATTTTTTGCATAATGGGCAAAACACCTATTCCTAGTGCTTTGAGAAGTTAGAGTACATAGTAACATAATTAGCCACAAAAGGTTGTATATAAATGTCAATACTTTAAAAAACAAGAAGGAAGAAGTTAGTATCTTCCGTTAAATTGTTTTTGAATCAAAATATAAAATTAGAAATATAACTATTATAAAGAATAGGTTGAAGTAATATTCAATTTTCATGTGAAGATATCGAAAGGAATAAAAAGTTTTACTGTATTTTATTAAAAAAATAGAAGCACATTAAATAAAGTAAGCAAGTAAAGAAAGGAAGAACACAAAGAATTTAAAGGAAACAATGACCCATAATTCCTTGAATAAACACTTAACATTTTGTTATACTTTCTTTTTTCCTTCTTCCCGGTGGAGGCCTCCTTTTCCCTCGGAAGTAACATGGTTGTGACCATGTTGGGCCTAGAGTAGGATGGGAGATACCTTGGCTTTGGAGGTTTCCCATGCTTCCAACTCTTTAGTCACTTTTATCTGAAAAAAGCCAACCAAAAGCAATTTTCAAGTATTTGCTAAATGAAAGGCCTAAGATTTTCTGTATCTCATTATATCTTACATAAAACTTTATAACATTGTTTCCCAAATTGGTACTTTACTGAAAATTAATTTATATGAATTTTAAATTAAATAGAATAACCCAGTGTTTTCCAAAGGGCCACAAGTATACCATTAGTGGCAAGAAATACCAAGAAATGAATTTCGATGGTAAATGAACCACATCTTAAAATTAATAGTTAAGAATGTCTCTGATATATTATCGGAAAATAGGACTAGCACGTGAAGACTGTGATTTCCTGGATATCATTGCCTAGGATGATATTGCCAAGGTGATTCTTTGTAAAGTCTATTTTAGAATGTTAAGTAAATTTTATTAATATATAAATTATATAAACTGCTTTCCAAAGTGGTTATACTGTTTTGGATTCCCTCCAGTAATGCTTAAGGGTCCCAGTTTCTCCACATGCTTGTCAACACTCGGAACTGTCTTTTTTATTATAGCCATTCTAGTGAGTGTGTAGTAGTCATACATGTTTTAATTTGAAAATTAAATTTTTTTTCTTAGCAAAATTTCTTTTGCTAAGAAAATATTTGGGGATAAGTTACAGTTTTAAATGTGTGCGACTGGGAAGATGGAGTATGTTTATACTGTGAAGCTCCAGAAGTAGAGGTAGAACTAACATAGTCTTTATAGAGAAGCAAATTCTGGCAAAAAGTTAAGCCAGAGTTAAGTGCTATGGACTCTTGCAAAGTTGTAGTGACTTTTTATTGAATGTATTTACATCCAGGTGTGTCAGTGTTCCCTCAGGTACAGTTAACAGAAATTAAAGAGGAAATGTAATATAAGTATATAGAATGATTCACAGAATCTAAGGAAAAGTTCATCAACTGGTACTTGATTGGATAGGATGCACCCAGCTTAAGAGATCTAAGCAGCAGGAACCAGTGGGCAGCTTCCTTAGAGAGCTGTTGTCAAAGTGAATCAGCTCTGTTGTTTGACCCTCTGTTACTCAAGATTTAAATTTTAAGAAGAGAGAGTCTGCTTGGTCTAGTTTAGTCTAAACGCCCACTCCTTGGTTAGGAGAAGGCAGAATTGATCATCTCACCAGAATTGCATGCAGTAGGGTAGAAGAAATTGCCCAGAGCAATACTGAAATACCTTTACCAAAAGAAGGGTGTTAGGCAGGCAAGACCAATAGATGCCCAGTATGCCAGGTCACTACCTCTGATGAATGCCTAGGAAGAATTAGTAGCAATGGTAGGAAGGTCAACAAATCTCTAAGAGTCACTCATTCCTTGAATATTTATTAAATATCTCCATCTATGATTTCTATAAATCAATAACTATTTCTTTGAACTAAAAGTATTTACTTTGTTACTCTAAAAGTATTTTTATGTACATAGCAAATATTCTTTGAATGCAAAAATAATGTTGCCCATTTATTGTTTTGGAGGGGAGAAATGTCAATTTCATTTTATTAAACATAAATAGAAAGACATGAACAGATTCCCATGGAAAAAAGATTCAATCAGAACAAAACTTCTGTGATTCTCACTCAGCCTCCCTGGTGGCCCTGTATGGATCATCTATGCTTGTACAAGTTATGTTCCTGCATTTACACAGTTGACTGCCTGTTGGCATGTGTAAGTTTTTCATATTTAAAAACAGATGGTATGAGCAAGTAGTGCTTTAAGGTAGTTGCTAAAATAGTATCGTGACTAAGAGCATGGACCCTAGAGACAAGCTGAGGATTCAGGCTCTAGCTCTGTGGCGTAGCTGTACATTGTTGGTGTTGCCCAACATCTTTTATTGACTTACAGCATAAGTTCAGAAATGGGGATTCAGCCTGATGAGTTTTCCCAAAGTGAGCATGTACCTCGTGTATGGATCAAAAAGTAGATAATACCAACACTTCAGGAACCCCGTTGTTCCCTCCTTGAAAACTGCTCCCATTCAGGTAACCACTACCGTGACTTCTAAGGCCATATATTTCTTATTCTTGTTTTTAAACTTTACCTAATGGAATAATAATTACTATATGTATTTTTGGGCTGAGGTCCAGGTTCATTCAATATGTTTATGAAATTCATCCGTATTGAGTATATTTGTATTTTGTTCAATCTCATTGCTGTTTAATATTCCATTGTGTGAATGTACCATGATTTATCCATTCTACTGTTGATGGACATGTGGATCCTTTACAGCTTGGAGTTTTACAAATAATGCTGTTATGAATATTCTTATACATGTCTTCTGGTGAAGTTTTAGGGCTATTACAAGTAATGTTACTTATTAACATTCTTTTTCACTTCTTTTGGTGAACATATATATGCATTCTGTTAGATATACACCTAAGAGTGAAACTGCTGGATCATGTTAGGTATATATTCATATTTAGTAGATAATGCTTTGTAATTTTCTGAAGTAGTTGTACCAATATAACTTCCAACAGTATATATAAGAATTCCAACTAAATCATATCTTCGCCAATAATTGGTTTATCTTTTTCATTTTCACCATTTTTCTGAATGTGACATTGTCCAGTAATTTTTGAAGAGTAAAAAATCCCATTAGTGAGGGAGACAGAATTTAGGATATCACTCTCCACTGGCTACAGTTGGCTCTTAGGTTGGGTGGAAGCCTGGTTGGGCACACCTGTCCTAGGAGTGAGGGGGTGTTGGCATGTCAGTTCCTGAGTTTTCTTCTAGGGCTATTTCCAAGCCTGGCTCTTGCAGGCTCTCCCCTGCCCCAGCCCAGGCCTGCCCTTCTCCACTATCCCCTCCCTGCATCTGGGCCCACATACCCTTTGGGAAAAGGGAGCACCTGAGAAACAATACAGGGGCTTGTCTCTTGAATCTTGGCCACTGGTCTGGGCAGAGACTGGAGTGGGAGCCACAAGGGTCAGATAGTTTTCCCAGGAGAAGCCCTGTGCCTTCTTTCCTCCCAGGGTCACCATCTTCCTGGCTCCTCCTGCCTGTGCCCTCTTGGGCCTCCCAGCCCCGTATGTCTTCACTGCTGTTTGTATTAAAAGCCTCTGTTTTATTCCTGTCCAAAAAAAAAAAAAAATTATATGGTGATCTAGAGTTTTATGGGATTTATGAAATAACTTTTTTGTTAAAAAAAATTAAAAGAAATGGAAGAAATCAATTATTTTCTGACTCTAACAAGTTACTGTCTTCTGGGGGAGGGATTAATTTTGTTTGGATTATCCTATATAATAAAGTGCCCTCCGTCAGACTCTAGACCCTGGTTTTGAACATTACCCACTCTATATCTAAGTCCCGTGTTCGGTAAAATTGGGTGTATAACGTTTTAAAATTACTGTTTCTGACGTATTATGCAATTTCAAGTATTACTATTCTTAACCTAGATCGGGGACTACAGATTCATGGTTCACATTCCGTCATCCCCCATTTCCAACCAGGCAGATTATGACAGATGGTGTGACTCCAGAATGCTTTGCCGCTGATTTCTGTGTGGTCTCAGATTTTTTCCCCTCAATATAGCCCGCCACATAGTCACCCTGTTGAACAAAAGTGTGATGGAAAATTAAAACACTCTTTTCATCCTGTACCTCAAGGTATGAGGTAATCAGCTGAGTCTTAACATTTTCTCAAGTATTGCCATTGTTAGTTGGCCCTGTGTAAGACAGACAGAAATGTGACTCATTCTTAGAAAGGGATCATTTAAATCTATTCCTTAGTCATGCTGACTAAGGAGCTGGCTTACTTTTACTTTATTCTTGTTTAGTTTAAAAAATTTTGTTTTCCTTTCTATTTTAGTATGTAATTGATTTTTTTTTTCATTTGGGACCCAGAAAAATTCTGAGAAGTTTGCTGCAGCTTCATAGGTCAAAGTAAGTTAGAGAAAATGATTTGAAAGAGGAGGAAGGATGATAAAGACACAGGGTTACACATGAATGCTGACAGTTTTGGGGGTTGGGGGACCTTTAAAGGCCTATCTGGTCTATTTGGTATTGATTATGATATGATATGTATTGATTATAGCTTGTCACTTGAAATTAAAATTAAAAGTAATTTATGGTAGTGAATTACAAGTAGCATTTTTCAGGGTGGCAATTTAAAAAATGAGTTGCTGCTTCTAAAGTTTTGGCCAAGATAAGATGATAAAGCTGATGATTAAAACCTAAGATAAAAGACAATTAAAACCTGAGGGGAATAAAGAAGGAAGGAGGGTTGGATGACAAAATAAGGGTTTAGTGTTATAGATGAAACCAGGAGATAAGTTTTAGCAGTAGTAGATTATGCTAATGTCATATTCTCAGCTTCAACCCTTACTGAGTATGTTACTTTGAGCATTCACTTGCCTTGTGAGCCTTAATCTTTTTGGCTGTAGCATAATCATAAGAAAGGTCACCTTTATTAACTCAAGAGTGTTGTGAAGACTAATCAGGTATTATAAATGAATTACTTTATAAAGTTAAGGTCCAATCAGCTGCTGTTATTATAAATACTAGAACAATCCGTGAGCCTCAACACATAAATAGCTCAAACTAGATTACAAAAAAAATTCTAGCTTTCCTTTTCTGCTCATAATGGAGTAACATATACCAGACTTGCCCTCTACCTGTGAACACCTAGAAAAGTGGACAAAATACATGAAGCAACTCTGTTCTGACACTGGAAAACATGCAGTACAGGACTGTACTCTCTGAATGGATGGGGAAAAAAGAGTCATGCGAAAGCCTCAGCATTCTGCCTGGTGTCACTTTCTAGACCCTGCATAGGAAAAGGGAAACCAAGGGAAGCATGGCAGTCTCTGAATAGAAGACACTGAGACCAGATTTGGGGAAGGCTGTGGCAGCTTCAGTTTGTGAGGCATGGCACCAGAGATAGAAGAGCTGTGCCTAGAAGCTCCAGGAATCTGCAGGAGGGTTTCACTGAGACTTTTCCTGTGTGCTAAAGTGCACATGCATAGAGTGAAATGCCACAAGGCTAGACTAAAAGGAGTTACTGAGGAACTATAAGTTGAACAATTCCCAGAAGTTACATGTAGCTAAGAGACATTTGAGTTTTGACCACCAGAGTGGCAGGACCTTATTAAAAATCGTGGGCATTCAGTAGATAGCCCAGGGTTGTACCTTCGAATCGGGTTAAAAGAGCTCTAGAGTAAAGGCTACTCTGGACCACCAATGACAAATTAAAAACAATCTCAAAGGATCAAACTGATTGGCTAGTAACTTAACTGCCAGTCAAATTCAACACTCTTTGAATGCAGAAGCAAAATACAGAATTTTAAGAACACAGCATTTATGGTGTTTGGTACCCAATAAAAATTATGACATACAAATAAGCAGGAAAATGAGGGGAAAAAATAAATCAATAGAGACTGACTCCAAAGTTATGGAGATGAATGAAGTAGCCGATAAGGGCTTTAAAAACAACTATGGTAAATATGTTCACAAATACAATGGAACACATGAGCATAATGAGGAGAGAAATGGAAGACATTTAAAAAAAGACAAAGGGAACTTCAGGGCTGCAGTGCAATTTAGAAATGCAATATCTGAATGGAAAATTCACCTATGGGTTTAGCTGATTAGACACCACAGAAGAAAAGAAGTGTGAACTTGAAGATACTGCAATAGAAACTATACAAATTGAGGTACAGAATGAAAATAACAATAGTAATTAAAAGACCAGATCCTTAGTGACTGAGAATTATTCAAAGTGATCTAACATGGATAATTGGAGTACCTGAAAAGGGCAGGCGAGAGGAGCCTGAAAATATATTTGAAGGAATAATGGCTTAATTTTTAACAAACAGGATAAAAATTATGATTTCTAAATCTAAGAAAACAAATTCCAAGTTGGATAATTGAAAGGAAAACTATTCTAAGGCATATTATATTCAATTTGTTGAGAACCAGTGATAAAGTAAAACTCTTAAAAGCAGCCAGAGGAAAAAGAAACATTAAATACAGGAGTGCCAAGGTAAGAATTACTGATGATTTCTTGTCAGAAATAATGCAAGGCAAACAGGGAATGGAATGATAATTTTAACATGCTTAAAAAAAAGTTAACTTAGGGTTCTGTTAAGTGAAAATAACCTTCAAAAATGAGAACAACATAAAGATGATTTTTTGACAAATAGAAGCACAGTGAATTTATTTTCAGCAGACCTGAATTACAAGAAATGTTAAAGGAAGTCCTTTGGAGGAAGAAAACTGCTATCAGTACAAACCCACTTCCATACAAATGAATGAAGAATGCCAGAAATGGTAAATATGTGGGAAAATACAAAAATGCTTTCCTAATTTTTATCATTTCTTTAAAAAATAACCTTTTTAAAAGCAAATGTAATAACTGTGTGTGGTGGGGTTTATAACAATTTGAAGTGAAATATGAAATAGCACAAATGGTGTGATATACATGGCTCATTTCAGTTGGGTGTAGTTTTCTGTATTCATCTAGTATTTTTAGTGGATGTAATCACATGTGAAATCAAAAGTCAAGTTAATATTAAAATTTTTTACTATTGTGTTGGAACAAGTTTGCATTTTCAAAAACAAGCATTGTTGAAGAACTGACTATATAGTTCACTGAGTATGACATAAGTTTACATCCATGTGACCATGATGAAAATCAAGGTACAGAACATTTCCCTTACCGCCCAAAGATTAGTTGTTCAGTTTGTACTGATTTTTGCCTTCAGCTCCAAGCAACAATAAATTTGTGTTCTGTCACTATAGTTTTGCTTGCTGTGGAATTTCACATGAATGGATCAAACACTGTGATATATATGTTTTAACACTTTAAAATTCATCCATCTTGCTGCATGTATCAATAGAGCATTTTTTGTTTTGCTGAAATATTTTCCATTGTATAGATATACCAAATGTATTTATCCATTCATTCACCTGTTGATGGGTATTTGTGTTGTTTCCATTTTCTGGCTATTATGAATAAAATTTCTATGAACATTAATGTACACGCCTTTTTTGGTGGACATTTGCTTTCTTCTCCCTTGAATAAATAATGGAACTGCTAGGTCCTATGGTAAGTAACAGCTTTCATAAGAAACAACCAAATGGGTCTCCAAAGTGGTTGTACCATTTTATACCCCCACCAGCAATGTCTGAAAGTTGAAATTGCTTCATATCCTCCGGAATACTTGGATTTTTAATGTTTAATTTTAGCTCTTCTAGTGGGTGTGTAGTGGTTCTCATTGTGATTTTAATTTGCATTTCCCTGGTGACTACTAATGTTGAGCTTCTTTTTATGTGCTAATTAGCTATTCTTCTATCTCCTTTGGTAATTAGTACAAAGTATCTATTCAAATCTTTTGCTCTTTTGAAAAATCAGATTCTTTGTCTTCTTATTGAATTGTAAAGGTACTTTATATTATCTGGTTTCAAGCCCTTTGTCAAATATATGTGTTGAAAATATTTTCTTCCAGTTGAGGACTGACTTCATTTTCTTAGTTGTATCTTTCAAAGAGCAGAATTTTATTATTTTAAAGTCTATTTTATAATTTTAAAGTCTATTTTATTGATATTTCTTGTATGGTTAGTGCTTTCTATGTCCTAATATATCTTTCCCCTCATAAAAGTTGCAAAATTTTTCTTCTGTATTTTCCTCTACTACATTTCTTTTATAAGGTTAATAAGTTAAATCCAACTGCCCCAGCACCATTTGTTAAAAAGACCGTCTATTTCCCTAGACTTGGTATCTTGGTCAAAAATTTATTAACCATATATGTGTGGATCTATTGTTGAACTCTCTATTTTGTCCCACTGATCTATTTGTCTTTCATTATATTAATACCACACTGTCCTAATAACTAATTTTTGGTAAGTGTTAAAGTCAGAAAATGTAAGCACTCCAACTTTGTTCTTTTTTAAAAAATTTGTTCTGGCTGTTTTAGGTCATTTGTATTCCTATAAAAATTTTAGAATCAACTTGTCAATTTCTACAAAAAGGGTTTCTGGGATTTTGATTGAGATTTCATTGAATCTATATTCTAATGTAGAGAGAACTGGTACCTTAATAATACTGAGCCTTCTTCCATGACCGGTACATCTCTCATCTTACTTAAATCTTCTTTAATGGCTCTCAGCAAGTTTAAGGAAATTCCTTTCTATGCCTAATTTGCTGACAATTTTTGTTGTTGTTGTTCATGAGTAGGTGATAAATTTTATCAAGTGCTCTTTCTGAATCCATGTAGAGAACCATGTGGACTTTCTTTTTTAGTCTGGCTTATTTTCCAAAGGTTAGACCAACCTTCCTTTACTGGGATAAATCCCCCTTGGTCATGATGCATTATCCTTTTTATATGTTGCTCATTTTGATTTGATAATATTTTATGAGGAGCTTTTCCGACTAGGCTCAGGAGGGAGATCAGTTTTAATTTTCTTTTCTTGTAATAGCTTTACTTTGGTATCAGGGTAATGATGAACTCATACTGAGTTGAGTAGTCCCTCTATTTTCTTAAACTTTCTGTGATACAACTATTATGTCTTCCTCAAACGTTGGATACAATTCACCAGTCAGTGCATCTGTAGCTAGGGTATTTTTTTGTGGGAAGACTGAAGTCATTAATTCCATTTATTCAAATGATACCGGGCTATTCAGATATTTAATTTTGTGTATGTGTGCCAGCTTTGGTTTTGTAAATTTTGGCTAACAAGGACTTGATCTGTTTCTTCTAAGTTGTCAAATTTATTTCAGTAAATATGTTTAGTATATCCCTTTATTATTCTTTTAGTATATATAGAATCTATGGTGGTATGCTTCTTTGATTTCTATACTGGTAATTCATGTCTCTGGGCTTTTTTTTCTTGATTCTTCTAAGCTAGTTTATTTTATTGATCTTTTTAAAAAGTTAGCTTTAGATTCATTGATCTTTCTCTTTGTGCATTTTATTTTTAATTGGAATTTTATAGCAGCTTTATTAAGATATAATTCACATCCCATATAATTCACCCACTTAAAGTATAGATTCAGGGTTGTTTGCTTGTTTTGTTTTTTTAGTGTATTCAGAGTTGTACAACCATCACCATAATGAATCTGAGAACATTTTCATAACCCCAAGAAGAAATCTATCCAGTCATTCTTCATTTTTCCAACATACCCTCCCCCAGCCCTAGGCAACCACTAAACTCTATCTCTGTGAATTTGTCTATTCTGGACATTCCATATAAATGGAATCATATGTGGTCTTTTGTGACTGGGTTCTTTCACTTAGCATAATGTTTTCAAGATCTATCTATGCTTATAGCATGTATCAGTGCTTCATTTATTTTTATTATTGAATAATAGTCTATTGTATGGCTACATCACATTTTGTTTAACCATTCGTCAACTGATGAACATTTGGATTGTTTCCATTATTTGACTGTTGTGAACAATGGTACTATGTTATTTGTGTACAAGTTTTTTGTGGACATATGTTTTTATTTCACCGAGTATATACCTGACAGTGGAATTGCTGGGCCAAATGTTAACTCTGTTTAATCTTTGGAGGATATTCTAGGCTGTTTTCCAAGGTGGCTGTATCATATTCCTACCAGCAGCGTGTGAGCATTCCAGTTTCTCCACATCATTACCAGCACTTGTCATTAATCTGTCTTTTGGATTATAGCCATCCTAGTGGATGTGAATTGGTATCTTACTATGGTTTTGATTTGCATTTCCCTGATGGCTAAAGATGTGCTTTTTCTCCTCAGCTAGAGTTTTGCTAGAATCTGTGGTGGTTGTGGAATCTAGAGGTTGTGTTGAATTTGTAGATCAATTTGAAGAGTATTTCTATCTTAATAATATTAAGTTTTTCTGTCTATGAATACAGAATGCATTTCCATTTATTTAGGTCTTTATTTTCTTCAGTGATATGTTGTAGTTTTTGCTGCACAAGACTTGCACTTCTGTCAAATTTATTCGTAAGTATTTTCTTTTTGATGTTCTTATGAATGGAATCATTTTTTCAATTTCACTTTTGGATTATTCATTGGTATTGTATAGACCTACAATTGACTTTTGTATTTGTGTATTGCTCTTGTATTCAGTAACCTTGTTGAACTCAATATTACTCTTAATTGTATGTGTGTGTGTGTGTGCGTGTGTGTGTATTCCTTAGGATTTTCTTTATTCAGGATCATTCTATATGTCATCTGTGAATAGACATAATTTTGCTTTTTTTTTTGCAATATAGATGCTTTTTATTTCATTTTTTTCCTCTAATCTGTCTGACTAGAAACTACAGTACAGTGTTGAATAGAAATGCCAAGAGGGGACATCCTTGCCTTGTATCTGATATTAGGAGAAAGGCACTCAATTTTTCGTCATTAAGTATGATTAGCTGAGTGTTTTTGTAGATGCCCTTTATTAAATGTTGAGGAAGTTTCCTTCTATTCTTAGTTTCTTGAGTATTTTTATTATGAACTAATGTTGAAAATTTGTAAAGGCTTGTTCTGCATCTATTGTGATGATTCTGTGGGAATTGTCCTTTATTCTATTGACATGCCATATTCATTGGTTTTTGGATGTTAAGTCAACCTTGCATTTTTGAGATAAATCCCTCTTGATTATGTTGTATAATCCTGTTTATTTATGTATTGCTGGATTCAGTTTGCTAGTATTGTGTTGAGCAATTTTGCTTCTATATTCAGAGGAAATACTGGTATGTAGTTTTCTTTCTTGTGAAATCTTTGAGTGGTTTTGGTATTGGGGTAATACTGGCCTCTTAGGATGAGTTGGGAAATGCTCTGTCTTCTATTTTTATGACAGTTTGTGACAAGTTATTGTTTAAAAAAATACTCGGTTGAATTAACCAGTGAAGCCATCTAGGTCTGAGCTTTTCTTCTAGGTAATTTTTTATTTCTAATTTAATATCTTTATTTGTTCTAGGTCTATTTGGATTTTCTTTTACTTCTTAAGTTAGTTTGGTAGTTTGTGCCTTTTGAGGAATTTGTCCATTTCATCTAAGTTACCTAATTTGTTGCCATACACTTGTTCATAGTATTCCCTTATTATCCTTTTCTGTATGGTCAATAGTGATGTGTTTAAAGTTTGTCAGTTTTATTGATTTTTTCAAAGAACCAAGGTTTGGTTTCATTAGTTGTCTCTGTTATTTTTCTATTCTCTATTTGATTTATTACTACTCTAATCTATTATGTCCCTCCTTCTGCTTGCTATAGGTTTAATTTACTCTTGTTTTTCTAATGTCTTAAGGTGGTAGTTTAGGTTATTGATTTGATATCCTTTTTCTTTTTTAATGTAGGCATTTAAACTTTCACTTCAGCTGTATACCATAAGTTTTAGTATGTTGTGTTTTCATTTTCATTCATCTCAAAGTATTTTCTTCTTTGACCCATTGGTTATTTAGTAGTGTGTTATTTAATTTCTATATCTTTGTTAGTTTCCTAAATTTTCTTGTTATTAATTTTTAATTTCAATTGTAGTAGTTGGAGAACGCAGTTGGTATGATTTCAATCCTTTTAAATTTATTGAGGTTTGTCATATGGTCTGTCCTAGAGAGTGCTGTACGTGTACTTGCTGAGTAGAGAGTTCTGTGTCTTTTAGTTCTAACTGGTTTAAGGTTGTTAAAATGTGCTACCTTTTTATTAGGTAATATCTTTTTTCCCCCTCCAGCTCCTCCTCCCCCTTCTTCCCCTCTCCATTCTCCCTTTCCCTCCTCCTGTTCTTTTGTTTTTGTGTGTGTGAATGACAGTCTTCATTATTCTTCTAACCTCGTTTTCCCTCTGGCTCCTTCTTTTTTTGTTGAGGGAATTTGTATTGCATTATGATTTTTAGGACTACTTGGGCTGAGTTATGGAAGAACTGATTGTATGCTTAAAATGGGCACTTTATTAAAATATACCTCAGTAAAGTTGATTAAAAAAGAAATTAATGATTCTGGGTAGAAGTTATTTAAGATTATAAATTATAGTTTCTTAGAGTAACAGATTATTGAACAGAAAGATTTTGAAAACTTACTCTCTTATACGAGATTTTTAAAAGTCTATCACACCCTTTTCTGATGGGTATTTAAATCTATTTTTCTACTTCCATGTAAATGGAAGTCTTGTCATATAAATCCAGTTTTTACCCACAAAGTTTGGATTATTTTTTACTCTTAAATTGTTTAGTAAAATGCTCTGCCTTTATTATTATTAAATTTTAAAAAACTTACTGATGATTGGCAGTATCTGACCTTAAAATTCTAGCCGTCAACCACGTCATGCTAAGAGAGTGTATTTGCCAGCAATTGCTCTTTAATCCAAAATACAATGTTCCCTTTATGTTCATTTTAAAAGAAAGGGTTGATTTCAACTTTTACTCTTCTCCCAATATTGCCTGCAAAGTAGAAAGTAATTTTGCATTGATTAAAAGCCTAAATTAACCATTAAAAAAAGCAGGTGGACTTGTCAAGTCATCTCAATGGATTCATTGAGAATTCAAAGAAATAATAAATCAGAGCCTTCATTACATGTCTTTAGCTTGGAAAAAATCCATTTACAAGAGAAAGCTACTCATTTAACAAATATGTGTTCCCATGGGAAAATGATGTTTGAGTATACCAATGATAACCCTCAACATTCTAAAAGAATAAAATGCAATAGAGTGAAACCCTTTGAGTGCTTACTAAAAGTAAAGCATGTTGTGAATTTTGTTTAACAATAGTTTATAATTTTGAAGGCACTTTTTTGAGACTTAATAGCCAAGTTTTATTATTAAGGTCAATAAACATCATTGAGCTTCTAGTTGTGAGAACTAAAATGGTAGGGGTGAGTGAATAATGCTGTCATTGTTTTTCCAGATGTTTATTTTAATAGATCTGTCTTGGATGATTAATTCTAGGTGATATTGATAAGCTCCTGATTTGGTGATAGCTTGAAATAGTGATATATGTAAAAATGAATGAATATTCTCTAAAAACACACATCTTGTCAAAAGAGTGAGCTGATTTTGTTAATAAATTTTATCTTAAACATATAGTCTAGATGTAAGTTAGGGAACCTTCACTCTGTTGTTTTGTCATCAGATGCTGTTCTTCCTTTATAGTGCTTATTACAATTTGTGTGTTCATTTATTTAATATCTGTGTCCCATGTGTGACTCTCATGTAGATATTTTTACCACTATATATCCAGTTCCTAGAACCATGCCTGGTGTGTACTATACCCTCTGAAAAAACCTGTAGTATGTACTCTTAAAAAAATTGAATGGTCAAATAAAATGTCAAGAGACCTATCTTGAAATCTAGTCTTAACTCCATTCTGACTTAAGAAATAACTTGAGCAAGCCACTTACCATCTTCCTGCCTTTTTTCCCTTCTGTAGTTTAGTGACAATGATACTTGCTTATAATACATTACATCTCTATAATATTCAAGACATTTTCACAACAGTTACTGAATGATTACTGTGTGCCAGGTACACTTCTAGGTATTACAGATACAGCAGTGAACCCCAAAAGACAGAAATCTGTGACTTCATTGAGCTTATATCCTACTGAAATCTGTTTTGTTTTGGTCCTCACAATACTCCTGTGAAGTGGGTAGGACTGATAGATACTCTTAATTTACTAATGTGGAAATAGAGACTTGAAGTTAAGTATTTACTCCAGATAAATCAGCTAGTGAGTCCAAGAACCAGATATTTTATGTCTAGTGCTTTTCCTTCCTCCCCGAACTCCTCAGCTATCATGTAGGAATTTTTTGAGGAAAAGTAAGATCCAATTTATTCAACATCTTCTGTAAATATACTGCATAAATACAAAATGATGGCATGATTCAGGTTTTAAAATGACTTTAAAAACTATGGCATTTCAAGACACCTTAAATCCAAAGGAAATGTAAAATTTAAGCCTGAACTTTGTTTTGATACGGCCTGTTGTTATTTTTGTAACACCTGACTCTTGTACCTATACCCTTGGCTGTCAGTGCTGGGGCTTCCTGTTGTTAAGTGATCTTATACTGTACATTAGCATGGAAATCTGGACAGTGCCCATAGTGGATAACATATTAGTTGCTAAGCAAGGGAAACTATTATGCCATCTGCTGCCTCTTATAAGGTGTGTTATTACCCAACTCATTTTCTGAATCAGCATACCAAAGGCACCATAAGTAATGTAAGCTATAGTGGCTTGCACATTTTTTAACTAAATAAGCAGTTTATAAGGAAAAAACAACTGTTCCTCTTCTCAATTTTAATGGCTGCCATGGAAAATTATTTCTATCCTTCAAACTTTGTTTTTATGGGATAATCTTTTATTAGACCATCAGATAGCCCATATTCAACTTAAAGAAGTTTTCTTTGTAATGAATTTGTAACAGTTTTTTAGCATTGATAGTAAGCTACTAATGGAAAATCTGGTATTTATTTTAATTTAAGCACTTTAAATTCTAAAAAGCATGAAATGTCCCCAAATATGCTGAGGCTTGCATAGAGGAACCTAGAAAAATACATCTATTTGACAGAAATGACAAAGTAATTTCTTTATAAATATGCTCTAAAAGCCATACATTTGCTATAATTTTGTTTGACCTTTTATCCTACTAAAGGATTAGATTTCAGTAGAAAAACACTTTTCAAAGTGTGTTGCTTGAGTGTGTTTCTTAAAATACTAACAAATATCTGTGGGAGAAAAGGAAGATTTCTGTAGTCAAGTATGATGAACATGCTAGCTGAAAGAGCCTTCTTCATGAGCAGATGTCTCAGAGCCTTTAATATGGTAATATGTTGCTGTGTATTATCATCTTTAGTGGGCAATGTTTTTCCCAGCATTTTGCCACAGAATTTTTTTTTTCCCTTAGGAGTATCTTACGGAATTAATGTTCTGCAAAACATAGTTTGGGAAACACTGCCTTAGAAAATATGTTGGTATTTGCATGATAGCCTATGAAGTCTGTATTTGTTACAGGTTGCTCCTCAGTCCTCTTTTTCCTCTGGGCATTCTCAGTTGTACCCAGTGCTTTAAACACAACATGTAGTCTGATGATCGTCAAATGTGTAAATTCACCAGCTCTGTCTCCTGAACTCCACATTCGTATATACATCTGGCTAGCCAACTTTTCCAGCTGGGTGTTGAGGCTTTCAAATTCAGTTATCCAAAATTGGACTATTCTTACATGTGCTCCTCTCCTATCTCTTTGAGGATCACTAGCATGCATTCAATTCCCAAGGTAGATACATGGGAGCCATCCTTAACTCTTGCCACTCATTGTCCTTTCTCATCCAACCATCAGCATGACCTAATGATCCTAAACTTTATATCTCTTCTATAAGCTCACTCAGATTATATCTAAGTTAGTTTAAGCTTTCATCATTTTACAAAGATTGCTGAAGGAATCCTTTAACTCAGCATTATTGAATAGAAATACAGTGTAAGCCACAAACCCAAGTCACATACATGTTTTTAAATTTTTTAATAGCCACATTAAAAACCGTAAGACAAAAGAGGAGAAATTAATTCTTATAATTTATTTTATTTAGCCCAATATATCCAAAATATTATTTCAACATGTAATCACTATAAAATTATTGGTGTGTATATATATATACACACCAATAATTTATATATATATATATATGTATGTATATATATATGTGTGTGTGTGTTTATATATATAAATTATTGACATATTTTACAGTATTTTTGCCCGCCTGGTGGAGTCCAGTGTTTTACACTTGCAGCCATCTCAGTTTGTCCTAGCCATATCTGAAGAGCTCAATAGCTACCTAGTGATGGCTATAATAATAGGACAGTACAGATTTAAGTAGTTTCACTTTCTGCAGCTTCTCCTGTTCCTACCTGTTCTTCCCAGTGTATCTGTATCAATTTTATTATTTCATTGTTTAAGATGTTTGGTTGGTTCCATGTTGCCTCAGCCTTCAAGATCCATGATAATCTGTACCTAACTCTCTAGCCTTGTCTCACTTAACCCCACCCTCAGTTCCATACGTAATGATATTTGTGGTGGTTTCCCGAAGATATCATGCTTTTTCTCCTCTAGCCTTTGTGCATGTGACTCCTATTTGGAATAATCCTTCCCAACCGCTTTGCCAGGTAATCTGTTCAGGTCTCAAACTAGATTTCACTTCTTTCAGGAAATCTTCCCTGAATGCAAAAGTCTGAACTAGGTGCTACACCTGTGAACTTTCACTGTACCATCTGCTTACCTAATATTAGTACTTATTGCATGTATTTTATTGTACTGCAATAACTCAACTCTAAGAGCTCAGGACTGTGTCTGTTCTTAATTCCATGATTTAACTAACTAGAGTGGAAGCTCCTTGAAGACCTGCTGTGTGGTCACTAAGTGATTTTTAAATGAAGGAATGGGAGAGGTAGAATAATGTAACAGTCAAAAGACCTTTGCCCCATTTCCTGTGGTGACATCATCAGTCCCTAAATCCCCACACCTGGAAGTATATTCATTCAGCAAGTATTTATTATTGTATGTGAGGCACTGGGCTAGGTATTTCCTTGCACGGTGGGAAATAGCCTGACTTATTGATCAAAAGTAATGTATGTTCTATTTATGTTACCTTACAGTATAGTACCCTAAATTACCATGTATTGAAAAAGTATCGTCAGTTAAAATTCTGTGACTACAAGAAACAGACCCAATTCTTTTTTAACAACAAAAGGTGATTTATGGGAAGGACACTGGAAGTAGGCCACAGAATAGAAGTACCAGACAACTAAACTTTAGGAAGCTTTGGAAAGGTCAAGAATCAAAATAACCAGATTTCTCAGCCTTAGAAGTTCACAGATATGGCTATCAAGTATGTTTCCATCAGCTGACTCAGGTAGGTCCTAGAGGTCTCTGCTTAAGAGTCAAATTCTTGGAAGAGAAAAACTGGCCCACAAGATAAAAAGAGAAAAAAAAAAGAAAACAAAACTGGCCTAGAATCACATATCTGCCTCTTAGGTCAAGGTCAGGGAGTAATTCTAGAAGAAGGAGGGGGAGTAGGAAAGCACTCCAGGAGGACAAAAACAGTACCTGCAGCAGCTACGAAAATGCCTCTCAGGGACGAAGGCTCTGGGGAAGGCATCTGAAGGGCTTAGCCAGCTTCTTAATGGTTATTATTTTAATCAACTATTTATCATGTAGATCCAATAATCCAAGTAAGAGTTCAGTCTTTGTAGCGGATTCATCCGTTTATGACTTGCATTTATTCTTTATTCAGACATAGAGGACCTATGCCAGATACTGATTGCTAAGCAGCAGGGTTATAAAGGTGAATTAAACATAGTTCCTGCCTTCAAAAAACTTGGTCTTGTATGAAAATAGTCATATATGGATAATATGGAAAAATTAGAATAAGCTTCATAGAAGAGGTTGGGCTAGGATGAACATTAATTTGCCCATTGGATAAGCAGTGGGTAAGAGTTCTAGAATTCCAACAGAGGGAATAGCAGATGAGCAGTTACCAAAACAAAAGAGGTACATATGTTTAAGAACTACATGTAATTCAGAATTTCGAGAATGTGGTGAGTTCTTATGTGTGTGTTGGGAGAGGTGTGGCAGAGGGAATGGTTAGTGATGAAACTGGATGGGCAGGCAGGAGGGAGATCATTACGCACTTGCAAACTAGGATCAGGGATTTAAATTTCATCTTGTGTACAACGGAGCTTCATGAGAGGAGTCCTGGGGAAGGAACTGTGGTGATCAGATTTCCATATTAAAATGAGCATCTGATAGCTATGTAATGAAAAGGTTGAAAGAAATTAAAGTCAGAGAAACTTGCTAAGTATTATATGGTAAAATTAAGGAGAAAGGTGGTAAGGCTTGAACATGGGCAGTGACAATTAGGGAAGGAGAGAAGGCAGTAGATAAAGAACATATTTAGGACATACTATAAAAACCTCTTATGATGTACGATTTTTCCTTAATTTTATTTTTTTGGTGTCAGTAACAGAGAATTGAATTCAAATAATAAAGGAATTCATTGGCTCACATACCTGGAAAATTCAGAGTAGGGCAGGTTTTAGGCTTGGCAGTGTCATTTTAAAAGTTTATGATCATCTTGTAATTCTGCTTTCCATAGTGTCAGATTATTTCAAGTTTGGTTTTCTTCCGGGTGACAAAATGACTGTAACAGGACTTAGCTCAGAAGAACACAAGATCCAGAAAGAGAAAGTGTGCTGGTGGCCTTTTGGAGGCTTTCTCAGAAGAGAGAGAAAGCCAAGTTATCACAGCCCATTCATGACCTAATCCTCATGGACAAGAAAATTTCATATTTTCCTAAACTAGTTTATCTGAACTTTGGCAAAGAGGATGAGTCTAGATCTGGGAATAGAGTCAGCTACCCACAAGCATAAGACCCTCAGGAATGGGGTGGACCCCACACTGCAAGCTTAGACAGGAGGAGATGAGTGCTGAGTAAGTCTACTCAGGAGAATGTCTACTCCTCCCCAAATATTGATAAAGGGATGCAGGATGGAGGGAAGGATTCTATATTTTTTTCTATTTTCTTCCATTCTCTCTTTCTTCCTACCTTTCTTTCTTTCATTGGAAATAATTAAGCATGTTTATTGGTTCATGTTTTCATTTGGATCTCACTGACAAGCATGAGGCTGAAGTGATACTGGCTATGTAGTTGAAGGAGCAAGGAAAAAAGGAAATGGGAGCAGCTGGTGAGTTAGCTAGAGATAGGAATTCACTATAAGTCCTTTTTTAAAACTCTTTTTCTCCCCAGCATCCAAGATTTGGGGAGTGCTTTTTTGTCTGTTTGTGTGTTTGAGATATTGAAATTACATGACTATACTGTAGGTCTGTTATGAAGTCAGAGCTCAACAATATAGGGAATGCATTCCTTTCCTTTCTACTAAGATTGCAAAGTGATACAGCAGGAACTTGTAAGCACACACTCAGATTTTACTTTGCAAGATAATGCTGAGGCAAGAATTTAGTTTTCTTGGATGGACCTCCAACCAACATGAAGTGAATGGCTCCATGAGATAGGGCTGAACTCTTGAGTCATAGTGCACGAAGTCCTAGCCATCAATGCATGAGACACAGTAACTCTTTGATTAAGCATGATAAGAACCATTCCTTTGAAGAAGTAAAGCATCAGCTTATCTTTGAAACTCTCAAACCAGTATTGTGACAGCTGATTCAGATGGCTAGGTGATCCCAAATTGCTGAGCCTTGTTTCTTCAACCAAAGATAGCATCAGAAATGAAGATGAATAAACATTGATCTATAACGTAAAATAGATGAGCCAGCCAGAGCAGACTGCCTTCTCTCTGGCGGGAGTGCTGCTCTCGCTGTGGTCCTGCTTTATAAGCTAGTCTTCTTGACAGCAGCCATCAAGTGAGAGTATGATGCAAAAGCGTGTATGGATCCTGCCAGCATCTATTGACCTAACACAATTCATTTTTCATCACTCACTTCCTGAGAAACAGAAACAAAGTCGGAATGATTGAGTGCCTTGAAAGAGTCAGTGTTTCCAGCTCTGGAAATACCCACTGCTTTGCTTCCCCATTTATTTCTCATCAGCAGATTTGCTTCAGCCGTTGTCTAGCAGTAGGGAGACCATTATTGCATGAAAATGTTCCATGACAGTGACATTCATTCAATTTTCTAAAGCTAAGCATGGACCCTGGACTTTCTGGACCCCTCTAAAAATATAACACAAGCAGCTTACATTTGAATAGCGACTAGACAGTTAAATTTGGAAAACTCAGGCTTATTCATGTTTAGTGGCAGCAATAGCTTATTTTCCATTCTTCAGGTAAAAAGCCTTGGAAGTGTCAAAGTTAGTTAAAATTCTATAATAATTTCCAAACTTTTAAAATATTATTGTCTATGCTTCGGTTTTATCTTCTATCAATCCCTTTCATTAGAACCACTATGGTTGTTTGACCTCACCTTTCTACTGCTCTACAAGCCCTGTTGAAAGTGGTAAATAGCAAATGGGGAAGGCCAAGCAATGTGAAGGAGAGAATAGGAGAGAGGACAAGTGTCTAGATAATCATAAACTCTAGTCTATCACTGAATTAGCTAGAGTTAACTATTTCCCTAAGGCATTTGTAATTGCAAACAGATCTGCCCATTTCAATCTGTATTTCTCGGACCAGCATCTTGTATGATGTGGCATTATCCTGTTATGTGAATAAAGGCCGTGATTTTAATTATATGGAAATTGATGTTTATTGTGAGCTTTTATGAAGAGTATTACATTGAAAAAAGATCCAAAGAGTAGTTATTCATCTTTACAGGCCTTAATTTGGGCGTAAATATATCTGATCTCCAGGGTCAGTAGTGAGAATGAATTAGTGCACTACATCCACATTTATATATATATTTTTTGGTTATCATATTCCTGATGCATTTGTAATTTTTGCCTACCAACAAATGTTGATGTCAAGGCTTTGTTTAGCTTACTTCCTTCTCAATATATTGCTGCTTCTACTGCTCCCTAAGTATACTTGGACACATCAGAGTTTTTGCTTCTATGACTAGACTTTGATTCCTCAAGTCAGAAATCCTGTTTTAATCCGCTTTGCAAATCCCCCCAAAAAGGTCAGTGCCTGACCCATAGGAGGTATTAAAATAAAAGTTGAAGGAAACGAATCTAGCTCACCTAGATGATTTGGGACGAGTGAAATAATCTGTTTGTCTGCATGGCCTTATCTGAAAGAGGGAAGTAGTTTGATTTGCATCACAGGTGTATGTGTTTTGAGGATCCATGTATGGTGGTAGGAGAGTAATCACTCAGAAGACAATTGTACAGAATTCAAGGGGAGAAAAATCACCCTCTGATTCTCTGCTGTGATGTGTCTGCATGAAATCCAACTCTCCTTCTTTTGCTGATGTTGCAAGTACTTGAGCAGTTTGCTGTTCTCACCTATTCCTGATAGACTGTTAATGCTTTACAGATTTTTCATTGCCATTGAATAGCTGCTCTTCAGATTTAGTATAACCTCAGAATTTAATTAGGAATCAGAGCAAAGGTCAACTGGTGTCTCACTGTATGGGCTGAGAGAGGGGGGTCGAAGATGATTACCTTTTTGCCTGATGCCCATTACTTATTTAAAAGGAGAACTTGGAAGCCAGCAGTGTTGCGAGGCCTGGTGTGTTTATCCATCTGCTATCCCTGAGAGCTGAAGCTACTTCATCAACTTTCATTAATATGCTTCAGCAGGTGCAGGTCTTTAGAAATCAGTTTAAATAAATTAGAATCTTTACTTACCTGGGAATTCCTAGAATGCCCTCTTCAACTTTACTTCCTGCCCATGGTCAGGATCCTGAGGGGACTGGACAGTCCTCTGTGACTCTGTTCACTCCTGTTCAGATTTGGAGTCTTCATTTAAAGAGTCTCAGCCTGTCCTAAATATGCTTTTAGCCCTTGACTCAGTAATTCCCCTTCTGGAAATTTAATGGAATGAAGTTGTCAGAGACCCCTTCAGATATTTATATATAGATCATTTGTTTTAACATATTTGCAATATCAAAAACTTGGAAATAATCAAAATGCTTAAGCAAGAAATTGATTAAATAATGATGCAATCACACAGTGGAATCCAGTGAAGCTACTGAAAATTATTTCTTTACCATGATGGGGAAGTGCCCATTTTATGATATGAAGTGAAAAAAAGCAGAACACAAATATAGATATACATAATATATTGTAATTTTGTAAAACATGCTATACATACATATATAATTTTGGAAAATGCATTTAAATTTGTTAGTGGGATTAGAGAAGTTTGCAAATATTTTTCCCATTTAAGCCTTTCTGTATTTTCCAGATTTTCTATAACAGTATCAAGAGTTAATTTTCTTTCTTTCTTTTTTAATTGAAGTACAGTCAGTTACAGTGTGTCAATTTCTGGTGTACAGCACAGTATCCCAGTCATGCATACACATACCTATATTCCTTTTCATATTCTTTTTCATTAAAGGTTATTGCAAGATATTGAATATAGTTCCCTGTGCTATACAGAAGAGACTTGTTTTTTTAAACCTATTTTTATATATAAGAAGAGTTAATTTTCAATAATAAATTAGTTCAGCTATTTTTTCCTAAATAACACCCAAAAGGCAGTGATTCACATACAGTAAAGTGCGGGCACATCTCTACAAAGCAGACTGTAAAGATGAGAAGCTGGGCAACAGGCTCAGCAAGGTCAAGGTGCCAGTGTGGGAGAGGGACCACTCACAGATATGGGTCATCCTGGCCAGGGGATCTCCGAGAAAAAGGTGAGAATTCCATGCCATGTTGAACACATACTCAATAATGCTTTCAGATGATAAACTATTACATTGTTTATGTTAGCAAGGAAACAGCCAAGTCTGGCTATATTGTTCTCAGCAGAGTTGCCAAAAAGAGAGAAGCTGGGGTCAGCAGGTAGAGAGTCCATGTGGCTAAGGGAGAGTCTGGAAACAGAGATGGAGGGACAGAGCTTATTGTAAGTGGGGAGGGAGAGGAACTGAGTCCAGCAGGCAGAACAAGAATAACATTTCCCATCAGACTGGCAGAACACAGCAGTGGGAAATACAGGGCTGAGTAATATTTGGAGATCCAAACCCAGCAGAGGAAGCTTGAAAAGTTCAATCTCCTTTATTGCCCCTCTGCTCAGAACCCTCCAGTAGCAATTCAGGTCACTCAAGAGTAAAAGCCATCGAGGCGGCAACACCTAACTTTTGAAAATATGCCCTTGGAAGTTGGCTTGAGGTTTCATGTTGCCCTCTTCCCATAGTTCTTGGACTGCATGAGGATGACAGAATTTCCCCAATCCTCTCAGAGCCACAACTACTGGAACCTGCAGCAGATTTAATCCAGAAGATGCCCTAGAAGGGGAAACCTTAACAAAGAGATGCAGATTGGCATCTGGATCTGGGGGGACTGTGACGAGTGCAGTAAAACTGAGAATTTGGGTCTGTAGCATAAGGTCTCCTCGTGCTTTTGGGAAAATTGCCTTTGTGCAGAGATAGAGTCTTCTGGTTCATACAAAGAATGTCACCATCGTGCTCAGCTGCTTCAAGCAGGTTTAAGTAATGAGACTGTGTATTTGAGACTTACCTGCTTGAATTTTGTTAATTTGTACCTCCAAGATCGGAAGTTATATCACAGTCATCTTTGCTATTAACTGGTTGGCTGAGTGGGTATGTGATAAGCAACCACTGTGGGAAAGTAAGGTCGGGGAGAGAAAGGGATGGGAGGAGAAGAAAAGAGGGAAAGGTGAACCTCTTGGATAGTGATGTCAGAAAGTGGTCCCTGGAAAACCAGCATGGGTCAAGATGTTAAGTGGCTGGGCCCTGCCCTGTTTCATCAAAGCAGAACCCAAAAGTGCTGCTGTTAAGAGTTTTGAGTAAACATTCTGATGTGCACCCAGAAGCCTGTGGTCTAAATCTACCCCAACTTTTCTGAGGTCAGAGACTGAGTCAATGAGAGAGCTGAGAATAGAACCTCTGAGCACCTGTCGCCCATTGTGACCTTTCTGTGAACCACACAGAGCAAGGAGTGTGTGCACAAAGCATTTTTTATTATTAGTGATGGGGAACAGGGCTTGCCAAGTTTAGAAACTTCTTTGAAACCAGAGGTTCAGTCTTTGCATTCTGAACACTGACACCTACACAAAATGTAGATTTCTTTTTCTTCTTAGGAAAAGGACTTTTTTAAATAATAAAGGATTCAGAGATGTTTTCCTAGACATGAATGGTTGTTTTAAAGCAGCACTTTTTTCTTATTTAAATGTAAATGCATATGAAAGGGCTGGACTTCAACTGTCACAATGCATTTCTCAGTCACATCCTCCTCCATTTGTCTACCTAACACAGAGAAATCCAGCAGTGAAAGTCTGTGTTCAAAGCTCATCATAAACCCAAGCCAAGGTAACCACACAAGGTTCTTGGTTCTACATGCCTGTTTTTGCTAGGTTTTGACTTTGAATCAAATAAAAGTCTTGTGCAGTGCCTGGCATGGGGCTGACTCAAGCCATGTGGGTTTCCTAAAGAGATTAATAATTTTGTGCATCCATGAACTGTTACAAAATGAATACATCTCCAGCTGAGTGTGGCAAGGAGTAAGAGGACCTTTTTTAGGAGTACGTGGCATTTCCTTTCCTGGGGTGTCCAATAGGGTAGTTGTTAGACACATGTGGCCATTTAAATTTAAATGCAAATTCATAGTTAATATTATTGCATTACATATTTGAAAGTTGCTAAGAAAATAAATCCTAAAAGCTCTTATCACAAGAAAAAATACTTTATAGCTATGAATGGTGATGGATGATAACTAGACATATTGTGGTGATCGTTTTGCAATGTATACAAATAGCGAATCATTATGTTGTACATCTGAAACTAATATAATGTTACATGTCAATTATACCCCAATAAAAAGGTTAAATTATATTTTAAAAATGTACTTACTTACTACACTAGCCCTTTTTCAGGTGCTTAGTAGCCACATGTGGGTAGTAGCTATTGTATTGGACAGCACTGATACAGAACTTCCATCGCTACAGAACATTCTGCTGGACAGCATTGTTATGCCCCAAGGAGTTCAGGTTCTGAACAGCATGGCAAGAGCTCTGCAGTGTGTCTACTGATGAGGCAGTTTAACGGCAGTCTATTATGATCCTTCAGTACCAACTCGTTTAACAAGTGTTTATTGAGCACCGATTACATTTCCTGGCTTTGCTTGTCTCTGGGCCAAGTAGGTGCCTGTAGCTTGAGATTTCATAGAAGGCCTGGAGATGGAAAATGGATAGACTGCTGGTGGTGTTTGAGGTGAGACTGTCAGTTCCACTGGAGATCAGAGATGGAGTTAGGAGATGTGACCTAGACACCACAAGTGTCTGCTACAAATTCTTTGTAACTGTGAGTAACTATTTTGCCTTTATTTTAACATTCACTGTTACTATGATCTAAAATATTTTTAATATGTGATGGTAATGCCATCTAAGCATTCATTTGAATATGGTCCAAATAATAGTACTGAAAAAAATGAGCCTGAAAATCAGTATCCTTGGAATAGAAGTTAGACATGCTAAAATAAGGCCAAACACCCTAACACACTATGCTGTTACTTTTGGAGAAAGCAAGCTCTGAAATATTAGAGATAACCTTGAGAAGGCAAAGATAGGCAGCAATAGTGGTAGATGGCTATGCTGTGAGTGTTCATCTCTCCCTAGTTTCCATGTGTTCTTGTGTGAAGACTGGCCTGGATTATGCAAGGCTTAATGACCCTCACATGGGATGGCCTGAACAATTTTCTCCGTCTCGGTACCATTCCTGTGAAGGCGCCCTATAGACTGGCACCCTAGGCAACTGCCCAGAGAGCCCATCCTGTTGATTAGGTTTGGTCTGGCACATGGTGGGAAAAAACATAGTGGTTGCCCCCAGAACATGGTGGGAAAGTCTCAGTGTGAAGCCTAAGAATTCGGTATTTTGATGGGAAGGAAGGGAAACCCCTCCTGCCTCCATTGTAAATGAGAAAGCGTTTGGTCCTAGAAGCTGATGGTAGTTACCTTGCTATATAAGAAAAACCAGCCTAACTAAAAAGCCTATGCAAGAAAGTGAGCAAAGTCAAGGGAAGGGCGAAAAATGGGAAGCAGTGGCCCTGATGATTATATAAACCTTTTGCTCAAACTGCCCCTAAAGTTTGCTCTCTAGTCTTTCTGGTTATGTGAGTCAGTAGATTCCCTTATTCTCTAAGCCAGTTTAAATTGTGTTTGTGCTACAGAAATCTTCCTGACTGATAACAGACGCTTAGAATAAATGTTCCTTCCCCTTCCCTTCCATCAGTGGATGTTCAGAGCAATCAGGATTTAAGACAGAAAGTCATAAATTAATCACATATAAGATATGCTTTTTTTCATGGCCCAAATCAAATGTTCTGGTTTTTTTTTTACAGTCACTGTTTTTGTATAGCCTTATTATTTTGTTATTAGTCTCTAATCACTGGCAATTCACTTCTAAATTGATTTACATTGCTTATAAAGTGAAGCATCATCTACTACTCAGTTTAATTACTGGATTCTGATTGCTCACATAAATAAACAACTCTCTGCATATGACAGTCTGGGCATTGCTGACCTCAGATTGGTTGGATCCCAGTGGTGGTCAGTGATGTGTGTGTGTAGGAGTTCTGATTGTAATAATGCTCTGGTGCAAAAGTAATGTTGTATAGTTTCATATTTTACAAAGTACTAATTGCTTCTGTTTGTCCCAGATATATGTCCAAAAATGTCTGTTTCAACAGATTTGGCAAATTATCTCCCAATAGAATGGTTAGAAATATGAATGCATTTATATTTTATAGTTTACACAAAGAAATTTGTGTAAATGAAATGTATATCAGTTTGGACTCTTTCTGTTGCCAGTGATGGAGGACCAAACTAAATATGTTTAACAGAGAAGGCGATTTATTGGTCTGTGTAACTGAAAAATCCATGGGCTTTAGGTGAGGCAGGATTTGAGGTTCAAATAGTGCCATGGAAACTCTGTCTCCATCTTCTGTCTGATCTCCAACTCTGTCTTAGCTGTCCTCTGCTACATTGGCTCCACCCTCAGGCTCCAAACTTGTCTTCTTGACAGCTCCAGTTTCCTTCATGTCTCTTAGTCCAACAGAAGGAATAGTCTCTCCCAAAAAACTCAAAGAGAGGCCCCAGAATTTAGGGCAGTTGGGACTGATTGGCCTGAACCAATACTGTGACCAAGAAATAGAACACAGAGATTGGCTTAGAATAGGTCACATTCTCAACCTCTGCATTCAGTGGGAGAAACAGATCCCCTGGAACCACATCCACACCTCCTGAGAGTAAGGAGAATCCTAAATATGTGTGTACTGTTTATTATCCTCTCAAAAAAGGCGCATGGGTGATGGGAAGTGGAATGACTACGAACCATCAGAAAGCGAGGCCACATACCATTCTTGTCTTTGAACCCCAGGGAACCCATGGTGGTCTAGATGAGCACCACTTACTATGCCTTTTCACAGTCAGGTTCCTGGGAAGTAACCAAGTTCCTTTTGGTGGGGCTTCTTTTCCTTTCCTCCTGGCCCTGTTTGGGTTCCATCTGAGCACTGATTTCTCTATGAGCTCAATGCTTGTCTTGCTAGCCGAAGTTCATGGTTGTACAAGGAACTGTTAAATCCATTGGCTGCTTGCTTGCTTTTTTTTTTTTTTTTAAAGTAAGTTTCATTAGCCTCACAGTATGATTTATGAAAACCAACAATGGCTAGGAAGAGAAGGAATATTCTGCTTCATAGGTTCTGAGGCAGCTGGCTGACTAATTTTGATAGAAAATGACTAACCTCAGAGAGCAGGGAGAGTGCACTGGAGCCATGCAATGTGATACACAGACTTCCCTCCACCACCACCTCTCTCCCTGGGCCCAAAATATGGTTGAATTGGTTCTGATATATTTAGGGGTCTTAGGGATGATCTGTCATGGGACCAGTGTCCTGAAAAGGGGTTGGTTTCATTTTTAAAGAGGGTAGTGAAAATGCAAGGGCATTTCCAATTCTGGAAAGTTAAAATTGTCCACTGAGAAATTTGCTGATCTTCTAATTTGGCTGTTAATCAAACAACCTAAAAATAAGAGCTGCTTTAAATAAAAGACTAAAATAAATCACTCAAGAGAAAGTCCCATATCTCTTCCTCTCCAGCAGTCCAAATATACCATCTAATCACTTATTTATTCCCCTTTAAAGTTAACATGGTTGCTTTTGATCTTCTCACCTAAACAATATGACCCCCTTTTTTGAAGTTACGGGGTAGAATATACATCCTTCTTTTTTACTAAGAAGGCATATTTTTGTTATTTTTTTCCCCAAGGGAGGTATTACTTAGAGTGAATTCAAGGAGTCCTAAAGAAGAAACTGAAATAATGTGAGGCAATTAGATGTTAAGAAAAAGTAGTGAACTTGGAGTGAAAAAACTGGAGTTTAAGTTTAGTTCAGTCATTACAGTGTTACCTTGACCAATTTGCTTAGCCCTCTCTGGGCTTCAGTTTCCGAAGAAAACAGAGAGCAAGAGGACTCAAAACAACACGGTAACTGGACCTGCCTTAGAGCTGGAGGGAGCCTTAGGTGGCCTTTCCATCTCTTCTCTAAATATTTAAACCATTGTGGGTAGATGGATACTTACTCTGTTTGAAATTACAACAGTAGTTCCTTTGATTTACGTAAACTTTACCCTCAAAGAACTTTTCTAAAAAAGGGACAATTCTAAAATCTTTAATATGACTAGAATACATGACACTTCTTTACATTTGCCAGTGTTTTGTTATCATAATATTATGATGATAAGCATTAAGTCCTGAGGACTGGAGATAAACCAGGTACCACTCAGATCATGTGTTCTCATAGGTACAAATCCAAATCTGGTTTGGATCATACCCAGGAATTGATGAACCTCCTACCCAGCCTTAACATGAAGACAGAGAAAGGAATGTGATGGTCTTGGGAAGAAAAAAGCTTTCAAATGCCAAGTTGAGATGTTTGGCATTCCAGGTCCCAAAGGCATTTTAAAATCAGTCTATTTTAAAGAAAGGTAGGCTTTTTCTGGCTCTATTCTATGAATCTTACCCCATCTATTTCTTGACATTTTACATAATTTTACATATTGTACACAGGTGTGGATATGAAAGTAGATAATATTTGATAAATATTGATTTTCCCAAAGATAATTTTTTACCTAGTCAAATTTAATCTAGGCCAATCTAAACTTCAAACAGGATCCACTTACAACTTTATCCCAAACCCTACAAAAATAAAGACAATCCAATTACAAGTTTGAAATATATGTTTACGTCAACATTTCAAATTACAAAATTAAACCAAATTACACTTTAAGTACAGTTGTCCCTCGGTATCCCCAGGTTCTATATGTTGTAACATATATCAGTACTTCATTTCTTCTGTTGCCTAATGATATTCTGTTGTATGGGTACACCACATTTTATTTGTCCATTTATCAGCTTGTGGACATTTGGGTAGTTTGCACTATTAAGCTTTTATGTTGCTATGAATGTTCTTGTGCAAGTTTTTGTGGGGACATATCTTTTTGCTTCTCTTGGATTATACCTAGATAGGGTGTCTCTAGACTTAACTTTTTAAGGAGTTGCCAACCTGTTTTTCAAAGTGGCTACATCATTTTACATTCTCACCAGCAGCATATGAGGGTCCAATTTCTCCACATTTTTTGCCAATACTTATTATTGTCTGTTATTGAGAAGCCCAGTGCTATTTTGAATAGCATTGTTTTGTAGGTGAGCAGCTTTGTTTTTAGGGAAGATTTTAGGATCTTCTTTTTATTCTTCACGTATATAATTATCTGTATGGATATAGGTCTTTTTTCACTCATTGTACTGGGCAATTCCTTAATATGGAGACATATAGCCTTCATCTCTAGAAATTTTTCTTATTTATTTGAAAATGTCTTTATTTCTATTTTTATTTATTAATTTTTTCTGTTCTTCCTTCCTGGAATTCCTATTAATTGATATTGGGTCTCTTGTATTGATCTTATTCAATTTCTTTAGAAAAGAACCCTCTATATTTTCTTTAAGATAGACACGACAAATTGTTGAAGAGAGCTGAAGAGGTGAACTTTCATGAAAACACATTTTAATCAGTTCCTCTGTCGTTAGCCCGCAGCTCCATGCCACCATTTGTTGTACCTGGTGTGTCTGTGTCCTGTGCCTCTCTTGGACCTTTCAGATTGTTTCTCTTCTTGGTTGTATTCCCCGCCCCATTCCCAATACTTACATGTACACACATCCTCTCTCTCTCTCCCTCCCTCTCCCTCCATCTCTCTTTCTCTCCCTCCCCTGAGGTTTCTACCTTGTTGCTTCATCAGTAAACACTTCTTTATCAGCTCTCAGTTTTCCAGAACTTGCTCTAATATATTGTTCAAATGGAGCCCTTCCTTTTTTTTATATTCTGTTTCTGGCATTTTAATACAATCACAAGAGGAAGAGAAGATAAATATATGTTTGTTTCACTGACATGAAACTGACCCTCTAACAAACCAAGCTCTCGGTTAGAAACTACCTGCCTTTCCTCTGCACAGACCCTTGTTACTCCTCATCGTTAACTCAGCTCCCTTCAGATTACCTGATGTTGCTCCATACGATCCACCATCTTATCTCAGTTGCTCGGGTTTGCCGTTCTTCTTCCTGGTATGGAGAAATTCCTTGATAAATCACAAAAACACCTCTGAGAATCACTGTCTAGTGTTTAGAATTAGTGATTTTCATACTGTGAGTTATAACCCAACTGTAGGAAGATTATTATTTTCTTTATTTCCTCTCAGAGAAGTGAAAGTGGTAGAGTAATTAGCTGTGTGCTTGGGGTGAGGTCAGGGGAGTGAGAAGGGAAGAGGAGGGCCAAGCTGTAATTTCCTTTGAGTACAGCATCTACAGGATTACTAAAGAGGGCGATAAACTTCCTCCATCCTCAGTAAATATGGCAAAGAAGAAACAGGCTTATGTTGCAACATGAGTAGTTTTTAGAAAAATTAGAAAATATTTCTGAGCGAAAAAGAATTCCTATAGGAAATCATGTATTACCCTTTTTCTTAAGTACCTTTAAAAGTGGGAGAGGGACTCATTTTGTTCTCTGTAAATATTTAAATGTGATCCAAACAAGAAGCAGAGGGATGGACTAGAAGACCTGTCTAGCTCTTTTCTCCTGCTAGGATGATGATGAGAAATATCAAGAGTAATGGTCATGGCTATCACTTACTGAGTACTTATCAACGTGCCAGCTTCTGGGCTAAGCACTTGGCATGCCAATCTCATTTAATTTTTACAACAAGCCTGTGAGTAAGAAATACTAACTGTTCCATTTCACGGATGAAGAAATCCATTGTCCCAGATCCCTAAAGTAACACAGATTCAGATCTGGGTCTGTTTGACCACGAGATCCATGCCCTGGACTGCCACACTAGTCTGCCTCTTCTAGGATGCCATGATTTACATTTTCAAAAACACTGCCTTTACCTGGGACCACTTTCCCTTCATTATTGCAAGTAATATATGTAATTGTAGTTGTTTTTAGGTGATTTTTTCTTTGCTCTGCATTTTATCATTCAGTCGGAGTGCGGTGATGCCTCTTTGTTTCAAGGACTTGAACTAGTTTTCCTGTGTGATTAAAAACGTGCCACCTGCAAGATGCCTTTCACAGTCAGATTACTTTTCACTATAAACACAGAAGACCCTTAAAACTCGTCATCCAGTGTGGAGCTTAGCTACTGCCCTGAAGGGACTGGTTCAGGAAATGGCTTCCTAGCCCAACCCCACCGCAGCCTGCCAACCCTTAACAGCCTCTCCGGGTGCTGGCAGCTCCCTGACCAGGGCAGGCAAGCGTTTCTTTCTCATAAGAACTCTCTTCACATTCACCTTTTAAAATTGTGGCTGCTTCATGTAGGGTAAAAAATTGCTGGTTAAGGAGAAACCTTCATCCCGCAAAATCTTCAGATGAATTCTATTTCACTTTACAAGCCTCAGCTGCATGTTTATTCTTGCTCTTGTTGGCTTTACTGTTCATTAAAGAGTTGTTTGCCCTTTCCTATTAATACATCTGAGTGAATTGGAACCCACTTAAAAGGTACAAGAGCAATAGGAAGAGAAGAGAGGAGAATGAAGGGAGGGAGTGAGGGAGGAAGGAAGGAAAAGGTCTTCTCTCACTTGCCATGGAGGGAAAGAGAAATCCTGTTGCAACCATTCCCTCTTGTAACACAAAGGGTTAAGTATACCCTAAATGAAATTCTCACAACTAAACATATTCACACAATTGCAGTTATTAGGTGATTGTTGTTACAAAGGAATTTTACAGTCCTTTCAAGTTCTTATACCTTCTTTTTTTTCTTTTTTTCTTTCTCTTTTCTTTATCCTGGGGGTGATCAAGTGGGAATCCTCCAGCTGCTGCTGGCTGGCATACCACTGCCCTACTGCTCCCTTGTCATTGCCTCCCTTCCTCTGAACTCAGTTTGACCAGGATTGTGGAAAAGATGGTGGTAGAGTCAACAGAAGTGATTAAGTCTTGCCTATGAGCCTCCCTTTGCATTTGACTTTCTGTCTGTCCATAGTTATTAACCAGCTCCCTCATCCAAGAACAGGTGATGCTGTTGGTGACACAGTAGCTGGGTAAATACATTTCTCTTTCCTTCATACCACTATAAAACACACCACTGGTAGGTCCTGTGATGTCACTGTCACATTCTGGGCTTTAGGCTCTTGGTTTGCTCTGCAGTAGAAAATAGGATGAAGCTGACAGTCTCCTATACAAGCTAAAGAGGGCATTCTAGTCACATCTGTGCCCTGTTTTAAACAACTCTGCTTCGCAAATTAGTTTTCCCTCCTTTATGTAGAGGCTTTATGAGAATTCTCTATATTATTACCATCATTATCAGCCTCAGCAATGACAGATTTTCCAATCTGGGGACAGTAGGAGAAAGAGACTCTGTCTAGACACAATCTCAAGTGCCATAACTGTACTTTGGAAAAAGTATAAAAGCCTAGGAAATTTATTGATTGAGATTCAACATAGCAGATATTAAAACAGATTATAAATCCACAGAAGTTTAGCATATATAGTGTACAGGAAGAAGACAAATATATTTATGTAACAGGAAAAGAATCTAGCATGTATAAAATGTTAAATGATACTGGATGACATGACAAATCAATCAGAAGAGGTAAGATTGTCCATTAAATGGTCTGAGGAGACATAACTTTATAGTCAGAAAAATATCAGCTTCGATTTTCACCTCATACCATATGTGACCATTCATTCCAGGTGGACTACATATGAACAATAAATAAGGAGAAACTGTGAGTGGCTGATTTCTGGAAGGGAATGTACTCTCTTGGCATTAAAGCAAAGATAAAAATTATAAAGTAATTTATCATAATGTGGCTATATAACAATGTAGAACTTCTGTACATCAAAACCCAATAATAACATATAGGGCTAATGTCTTTTATATATAAAGAACTTACACAAACAAGTAGGAAAACACTATGATGCAAGAGGAAATATGAGCAAAGAACACGAATAGTCAATTCACAAAAGAGGACATTTCAGAGCCTAATAAAGATGAATATATGTTCAATTGTGTCTGTAATCAAAGAGTTGCAACTAAAATAATGAAATGTCATTTGTTTCTCCTATCAAATTAGCAGCGTTTCTGTATTGGTTGGATCCTCTGGGACGAACATGCGCAGGTGGAGTTAAGGAATACAAAGGCTTACTTGGGAGTAAGGTCTCTGAAAAATAAAAGGAGGAAGCAGGGGCTGACGTTTGAGTAGTGTGAACATTCTATTATAGCACATCATAATCTATTAAGAAAAATAGCCACATAATCAGTGCTCACAACATTCAAATATAAACCCATGTAATCCTCACAACAGCCCTGTAAAGTGTGTGCTTTCTTGATTCCTGTGTTACAGATGAGGAAACTAAGGCTCAGAGTGGACAAGTAAAATGCCCAAGGCAGAGCTGGAGCTTGGACCCAGGCAGTCTGGCTCCTGAGTCTCTAGTCTTTAGTCTCGTATTACACTGCCTCTTCAGTATAGCATTCAATATTAAGCAGTTTTTTAAATGATATTAAGAAAGGATTTTAATCATGTGGGAAATTGCTTATGTATAAAATTAATTGGAAAGATCTGAATTCAAAATTATCTATATAATGAAATCCTAATTAACTATAATATGCATAAAGTAATGGATGAAAATAGAGTAAATTATTAGTAGTTACTACTTAGTGAGAGGTGAGGTGGAAGGTCACCAACTCATCCTGGCTTGCTCTGGACTTTCCTGTTTTCTTCCACGTCCTGAAAATCCCCTCAGTTCTCGGATAAACTGAAATGATTGGTCAACCCTTGTGATTTTAATTATTTTTTATGTAATTTAGGTTTCACCCCGAGTTTCTTAAACAAGTATGTATTAGCTGAGTAATCAGGGAAAAAACAATAAATTCTTTAAAAAAATTTAAACTGAAGTATAGTTGATTCACAATGTTGTGCATAGACTTTTGGAAGAAGAAATAGAAGCACATTGGCTGTATTTTGGTGGAGGGGGCCGGGGGATAGAGGAGAGCATTCAGAAGAACGGCTCAGGTCAAAGGGATTAATCAGGTGGCAGGAAATTTTAGTTCATTTTCTCATTCATTCAGTCCAATGCTAGGCTCTGGGGACCCAGAAATGAAGACGGTGACAAGTCACTTGCTCTCAGGAGTTTACACTATAGTAAGTTTGAAGGCACTCAGTAAACAAATGGCAGCACTTACATGTTGTGATGAGCGCTGTGCAGGAAAGCGGGAGGGTGATGTAACGGAGGAATGGGATGGGGACAGTCTAGAGTGGAGGGCTAAGGAAAGCTCTGTGGCTTGGTGACATTTGATTTGGGACTGAACGAGAAGTGACTTTATAAATATTATTAATGCAAGTGTAAAATTGAGTTGAATGAAAAAATTCTAGCAACTCATTTCTTTTCAGACCTGGAGATCTGAGATAGAATTCTGAGAATTCTCTCATCTCTGGAGATAGAATTCCTTGACACCCTGCTGCCAGCTCAAATGAACAGTAAGTGAAAGAGTATGTTCACAGTTTTGGAGTCTGTAAGAAACTAGGCAAGTTTGGAGCTTTATAAGGGAAAAATTTGTGAAGTATCAATTATCAGAGACTTTTTCCAAAATATATTTTGGCACAGTAACAAAACAGCTTGAATCCATAATTATTCACCAAAACAAGGGTTTTTAAAAATTAGACTAATGCCATGTTTGAATGATCTCATTTTAGCATGAAACTGCTTAGAAGCAACACAAATTTTGAAGGAATAAAGAATAGCATAAGGGAAGCTGCGATCTTCTCTTCATTTAGCAAATGTACAGCTCCTTAAAAGGAAGGCTGAGCATGCAGTTTACAGGGGAGAAAAACAATGCAACCTGTCCTGCCGAAGGTAACAGAGCGTTTCTGGAGTCATCAGACTAGCAGAAGTAATGTTTCCTCTAAAACTCTTCTTAAACATCGAGAGCCTGTTTCATAAAGAGAGACAGTAGGTTCACAGGACTCCTGTTCATCAAGGTAGATGACAATTGACAGAAGAAATTATTCAGTAAAAACAAGGAAGGGTCACACTGGAGCAGGGAAGGAGATGCTAGGAACAAGCATTTTTTAGGTTTTGCTTTATTTTTAAACTAGAAGAGTTTGATATATTCCTAAGGTCTAGCCAGGCAATAAATTAGGACCAAGGTGTCAATAGTATATTTTAGGTTATAGTGCTTATAATAGAACTAGTCTTTAAAAGACTGTAGTATCTGTTCTTCCACATTCCTCCCCTATTTCCTTCTGAAAATACTCTAGGACAAAATTTTTTAAAAGCTTATTAGACAATTTTTATGCTTTAAGCTGATTATGAATTTGGACTTTAAGGAAGGAAGTAAGCAGTAGAATGGATTTTTAAATCCTCAGAAAAATTTCTCTGGGGGAGATTTTTTTTTTGGGTAGCAGTTCAGGTGTCTGCTGGTAGGCTTATCGTAAGTGAGAACACTGAGCTTTTCTTAAAAAAAATTCCTTAACTGGAATGAATAATTGAAAATGCTGAGCCACTAGAACTTCAAAGATTAATTTCTCATTAATGGCACAAGGTGATAGAGAGAAACAATCAGGCTAAAGAAGAATAATCAAGCTAACCCAACAGGGGCATTTCATCTGATATTCAAAATTACTGGGCCAAAACTTTGATCTCCTTTAGTTTTGTTTGAGAGAGTTTTCAGTCATTTAAAACTGCAGAAATCTTCTGTCTTTGTATGTCTGGACTGTGTTCTGATATACGGTTTTCTTTTAATCCCTTCAGGTAATATGATACAAAGTACTATTTCAGGGGACTGTGAGCTGCAGGATAGTTATTTAATGACCAGCGTCAGATAGTCCCAGAAGGCTTTGGGTATATTTTTAATGTGCTTACTTGATAGCCACAAGTCCATTCAGTTATATTAAACTTGGTGGCAGACCATCTTACTAAAGAACAGTGATGCAACAGAAAGTCAGATGGCAAAGACAAGACACTGGTGTTCCAAGATAAACCAAGCAGATCGTGGGTCTGAGTGACAGTCAGGGATGGGGTAGATTTAACTAAAAAATTTCTTTTTAGTAGCAAGTTCTGCCAGTAACAGATCTATGTTCCAGGTTTGTAGTTAATACAGAAGTTAGCTTACAATAATACCAGGTAGACTGCTTTCTCTCTGTTAGTGAAATGTTCACACTGTATAAGTCAAACTTATAAAATGTCTTCATGAATGTTCATCTGAATTACTCTATGTTATATAGGAACATTAGGAACACAAGGGACTTTCTGTTTCAGAGACTGTAAACCAGATCATTATAACTATCGTCATCATCAATATTATTGGCAAAATCAGCACTGTATTAGTAAGAGATATATTACATAGAATTTCTGCCTATATTTATTCCATTCCTGTTATGTCTGAGGCACTGTTTTTGACCTACTTAAAACATCATCTGTGTGTTACAACAGCCCTGCCAAGTATTTTTCATCCCATTTAATATTTGAAGAAACAGTTTAAGTAGCTAGTCCGAGAGTTACAAATGATTAAGTGGTAGATTCAAAATTCCAGTAGGAGCTTCTTTGATACTGAAAAACAAATTGTATCACAATCACTGTTTCTCCAATTTTTTATACTGTTTTTCCTTCAGAATTAATGAATGGGGTCGTTTTCTTTGCCAAGGTCACTTACTTGGAAGAAATGTCCTCTTTCTTTCTTTACAGTCATATTATATTTGCTGAATATTCACAGTTATTCAGTTCCATGGGTATCTAACTGGTGGGAGTAATAGAAGAGACAAATCGTGGAGAACCCCAAAGCATCTTCACAAATGTAGAAAACAAATCAAGTACACACCATAACTATAGCCCTAATACACAAAACTCTAGTGGGATTGGTTAACACGCATAAGTCCCATTTGAGGTTTTCACATTTTGGGCTGCAGAACTATTCACCTGGACTAGTGATCTGGGTAAATTCAACAATAGCCATCTCTGACTGAGTGCTTTTCAAGTGTGAGGTACTTACATTGATTGTCTTTTTAGTCCAGGCATCAACTATGTGAGTTCAGTACTATTGTCATTATCATCCTAATATTACAGATAAGTTCAAGGTCATTTATATACTTATTGGTATTAGAACCTATGACTCCTGACATCAAAATGCTGTAATTGTTTATATGGTATTTGGTAATTCTTTAGGTTGGTGTTCTCAGCTCTCTTGAAACTGTGATATACTATAATTCTCAAACATCCTAAATAATTTGTAATTAAAATACATAAAATATTGAAATTTGCAGTGATTGACTTTTATGGTAAACTAAAAAACATCCTACGATTTCTCTTAAATACTATCATCCTCTACTGTTTGCATTCAAATATATTTCTTTCTGTATGAAATGTGCAGGAAACTGAACACAACCCTATCTGTTATCCATTGTGGTGCTTTATCTGTTTCCTATTTTGGATCTCAAAAGCCACCTAAATGGCTTGACACAAGCTTGTCTTTACATGTAGCAAGTACAGTAAGTTCTTTTCTAAAAGCACAGGAGTAGGGAACAGAGTGGTTAAAAGCACAGATTGTAGGGTTGAAACCAGCCTTGTAACACTTACCTTCTAACTCTATAATTTCAGGCAGGTTATTTACCGTCCGCAAGCCTTGATTTCCACATTAAAGAAATAGGGGTAATAATAGTATGTAATTCATAGGCTTCTTGAGGATTAAATAAGATAATGGAAGTAGAAGTGTTTAGCACAGTGCCTGGCTTAGAGTAAGTGTTTAATAATGTTAGCTGGGTTCTTTTTCCCTAACTCATTAAAGTCCAGTTAGATCACAATAACACAAAATAAGGGACTATATCTTTACCTTTTGCGTGAGCTAAGAAAGTCTGGGACATATTACTAGAAATGGATATACAATTTTGATATATCTTGTTCATAATGGCATCTATTATGAGGAGAGGAGGGAAAAGATAGTCAATAACTCTGGGAGAATTAATAAAATATTTACTCTTTTCCATCTAATCTTGTAAACTAGTGAGGACCATTTTAAAGCCTTGTTAATAGCAACATTGCACCCAAGATGATGAAGAATTCGTATAAACAGAGGCCTTTAATCATTTCTTGCTAGTTATTGATTTTTTAAAAAGCTAATCATTAATGTAATGGAATATACTGCATTTTGAATTCTTTTGGAATTTATTTATTTTTCTCCTTATGACTTGAAAATAGGTTATGCTGTCTGCACAGAGAGTTAAGGAAAAAATTTATACAGATGCAGACTGACTGGGTGTTAACAGCCAGTAGGAGGAACTGAGTCGGCTGGAGAGCTGCACAGTAGGCAGCATCAGCACTTGGGCAAGGTCCTGATTCAGAGGGAAACTTCTATAAAGCTGTTGTTAGACATTACTTGCTGTGATATGGCAGTCAGCACTATTGCTTTCATCCGTTTTCTTCACAGGTTGTTCTGCAGTATGATAAGACATTGCTAGCATACACAGGTGCCACACAGGTTTCTCATCTTCAATAATATTCTATAAGTATTTTTTGACTCAGGGTCACATACCTTATACATGCTACAGGAAAGCAGCAAAGATTTTTGACTTTAGAGATGAAAAGTAGAGTTACATGTTGTGCTCTGAATGTTTTCTATATGCAGTCTTGTCTTCTCAGTCTCTTTTGTACTTACTTTTCTGCCACCTGAGCATCTAGCACAAACTTCCTTCCCTGTCTGAATGCCTTCTTATTGCCTGTAGTTAGATATTATTTCCAGCAGGAGGAGTATGATGATTAAGCTGGCAGAAGGCTTCCTTTGACTTATTAAACACAAAAAAGACTTTAGCAACAATATAAAGATGTCAGAAGTTGTAAATAATGAAAAAAATTGGAAAAATCAATTTTGTTTTTATTGGTATTAATCTTATTAATAAATGGAGTGAATGGGAAAGCCTCTTTACAGAAATTCCATTTCTGATGAGGAAGACAGTGCTATTAAATAAGACAACACATATACAAACAAACACAAAACAAAAATTGAATTTAGCCAGGGAAATAAGAACTCTGGTCCTAATCTTGCCAACCACTGCTAGATAATTTTGGGTTGGTTAGTGAACTTTTCTATTTTCTAGAACACAATTTCCTTACAAGTAAAATTAGAAGATTGGGACAAATACTCTGAAAGGCCTCTTATGACTCTACCATTTGATAAACAAAAGCCAGCATCCACAGTGAACAATTTTATAGGAGACAATCATGAACCTATCACTGTAAATCAATGCTGTAGTGTTAAAAAAAATGGTCTAATTCTACTCAGAAGATTTTTAGATAAATAGAAATGAGATAGGTATAAACATTTTAGACCAGAGAAAGGCAACAGTAGAATCTAAGTGAGTATAAAAATCTAGGTAACTAATCAAAGTAACTTAGCAAGAAAAACAAGCAAAAACCCAAAAATCCAAAATTCAAACCCCGAAGAATTATTGACAGAATTTCTTTGAATCCTTCCAGGAGATTTTATTTATGTTACTTTTTAACACTGGAAGTTTCCTTTGTAAAAGGTAATATAGACTTCCATTTCTGGACATGGTAGAGTGACTGGTACCAGACTTTCCTTCCCACCATAAATAGCTGAAAAACTCAACAAAATACATGAAACAGTTGTTAGGCATTGCACAATAGGCAGTTCAAGAATGTGACCCCTAAGAGAAGGGAAACACACAGGCTGAGCCCTACGACGACCCGGATAGTACTTGGAAGTCTTTTCTAGACCATAATATAAGGAAGGAGAATCCAAGCAGAACATGGTGGTCTCACTGAACTGAGGGGAGAGAGTTTGGAGTTGAGAGGAGGCTGAGGTGGCTGGAACTTGTGGGACAGAACAGTGGAGAAAAGAGTGTTACCTAAAAAAGCCCTATACATATATATAGGGTCCCTTTGAATTAGTTGCTGAATGTTATCCTGTGCATTTGTGAAATACTGATACAAGTCCAAATAAAAACAATAAGGGAACTGTAAACTAAACAAATTTCAGAGTTAATATTTTGTGGATACCTTTGAATCTCCATCATCCAGAATAGAGAAAACTTGTTGAATTCCTGCCATATTATAGAAAACCCAGAGGATCATGGATTAGTAGTATGGCTAAAGAAGCCCCAGAAAAAAGATTACTCTAGATTTATCTTTAAAAAGTTTAAAGACAAGCCTCAGAATGATCCAGCTGATCTTCAAGTAGCTTAACTTGCAGTAACTTAATGAAATGGTGCAACAAATTTCAACACTAGATAGAAAATCTAGATAATTAACAAATTCAGTGTCTAAAATCCAGTCAAAAGAATTACATATTACATATACAAAGAAGCAGTGAAATGTGACCTATAACCAGAAGGAAAATCATTCAACAGTAATAAAACAAGAAATGATAGAGATAATGGAATTCACGATCATTAGCTTTAACACAGGCATTATCAGTACTCTCAAGGATTTGAAGGAAAACATGACATAATTAGGAAGAAACTAGAACATATATACATATAGAGATTGAAAGGAAATCTGGAGCTGAAAAACATGATCTCTAAAGTAAAAAAGATGCAGTAGATGAGATTAACAGTAGATAAGAAATCATTCAAAAGAAGATAGGGAAAAAATGAAGTCTTAGCAGTAGAAACTACTCAAAATACAGTACAGAGGCTAAAAAAGATGCAAAAAATTAACAAAGCATCATTTACCTGCAAAACAAAAAGAGAAAGTCTAACATCTACTTAGAGTCCAGAAGGAGGAGATAGAAAAATTATTTCAAGAAATAATTTTTTAAAATTTCCCAGATTTGAAGTAAACTAGAAATCACATATCCAGTCAACATAAGGAGCCCTAAAGAGGATGAAAAATGGCACCAAAGGATATTATGATTAAGTTGCTGAATAACAAAAGATAGGATAGAATCTTAAAAGCAGCCAAAGAAAAAATATGCATTACATACAGAAGGAAAAGATAATATATCTATGTAGAGGTCTCACCAGAGACAATGCAAGACAAGAATTTTTAAAAACTGCTAAATGAAATCAATCTTTAGATTAAAAAAAACTCAGTGAAACCCAAATTTGGAGAAATATATGTAAGGAAAAGTTGCATCATAGTCAAACTTCTAGAAACCAATATAAAGAGAAAATCTTAAAACAATCAGAAAGGGAAACATCACGTTCAGAAAAATATCACCAACAATCACATCAGACTTCCCTTCAAGAACAATGGAAACTGAATGACAAATGGTATCTTTAAAGTGCTAAACAAACAAACAAACAAACAAACAAACAAAAAAACCCCTGCCAATCTGCAATTCTGTACCCAGTGAAGTGATCTTTAGAGCCATTAAGTTAAAATAGGTATCTCCAAACAAACAGAACTAAGGACTTAACAGCAGGACAGCACTTCAATAAATTCTAAAGGAGTTCTTTAAGGAATTCTGAGAGGAAATGATTGTAGATGAGACTCAGATATGTAGGAAGAAATGAAGAACACTGGACAGGACAGAGGTATGAGTAAATATACTTAAAAACTATTTTTAAAAGCATCTTTAAAAGACTATTAGCTATATAAAGCAAATATAAAGAAACCTAGATTTTAAAACAAGAAGTATAACTAGAGATAAAGGGGAATATTTTGTAATGATAAAAGGATCAATTCCTTGGGAAATAATAATAATCCTAAATATACATGTAGCTCTTAATATAGCTTCTAAATATAAGAAGCAAAAACTATCAGAACTGAAAGGAGAAATAGACAAATCAACAATTTTATTTAATCTACGATAATATTGGGTGATTTTAACATCTTACTCTTAGTAATTGATAGGATATGACCAAAAAAATTGAGTAAAGACACAGAATATTTGGATAACACTATTAATGAATTTGACCTTATTAACATATACAGAATATTATACCCAATAACTGTGAAATATACATTCTTTCAAAGTGCATATAGAATATTCATCAAAATAAACAATGTGTTGAGCCAAGAAACAAGCTTCAATAAATTTCAAAGAATTGAAATTATACAAAGTGTATCTGCTGGCCACAATAGAATTAGATTAGACATGATTAATAAAAGATATCTAGAATACTACCAAATGTTGGTAAATTGAATGACACATTTCTAAATAATCCATGGGCCAAAGAAGAATTCATATTAGAAATAGGAAGTATTTTGACAAAACAAATTGTGCAGTAAAGCTTAGATGGCACGGACAATCCCTTGAAGGTACAAATACTGGTACTGGCATGAGAAGGAACCACAAATCTGGACAGTCCTGTATTTGTTAAAGAAGTTGAAACCATATTTAAAAACTTCTCCTAAGAGAACACTTTAGGCTGCTGAATTTTAGTCAGTACCACCAAGCAGTTTTCCAAAGGGTTTGTAACAGTTTACACTCCTATTAGCAGTCTGTGGTAATCCATTTGTTCCACATCCTCAGGACATTTGGTGTTGTCAGATTTTTAAATTTTAACCCTTCTAATGTCTGAATAATGGTATCACAATGTGATTTCTATTTGCGTTTCTATGACTAAAAAAGTTCAACTCCTTTTCGTGTTTATTGGGTATTGGATATTCTGTTTTGTGGAGAACTTGTTTAAGTCTTTTTCTCATATTTCTGCTACCTTTTCAAATAGATTTTAGGAGGCTCTAAAAAATTCTGGGTATGAGCCATTTATCAGGTATGTTTTGTGATTATCATTTCCCACTCTGCAGGCACAATGTATTTTTGCATAAATATAAATATGTTTTATAACCACATGTATCTCTACTACATGATCTCAAAATCTAACATTTGAAAGAATCTAAAATGTTAGGTATATTGTAGATATAAGAAATGTATCATTTATTTTCTTTGCCCAATTGAGTGACCTTTCTCAGAGAAAATGGCATGTCACCTGTGGGAAACAGCATGCTCACAATCAGTGTTCAGGAAACACTTCCTCTCCACAGTGAAGCACACCAAAACTGCAGGCTACTCACTTAAATGAGTTTCTATTTGTTCCGCTGTCAATGTTAAAACTGCTATAAAGTCTGTACATCTTTTCTTTGAGAAGAAAGCTTTATATTACATGTTTCATTGGATCCAAAGCACTCTACATTAGTAGGCTTTTTCAGCATGGGAAGGGAAAGAGAATGGAATTGAAGTCAATTTTCTTGATTCCCATTCCTTATATTGCTACTGACAAAACAGCTTAGATCTGAGATGACTTGCTGAACTTTTCTGTTTGTTCCCTTGCTGGTGAAAACATGGTATATAAAACCAGATGACCATTTTGCAAATTGTTGTTTGCAAGATCTAGAGAAGTATTCCATGAAAAATGTCAGTGCTAGGAAACTCGTTATCTCTAGTGTGTATTAAGAAAACATGGAAGAAGACTGCCAGCCCTTAAATATGATTCTTATTATTATGAGATAATCACTGTTTAGAAATGACATGCCTTAAAAGAGAATATAGTAGAGCTCACCAGATGCCTGAACACATGGTGTTGACTCTGCACATTTATGCAGAAGTAGCATTTACTAAATAACCATCATGTTGATGCATGTCATTTATTAATGATTGCTTGTCTGGTGTGTATATATCTGCTTTGCTAATTTCAACACACTTTAAAAATCTTGTTCATTTTGGCCTTTAGCAAATAAATTTATTTTATTTCTTTAATTTGTTATTTTTAGGTTCTGTTTTAGAGTTCTTTTTTGAACACTTCTAGCAGCAATTATTCTGATATTATGTTTTTGCTCTTTATTTTAACCTGAGCATTCACAGGGCTGTACATGTTCCATCAACATACTATACTTGTAAAGAATGTTCTGTAATCAAAGAAATTTGAGAAGTCTAAAGTAGATGAATACTATAGTTCATCTCAATAGTAAAAAAAAAAAAAAAAAAAAATTATCTTTCCTTGACTGGAACCAGGATGGTATATGGAGATGCTCCTTTTTAATTTGGTTCCAGTAAGTATTTTTGAAATTTCTGAAAAGCCAAGTTATACAAGGTATGTGCATGTAAAATTGCTTTTAACTTTGCTTATTGTTCTTTTCTGATATCTTTATTATGTCCAAATGAGACTCTTACTTGGTATCCCTCTGTTATAAAGATGACAATTCACTGTATGTGAAAAGGAAGTGATATCCACTAAAAAACTCTGGGCGCTACTGGCTTTAAAACACTGGGAAAGTTAGATACAGAATAGGGAACTTAATAGAAAATCAAAATTCTCCTGTATTCTGCTCCATTCTCTCAAAAAATAGCCACTGTCCCATGTACAATATTTATTTACTCCTTTGACTTTTTGGTTTGAGTTCTGCTTCTTTAAAAAGGAAAATATCAGATAACAAAGCATTATATTAATAACCAGGTGATCTTCACTGCTGATTTTTGTGTGACCGTCCCCACCTCCCCCATTCTGCTTTTCTCCACATATCTATACCTAGACCTTCAGGATCAAATTTCTTATTCCTGTTTTGGTAGACTTTATAAAACATGTGGTAGACAAAGTTTAAGGTCCTGGGTAAAAAAGAAAAGATTTTTAAAATTCAGACTCTTTTGTCTCCCCTACTTAATGCTATATTGTGGTGCATACATTTCTTACTAAGATTTCTAAGTTCTATTTGACTCTTAATTAACTAGAGCTGTGTATGCTAATGTGTTTTTGTTGGTATAAGGAAATTACTGCTCTGTTTTTTTGAAACACAGGTTATCTTTTAAAAGTTTATCAAAAACAAAAACAAAAAGCAGAGCACGGACCTCTTTAACATTTTGTTTCTGTAAATAGAGAAAACTTGTATTGCTGGTTAAAAGAAGTTTCTTAAATGTTCATTCAAAACATATTTTTGTATGCATGCAATGGATATTGCTAGAATTGCCACGCATAGCTCCATCATTACACTTCTATCCATTTGAGATATTGTTCAATTTCTTCCTTTCTGATACCCTTGGTCTCTGTTCTCTGTGAATTGCTTCAGACAGAATCTCATTTTTACCTACCCACTGACCAGCCTCATCAGGACAAGTCACTTATTCCTCATCATATCAAACTCCTCATCTGTAAGATGGGAACCAAGCTTAGTATTATGTTTGTAAGGTGACCTTCTGAAAATGAACTGCTGCTTCTGTATTGTTCTGTTTTGCTGAGCAGCAGGATGCTGACTATGAGAGGGTATGCTGATGTGGGAGAGGTTTAGTTGCAAGTACCATGATGAAAGAGTAAAGTGTTGAGGTCTTTGTTAAGGTAATCTTGATCAGACTGTCACCAAAAAACACTGAGGCATACTTCATTTCATTCTGATTTGGTCTGTGAATTCATTTTTATTCCATTCTGCTAATGTGTTTCATAGTTTTAAAATAGTTTCTAGTTATTTCTCTATAGGAGGATGTAAGTATTGTCATTGTGAGTCATGTCTTAGTCCAGAGAATGGTATCATTTCTACATGTAGCATTTCAACATATAAGCTCTTCTCTGCAGCACATGTTGTGCTGTGTATAAACCACATGATCCCGTGCATTCAGCAGGGCAGCATGAATCTTGGGGGTATGGACACTCTCTATGGTGAGAGCATGACTGCTTCCATAATCAAGAAGTTTTCTTCTGCATTATTTCTATTTTTACTGATTTGGGTGACCCCCCCAAAACTAAGTCCTTTTGTCCCAGAAAATCAGTCTTGGCTCCTGCTTCTTCATTTAAAACATTATTTTAACTCAGAAATTAAAAATTTAAAAATATGTGTTAAAAGATAGGCTTCTAGTGAAACTATACTCATAAAATGTTTGTATTGATGTGTACTGGTTCAGAAACTCTGAGATAGTCTTAGATGGATTACATATATAAGAACAAAAAATTATTTGAGAATTAATTCTCAAAGCTTGTATAAAATTATAGATTCAAAATCCCTTTCCTTTAGAACTCTAAAATTTATTACATTGCTTTTTTGCATTCCATGAAATGAAAAGTTTAAATCCATCTAAGTCTTGATCATTTCAGATTATTTTTAAAAAATAATTTTATTTCTGGAGCTGAGAAATCTTACCTGAATGATTTTAAGTGTTTCCTTTTTCATTATTCCTGTTTGGGACTGAAACTAAAGATTTTATTGTTCCTTGGATCAAAGAAAATTTCTTTCATTATTATTTTTTATTATTATTTAAGAAACTGTTTTAAAATAATTTTTAAATAATTCAAGTTATGAATACATACTGTGTTCAATTGCAGTAATGCATAGAATAAAAGCTTAGAGCCCTTCCATAGCTCCTTTAATTTTCCCATGGTCATATGGAGCTGTAAATCTAGCCAGCATGTACCTGTAGGAGCTGCTACTCTGAGAATCTATCTGAAGGTGCTTGATCAAGGGGCAGGGACATAAGATTGAATAGTGGAGGGTTTATTGATTTGAGAGCGTGTCCCAGAGATACAGGATTTAAGGTCCTGGCAAAGTCCCCAGGAGATGGTATGGACTTGCTACTGGGATGGCTTCTAGAGGCACAGAAAAAGTGATGGTTCATAAACTATATAAATTTGAAATGCCAGAATTTCTGTGGGAGCCTGTGGAGGAAGGGATCAAAAGGCCCAAGGAAGTGGGCATGCTGAAGCAGTTATTCTGTGTGAAGCCAGAAGACTCAGTAAGGCATCATGTTCCAGAGGTGCACCCAGAGGACATACCACCCACCACGGCCATAGAGAACATGCTGGAATGAGGGTACCACCATAACTAAAAATGTTCAATGATGCCTGTCCTCTGTAAACCAGGACTAATGGAAGGAGAGACTATATAGAACTAGACTGATAAGAACCCAAAGCAATAGAGGCCAGATGGCAGCACATAATTGCTAGAAGTCAGGTGGATGCACTTATTGTAATGAGTGACAGGAGCAGAATGGCAGCCAAGGGGGTCTGACCTGAAGAGGGTTTTGTAGATGGTTAATCGAAGTGGCCCTAGGGGAAAAGTAGATAAGGGCCAAAATAGGTACTACTCAGTGAGTACCATCATAACAAATCGAGGATAAATAATCAGAAGGCTGAGTGCAGTTGCCTCAGTAAAGCCAAGACACTTTGCTCAAATCCAGATCTGAGTTTTTAAACCTAGAGCACACTGACTGAAGAGGAGGCTGGATCCACAGGAAGAAGTCCACTGCAACACAATGACAATTATCACAGTAATAATTCTCCCAGCCCTTCTCCAAAGCAATGTTGCCATTTACTCAAGTAACTACACTGTCGGAGATAAAGAGTTGTTGTGGGAATGATAATCATCCCTGCAAAGATGTCCAGGTCTTGATCTCTGGAACCCTGTGGCTGTTATGTTACATGTCAGGGAGAATTAAAACTGCAGATGGAATTAAGATTACTAATCAGTTTACTTTAAGTGTGGAAGAGAGAGAAGAGACAGGGTGTCAGAGTGATGCAACGTGAGAAAGACTTGACCAGCTATTGCTAACTTTGAAGATGGATGGGGACCACCAGCCAGGGGAATATGGGCAGCCTTTAGAAGCTGGAAAAGGCAAGTCAGTAGATTCCAGAAGGAACGCTAACCTTGATTTTAGCCCAGTGAGACCCATTTTAGACTGACCTCCAGAGCTGTAAGGTAATAAATTTTGGTTGTTTAAACTGTGAAGTGTGGATAATTTTTTACAGAAGCAATAGGAGATATACAAGCTATAGAGTATATACACTAAATACTCATCCATTTAATTTACAAGTCTGTCCACTAAAGGAGCCAGATGAGTTCTAGTGGAACCCATTAGAATACTGCAAACTCACCCAAGTTGTAGCCCCATTTGTAGCTGCTCTGTAAATGTAAATTTGCTAGCAGATTAACATGGCCTCAGGTAAATGGCATGTGGTCCTGAGTTGGCAAATGCATTCTTTTCTATTCCAATCAGGAAAAAAAACCCAAACACTCAACATGGAATGGGCAACAATAAATTTTCCAGTCAAGATGGTGGAGTAGTAGTACTATAAGCTTTCCTCTCCTCGTGACTACAACAAAACCATGACTGACTGCTGAACAATCATTGGAAAAAAAGACTGGAATCTAGAAAAAAGATCTTCTTCAACTGGAAACGTAAAGAGGGAACCACAGCGGGATGGTAGGAGAGGTGTGCTTACAGTATAATTGGGCCCAATACATCCCGGGTGGGCAATCCACAAGCTGAAGAATAATTAAAATTTAAAAAATTAATATGTGAAGGTCTTTGTGTGACATGTAAACACCCATCAGAAAGCATCTGTCATAGAAGAGGCATGGCAAAACCACACAGACAAAATTACCTGGCCATTTGGTATTAGCTAGTCTTGGTCATCGGACACCTGAGTGCTTGCACATGGAGACATGAGTGGAGTGGTCATGGTGGGAGAGGTGAAAGCTATGCATGGTTCTAGGGGCTCCCATTTACCAAGAATTAGTTGGCTACTGCTGCCACTGCATGTCCAAACTGCCGGCCAGAGAGACCAACACTGAGCCCTCTGTACGACACTATTCTTCAAGGACACCAGCCAACCATTTGGTGTCTAGTTGACTACATTGAGCTTTCTATCCTGGAATTGCTAGAAATTTGTTCTAACAGGAAATGCCAAGTGATTTGGGCATGGGCTTGACTTCCCTGCCAACCAGCTTCAGCTAGCATGACTAGATGGGGCTTATGAAGCATTTGATTCTTCAAGATTGGATCTCAAAAGGATAACATTACATCAGACCAGAGGACCCACTTGTCAGAAAGAAAGGTGTGGGAGTAGGTCCCAGACCATGAGATTGATTGATTGCATCAGAGATGGCACCATGTAGAAACTTCTGCCTAGTGGTGTTGGTCTGGGATACTGAAGGTGCAGTTTAAGCATCAGCTTGGAGGTGGTACTCTATGAGGATAGGGCATCATCGTTTGTGACCCCAATAGAAAGAAATCATGGTTCTAAAGATAAAAGAGTGGAAACAGGAGTGATCTCATTTACTGTCATTCTCACTGACCTGCTAGGAGACTAAAAATCCCAGCCATTTCTGCCCAGCATGGGACACCTCTGAACAGCTGTAAATGCTCCAAACTTTCCATGGGGTTGGGTGAGACTAGGTTGGCACTGCATTGCATTTCATCTTCTTTCTTTGCATAGTCTTGCTTCTTCCCCTTCTCATACAAGTACTTGCCAAATCTGTATCAGGTTCTGCTTCCAGAGAACCCAGTCTGTGATAGCCCTCAATCTCACTTCCATTTCCAGCCTCAGGTACTAAGAAAACATAGTACATATTTTCTAGGTTTTTCCCTATGTGTTTATTTATATATATATTAAATACATGGACACTTAAACATTGAAAATTTTTCTTCACAGAAACAGGGTCATAGTATATATGTAGTTTTCTATGAGTAGACTTAATTTTTAAGCAGTTTAATTGAGGTAGAATTTACATTTAGTAAAATTCACACTTTTAAAGTATATCTCAATGAGTTTTGACAGATAAAGATACAGATATTACATCATCCAAGCAAATTCTGTCACATTCCTTTGCAGTCAGTCCCTTTATCCCAGTCCTAGCTCTTGACCTGACTTCTGTCTCTGTAGATTTGCTTTTCCATAATATCATATAAATGGGCTCACACAGGATGTAGCATTTTGTGTCTGGACTCTTTCTTTTAGCATAATGAGTTTGAGATTTATTTGGATATATCAATAATTTATTCTTTTTTATTGTTGAGTAGTATTCCATTTGTGCATGTACCACATTTGTGTATAAGTTTTGTGTGGATGTATTTTTAATTCTCTTAGAAAACTAGGGAGTGGGATTGGTGGGTCATTCATTAAGAGTATATTTAGCTTTCACAGAAACTATGAAACACTTCCAGAGTCACAGAAACATTCTACATTCCCACAAGCAATACATGTGTAGGCTCCAGTGAGTCTATGTTCTCGTAAGCACTTGGTATTTTCAGACTTTAATTTTAGTCTTTCTAGTAAGTGTGTAGTGGTATTTCATTATGATTCGTTTTGTATTTCCCTAATGACAAAAAATGTTGAGCATATTTTGGGGAAATGTTTGACAGTAACATTTAATGTAGAATAAAACATTTTTTATGTTGACTGTATTCTAATGTATTTATTTGACATCCTTATATCATTTTGGTGATTTGTTTATTCAAATCTTTTGCCCTCTTTTTATTGGGATGTGTATTTCTTATTATTGAGTTATAAGATTTCTTTATATATTATGGATAACATTTATTAATCAGATATGTGTTTACAAGCATTTTCTCCCAGTCTGCCTTTTTATTTTCTTAAACAGGTCTTTCGAGAGGCAGAAATTTAAATTTGATGATGTCATTTATCAATATAAAAAAAAAAGAAAAGCAATTATTTTCTGATCTATCTAAAAAATCTTTACCTAACCCAGTAACACAAAATTTTTCTCCTATGGCTTCTTCTAGAAATTTTATAATATTAACTTTTAAGTTTGTGTCTATAATTCAAGTTAACTTCTGTGTAATTATAGAGGTAAAGGTCCACGTTCATTATGTTTTGCCTGTGGATGTCCAATTATTCTAGCATCATCTGCTTGAAAGACTGTTTCTTCTTCTTTATAAAAAAAATCCTACAATTGACCATGTATGTATAAGGTCTCTTTCTGAACTCTTTATACTGTTCCAGTAATTTATACATCTGCCCTTATATAAGTACTGTATTAGGATTCTCCAGAGAAAACGAATCAATAGTATATATCTATTACATGGAAAGAGAGATATAGAGATAGAGATTTATTATAGGAATTGGCTCACACAGTAGTTATGGAAGCCTACCATCTGCCATCTGTAAACTGGAGAACCAGGAAATCTGCTTGTGTATTTCAGTCTGAGTCCAAAGCCGTAAGAACCAGGGGAGTCAATGGTATAAGTCCCAGTCCAAGTCCAAAGGCCAGAGAACTGGAGCCAATGTCTGAGGGCAGGAGACGATGAAAGTCCTAGATAAGCAAAGAGAGCAAATTTGCTCTCCCTCTGTCTTTTCATTCTATTCAAGCCCTCAAGGGATTGGATGATGTCCACCTGCATTAGTTAGGATCAACGCAGTCTACCAATTCATGTGCTAATCTCTTCTGAAAACACTCTTACAGACACACCCAGAAATTATACTTTAACAGCTTTCTGGGCATCCCTTAGCTCTGTCAATTTCACCACCACAAATACCATACTATTTTGATTACTGTAGCTTTATTGTATTGAGATTTACTCACATGTTGGATATATTAGTTGTTCACTTTTTCTAATTGAACCCAAGTGATTTAAAATATATTCTTAAATAGGTTCTTAAAATAAGTTCTTTAAAAAAATTTTTTTCTCTTCTAGTGCCTTTATATTTTCATATAAATTTTGAGAACTTGTGCTTTTGGCAAAGATAGAGTAACAAGAACTTGAATTACCTCATGCCTGAAATAACTAGAAAACTGAATAAAATACATGAGACAACAGTTTTCAGACATTGGACATCAAGCAGTGCAAAACAGTGGTCATTTATATGAGAAACATGAAGTGAGCTCTGTGATTGCCCATTTTACTTCCTGGAGAATGTTTTCAGGCCATGGCACAGAGGGAGGGGACCTAGCAGAGCCTATCAGTCTTCCTGAGTTGAGGAGAAAAAGTTGAGAATCTTGGGAGGACAAGCAGCTAGAGGTCCTAGGGCAGAGTACAAAGGAGACAGCTGTCAAGAGAGTTCTGGAGATCTGTTTTAGTCCTTCCTCTGCTGAGTACTGATAATCTCATGTGTGTGAGGAACGTACCTGAGGCTGGAGATAGAATTCTATCCCCCAGAAGCAGAGGGAACAGTCCCTGTGCTCACCCAAGGCCAGAAATACATCATATTCTCATTAGCCAGAGGGAAAACCTTATAATTCACAGGGCACTGAGCAGAGAATTCAGAAAGTTATCATAGCCAAATTGGACATTGGCTAAAGATTGTTTTGATCTCACCTTACAAAGTTTAAAAGCAAGCCTTGAAAAAATCAAACTGTTTCCAGGTAACAAAATTGTATTCAAACACAAGACTATCCAGCACCCAACAAAGTAATATTCATAATGTTTAGTATCAAATAAAAAAAGAAAGTACCAGATGTGGTAAGCTGAATAATGGCCCCCAAAGATATCAACATTCTAATCCTGGGAACCTGTGAAAGTTAACCTGTGAGAGTTACCTTATATGGCAACAGGGCCTTTCCAGATGGGATTAAATTAAGGATTTGAGATAGGGTGATTATCTTGGATTATCCAGATGGGATCTAAAGGTAATCCCAAATTTCCTTAAAGGAGAGAAAGCAGAGGGAGATTTGATTACAGAGACAGGAGACAATGTGATGACTGAAGGAAGATGTTACACAGCTGACTTTGAAGCCGTGAGCCATGAGCCAAAGAATGCAAGGAATGCAGCTCTAGGTGCCAGAAAAGAAATGGAAGCAGAGTCACCACTTGAGCCTCCAGAGTGAGCATGGCCCCGCAGACTCTGATTTTGGCACAGTGCAGTGGATATCAGTTCTGACCGCCATAACTTTAAAAGTATGTGTGGCTATAAGCCACCATGTAGTGGTAATTTGTTATAGCAGCCATAGGAAACCAATACGGATTTTGGTACCAGGAATGGGTAACAGATACCTAGAAATGTGAAAGTTGCTTTGGAACTGGGTGATGAATAGAGGCTGGAAGAATTTTGATAAGTATGATAGAAAAAGCATAGATTACTTTGAACAAACTATTGGTAGAAATAACGGATATTAATGACTGCCATTGAGGGCTCAGAGGAAGTGAGGAGCATGGTGGAGAAAGCCTATATTGTCTTAAAGAATATCCAAATTGTCATAAACTGACTAGTAAAAATATGAACATTAAAGGCTCTGTTGGTGAAGGCTTAGAAAAGAACGGGGAACACTTTTTTGGAAACTGGAGGAAAGAGGGTCTTTGTTATAGAGCGGCAGAAGTTTGGCTGAATTGTGTCCCACAGTTGTATGGAAAACAATACGTGTAAGAAATGAACTTGGATATTAAGTGAGAAGATTTCCAAGCAAAGTATTGAAGGTGCAGCCTGTTTTCTTCTTGCTGATTATAGTAAAATGAGAGAAGAAAGAGATAAATTAATGGAAGAATTGTTAAGCATAAAGAAAACAGGACTTTATGATTTAGAAAATTCTCAGGCCTATCTAGATTGCAAAAAAATGCTAAAATTTGGAGATTCACTGCAGGAAAAGTATGCTCCAAATAGAAAGCCAAGAGTGCGACTGGACATCTTTTGCTAGTGCTTTGGAAGAATCAAAAGATCACTATATTCATTCATGCAGAGGGAGTCTGAAGAGATTAAGCATAAGACTTATGGATCTCCACAGCCATCTCAGCAGAACTCAGAAAAAGATGTAATTATCTAGGAAATATCTGTGAGGGAGCCTTTTGTTTAATGGCATACATTCCCAGGAGACTCACATGGTTTTGAGAATGTGGTGTCAGCAGAAAAACTGACAGCTTGGACTAAAAAGGATGAGAGACAGGATGAAATGGAAGAAGGCTGTTGGTTCCCCAAAATTCTACAGGCAGGAGATATGATAAAACTACTCATCTGGGAATATGTCCTACCCTTCAAGAAAAAGGATGACTTTTTTTTTTATTTATGTAATTTTTGTACATACTTATTTTTTATTGAAGTATAGTCAATTTACAATGTTGTGTTAATTTCTGGTGTACAGCACAGTGATTCAGTTATGTATATATAGGATGACTTTGAGTCCAGAGGTCAGAGGCCTGAGCTACAGAGGTTTATTCCTGAGCTTTTAAACCTAATGAAGGTTGACCAGTTGGATTTTGGAATTGCTTGGGACAAATGACTTTTTCTTCTTCCCTTTAGAAATGGGAATGTCTATAACTGTTATCCTATGCATTTTCAAATATCATGTTTTGCGAGCATATATCTTAGTCTGTTAGGGTTGCTATAATAAAATTCTGTAGGCTGAGTGGCTTGTAAACAACAGAAATTTATTGCTCACAGTCCTGGAGTCTGGGAATTCCAAGATCAAGATGCTGGCAGGTTTGGTATCAGAGGAGAGCACACTTCCTGGTTCATTGACAGCAATTTCTGGCTGTGTTATCACATGGTAGAAGGGGGCAAGGGAGCTTTCTTGGACCTCTTTTATAAGGTCACTAATCTCATTCCTGAGGGCTCCACCCTCATGATCTAATCACCACTCCAAAGCCCCATTTTCTCTTACCATCACCTTGGGGGTTAGGATTAACATATGAATTTTGGAGGACACATTCAAACCATAACAGCATATAAGTAGTTTTCTAGTTTCACAAGTCCATGAATGGAGGAGAATTTTGCCCTAGACTGGATTATATCCAGAATCCCACTCATATTTGAACTTAAGTGGTAAGATTTGGGACTTTTGAGTTGATGGTACATAGATAAGATTTTGCACCTGTAATGGATGAAGACTTTTGGAGATGGTGGGATGTGATGGAATAACATCTCCCCTGACTGAAGTAGTTAGTTTTCCTTTGCCTGAGAGTCTGAAATGCCCTTCTATGAATTAGTTTGCAGGAGAATGTTGGTCTCCTTTAGGACCTCCCCCTACTACCTCCCATTGTTGCTAGACCTACAACCAGACTCAAGACTCCTGACACCCCAAAGGGTGAGGTACAAAGACCCATGAGGAGACACCATATGCACCAAAATAGTCACAATATAAATCAGATAAATAATTATGGAAATAGAGCCTAACGGTGCTAGATCAGGATGTCCATAAATCCTCAAATTCTGATTATTTTCCTTCTCCTATGCAGTCTGCCTGCTAAATGACAGCAAGTTTATTTTCGGGTCTAGAAGGAAGATTTGCCATATACGTTTTCGGCTGGTTAGCAACATATTTCCTCAAGAGAACACTAGCCTCCCCTTCATTCAGGGGGCTTTGAGCCTGGAAATTGGTTGAGGATCCACAATTCCTGTTGTAGTGGTTTAAGTTAGAGCTCTCTCACTTACATAAATCAAGAAAGACTTTAGTTCACTGCTTATCTATCTCAGCCCTAAGGACACTGTGATCAGAGAGCCAACACGAAAAGCTCTAAGCAAGTCTAAACATCCTCATGATTACTTTGGTTCTGCTTTCATTCTAGTAACCATAGCAGCCTTGTCTTTGAGGATTAAGTGCTGTAACTTGCTCCCTGCCACCCTAGCATCCCATCATCCTCACTGAATTTATAGAGTCCAGTTAGATGACAGCTTTTCTCATACTGGCTTGCAAAGAATAGTCACCACAAGGCCCTTCAAGGATACCAGGGCTCACTTCATCAATGAACTTCTTAATGTCTTGGAGAAGGCAGTTATACTTGTCATCTCTATTTTTCTCTAAATTGCAAGATTTTGCTATTCTATTAGTTTTTTTTCCAAAAAAACTATGCTTTTGTTTTTATTGGTATGTACTTTGTTTTGTATTTAACTTATGTTTTTGTATTTATTAATACATTTCTTGAATTTCTCTGGACTTCATTTTTTCTTGATTCTTGAGTTAAAACGTTGGCTTTTTTAGTTTTCGATCTTTATTTCTTTTAATAAATTCCTTTAAGCTGTAACTATTCTTCATTTCTTGTTTTGGATATCATATCATATTAAACTCTATCACATAAGCTTTGATAAGCAATTTTCCTTGTCATTAATTTTTCTATAGTTTGTAACTTTGGTTTTGATACCTTCTTTAAACCAAGAGTTATTTAAAGGAGTGCTTCTAAATCTCTCAGTGCACATATTTAAAATAAAAGTTATTCTTTTTTTTTTGCATTCTTTTTTTATTGAAGCATATAGTCAGTTTACAATGTTGCATCAGTTTCTGGTGTACAGCATAATGTTTCACTCATACATATATATACATATATTTATTTTCATATTCTGATTGCTATATATAAAATAGATAAACAACAACCTTATAATGTATGGCACAGGGAACTATATTCAATATCTTGTAGTAACCTATAATGAAAAATTATTCTTTTCTTGTCAATGCCTACTTTTATTGTGGTTGTTAGAGAATATGTTAGTATTTTTTTCTTGAATTTTTTAGGATTTTATTTATGACAATATGTGGACAATGATTATAACTGTTCTTTGTGTGTTTGAAAAGCAAATACATCCTTCACTCTTTTTGGTCAAGAAAATCTGATTCTGTTCTGTTCTCCCTACATCTACTGTCTTACCCCTCCTGCCTCTCACTCCCCAAAATAATTTCGAAATTCTGCTCTGGGTCTCTAATTTAACATTCCAAAACTAAAATAGATCAATGGTCTTCACCACTGTATTTCCCTACTTCCTCTTCTCACTCCCCACCCCTTCTTCTAATAAATTTTTATTTCAAAACTTCTTTTTCCTTAAATCTAATTTCTAGGTATTTTTGGCATTTTAGCTCTAAACTAGTGTTTACTTTCCCTTGAATTATACCTTTTTACTTTTTATGACCCTTATTCAACATCCATTTTCTACTTTAAAATTGCACTGTCATCATTAAGTTTTAATTTAATACCTTTTTTCAGTTTTTAAAAACTAGGATTTTTTTTGCTCACCATTGTTTCTTGTACACTCAGTCTTTTACTAACTTGAGATTATTTGTCCTGAATTAATTTTCTCTTTGCTTATTTGTTGCCTAAGAAGGATTCATAGGTAGTATATTCTGAGATTATATAAAATTTATTCTCTTACTCTTTCATGGAGATGATATCTAGGCTGGCAAAGAATTCTTTTTTTTAAATAATTTTTAAAAAAATTGAAGTGTAGTCATTTACAATGTTGTGTCAGTTTCTGGTGTACAGCATAATAGTTCAGTCAGACATATACATACATATATTAGTTTTCATATTGTTTTTCACCATAGGTTACTACAAGATATTGAATATGGTTCCTGTGCTACACAGTATGAACTTATTTATCTATTTTATATATAGTAGTTAGTATTACAAATCTCAAACTCCCAATTTATCCCTTCCCACCTCCTTTCTTCCCTGGTAACCATAAATTTGTTTTCTATGTCTGTGATTGTGAGTCTGTTTCTGTTTTGTAAAAAGTTCATTTTTTTTTTTTTTTAGATTCCACATATAAGTGATATCATATGGTATTTTTCTTTCTCTTTCTGGCTTACTTCACTTTCCTCTAGAATGACAATCTCCAGTTCCATCCATGTTGCTGCAAATGGCATTATTTTATTATTTTTTATGGCTGAGTAGTTTTCCGTTTTATAAATATACCACAACTTCTTTATCCAGTCATCTGTAGGTGGACATTTAGGTTGTTACCATGTCTTGGCTATTGAATATAGAGCTACTATGAACATTGGGGTACATGTATCTTTCCAAATTAAAGTTCCCTCCAGATATATGCCCAGGAGTGGGATTGCTGGATCATATGGTAAGTCTATATTTAGTTTTTTGAGGAATCTCTATACTGTTTTCCCTAATATCTGTACCAAACTACATTCCCACCAGCAGTGTAGGAAGGTTCCCTTTTCTCCACACCCTCTCCATCATTTATCATTGTTGGACTTTTGAAGATGGCCATTCTGACTGGTGTGAGGTGATACTTCATTATAGTTTTGATTTGTATTCCTCTGATAATTAGCGATATTGAGCATTTTTTTTCATGTGCCTACTGGTCATTTGTATGCCTTCATTGGAAAATTGCTTGTTTAGGTCTTCTGCCCATTTTTGGATTGGGTTGTTTGGGGTTTTTTTGTTGTTGCTGTTATTAAGTTGTATGAGCTGTTTATATATTCTGGAAATTAAACCTTTGGCAGTCTTATCTTTTGCAGATATTTTCTCCCATCCCACAGGTTTGTCTTTGTTTTGCTTATGGTTACCTTTGGTATTCAAAAGCTTATGAATTTAATTAGGTCCCATTTGTTTGTTTTTGCTTTTATTTCAGTTGCCTGAGTAGACTGCCCTAGGAAAATGTTGCTGAGATTTATGTCAGATAATGTTTTGCCTATGTTTTCTTCAAAGAGGTTTATAGTGTCTTGTCTTATATTTAAGTCTTTAAGCCATTTTGAGTTTATTTTTGTGTATGGTGTGAGGGAGTATTCTAACTTCATTGATTTATATGCAGCTGTTCAGTTTTCCCAACGCCATTTGCTGAAGAAACTATCTTTACTCCATTGTATTTTCTTGCCTTCTTTGTCAAAGATTAATTGACCAAAGTCTGTGGGTTTATTTCTGGGCTCTCTATTCTGTTCCATTAATCCATATGTCTGTTTTTGTCCTAATACCATGCCATTTTGATTACTGTAGCTCTGTAATATTGTCTGAAGTCTGAGAGGGTTTTTCCTCCAGCTTCGTTCTTTTCTTCAGTATTGCTTTGGCAATTCTGGGTTTTCTGTGATTCTATATAAATCTTAGGATTATTTGTTCTAGTTCTGTGAATAATGTCATGGATAATTTGATAGGAATTGTATTAAATCTATAGATTGCTTTGGGTAGTACAGCCATTTTAACAATATTAATTCTTACAATCCAAGAACATGGGATATTTTTCCATTTCTTTAAGTAATCTTTAATTTCCTTAGTCAGTGTTTTGTAGTTCTCTGTGTATAAGTCTTTCACTTCCTTGGTCAGATTTAGTCCTAAGTATTTTATTTTTTTGGATGCAATTTTAAAAGGGATTATTTCTTTACTTTTCTGATATTTCATTGTTAGTGTAAAGAAATGCCGCTGATTTCTGTATGTTAATCTTATATCCTGCTACCTTGCTGAATTCTTTTATCAGCTCTAGTAGTTTTTGTGTGGAGCCTTTGGGGTTTTCTATATATCATATCACATCATACGCATATAATGACAATTTTACCTCTTCTCTTCCAATTTGGATCCCTTTTATTTCTTTTTCTTGTTTAATTGCTATGGCTAGGACTTCCAATACTATGTTGAATAGAAGTGTTGAGAGTGGGCATCATTGTCTTGTTCCAGATTTTAGTGGGAACGCTTTCAACTTTTCACTGTTGAGTATTATACTTGCTATAGGTTTGTCATAAATAGCCTTTATTATGTTGAGATATGTTCCCTCTATATGTTCCCGCCTTTGGTTTAGGCTGATAAAGAATTCTTGAGTCTTACCTCTTTTCTCTGGAAAGCCTGAAAATATTTTTCCCTTTCTTCCAGAGTTGCAGGTGAGAAATCCATTGTGGTGTTCTTCCCTAAGTTAACTTGTGTGTGTGTGTGTGTGTGTGTGTGTGTGTGTGTGTGTGTGTGTGTGTGTGTGTTAATGTCTGAAACTATCTTGGGCATTCATAGTTTAATCAGATTTAGTCAAAAATGTGTCATTAAAAATTAATTATGCTTGGCACATTTAATCTAAAAAGTAAACTCTTCTGTTCTCTTTTTAAACTTCTCCTTTGTATGTTCTCTGTTTACCTCTTGGAATGTGCATTGTTTTGTTTCGACTCTTCAGGATCTGTCTTTCATATCTTTTTATTAAAAACTTCCAACCTTTATATTTGGGGGCTTTGTTGTGTTATAGTTCCTCTCTTTGATCTTTCATACTTTTTATTTCCAGAAGTATCTATTCTGGTGTTTCTCTAATGAATTTTAAAATTCAAGTATTATAGTTTAAAAAAAAAGTCTTTTTCAAATAAATATTTTTGGTTTTATGATTCTTCATTTACCAATGTTTTTCTATTGGTAGAAAAATGTTGTGTAATATTTTTTTCTTAAATTGTTTTTTCTCTCTATTTTAGTTTCCTCATGGGAGACATCTGTCCTGGTTTTGTTTTGTTTTGATTTTTTTTCAGCCCTGTTATTCCTCCTTCAAGCTACCAAGCCCCATAAATAATCTGAGATCCTTCTTCACTTTCCCATATCAGTGCATGTGTAAGTCAGCCTGTTGGGGTCTCTCAGTCCATGGTGGAGGGCAAGAGATGAGAGTTAGTAATGAAACTTTTCTCATGAGGCAGCAGTGAGTGGAACTTGACATGCTGTCAGCATCCTCAAGTTTGAGTGTGTCTGTGTGGGAGATGGGGTGTGGTCCTTCTTCAGCTACAACAAAGGGGGCAGTTCAGACCAATGGTTCAGACAATTCCTCCTATGAGTGGCCTGCAACAGTAGAACTAGATGATTTCCTTATGTTGGAGTTATCCATTAGGCAAAAACAATCAGGTCTTATTTTAGTAAATGCAAAATCAATAAACTACTTCAATTTCCACCAGAGTGATAGGCCTTCTCCTTGAATGCCTGATCTCTGATCCTTTCAGCTTTGTAAATGATGCTGTGCAGGAGCTGCCCTAACCAGGCTAAAAAACTGCCTTTCTAGGACATTGAATCCACAGTAGGCCACATTTTCTTCATTCGCTTCCCCAGTCCCAAGGCCCTTTCCCCATTAATTGTATCACTAATCAGTTGGGAGAGACACTCTGTGCTTAGGCTCTCACTTTCCCAGCAAGAGTAGCTACTGTTCTTTGACTGCTTCTTTCCTTATGTTTTCCTTATTTCCTCCACTGAGAACTTGTTTTGAACAGATATTTGGTTTCCTGGAGCTATATCATATTTTAGTCCTTTAAATTTTGAAAATGTCATCAGTTTTATCTTTTAGGCTACTGATTAAAGTCTTCAGCTATATATGTTTTATTGTTGAAATCTTTCCTAAAGTTTTTCTTATTTTGGAAATTATGTATTTTCCCAAAACTCATGTATTCTTGACTGCTCTTTTTTCATACATGTCAAAGCTTGTTTTACAAAAATATTATCCTTTGAAATAACCCTGAGGATATAAACTTAATCTTTTCAAGAGTTTCCTTGCATTTCTTACATAACACTTTTTGCTCTGGGATAGGTTATTTTGTTTGTTCATCTTTAAATTTCTGTTTCAAGCTGTCGTTCTTTTCTCAGAGACCCAAAACTAAAGAGCTCTATGGATAAATGTAGGTAAGATTCCTTCCAATTACATGGGCACTGGGCAGGCAGGCAGCTGGGGTACTCTGTAACTGCCTAAGTTAAAAAGGCATTACTCTGGGTGCAGTGCTTTATGCCATGGATAACACTAATTAATGTGACTATCCATCAGAGTGTTATTTATTTTTAACTGATGTAGGCAGCCATTTATGGAATCCCCACAATTGTATTGAAAATGAAGACAACTGAGACTGTTTTTGGTGGCATATGTAAAGTAGCATCATATGAACAACTTTCCAGTTCAATTCAAAGCTTTCAGTCTTTTAATATATTCAGACTATAAGAGGATTTATAAATAGAGTCATGGGTGAAAACAACTGCTCTCTTTATTTTCAAATACATTTTAGAAAATCAGAATAGAAAACATTTTTTCCCGTTTTTTTCTATGAGGGGAGAATACAGAAAAATCATGCAATTCTAGCCATGCTAGATCGTAAAGGTACATATACACATAAACTTGGTTCTGTCTTTGGATATCTATGAAATTAATTTCATTTTTACAGCAGTTCTTTCCCTTTAACTTGTTTGAGTGGGCTCTCTTTCTTGCAACAGGTCTCTTTGACTACAACATCATATGTAAATTAAGGCAGTGACATATCTTTACATTTTATTAAAAGATTTGGCCTCACTTCATTGCAAGTTAAATTTTCTATACTAATACTACATTTGATGCATCACAGGTTCAGATTCATACTGATATATTTTGGTGAGGAGAGGCATAATGGAGGATGCTAAAGAAGGATGCTGAAGTTGGTTAATAGAGAGCCAACTCAAGGAGATACCAACATTTCTCCCATCTCAGAGGCACTCTCAAATTCTGCACACTTTTTGGTTCAAAACAAGATATGAAGAGACACGGGGTCATGGTTCTTCACTGTCACTTTCCCACTTTCCTTTTTGTCTTGTGCCCACATGGGAAATATTTCTCAACTCTACAGCCTCCTAAAACTGACAGCAGGTTCAGGACTGCCTGTCTGCCAGGGGACTCCCATGAGAACCCAAGGCCAGTTTCTCCCTGTCTTTTCAAAACCCACAATCACTTTAAGATTGAATCACTCCAGGGGCACTGAAGCCAGACTTATTGCAGTTCAGATGTTACTAGATACTTATAGGATAAGAGATAAAAAGAGCAAAATTAAATGTTAATGGATTAATATGAGCAAACATACCAGATTCACAATGATAGTAAAAGTTGTGGCTCTGATTATATCATCATTGGAAATCTTTAAAAAATAAAGACACTAAAAGCTACTTAGTTTTCCATGGATCAAGGTATGGGATCATTACCTTTGCTTTGCTTCTCATTCACTATTAGAGAAGTATCATCATTATCATCATTAACATCATCATCAGTTTTGATTTATCTGAATAGCCTGCTGAAATAGACCTCCGGGTACATTTACACATCCAATTACTACAAGATGATTATTCACAGCCTTAAAACTGCCTCACACTTAAAAATGCCTGAGCCAGCTGAAAATTCTTAGTAATCATAATAATCACTCGTATGGTGCTCTTAATGTTTCAAAAGATTTTCATATCTATTTTCCTAATATGAGCCTCCAAACCTGTTTGATAAGTAAATCCCAAGTATTATTATCTCCCTTGTACAGATGAGGACTTAGGAGATCTATTAATGACTTTATCTGAAGTCAGTCAATCACTCAGTCTTAGAGCTTAGATTGCATCCTAGGTATTACTTCCTGGGCTTCATGAGATAGCACAGTCTCTCTCCTTGGTTTGTGGAGTCCAGTATCTTTGGATTGCAGTGAAAATAATCTCAAAGCCATGAGTTTACTTCTGAGAATGTGGACTATGTTGCTCTTTGTCATTTCTGCTTTGAGGTCATTAAAAGGCCTTGGTGGTGGGGAATGGGGGAGCCCAGGACACATCAGGAGGCTTGAATTCACTAAAGTTGATTCCTAGTTGTGTTATGTCAGAAAGAACACCTTGAAAATAAGTTGGCTTCAGGAGCAAGCTTGGCACTCTGCTGAGTTTTTCCTCAAAGAGGATATTTGGTAATTACTACCTCAGGACTCTTTATTATCTTCGTATGTGCTATTGACCAGATGTTTGTGTCCCACTCCCTACTCCTGCCCCAATTTGTATGTTGAAACCCACGCCCAACGTGATGGTATTTGGAAGTGGGGGGCATTTGGGAGGTGATTAGGTCATGAGAGTGGACTCATCATGAATGGGATTAGTGCCCTTGTAAAAGAGGCTCCAGAGAGCTTCCTTCCCTTTCTGCCATGTGAGGTTACAGCCAGAAGTCAACTGTCCATGAACCAGGAAGCCCTCACCAGACACTGCATCTGCCTGCACATTCATCTTGGACTTCCCAGCCTCCAGAACTGTGGACAATAAGTTTCTGTTGTTTATAAGCCACTCAGTCCATGGCATTTCATTATAGCAGCCTAAATGGACTAAGATATGTGGTATGTGATTAAAATATTTTTTTTTTAGAATGGCCATTGTGGTTATCTCCCCAATATCCATTCTACTTTCTCTTACTAACTACCAACTTTTCATTCAAGTATCCACATTGTCCCCAGAAAGCCATGTACTTTGGGAGCCCTGGTTTGTGTCTGTTATTCTGGAATAATTATGAGTTCATTCTTTATCATTATTTAAAATATCTTGGTTTGTACAACAAATTAGTCACCCTAATTTGGGGAGAATTTAACTCAGCTCCTGACTGTAGGGATGGGGCATGTCTTATGACTCACATCTCCGCTAGTTCATGAAATCCCAAACTCTGTTAAACATGTTGATTTAGGGATGAGCATGGGAGTGAACGTGAACCAGTGAAACACAAGGAAATGTCTGCTGGGGGTTCACAAGAAAATAGATGCCTAGCTTTTTTTTAGATGGTTCTGGATCACTTCTCTTTATTTTTTTTAATTTTAATTTTAATTTTTTTTAGGTTTTTTTTTTTATTGAGTTATAGTCTGTTTACAATGCTGTGTCAATTTCTGGTGTACAGCACAATTTTTCAGTCATACATGAATATACATATATTTGTTTTCATATTCTTTTTCACCATAAGCTACTACAAGATATATTTCCCTGTGCTGTACAGTATAAACTTGTTTATATATTATATATATACCTGTCAGTATCTACCAGTCTCAAACTCCCAGTCTGTCCCTTCCCACTCACCTCCCCCTGGCAACCACAAGTTTGCATTCTATGTCTGTGAATCTGTTTGTGTTTTATATTTAAGTTCATTTGTCTTCTTCTTCTTCTCCTCCTTCTCCTTCTCCTCCTCCTCCTTCTTTCTTCTTCTTCTTCTTTCTTCTTCTTTTTAGATTCCACATATGAGCGATCTCATATGGTATTTTTCTTTCTCTTTCTGGCTTACTTCACTTAGAATGACATTCTCCAGGGACATCATTGTTGCTGCAAATGGCATTATGGTTTCATTTTTTATGGCTGAATAGTATTCCATTGTATAAATATACCACAATTTCTTAATCCAGTCATCTGTCGATGGGTATTTAGGCTGTTTCCATGTCTCAGCTATTGTAAATAGTGCTACTATATGAACTTTGGGGTGCAGGTGTCATTTTGAATTAGGGTTCCTTCTGGATATATGAGAGGAGTCAGATTGCTGGGTCATATGGTAAGTCTATTCCTAGTCTTTTGAGGAATCTCCATACTATTTTCCACAATGGCTGCACCAAACTGCATTCCCGCCAACAGTGTTGGAGGGTTCCTTTTTCTCCACAGCCTCTCCAGCATTTATCATCTGTGGACTTTTGAATGACGGCCATTCTGACTGGTGTGAGGTGATACCACATTGTAGTTTTGATTTGCATTTCTCTGATAATTAGTGGATCACTTCTCTTTAAATTGGACTTAAAAAAGCATGTAGCTTTGAGAACTGCTGGCAGTTATTTTGTATCTAAAAGCAGGATCCCATTCCCTAGTACCTCCATTAAAAAAAACAAAACCCTAATTACTGCAAAAAAAAAAAAAAAAAAAAAGCAAGATTCAAGAAGGTGAAGTTGACACAGTGGAAGGCAGCATTCATCAGGATAGGCTAGGTTACTCTGAAGGAACAAGCAACCCCCAAATCTACGTTGCTTAACAAAATAAAGTTTATTTCTCACACTGCTAGTCCACTGAGTGTTGGCAGGGTCTTTGTTGCAGAGTCATTCGGGGACTTGAGCTTACAGAGTCTCCACCATCTAATGATGCTGCCATCATAGTTTTCAAACTTCACTGAGGTGGGGCCGGGAGATTGCTATAGTTGCTTTGGCCTGAATGTGATGAGCCCATTGTGCAAAACAGTGCTGTCCAATAGGAGCATAATGTGAGCCACATGTGTAATTATTTTGACTAACTTTACTGTTATTCTTATTGTTATTACCAAATTTGGAGGTAATGTTTATTTGCTAAGATTTTTTTGTTTATTGTCCACTTTCTGTTTTAAATTAGAATATAATTTATATATGGTAAATTTACCCTTTTTGGTGTATAGTTCTATACATTTTGACAAACCCATACAGTTAGGCACATACCATTACAAGCAAGTTTTAGAACAGTCTCATCCTTCCCGAGAATTACTCTTCACCCTTTGTTAATAACCCCTCCTTCTACCCTCAGCTCTTGGCAACCATTGTTTTCTGACTGTGTGGTTTTGCTTTTCTAGGATGTCACATAAATGAAATCACAGCATGCAGCTTTTTGAGTTTGGATTCTTTCACTTAGCATAATGCATTTGAGATTCATTTATGTTGTGGTATCAGTAGTTTGCTCCTTTTTGTTGCTGAATAGTATTCTGTTTTACAGAGGTAGCACAGTTTGTTTATCCATTTCTCAGTCGAGGGACATTTGGGTTGTTTCTAATTTTTGGTTACTAATAAAGCTAATAAAAACTTTTATGTACAGGTTTTTCTGTGAACATGGTTTTTCATTTCCCTTAGGTAAATATTTAGGAGTAGGATGGGTAGGTCATATGGTAACTTCATGTTTAACTTTATGAAGGACTGCCAAACTGTGTTCCCAAGTGACTGCACCATTTTGCATTAACACCAGCAATATGTATGAGAGTTCCAGTTCCTCTACTTCCTTGCTTGTGCTTGATATTATCAGGTTTTTTTCTCAACCATTCTCATAGATTAGTGGACTTACATAAGCCTAATTTTTGAGAAGCCACATTTTAAAAAAGTAAAAAGAAACAGGTTAAGTTAGTTTTAATAATACATTTTAACATAATATATTAAAATAGTATTATTTTAACATGTAGTTAATGTAAAAATGAATGAGATATTGCATATTCTTTTTTGGTGTGTGTACCAGGTCTCTGAAATCTAATAGATATTTTATATTTGCAACACATCTCAGTTTGGACTAGTCACCTTTTAAGGGCTCAGTAGCCACCTGTGGGTGGTGACTGCTGCATTGAGCAGTGCAGGTCTAGACCTGGTTACATGGCCCCATCTAAGTGTGAGTGGGCTGGGAAAATGTGATGTCCCATGTTACCTGGGAAATGTTGGTAGGTAGCAAAGTCTATCTCAAAGGCAGAGAAGAGAAAAAGAATTCAGGTACTTTATACATCATTAAAGTACTAAATTGAACCCAATCTGAAAGTCTTCTAAGGAAAGCCTTAGTTTCTATTTATGATAGACAGTAAATGTCACACATATAGTTTAAGCAAGTTTGAATTACCTGATTCTGTTATTTGAAAATTTCTCCTATATAAATTTGCATTGCACAGTTAAGTAGGCGTTCAGTATAGAAGAAAGAGAAAATACAGAGAAGCTAAAAAGAGAAATTAATACTCACTTGGATTCTCAGGGGTAATATTTTGGTGTATATCCTTTGAGATATGTGTGTATGAATATGTGTGTATAAATGCATGAGTATACATGTGTACAAGCAAAATCATTGGACCAGTGTATTATTTACTTATGACCCATGTTTTTCATGCAACAATATTTTAAAAACATCTTTCCATGTCAATAAATACACATTTAAGTTATCATTTGAAATCTCTGTGTAATATTCCATTTTATGGAGGAATCACAATTCACTCAGCACATTCTGTATTATAGGTTGTTCCAAGTACTCCCTTGTTTAAATTGGGGCGGGGCAGAGGTAGTGTGCTTTAGAATACCTCCTTATATGGAGCAATAGCAAGGTGTATTTGGAAATTCTGTTTCCTTTCTCTCTCACCTCTTCTTTTTACACCTGGCCTCCTCTCAGTTCTTTCAGTAGAAATAAATACAAATGGAGAATACAGCTCAGCATGGTGACTGTTAGTAGGATTAGTGTCCTATAAAATTGTCAGTAATGTTTTCTCATTACTATGACTACATTGTACTTATAACCAGTATTTCTTAGACAGGTAGGTTATTCCAGATGTTCTAGGTGTAACCAGAAGATAATCGGTGATACACAGAATAACAAAGTTTTAAAACAATCTGACAGTAAATATGTCATAGTAAAGTGTAGGCTGAATCAGGCCTAGACCTGTAGCACTTTTATTTAAAAAACAAAAGCCAGTGTGATCTGTGTGGAAAGAAATTGATTTAATGTGCAGAGATGATCTATCTCCTTTTTCTTTATTGGCTGCTGTGACCATTTGATATTTTCAGTGACCTCTGAAGCCTGGCTTTTTGCTGTGTTGTTACGATAGACACGGGTGATATTAAAAAATATTTAACAACCTGTGAGGCAGGGCACTGACCAGTGGGAGACTGCTACAACTGCAGTGACCAAACCAGAGTGGAAGGGTTGGGTGCCGTCTGAGTGGGGAAGATAAAACAAGGAAACAAATTTAAAACTTGGGTTTTTTAAAAAATTATATAAAGCCCTTTTTCTTGGTTTTTGTCTTGCATGTCCTTCCATTGACACTGCTGGGGAAATTATCATTTCCCATAAAAATAAATGGTAAATAGCTACTTTCTTTCTGTAGAGCAATATCCAGTTTCACAGAAAAGGATTAATATCCTGAATATATGAAGCACCCTTACAATTTCACAGATATTCAAAAACTCCAGTAACAGAAAAATACAAAGAGGCTATTCAGACACACAAAGAAATATAATAAATATAAGAAGAAGTGTTTTCCCTTACTAATGAGCAAAGAAATGCAGATTTAAAAAATACATGTGTTTCACTTGTCTAACATCTGTAAAGTGGCTAGCTTGCATCAGATATGGTGCCAAACACTTGCATCTTATTTGATGTAAACAAAAGTCCTGTGAGGTGGTCACTATTTTAATGTACATTTTACAGACAGGGAATCTGAGGTTCAGGGAGTTTAATATGCCTAAGGTGACACTGTTAATAAGTGGTTTTAAGCAAAAGGCTATTTTACCTTTTGAGATTTGCAAAGATTTAATGATAGTATGAAAATGAAAACTCTGCATGCCTTTGAACCAGCAATTAAACCTATGAGAGTTTATCTCAGGGAAATAATTGGGTAACTGCACAAAGAAATTTTATAAGAATGATTAGTGCTGTATGATTTATAAGAGCAAAAAATTGGAAACAATGTTAATGTTCTTCAAAAGAGTATTGGTATCCATGTAGTATAGACCCAAGCAGCTCTTAAAAGGAATGAGGTGGATCAATAAGACTTGTTTTGGAAATTTGTGGCCTAGTTATCTTGTTCAGTGGGAGAAAAAAAGGCAGGTTGCAAAATATTCTGACTCTATTTTTGTAAATAGAATTATGTTTAGTTAAGTAGAGAAAAATGTCTGAATGTATTTGCTGTGGTTATCTGTGTGGAGGGGTTAGATTATAGCAGAGCCCATCAGTTTATAGTTCTGGATATTTGAATATTCTTTTTGCTCTAACCATTTGAAGCAGAAAAATAAAAGGAACAAATATTGTCACATGCCCAAACTCACAAACTAGAACCAGTGTATCAACACTGCAGAAACACTCCCAGGGCAGGTGAAAGGAGATCAGAGAAGGCTCATATAGAGATGATAGAAGGTGCAACACATCCAGTGTGCAGAAGGAAGACAGAGAGCAGCCAAGGATGGGGGACAAGCGGGAGAAACAGAAAGGAAAGCAAGGTGGAAGAGCAGGAAAGCAGAGTGAAGACAGGTTGGAGAAATAGTAGAGCAGTTGCAACGAAGGTCAGCAAAGCCTGAGTGTTCATAGGAAAGGTTCAACCTGGGGCCTTGCTGGGAGGCAAGATAGTGTAGCTAAGGGTAGTTAAGATAATCAAGGGCAGGGGCTCTGGAGTGAAGCCACATAGTTAGTGCTTGCTGAATATGCACGTGTTCCTCGGTGGGCTCCAGCTCCCCTTGCAGTTAGGTTGGGACCATGTAAGTCTTGCCACTGGACTCTGAGAGGAAGGGCTGAGGCCCTTGGGACTACAGTGGCTCCTTTATCGCTCTCTGGCCCTGATGCAGAAGCAGTGCATGCCTTGTGTTCCATGACGGCTTGGCAAGAAGGGCTTATCAATGCCCAGGAGCCAATGTGCAGGGGCCATCAGTGTCTAGGGGCCAGGATGTGGCTGAGAAGTAAACATGTTGTTTTCAGACACTGTGATTTGGGGGTTTGCCTGTCATTGCAGCTAGAGTTGCTTCCTCTAGTATCTTTGTTATGTATTAGCTGTCTGACTTTGGACAGATTACTTACGTCTCTGAGCATCAGTTACTTCTCCTGTAACAGGAAATAATGAGAGTACCTATCTCACAAGGCCATTGAAGGATTAAATGGAAAAGTGTACAGTGTTAGGCACAAAGTACTTAAAATGTGTTAGTTATATCATCATTGTTGTTGTTACTGTCATTTACACCAGGAACTGATAAATCAGTTCCCCAAAATGGGCAGCAACAAGGCCAGAAAAATGCCCTTAGATGATAGCAGGACTGATCCAAGGAGATGTTGTGTGACATGCTAACAGAAGTTGAAACCAGACATAAGTTGAAATCAGACATATGAATGAAAAGACTTGAGGATATAGACCCAACTTTCTCTGACTAGTGAACTGCTAGCTTCCATCATGGAAGCATCGGTTGTTGGAAAGAAGCACTAGTCAGTAGGGGTTGACATATAGAGATAAGCTAGTTATGATTAGTTGCATATCTATAAAAATGCTTACTGAATTTCCACCATTATTTAATTGGTTATGTTAATATAATTCTTTTCTCAACATTTTAATTTAAGTGGCCATAGAGGGCACTAGATATGCCTCATATTACTGAATTGTTGGTTTACCTTTTCAACCATTTGGTCATCCAGGGATCTTGGTACATGGACGGACTCTGGGCCTGTCAACTCTCTAGCTGATTAGGGTGATGTGAGTGGGCCAATGCTGTGTCCCTGTGCTGGGCTGATGGGGGAGTAGGGGTGTTATAAATAATACAGCATAAGATGAATTTGGGGTAACTCAGTAGTGCCATTCTCCCCACCCTCCTTCCTTCCTTCCTTTCCTTTCCTTTTAAAAAAGTGGCATATTTGCATTTAACACAAGAATAACAGATGTCTTATTGAGACTTATTTGAGTGCCATGATTGTATGATTTTTTTCAATAAAATCAGATTGGTTCTTGAGAGAACAAATTGTTTAACTTACTCCCAGTCAGTGGTGGCTACAAGTTTTCTGTAAGAGGAGGTTGGGTTGAGATGTGGTTGACAGAGTGTGTTTCAAGCTGAGCTTTCACAGCACTTTACATGGAATTGAGAAAATGTCAACTTTCTAAAATAAAAAAAGGGAAGGGGATCATTTTTTGGGGGAATGAGGGTTAGGACACTCAACCCCACTTTATGTGGCCACTGCTCTCAGGGACTCACTATTTTGCTCAGTTCATTCTTTCAACAAACATCTAATGAGCACCTACTATGTGCTTCAGATGCAAAGGTTCCTGAGACCGCCACAGCCCAGAAGAGACTAAGGGTGAGTTGCACACCCCCTGGGTCCTGTAAATACTCAAACATCAGGGCTAGGCTGTAGATGTTCCCTTCTGCTTTGGCTAATTGTAATAGTTACAGGGATCTGCCAGTTACAACTTACTGAGTTATTCTAAAAAGTGAATCGTTCAGTGTAGCATCAGTGTGAAGTAGAACGTCTGCCAGATTTAAGATGGTGGTGAAGACTGAAAATAAGTGGAGTCCCCTAGCAGTTTCACAGCTCTGCGTTCAATGCTTGGACAAACTCCCCTCTAACAGGCTTGCCCATCTCAGGTCAACTGAGAGACCCAGGATGTCTCTTCTCTGGGCCAGTCAGAATCCAGCCAGCACCTCTCTGATGCAACTATTCTCATAAAAGCATTAACCCTAGACCAGCTATTTTTATTTGGCCCTATAAGAAATAGCAGTCTTCACTCAGTCCTGACCTGGAATCAAGGCCTCCACTCTTCAAGTGTGTGCCCCAGTAGGCCTTGCCCTGACATTTACTTCCCAGTGTTTGGCATTTGGGGGCGCAGCTTGAGCCACCACTCCGAGACCTTGTAGTGTTCCACTGACAGCCTCCCTCAGGGAGAGGTAAAGGTGCATTGGCAGTGGGAAGTCCCGAGTTGGACACACACACCAAGGCGCTCCCAGGCTGCTGGTAAACCCACGATGCGATGACCGGAAGGTCCCAAAGCGAGGGAAATGGATCAGACCTGCCTCACTTTTAGTCCAGCCGGAGTGGCTGGGTGTGGGGGTAGGAGTAGCGCCAGGGCCCTTGAATATGGGCATCACTCCCTGCTCCCACCAAGTGAGGGGTGTGGATCCGGTTCGCGGGTCCCTCAGCTGAGCAGGAGTAAGGGCAACGCCATCTTCCCCCCCACCCCAACCCCTCCCTGGTGTGACCACTTTTGATCCCGCCCCAGACAAAGGCAATCTGAACTCCAGCAGAACGAATAAGGGGATCAGGTTGCTCTCTCGGCCTCCCCTCAACTCCCTCCTCCTCGCGTCTCTTTTCCACGTGACTTTCTGGAATCTTTTGCCAAAGCTCCGAGGCTCTGGGTCCATTTTCACACCGAGCAAAGAAGAGGGGAGGGAGGCGAAGGGAGGCGGAGCGCGTGTCCTTTAAACGCGGGGATTCAAAGGGAGCCTTATTTTGTGCGTTTCCGGGCTCTCTGGTCCGAGTGGCTCTAGTTCGGGGGTCCTTTACAGCTTCTCTAGCTCTCTGCTTCCTGCATTTCAAATTATGGCTCCTGCTCCGCTCCCGTAATCACACTTCGACCCTGCAGACTCGCTCAGGGTGTACCGTGCGGAGGTGGCCGCCGGCGTGCAGAGAGCCGCGCCCCGCAGCCCTGCTCACCCTGGGCGAGCGGTGGGGGCGGGAAAGTAGCGGCTGCGTCCCCCGTGCCGCCGCCCCCGGCTTTCCTTGGGAGGTTTCCCATCGTCTGCTGCAGGGAGCTCAGCCCGAGGCGGCGCCGTGCGGCCGCAGCGCCTGCCAGTCCCGCGAGCTGCCCGCAGCGCGGCACAAAGTTTCCTGCGAGCCGCCCGGGGTGGCTGAGGTCCGCCGAGCCGGGTGACCCAGCCCAGAAGGAGGGGTGGGTGGGTCTTTCAAGGCTCCTAGCGACCCCCTCGGCCCACGCGGCGCCGACGTAGAGTGTCAAGCGAACTTTAAAAAGCTGCTGCCGAGGAACCTGCGCGAGGATCTCCACGGTTGGAGACACGGGAGCGGACGGGTCAGGCCTGAGGGAAAAGCTGGGAGATCCTATCAGCCGGTGACGGGCAACTTTCCGGCGAGATTTTGCCGCGGGGAACTGCGCCCTGCCTCCTCTTTTATTCTCCCAAGCTCAACCCACGTTGGCGTCCTGCTCTGCTGGAGAGCTGGGCGCGCTCTCCGCCCGGCAGTGAGGGAATTGCGTCCCCAGCCCGCCCCGGCGCCTCCAGGCTGATGTGAGTGTCGCTCTCGGCCCGTCCATCGCCTTATTTTCTCGGAGGTGACCGCCCGCCGCCCCCCGCTCTCGGTGCACCCAGCCCCGAGCGCCGAAGCCTGCGTTTTGGCCAAGAACTGGTTCTTGGATGCTGAAGGCTGGGATCCTCCAGCGTGGGTTCCGAGGCGGCAATGAGTGTCTTTAAAGTGTGGCTCGGGGTGGCCCTAGCATTGGCGGAATTTGCAGTATTGCCTCATCATTCTGAAGGTGAGAGAGCGGTGTCTTTCGTTTCTTTCTTTCTATCTTTCTTTCTTTCTTTCTTTCTTTCTTTCTTTCTTTCTTTCTTTCTTTCTTTCTTTCTTTCTTTCTTTCTTTCGTGTGTGTGTGTGTGTGTGTGTGTGTGTGTGTGTGTGTGTGTGTGTGTGTGTGTATGATTGTGCTCTTTAAAAGGTCCGCAGATTTATGGTATTGTGGGTCGGAAGTTTTTTGGGGTTGGGTGGGTGGGTGGCCGTGGAACTGGGGTGGGCTTTTTCTGAGAAGATTCCAACTCCTGATTGCTTTGCATGCAGATCACAAGCCCCACTCCCGCCTCCCTTTCTGCCCTAAGTGCGTTTGGGTGGGTGGGTGGCCGACTGAGGTGCCATCCCTGAAATTGGATTCTCTTTCTTCCCACTAACCCAGTGTCCCCGAAATGGATAGCAATTGTATGGAGCGTAGATGAGGAGTGAACAATTGCTCTTAGCTGTGTAAAAATACTTATGCTTCTATGAAACAGAGTCTGGCACCTTAAAACCTCCCGTCTGTCTCCCGCCATCCTCGCCCCTATAAATCTCCCGGTAAAGTCCAGTTAAGATTTTATAAGCTGGTTAGAGCGTGTTCTGGAGGTAGACAATTCAATTGCACTAAAAGAAAGCTTCCCAGTATGGAGAGGCACGAGCCTGCCTCTTCACCAGAAAAGAAGTGGTTAACAAGAGTTTAGCTCCATTCTCTGACTTCGCCCTCAGCCTCCCGGTTTTCCTCCTGGGCTCCAACCTACGTGTAAAACCCTGGAGCTGAGGGAGGGAAAGGAGACTGTGGGAATTGTCGCCATGATAGCGAGAGCAATCTGAGCTCAGGCAAATAAATGAATCGATAAGTAAATCAAGAGTTTGGGGGTTACGGGATGGCGGGTTCGGGGACGTGAGGCGCTGTGAGCTCCCACCTGCTCCGAGTTGAGGGGAAGTCGCCTAGCCAGTGCTTAGGGAGGGGGAAGGGAGCCGGCTGGCTGAGCGAGACGACTTAATCCACCGCGCCGGGCTCTCGGCTTCCCCTCCCGGCTCCATTCATTATTCGCCCAGCTGCGGGAAGAAGAGTTCACCTGCCCCGCCGCGCATCAGAGCCGCAGCGGCGGCCGCCGCGGGCGCGGGGCGGGGCGCCTTCTTCGAGCTGGTGCCGGCTGGGGGCGGCTCGCGGATGCAGACCCGGGAACCGGACTAGGGGAGGCGGCAGCCTCGGGGGAGGACAAAGCCCCGCCTCGGGTCGACCTGCAGCCCCCTGAGCGGCTGCCTTTTCCTAGCTAGCTTCCAGGGAGAAAGTGGTGTGGCCTTCGAAATGCACAGCAGTGGGGACTTTCCGGTGGGCGAGGGTACCGCCTGCCCGCACCCTCCCAGGAAGTCTGTCAAGTGTGTACTGTTCCCGGGAAAAGCAGGTCTGGGGCCTGTGCAGCCTTTTTCAAACAGTGCCTAACCTGAAGAACTAGGTCTTTAGTGTGCGTGTGTGTGCAAACTTAAAAAACAACAAAAAACTTATAGGGCTTAATTATAGTAAAGCAGATGGGAGAGTCAACCCAGAATACAAATCTGAACTTGAGATTTAGAAAAATTACGTTTTCACTTGGTGGTGGCAGTTTCTTATTTAGGATCATATTCCAGCAACGCGGAAAACGTCCATCTGTCCCTGATAGCTCACCAGGGGGCAGTTGGAGATACATAGTTTTTCAGAAGTAAATCCCTTGAAATTACAAAAGCCATTATTATTAAGGGCCTGCAAGGTTCGCCCTTTGGAAGACTGATTGCTACCACGGTCAAAGTTTAAGGACGTCCAAAGTCTTCTGATGGGGGAGGAGGAGTGCAGGACGCGAGCGGCTCTATTCCAACAAAGATTCTTTAGAAACTTGGTTCCTTACTGTTTCACCCCACATTCAGACCATTCGAGAATCATTTTACAACTTGGATTGAGAGACGTCTCTGAATTTCCATCCAAGTCATAATGACGCCTATTCATTCATAATGAATGAATACGGACGTTTATTGAGCACATACTATTTGCTTGGCACTATGCTAAGCCTTTTACATACTTTATCTTATTTAGTTACTTTAATCAAACAGTCCCACAGCCCCCCCCCCCCAAATGAGACCTTTGATTTGGTTCCATCAGGATTTTCTTTCTCTTGAAAATAAGAGCATTGAGGTCAAAGACGGAACACTTAAGGATCTTAGAGATTTACTCAAGCTTTTATTATTAGCCTTGGCAGTGATTTTTAAAAATGGAAAAGACGCATTTACAAAAAATGGAAAAGAAGCATTCACATGTGCCTCTCTTGGTGTGACCTGCTCTGTGATACTCTTGCTGACCAGGCCGTGGCAGAGTTTGTCATTTTCTTCTCAATGCTCACCGCATACATGCTTCTATTACACCAGTTAATAATTCTACAATTATAATTGATAAAGTGCAACCTTCCTCACTTAACTCTCTGCTCACTGAGGGCATAGGATGGCTTCTAGTTATCCTAATGTCTCCAACTCAGCTCCTAGTACAAAATATATGCTAAAAAGCAGTAGTCAGGTGAGCGAGTATTGCCAAATCACATTTTGAATAAGCTCAGACTGGCCTCTCTGATAGGTTGCTGTGTGACCTTGAATGAACCACCTAACTTCTTTGGGCTGTGGTCTGTTATTTACCAAGTGCAGAAGTCTGCTAAGTGATAGCTCTAAAATACTTCTGCTAATCATACAGGATAGAAAAAGGAAAAAGATCAATATTTGCTGCCTTCTTTGTGGTCAGATGCAACTCTCTGATTCTGAATTTTATTTTAATTATTAAAAGAAAAATGAAGCTTTACAAGCAGATTATTGGCAGTGTGATTGATTTTACATTGTCTTATATGGCCAAGCTGACAAACTACTATGATTTGGGAACTTAGTGAAAACAAGAGGTCACAGAGAAACATCTAGCAAACATGGCTGCTTTCTGAATCAGACGAGCTCCTCCATGATATTTTCTGGAGAAGCACGTCTTGAGTTGTGTTGACCCATGGAAATCCTGTGAAGTTACACTAGATAGAACATGTTGGTTTGGGGCTAGAGAAAGATTCTTCAATTGGAGGTTGAGGGAACTGAATTGTAGTCTGTGTCCATCACTTCCCATATGACTTTAGCCAATCGCACAATCTTCCAGGCTTTTTCCTTTAAATGCCATTAACAGACTGCACTGAAAAGGATTATCTGATAGCCACTGTGTTTTATTTATGGGTGGATCAGCATTTTTGGTTCCACTCTTGGCTGGAGAGTTCCTTCTGTGTAAGATTCAACACTTAAAACTCAATGTTAAGGAAGGAAAGACATCGGCTGGGAAAAGTAGCCCATCTCTTCATTCTTTCATTCCACAAATCTTTATTGAGAGTTTATGTGTCAGATTGTGTCTGCTAGGGGCATACAGACATCAAAAAATCATAATACCTGCCCTCGAGGAGTTTGCATACCTAGAAATAATTAGTGTAGGTAAGTAGCAGTAGGGATATGTGAACATTGGTACTTGGTGGGTTTCCCAATATTGAATAATAGCAACTTTGCATCTTATAGCTTTTGCAGCTACCTACTAGTGGAAATAAAGAGGTGTTGTATTGTCATAGGGTCTTATTTCCATCATATTACATTTCTATTCTCCTCTGGGGATCAGATTCTGGGTGTTACCCTCTGCATATAAATTCTTTAGTGAAGACACAGCCATCTGTATTCACTGTTGTGGACTTGAGTGGCCGTATCACTCAATTTTACTCAGACACAAGTAGTCATAAAATACTCTCCGCCACTTGGCTCAGCAGAGGGGAGGGGACTTCCACATGGCATATTTGAAGGCGTGCACCAAATCATACTATAGTTCAAAAACAGTTGGCTCGTTTTCATTTTAACTACTCTATTAATTTATCTGATTCCTGGTTGACAGTAATCAGGACATGAGCTATCCTGTCAGTCCAGAAAACGATTCTATTTTAACTGTTCCACAGTGTACAAGCCATATGCTGAATTATAGCAGAACATTAAGCTTGAACATTTAAATGCCAACTTGTGGCTGCTTGTTTCTAATGAGTCATGTTTTTGTGATATCATGCTCTCCACATTTCTTCACATCTCATGGTCATATCTGCCACTATTTCTTTGAACTAATGGGTCTGATATTTTGTGACTTTTGGATTAAACATCTCTAATACACTCAATTTACCAGGTATGATTTCTGTAGAGAATAGTTGCAGGGTGTGAGTACTGGTACAAATTGTATCTCAAATTTTCCTCTGAACACTTCAGATTTTATAGAGGTGTCTCGTAATAGAGTACATTATTATGTGCCAGAGGGCTTAAAAGCAGACATTTACTTGTTGTTTAAATAAATAAGAAGTAACATTTTGTCTGCGTGACATGCAAGGAAGGTACCAACCACATGGGAGGAAGGTCTCAAGATCTCAGCTTTCTCCTTCGCACTGTGTGATCACTTCACCCTGCAAACCTTTATGCAGTTTCTCACAGTTGTCAGAACTTAAATTACTTGCCACCTCAGCTGTGTTCCATGCCCTGAAACTGGCAAAGTTCTTGGTCAGAGATCTCCAGTTCCTCTTCTCTTATTTTTCTCATTTTCCCTTGAAGAAGGCCTCTTTCTCCTTCTAGATCTGCCTCATAGTCAGAATTCCTCTTAAGCTGGAGTTTCCTTTCAAGTTCAAGTAAAGCCCAAATCCACACCTCAGATAGAGTTGCAGACATTCCAGGACTCCTCAAGAAAAGAAGTTATGAGTGGAGAGAGTAACTTTGTTTTCCAAAGTATATGAGTTGATTAATTAGTGAAAAGGCAGAACCAGAAGCCACACCCAGCACTCAATGCTAGCAGACCTCCCGCCTTTGTCTGTTGGTGGGTGTGAAGCGTGTGCCAGGGTGGGAGAAATATGCTTACTTTAGAGGACTGCATCTGGCATTGGGTGGTGATGAATGTTTGATGGGCCTGGGCATCACAGTGGAATGCTTTCCTTTCTCCAGAGGGAAGCAATGAATTTTGGAAGCTATGTTAATGGAGACTCATTTCTGCAGCTGCTTTCCGGGTAGAGCTGTTGTGTTTTAGTAAAGCCCTCAGAGGCCAAAGCTTATTTCTTTTAGAATTTTACATCCTCGAGCAACCCAAATTGAGTTATTTGCTTTCCCTAATGATGGAATTTATCAGCAGTTACACATAGTTTTGACTTGAGTTTCTAGCAGGTGTTTGGCTTAACCAAGTGTGTATGTAGTGCCGCACTCATTGCTTCATTTTTCCATGTTACAGGGAGTTTGTAACGTCTGTCTAAATTTCCAGAAATGGGTTTTGATATGAGTACTTGGATACTTCCTAAGACACCTGATTCCTTTTGGAGCTTTGAAAAGATACTGGCTTTTGGAAGGTAGTGCTGTGGAGGAAACCAGTACAATTTTTAGGATGGTCTTGTCTAAAGATTAAATTTTGTTTGTTTGTTTTAAAGGTTAAATTTTGTTAAGTTGTTCCTAAGTGATCCTTTATGGTTAACTTTTAAACATCAGAAATAATTAAATATGTCCATTTAAGTAACTTAAGAATTGAATTGTGTTGATTTTTTTTTAGTTATATATGATATTTTATATATATCTATATCCAAATATGTGTTATGTGTGTGTGTGTGTATATATATATCTCCTATCTTATGATATACCATGGACTGAAATACTGTTTTTCGAATAGGATTTCTTGAAGAAAAATAAGTCAGTTACGAAGTATTTCCTCCCATGGTTTTATCTCAAGTTATTCTTATTTGAATGTAAAGGGCACAAAAGTCATTTCAATAAATTTACCCATGGAGATCTTTGATTCAAACCCCAAGTGTAAATAGCCATCTTATTTTCCTTGAAGACTGTTCTTAATTCCATTAGTGGTGGATAAGGTAGAGCAATCCTTTCCTGAGAAGTTGGTACTATTGAGACTTCATGAATGATCTGTTGGAGGCCAAGCATTGCAGTAAAACGTGTCCTTCCCTCTGGACAACAAGCGTGGCACAGTTGTCAAGGTGTACTTCTGCCTTGGTGTGTGTATGCTATTCCAGTCTGTTTTGCAGCCCCAGTTTCTGAGATGGTAGCTGTTAGCAGACTGCCCACATGTTTGTAGATTAAATCTACATCTGTTGTGCTGTTCAAAAATTGGTTGAGAAAAAATATAATGTGGGCTGGACAGCTTCACAAAGAAGACAGATTCAAGTTCAAGGAACTTGAATAGACCAAGTGTATCTCCTGCAGGAAAGAAAAATCAGCCAAGGCATTGAGATATGAAAGTATTATCCTAAGATCCTAAGTTGGCCTCTTAGGTTGGAATGAGGAATTTGTGTAAGCAAAGAGTGGCGGAGAATCTTTGATAAGTAAATTGGGACTAGATTATGGAGGCTTCACTGATTAGTCATATAGGAGAATACACTGTATTTACAGCATGCCATTATAAATACATTTATCTTAAAATTCAAATAAGAAGTTTTGATAAAACTTTTCCTCATGCATGTCCAAGAAATGTTGTTTTGGTGTATGGGATTATTTCCTCATGGACAGAATGCTCAAGCATTTAAGATTTTGGAAAAAGCACAGTTTGTTGATTGTGATTCATATAAGATGCAATTCAGTCTAAGTTGACCAGGGCAGTGCCTGTTGGTCTGTTATGCATCCCTTTTAATTCTTGTTTTGTATTTTTTCCCTACAGGTGCTTGTGTCTATCAGGGCTCCTTGTTGGCGGTAGGTCATTCTTCATATGTTTGGTTTATTTCTTTTGAATGTAAAATGCTTGATTGAGGGTGCTGAGTGAGTGTGGTGACCCTGTCATTGTGAAATATGTTTATTTTCCTTCACAGTTTGAGGATTATCCCTCACCCTGGCACAATCATGCTCAATTACTTAATACCTTTTCCAGAATGAATTAGTTCCATTTGGATACTCAAGTATTGGAAAAGCAGTTCAAACCCCCAACACAATTTGCATTCCATGGCTGCCCTGTGAGTTCTTTCAATCAGAGAGAAAATTAGATCTTATTCTCTTGTCACATATGAACTAGGGCACAATTTGTTTATCTTCCTGTTGCATTTGCTTCTTCCTTTGAACTCCCCCTCCAAAAAAATGTACGATTATTGAGTACAATATGGAAGCTCCTGACTGGTGCTTTGAATTAGACATGTAAGTTTTGGTAAACAACAAACAAATTAAAATTTTATCTATGAACCTTTGCCACATAGAGTAGAATTGATTTTGAATGTAAGTCAGGATGACTTGGGGGAAAAACTGATGCAAGTCTCCTGCATTTCTTTTCATTAATAATGTACTGTGGTGCATAACAGTGTGTTAAGACCTTATTGAAAAGACCGTCTACACTCCATCTACTCTAATAAATGGTGTGACAAGTCATTCTTCACCACTTTTTTATTCTGGTTTAATAAATGCTGTAATAAAAACAGAACTCAGGTGGTTGGAAAGGGTTTGCTCATTTACATCCCAACCTGCTATTGACATGTATGATACTAATATGCCATCTTGGATTATCCTTGTGCTATTGAAATAGATGAGAAATATTTGATGTATCTTGAGTCTAGATAATTATAGGTGTTCATAGTAGTAGTCTTGAATCTGAACTTCATGTAATATAGTTACTGCTCTGGAGATTTATGGGTTTTTTCCTTCCTTATATTTTTTTTATTAAAGAATCAGGAAAAAGCCATTTTACACTCTGTTTCTCATTCCATGCCCTTAAAAGCCTACTTTTCCTCCTGTTTATTCTTTAATACATTTTAGGAATCATTTTAAAATCAAAGTGCATCATCAGTTTTAGGCAGCTGTAGTGATATCATAAGACAAGTTAGTTGTCCATCTTAATACAAAGAAAACTGCTTATTGTACAGAGTACTTCATAGCTTTTCAATATATTTTCGTATCTATGGATTCATCCAATGCATACAATACACCAGTGAAATAGATGGGCCACATGTTATTTTACACCCTCCCCCTTTTTAATGAAGGACCAGGGATGAGAGAGAGTGATTTGCTAAAGGTAACTGACTATGAAGGGGTGGACCAGAACAAAACAACATGTCTTCTTTCTGTTGTTCTGCATGAATCTGAAGAAAAGTGGCTAGACTACCTTCTGTGTTTGATATGGCTATGTGGTGTTGTACATTTGAGTGTGAAAGCATAAAGTATGTAGAGAGGTTGGTTTGGTTCAGACAAGTTCAAGGTGTGTGCACCGGCCCACTCCTCACCCCTCCAGTGGCTTCTCAGCTTACCAAGACTCTGCTAAGTGCATTCCTTCACCTCTCCAGCCTGATGTGCTTTTTATTGCACTTATGCAGCTCTGTCAGAAACAATATATTTACCACAGCAATAAAGATTATTATTAAACAAATATTTATTGAGTGACAACTGTTGACTTGCTATTCTAGGCACTGAGAATGCATCACTGGACAGACAAAATCTTTGCCCTCCTGAAGGTCAGATTCTAATGAGTAGAGTATTTAGAATGGCAGATAAGTGCTATGGAGGAAAATAGCATGGGGTGGGGAGATAGAAAAGGCTGAACAGGGGACGAGGGTGGCTACCTGAAAGAGGGGGATAGGGAAGGCCTCCCTGAGAAGGTAAGGTGACATTTGAACAAAGACCTGAAGGAGGGCACTGAGACCTAGCTGCCCTGGATATGTAGAGGAAGAGGATTCCTGTAAAGTCTGAAGCACGAGCTTGCTTGGCTATTTGAAGGAGTGTGGAGGTCAGTGTGGCTGGAGCGCGTGATCGGGGCAGGGTGAGGTTGGCAGGAGGTCAGAGAGGTGGGCAGTGACAGAGCACATGGGGTCTTGTGTGGACTTTAGCTTGTCCTCTCAGTCAGGTGGGTGAGCCACTGGAGGAGCTAGCGCAGAGGAATGACAAAATCTGACTTACAGTTTAATTAAACTGCTGAAAGGTGAATATGAAAAGAAATAGCACTCCTGTTTCGAGGGAAACTGTGTCGAATACTTTAAAAAGAGATGAGTCACTAAAAATTTGCTGTCAAATTAAGTGTAAGAGAAACAGCTATAAAAGATGGGGGAAAAAACACAAAGATCCAGGGAGATTCTGCATTCGGATTTATTTGCAACCACTAAATTCTCTTTCCATTTTAAGGAATTTCAAACTAGAAGTGGGCATGATGCGTTCTGGCCATAGCTAATTGTCTGTGTAATTCATTGCTGCTTTCTCTCCACCCGGCCTGGTCTTGAAGAAAAGCCCTGCACCTGCATCAGTGAAACTGAATGCATGTGCATTTATGTACTTTGAATTCAAATAGAGTTTAAGAACATTCGTGTACTGTTCCAGGATTTTCTGATTAAACAACTCCCTGGGTGAGAGGATTTCTGCGGTGGGAGGCTTCACAGTCTGGAGCTGGCTTTGAGGATGATGGCATAGTGTCCAGACCCAAACCCTGTAAATTCTACTCACGTGCGTTTTAGAGCTGGGAGTGACTTCCGAGGTCACGTGGTCCAAACTCTCCATTTTATAGGTAGGGAAACTGGGGCAGGGGTGTGAAGTTCTTGGGCTTCCTTCGTTTCTCAGGTGAGTAACCAGAAGTGGAAAGTAAGGTCTAGTTGAAAATGACAACGCATCAGCCATGCCCAGAATTCCATGAAACATCCCAAGCAGATGAGAGCATGGATCCAGGTCCTGGTTGCTAGACGCTAACTTGCAGCTTGTCTTGTGAGGATTCCTTCCATTGACACCTTTTCCATCTCATCACTTGTTGCCTGGGAAGCTGCCAGATAGAGTGGAGTGTTCACAGCCTTTGTTGTCCGACAGACTTTGTTCTGACTCTTCCTCGTCTGCTACAAACCAGCTCTAACCAAGTTACATAACCTTCCTGAATCTCTGTCACCTCTTATATGAAATGGGAATACACAGAGCCTCTCCTGAAGGGTTTTTATAAGAAAGATAATGTGGGGAAGACACCCAGCTGCAGTGCCTGGCATGCACTTCTCTGCAATAATAAAATTCCTCTTTACAACCGAGAAGAACAAGAGGAAGGGACAGTTATTCAGCACCTGCTGTATATTTCATACTCTCCACAATCCCAGGAAATAGGTGTTATTTTTACAGATCAGGAAACTGAGGCTCAGAAAGCCTAAGTAAGTCACTTACTCAAAATCACACTGCTGGTCAGCGTTAGAGGAAGAGGGAGTTCCAACCCGGTTCTGACACCAACCCTGCTGTTTCTCACAGCCACACCAGCCTGCTTGTTGTCTTCGAACACAGCGATCTGATTTCCCCTTCAGCCTTCTATGCCCACTCCCTCCCGGCTGCACCTGCCACACAGTTGTCTCTGCCAGTCTCTGTCCTGACCTTCTGCAAAGCCAGCTGTCCCTGGCTAACCCCTTTCCATTTAGCTGAGGCTCTCCTGCCCTAGTGCGCACTGAAGTCACCACACAACGCAGAGAACGTTGAGGGATCACTCCATCTTAATATATAATACATGCTGTATTACATACATGTACCCACACACATCCCCAACAACGTGTCATCTTTCCCAACTTTTGACAGCTCTGTGGACTTGTGGTGACACTCTGGGGTAATTTGGTTCTAAGCTCCATGTAAGCATCTCTCAGTTGTGAACTGACTTCAGTTGTCCCTTGTTTTAACACTGTCTTTCCTGCCTTTCTCAGGTCAGAAATTACCAGAAGGGACTTAAAATACCCAGGAAGCTCCTCTGCCTTTAGAAACACTGTGTCATCAGTTTGGGGGTGTGTTTCTTACCCTGCAATACCACTGGGCTCGCAGGACTTTCTCTAAAGTCAGCCCTGGTGGGAGAGACAGTGTGACTGTATTAAATCAGGAATCCATCAGAGGGAAACGACTTAGTTAATATATTTAACTGTGACAGGAGCTTCAAGTGCGAGGCAGAAAATAGATTTTATTTTTAAATTTCAAAGTTTTCACTTATCTCCTGTTTTTTTTTTTCTATCTATATTGAGTAAAAAGAATTTCACTTGCCTGTGGCATCACCACGAGCCAACAATTCTCCTTTATAGGTTCTTCCTGGGGGTGGATGGTTGGCCTCTTCCGTTTTTATGTCTGTGAAGTGTGAGGAACGATTTACTCCATCGAGTTGTTATGAAGGGCAGAGGAGGTCGGTGGGAAGCACTTAGCCCAGTGCTTGTGACCTGCAGGCAAGGTCAGCTGCTGTTATTGTTGCTCTGAAGCAGTTACGCTTGGCAAAGGTGGACACGGCGACTCTTCTCCCCTGGATCAAAAGTGTTGAGTGTTGGGATTGTCCTCCTTGAAATACTTTTGTTCACAAATGCTGACAGAGTGAGCAAAGTGGGGCACTGACTTTCAGCACATTTGAAAGGAAGAAAAAGTTTTCAAGAAGAATTAAAATGTGGAGTGTTCATTATATATTGTATAGTGTGGTAGAAAGATCCAGGCTTTGGAATTTAAATCTTGGTTTTGCTCCATAATTGCTATGTGGCCTCAGATATGATACTTTAAACAGCCGAGTCCCAGTTTCGTCATCTATATAGTGGGGATTATATTCCTCATAGGGTTGATGTGAGGACTACCTGAGAGCGCGCCTGGGAAAGAACCCAGAACTGTGCTGGGCAGGGAACAGACGCTCACATCTCCTAGGTGGCAACAAGATGTCGAAGTGGACATGACTGCGTAATGGAAGCCAGGCTGTTTCTTGGTTTGGGTCCTGGCTCTGTAATTACTAGTTGTGTGGTATTGAGTAAGTCACTTGAATGAAACGAGGTCTTAGTTTCTAAATTTGTAATATGAGAGAGTTGGAGTAGATCCTCTCCAAGATTCCTTAGCACAGTGCTAGCCAATGGAACTCTGTGTGTGATGGAAATGTTCCAGAGCTGCGTTGTCCAGTATGGTAGCCATGAACCACATGGAACTATTGAGCACTTGAGATCTGGCTAGTGACACTGAGGCACTGAACTTAGATTTTGCAGAATGTTAATTAATTAAGATTAAGATGTAAACAGCCACATGTGGGTTGTGGCTACTGTATTGGGCTGTGCAGCTCTAGGGCTTTAAAATTCTTTTTTTTAAACATTTTTTATTGATTTATAATCATTTTACAAAGTCAAATTCCGGTGTAGAGCACAATTTTTCAGTTATACATGAACATACATATATTCATTGTCACATTTTTTTCTCTGTGAGATACCATAAGATCTTGTATATATTTCCCTGTGCTATACAGTATAATCTTATTTATCTATTCTACAATTTTGAAATCCCCATCTGTCCCTTCCCACCCCCTTGGCAACCACAAGTTTGTATTCTATGTCTATGAATCTGTTTCTGTTTTATATTTATGCTTTGTTTGTTTGTTTGTTTGTTTTAGATTCCACATATGAGCGATCTCATATGGTATTTTTCTTTCTCTTTCTGGCTTACTTCACTTAGAATGACATTCCCCAGGAGCATCCATGTTGCTGCAAATGGCATTGTCAGTTTTTATGGCTGAATAGTATTCCATTGTATAAATATACCACTTCTTCTTTATCCAGTCATTTGTTGATGGACATTTAGGCTGTTTCCATGTGTTGGCTATAGTAAATAGTGCTGCTATGAACATTGGGGTGCAGGTGTCATTTTGAAGTAGGGTTCCTTCTGGGTATATGCCCAGGAGTGGGATTCCTGGGTCATATGGTAAGTCTATTCCTAGTCTTTTGAGGAATCTCCATACTGTTTTCCACAGTGGCTGCACCAAACTGCATTCCCACCAGCAGTGTAGGAGGGTTCCCTTTTCTCCACAGCCTCTCCAGCATTTGTCATTTGTGGATTTTTGAATGATGGCCATTCTGACTGGTGTGAGGTGATACCTCATTGTAGTTTTGATTTGCATTTCTCTGATAATTAGTGATAGTGAGCATTTTTTAATATGCCTATTGATCATGTGTATGTCTTCCTTGGAGAATTGCTTGTTTAGGTCTTCAGCCCATTTTTGGATTGGGTTGTTTATTTCTTTCTTATTAAGTCATATGAGCTGCTTATATATTCTAGAGATCAAGCCTTTGTTGGTTTAATTTGCAAAAATTTTTTCCCATTCCGTAGGTTGTTGTTTTGTTTTACTTATGGTTTCCTTTGCTGTGCAGAAGCTTGTAATTTTCATTAAGTCCCATTTGTTTATTCTTACTTTTATTTCTAATGCTTGAGTAGACTGTTCTAGGAGAACATTTTTGAGATGTATGTCAGATAATGTTTTGCCTATATTTTCTTCTAGGAGGTTTATTGTATTTTGTCTTATGTTTAAGTCTTTGATCCATTTTGAGTTGATTTTTGTGTATGGTGTAGGGAGTGTTCTGGCTTCATTGTTTTACATGCTGCTGTCCAGTTTTCCCAACACCATTTGCTGTCTTTATTCCATTGTATATTCTTGCCTCCTTTGTCGAAGATTAGTTGACCAAAAGTTTGTGGGTTCATTTCTGGGCTCTCTGTTCTGTTCCATTGGTCTATATGTCTGTTTTGGTACCAATACCATGCTGTCTTGATGACTGTAGCTCTATAGTATTGTCTGAAGTCTGGGAGAGTTATTCCTCCAGCCTCTTTCTTTCTCTTCAGTAATGCTTTGGCAATTCTAGGTCTTTGATGGTTCCATATAAATTTTATTATGATTTGTTCTAGTTCTGTGAAATATGTCCTGGGTAATTTGATAGGTAGGGCTTTAAAATTCTTAACTTACTCTAATACTTAAGCTTGAATTTTAGTCTCAAGGGTGGTTTTTACCCTCACTGTCCTGTTGTTAGCAGTCTGAGGAAAGTCACAAGAAATTTGTTAAAGTACCTGAGTTTGCTGTTTGTGTATATAATTACTTTATACGTATATACATACATGTATAATTATTACAACACTACTCTTCCCATATTGCTTGATATGTTTTCTCACATGAAAGAGAAGGGATGGAGTTACAGCTGAGCTCTCACCTGCAATCAGTCCTACATATTCTCTTACATTTTTTCCCAGCTTTGTTGAGGTGTAATTGATAAGTAAAAACTATTTATATTTAAGACGTACAACTTGATGATTTGATATATGTATATGTTGTGAAATAATCACTACAATCAAACTAATAAACATTTCCATCACCTCACTTAGTTATTATTTCCTTCCTTCCATCCTTCCTTCCTTCCTTTTTTAAAATTGAAGTACAGTCAGTTACAATGTGTTAATTTCTGGTGTACAGCAAAATGTCCCAGTCATGCATATACATACATATATTCATTTTCATATTCTTTTTCATTAAAGGTTATGACAAGATATTGAACATAGTTCTCTGTGCTGTAGAGGAGAACCTTTTTTGTAAAATCTGTTTTTATATATAGCTATTTTTATATATGGCTAACATTTGTAAATCTCAAACTCCCAAATTTATTCCTTCCTACCCCTTTTCCCAATAACCATAAGATTGTTTATTGTATCTGTGATTCTGTTTCTGTTTTGTAGATGAGTTCATAGTCCTTTTATTCTTCTTTTTTTAGATTCCATATAAGAGTGATGTCATATGGTATTCTTTCTTTCTGGCTTATTTCACTTTGAATGATCTCTGGGTCCATCCATGTTGCTGCAAATGGCATTATTGTATTCTTTTTATGGCTGAGTAGTATTCCATTATATAAATATACCACACCTTCTTTATCCAGTCAACTGTTGATGGACCTTTAGGTTGTTTTCATGTCTTGGCTATTGTATATAATGTTGCTATGAACACTGGGGTGTATGTCTCTTTTTGAATTAGAGTTCCTCCAAATATATACCCAAAAGTGGGATTGCTCCTTCCTTCCTTTCGTAGTGAGAACACTTAAGATCTACTCTCTTAGCAACTTTCAAGTATATAGTGCAGTATTGTTAGTTACAGTCACATTGTTGTACAGTAGATCCCCAGAACTTATTTGTCTTGCATAAGTGAAACCTTGTACCCCTTGACTAACATCTCCCCCTCCTTTTCCCCCTACCTCCTGTCAACCATTCTACTCTCTGTTCCATGACTGTAACTATTTAAGATTCCACATATAAGTGTGATCATGCAGTATTTGTCTTTCTGCATCTGGCTTATTTCACTGAGCATTCTGTCCTTCAGGTCCACGTATGTTGTTGCAAATGACAGGATTTCATTCTTTTTTAAGGCTGTATAGATATAGACAAAATATATATATATCTCACATTTTCTTTATCCATTCTTCTGTTGATTTAGGCTCTTTCCATATCTTGGTTATTGGGAATAGTGCTATTTGAACATAGGAGTGCAGATATCTCTTCAAGATCCTGATTTCATTTTTTTCGACATATGCCCAGAGTGGGATTGCTGGATCATAAAGTAATTCTATTTTTAATTTTTTTGAGGACCCTCCATACTGTTTTCCATAATGGTTGCAGCAGTTTACATCCTCACCAGCAGTGTATAAGAGGTCCTTTTTCTCCACATCCTTGTCCACACTTGTATTTTTGTCTTTTTGTCTTTTTGATAATAGTCATTTTAACAGTTTTGAGGTAATATTTCATTGTGGGTTTGATTTGCGTCTATTAAAATTTTTACAAAATATCTTTGGTGTTTTGTCAAAGTTTGATATATTCCTGGGAGTGTTACTCACTGTATATTGTGGTGGAAAAAAATGGAAAATGTCTAGTCTAATCTGTAAACCTTATGAATTAAAATTAAGGTGGTTTAAAGGAGATAATTAGAGCTCTTCAGTGCTGGTGTTCTTTTCAAAAGTTGCTGTGCTATATAGCATTATTTTCTTTTACTTCAAACCATAACACAAGAGAGGTAGCCCACAGAAATGAAAATGTCTCAGCTTGGTGTCAGTGCTGGTGTTCATCAACAAGCTCAAGAGTTTTTATGGGGAAGAAAAATGAAGAGAATTGGGAAGCTTTCCCTATTAAGTGCTCAAAGTCCCCACTAAACACTTCATGAATCTTTCTTGGTCAGCTGCTTTTAAACACCCTGAACTTGTCAGCAGTCGGGGGAGTACTTGGCATCTTGTGGGCATATTCAGAAGGGAATTAATAAAACCAGCTATTCCTTAATTTCCTTAATATTGGGTATTGTAGGCTATCACTGTTCTCCATTATAGTATAACAAGAATTCATCATTTTTTAAGGATTCTTCATTTATTTTTAAATACTGAGTGATATGTTTTTAAGTGGGGGGCTACTCTTTATTAAAATGTAATTATTCTGAGGTAGAAACTAATTTTTTTTTTTTGCAGAAAATCAGCAGCACATCATCACTGTGCTAGGTGCTGGAATAAATTTTGAGAAGTAATGAGCTTCCTTTAACTAGAGGTATTCAAGTGGAGACTGGACAGCCAGTATCATAAATGAGATAATGGTGGCTTGGTCTAGATGATTTCCAAAAGCCTTTCTAATGTGGGTTCTGACTTGTGTGGACTGAAGATTAGAGCTGTGTGTTTCTGCCTTAAGGAAGCCCTTAGAGGGCGTGAGAAAATCTCCTTACTTCAGAGTATACAACGAAGATTTCTCCTGTGCATTTCTTCAAAGGGACCAATTTTGTACCTTTGGATAACAGGCGGTGAGAACTGGGCTCTACATGCCTCAGATGATTCTTGTTTCTTTGCTGGGTTTTTATAAATTGCCCGCCGTTCCTCTTCTAAGAATTCATATCTTCTGAGAATAATTGTGTGAGAAGAATAACACAAGAGATTTTGTGCTTTTATTGATGAATAATCCTATGCATTTTCGTTCTTATTCATATTCTTGTGGTAAGAACAGATGTTTTAAGTTAACAAACACATTTCTCATGCTTTGTTTTGAATTTAGAAGATGCAGCTGAGCATGGCAGCCATATTAATTTGTTCAAAATATGCTTTGCATGATCATATATCTTAATTTTCTGGTCAGACCATACATTCCACACACTTTTTTTTTTTTTAAGTTTGTGTCATTTTTGCTCCACATTGCCTTACAATCTGATACCTACTTTCCTTCATTTGTCTGTTTATAACCACAAAATATATGTGTATATATACATGTTTATTTTATACATATACATTTACATATGTGTATGTATATATCCCCTAGAAGAGAACTGTCACTCACTGATGACACCTTATGATGTTATCTTGTTAGAGTTACTTACTTTTTAAAGCCCTCTGCTTACTAAGGGAAAAGATAATATATAAATAGCCAATGACAGTTACAAATTAAGCCAGCCCCTGTTTTCTTAGAATTTGAATGGCAAGTTTCTGAAGAAAAGTTGGCTTTGAAAGTTTCATATGGATGGCATTTTGCTTCTGTGACAGGAAGGGGCACTTAAATATAAAATCAGCACAAAATAATTTTTAAAAATCTGAGCAGTTTCATGTAAAATAAGTACATAGCCTCTGGTATGCCAGCCAAATTCTTTTTAGCAATAATTTCTTAGTTTCCCAGAGTTTATAAACTAAGTGAAAGGAAGAAGGAAGGCAAAAGCTTTCATAGTAAGAGAGTTTATTGTTAATACCCAGGAGATGCTTGAGTTTGGGCCATGACCTGTGAGTTCCTTCCTGACAGCTCCCAAGATTGGTTACTTATTAAATTTATGTCATTCTTTTCTTCCAAGGGGAAATTGAATGGGTGTGGGAGGGGTTGGGGAGAGGAGGGTGTCTACACTGGAGAGCAGATTTCATAGTTTTTTGTACCTTACATTCTTGAAATGGTTTTGTAATAGTGAGTGGGAGAGAATTATTAACAGATATACTTATTCTTTGGTGCTCTTACTGTACTGAGTTTCCCTATAATCTAGAGGGGATTTGATCTAAGAGATGAGAGAACAGAAACAGAAAAAAATCCTAGCCTGAAGTTAGTGACTTAGAAGAACCCTCTCCTCCTCATGTTTGCTGTGGGTGTATTTAGTAGTGGTGATCCATCTGAATTCCAGATATTTATTGATCAACTTCCATGTGATCTAAAAGGTAGGAGCTATAAATCCTAGGTTCTCTACTCAACAGCCCCTTTTCTCCTTTTCTTTACTGGCAAAGTCCTAATTTTTTTTCCAGTTCCCACCCATTTCCCACATGACTTGTGTAAATCCTAGTTGCAAGCTAATTAGGAAGTTTATATTCCCTTGCTGGGATTGATTTAGGGGTCAGAATATGACCTAGTTGTGGGCAATGAGATATGCATGGAAGTTTACTAAGTTTTGGGTGCTTGAAAGAACTCTTCTCCTCCCCAGCTCTGAAACAAAGAATAAGTATAGAATTAAAAATATCACCTTTTAATTTTTTAATCAGTGAAGCTAAAGTGGGGGATATAGCTTTAATTTTCATAGCCAAATAGGCTTACTGATTCCAAACCCTCACAATCCAGCAGACCAGGCATCACAGACAGAACTTTCCTGGGGGAACTGCTCAGGTAAGAATTACTGTTTGAAGTAGCAAAAGAAAACTTACGTTCTTGGTTGAAAGGTTTGCTTCCTAGAAGAGGGAGGAAGACAAAACTGAGTCAAGCACGACCAGTTACTCTTTTAAATTTACTAGTTAGCTCAATCATACCAGCTTCCCAGGGATAAGACAGCCCTGGCATTGTAAGGCGATATGCCTTCACAAGATGGAAACCTCAGGAGAAACAGGAATGCTTTATTAATGGGAGATATTATATTATTATTATTATTTTAAATTTTTGGGGGGTTTGGGTTTTCAATTTTATGTATGTATGTATGTATGTATGTATTGAAATATAGTTGATTTAAAATGTATTAGTTTCAGGTGTACAGCATAGTGATTTGATATTTTTATAGATTATTTGTTTCCCTGTGCTGTACAATGTATCCTTATTGCTTATCTATTTTATACATAGTAGTTTATATTTCTTAATCCCAAGCCCCTGTCTTGCCCCTATACCTTACCTCTCCCCACTGGTATCCACTAGTTTTTTTCTACATCTGTGAGACTGTTTCTGTTTTGTTATATACATTTGTTTGTTTTATTTTTAAGATTTCACATATAAGTGATAACAATATAGTTTTTGTCTTTCTCTGTCTTAGTTCATTAAGCATAATACTCTCTAGGTCCATCCACGTTGTTGCAAGTGGCCGAATTCCATTCTTTTTATAACTGAGTAATATCCCATTGTATATATATATGCCACATTTTATTTATCCATTCATCTGTTGATGGACACTTGAGTTGCTTCCATGTCTTAGCTGTTATAAATAATGCTACTTGTGAACATTGGTATGCATGTATCTTTGAATTAGTGTTTCTTTTTTTCAGATATATACCTAGGAGTGGATTCTTGCATCATATGGTAGTTCTATTTTTAGTTTCTTGAGGAAGCTCCACACTGTTTTCCACAGTGGCTGCACCAATTTGTGTTCCCACCAACAATGTACAAGGGTTCCCTTTCCTCCACATCTTTGCTAACATTTATTTGTTGATTGGTGATAGTCATTCTGACAGGTGTCAGGTGGTATCTCATTGTGGTTTTGATTTGCATTTCTGTAATAATTAGTGATGCTGAGCATCTTTTTATGTGCCTAATAGCCATCTGTATGTCATCTTTAGAAAAATGTCTATTTATGTCTTTTGCCCATTTTTAAATCCAGTTGTTTATTTTTTGATGTTGAGTTGTATGAGCTGTTTATACGTTTTGGATATTAACCCATTAAGGGTCATATCGCTTGCAAATATTTTCTCCCATATTAATGGGAAATTTTAAAACTTAGTCTTTGAACATTGTCATGTGAAGATGCGATCCCTGGAGCTCCTGCAACTGTTTTGCAACCATTAGGAAAAAGATGGGAAGAGTTTAGTTTCTTAAGGAGTTTGGTTGTTGATCTGCCAATTTAAGCAGCAGAAGAACTGACATTCCTGGAGAATTGTTATATGAGCTAAGAAATTCCCTTGTTGTTTACGCCAGTATAAATAGTATTTAATATTACTGTAGCCGAAAACATTCTGATACCCTACAGTAAGATCATGAACTCAGTTGAAAGCAGTTTGAGATAAGTGTCAGTGCAGAATATAGAAGCATAGTTAAGGGTGGGAGCTCTAGATTCAGACTTCTTGAGTCTGAGTCTGAGCTCTTCACTGCTGTTTGACCTTGGACTACTTTCTTCATCTTTAAAATGTTGGTAATAGTTGTGCATGTATTATAGAGCTCCTGTAAGGTTAAATGAGATAATACCTGAAAGTACTGGGGAGTTCATGTTAAGTGCCCATTAGTAAGTAGCAAGTGTGTGCTAGCGATTCATAATACTGTTATTCATGGAGGAAATCACTTTTGATCTTGGCCTTAAAATAAGGGTCAGTTTAGAATTGAAAGAGATGAGGGAATGGCTCTTTAGATAGGGGATCAGTATGAATAAATGCAGAAGTGGCAAAGGCAGTCCAGTTTGATTAAAGTGTGAGCAGTGGTGGGATAAAACACTGGAAAGGGGTTTTTAAACTCCAGATCACATAGGGCCTGGAATAAAGCATTTGAATTACTTTCTAGGGGACCCTTTGAAATGGAAATCATTTGCTCTTGAATTCAAACTCTATCACTACAAACTGATTAGTGTATTGTTGGAAGTGAGAAATCATGGCAGCCTCCTCTGCCCTGTCCCTCCCTCTTCTCTTTTTCAGCAGAGTCCGGTTATAGTTCCTCTGCAGAGCTTTGGAGAGGGTGTAGGTGGCTCCATGTAACCGATCATCATTGCTGGGAAAAAAAAGATCAATGTGCAGACATATTCCAACAGTGAGTCAGTACTGTTATGTTCATTAATAGTTCAGCAAAAACAGGATCATCTGGCATTATGTCAAGTGAATCTCTCTATTAATAAGCATTAATCCACTCCTTTAATATGGATGTTCATAATGACTCCCCCTCAGGTGGTGGTGGAATCTTTCTCTTTCCTCTTTAGTTGGCATTGCTCATTTCTACTTCACAGTTTGCAAAGATTAAATTATGTTCTGGATAGTATTAAGATAAATAAAGTACATTTTACTGTATTACATTTTTAAACTGAAAACTTTATTTTATATATCCTACCCCAGATTTTGACGAGTATAATTTTACTCTCATGCTGGACAACAGAACTTATTATCTTTTGTTAGCTTTTTGAATTTTATCAGGTTTCTCATTCCTACATTTAAAATATATTTTTGTTAAAAGAAAGATCAACTGTGATAAGATACTTTATGGAATGGTAGGACCTCTGGAAAATATGAAATGCTAGAAAAGATTCTTAATAATTTGAGGAATTAGGAGGAGAAGACAGGAAGATTTTATGGGACTAAGATAACTCAAGTGCTTAGGAAAAGGAGAGAAACTAACTCATGGTTCTTTAGTAGAATGAATTAAGCTGTTGAAGAAAAAACATCTTTTTACATTTCTTACTCTGTTTCACTGATGACTGGGAGGAAAAAACCTCAATTATAAGTCAGGAGATAAATATAAAGCATAATAGAAGAAATACTGTGAGCATCAAGGCATGTGTATTCCTGTGAAGTGTTTTTATGCAAATCTATTAAGGTCAAGGATACTTAGTAAGCCAGAGTCTATCTTTAAAACTAAGAATTTCATTTTTTTGTACTATAAATAAATTAGAGTTAAGAAGAAAACACTTGAAAAGGGTAAATATTAGGTTTTTTAAAAAACCAAACCACAAAATCCAGAATATCATCCCAATTGTTGATGATGATTTGGTTTTTCTAAATGTGAATAGCCATATTATTTTATTTATTATATTTCAAGTAATATAAGCTTGTTCTAAAAGAAAAGAAGCCAGACAAACATATAATATAAAAAAGGAAAACATCTCTCCCATTTCTGTAATTCCACAAACGAAAATAATTACTGCTAAATATTAAGTAAATTTATTACAGAACTTTTTTTTATAAGTGTATGTGTGTGTGTGTAACAAACAGACATCACAATAGGCATTTTTTGTCACTTTTTAAAAATTTAATACTACGTAATATCTTTTTATGTCAGTATTTATTGGTCTATATTATAAATCCTTCATGGATACACTGTAGCTTATTTTAGCCATCCCTATTAATTGGTATTCATATTACAATATATTAGTATTGTAGGAAACACTGTGATGAACATTCTTGCACCCCTTTATTTCCTGAGGGTAAATTTCTTAGAAATACAATTTTTGAGCCACATGATATACATTTTTAGAAAGTATTTTGTATACATGTATAATGAACATCACCAAATTGCCCTTCAGGGAAGTTGTACTAATTTTCACTCCTGTTGGCTGGTATTAATAGAGAACTCTGACTTAAGGATGAAACCAACGCTTGATTTTTTGGATGCTTGATGTTTAAAGGGCAATGGAATGGAAGACAATATTGACAAATTTGACAAAATTCAAAAAATATCTAACAATGTAAAACTAAAAAAACTCAAATAGAATACAGATTTTCAAAGAATTAGTATTATAAAGAAAATACAGGTAGCAAACAAATATATTAAGAAGAATCATTGTTAATAACCCAAGTAAGAATTAAACTGATAATAGGATATCGTCTTACACCTATTAGAAAAAAATTTAACTGATCAAATCTAGTTTTGATGAGACTTCTGGAAATTTGCTCTAAGGAATCAATTTAGAAGAAAGAAAAATTATAGATAAAAAATTATAGACAAAAAATTATAGATAAAGTGTTCTTTCCAGCATTATTTGTATTATAAACTAAGAAGTTATCTAAATGCCTATATTAGACATTAGAGGAGTGGTTAAGTAAATCATCGTAGATTAAGTTGACATGGGACATTATATAGCCATTAAAATAATAGATGTGAAGAGCATTTGGCCGTGTAGACAATTTATGAGGTAATGTTAAGTGAAAGGCAGAGTACTCAATTCAAACCCTGTGATTAAAATTATTTTTTAAAATGTGTCTTTCTCTGATTGGAGTCTAATAAGGGGGAAAACTCATTTTATGTCAAAAGTTGAGGGAGAAAGCTTGTAAGTAGAGAGCATGGAACCAGAGGAGAGAGGGGATAGGAGTTATGAGAATAAAGAAACTGTGGATGGAGAAAATTAAGAAGGGGTAGATGGATGGAGAGGAATCAGATTTTAAGTGGCAGGGACCACCTAGGCCAGTTTCTTTTTCAAGGAGAAAAGCAAAGCAGGAAAAAGTAAATAGATTATATTATTTAGGATTCGGTGTAAGTGATGGAAACGCAGTTCAAACTGGCCCAAGCAAAGCCTGTAATTTATTGCTCCCTTAACCTGGAAGCCCAAGAGTTTAACTCCAGGTGCAGCTGCGCCCCTGTGCTCACATGGCACCTCTCCTGGCTGTGCGTTACTCTGGGTTGGCACCATCTTAGGCAGCCTCTTTGTGGTGGCAGCGTTGGTTTACACAGTTCAAATAGCTCGTATTCACTGAGAGCTGCCTTTCAGAGTGATATCGCCAGTCACAGTTCGAGGAGAATCTCTGCTTGGTCTGGTTGAGTCAAGGATTGTACCCCCAGATATAATCACGCTCTCATCGGGGAGGAAGAAACCTTATGATTTATCCACATGACCAAGTAGAGGAGGGCAGTTTTAACAATGAGAGGATGCTGGCCAGAGAGACGGGAGCAGATGTTCTCCACAAGGATAAATAGACATTTAGAGGCTGTGTGGCTTGTTTACTAAGCCTTAAGTGAGAGCTGCCATCTGCTTGATTGGCCTGATCAACAAGGCTAGAGAAAGCATCATCGGAATCAGGTCGCCTTCTCTCTTGATTACCCCCGTTGTGGTCAGCCCTGGGCTAGCACCCATGTTTACTTGCCTTTACCTGAAGTTAAGAAAGTTGGACCCATTTCACTCTATAATATACCTTTACTTATTTGAAAAGAATACACAGCAAAAGACATGGGCAGAATTGATGAATTAGGGCCATGTTGGTTTTTATTTTTTTTTGGTGACTTGGAAGGGTGTGAAGTAAATGGGTGGTAGGTTAGATATTAATGCATTTTGAAACGGAATGTTTTATTGTTTTCTTGAAATGCTTGTTTGGAACATTTCTTGGATACTTAGTTCTTTGTTTCATTTATCTTCCTTTGATAAATGACTGGTACAAAGAGAAAACAGCCTGTAATGGAGACTGAAAATGTATTGACTGGAAAGATGGAGCTCAATGAGTGGGGGCTAGTCCTCTGGAATGAGTTGATGATTTGCTGTACAGCTTCCGTGGCAAACTCGTTGTCCAACTGTGAGGAATGGGAGCAGAGGAAGGTAAACCAGGGCACTTCAGGTATTAGGAGCTTCACACCGTTATCTGAAAGGGTTATCATTTCTAGGGTTTTTGGAGTTACAGTGTCCAAAAGGAAAAATTCCCCCTCTTTGACTCCTAAAAATATGGAAGAAAGATAGAAGTTTTGTGATATTGGAGAAATTAAGAAGTTTGTTAATTTCCCTATCCTTAATTTAGTAGCTATGAATTAAGCTTTCCTTTCCAAGTGTAAGGAAACTTTATTTAGGATATTAAACTTATTTTCTTCTCTTCAATGAGACCCTCAAAGACTGCTTTTAGGGAAAGGAGATCAAAACACAGCCCATTTGTATTTAATCAAAGAATGTTAGTGACTCAATGTTAAGACGTAAGTTGCATTTCATGCTTGTGCTGATATTTCTCAGCATGAGTTTTGTATGGTAGAGGGGAGTCCTTACAGCTCAAGGATTATAGATGCCACTGATTCAAACCGAAGAGAAGCTGACTGAGTTTTGGTAGTTCAGGCAAAGGAACGTAGGTGGGAATTGGGTAGGAAAGAATAGGATATTGAAGATGTCTTGTGTGGAAGGACCCATGTAATTTTCTGTCAGTGTGAGTCCAAAATATTTGAGTATTTATGTAAGAGAACTGTATGCAAACATTGGGGGATATACTGGAGAGAAAGAACAAAGAAACAGAAATGTAAGTTAAAAGGGTCTTTCTGAAAAAAACTTTGGGGGCCATTGGCATCGCATGGCTTTTTATAGCTAGAACCTTCCTTAAAAATCATGGCTTAATGCTTTGTTTCATTTCTTATTGTTTTATCTCCTTGTAAAGATTCTTTGTGTGGATGTCAGAAACAGCTCAGTGTTAGTGTGGAAGTTGTTCTATGTCTCTGCTTTTGGGCATGGTTCCTAAACTCTGTGTCCCCTCCGCCTCCTCCTGCTCCTCCTTCTTCTTCTTTGGTATATGCCTCAGCTTTTCTCATCTACATTCCTCTGTTCTAACATCTCATTTTTTTACCCCAAACTGATGATGTAATAAAACATGGAAAAAATTAGGAGCCAGACCTAAGAGCTTTCGTTTTCAATATTTACAGTTATCTCCTTATTGTAGTTTTTGTGTGTGTGTGTAACCTTTTTTTTGTTTGTCTGTTTGTTTTTTTGGTATCTAATCATTAATGATTTTTTTTTTTTTGGTGTCTAACCATTAAAACTATTCTGCCATTAGTCCTGTCTTGAAAACTGCCATGTTTTGGATCCCTGATTGGGCCCAAGCATCAATAGGTGTGCTACTATGTGCAACACATACCACACAAAAGGAATGACATCTCGCCTTTGATTACTCAGCTCTTTGGCCAACTCACCTGTTTGGGGCACAGCTAAGAAACAGGAACTAACGACAAAGGTCTGTATGAATAGCCAAAATAGATACCACAGTGTGTATGTCTGGAAGGGCTTGATTGATTTATTCCCTCAGGGCTGCAGAGAGCATTCCTGTACGGACTGCTGCGGGTTAGAGGAGGAGGAGTAACTGCTGTGTTCAGCAGGGTTATGTAGAGGAGAGGCTGGTGCGCTCAGGCGTTTAGGAGTAGAAGCCTAGGTAAGTGCTTGGGCAAAGCTGTTGAGCCTTATTTCCTGGTCATTTTATATGTGTGTGTGTTTGTATATATATATATATATTTCCGTGTCCATATATATATGTACAGACACACATTTAAGTCATTTTTTTCTATCATAGAAGAGATGTCAGCAAAAAAAAAAAAAACAACCTTTTCTAAGTGGAATAGGTTTTATCTTAATAAGAAATATTCTATTGTCCAGAGTTTGTACGTGTGAATAGCTAGTGATGTGTCTGCTTTGTGAAATGCAGTGTGAAATAATATTTTCTATGCTCAATTCTGCTTTTGCCAGAAATACTTGTTTAAACTGTACAAAGCTGCTTTACAAGACACACATGAGATGCACACATTCCATGAGGTGCGTCTTGGGATGCATTCGTTTTGGGCTCACTTTACCACCTGAAATTCTTTTCTAGTTATGGAATATTTATTCTCAGTTGACTTCTGATCTTCCATTTGTGTGGCAAGGCTATGCTTTTTTTCCTTTTAAATTCTTCATAACTACATTACCTTTTAAATCTGTCCTAAGACGTCTTGCTGAATCCGAATTGAACTGAGATGTGCAGGTGGATGATGTTGGCATATGCTGCCCCCAAATCCGTCCTCCTTCCTGTGCTAGAAAAACAAGACCTCCCTACCTGGCGCTGAAAGCTTGTATATGTTAAACTAGTGTTTAGCTATATTCTGTGATTTGTCAGGGGCCTGGTATCCCCACAGGAAGGAGCTTCAGCCCTGAGAATAACTGGAATTCAGACATGTGATGTGATGTCTTAGGCTCAGAGGATGGGACAGTATGGAGCCAAGGATAAGCAAGCAAGACTAAGGAGGGACAACAGGTTTCCGGAGAGAAGAATCCCACAAATGAGGATGACGTTTGACGCTGTGGAACCTTCCAGAACTTGCTGCAACAGTGAAAATGTTCTATATGTGTGTTGGTGGCCACTCTACATGTGACTATTGAGCATTTGAAATGTGGCTAGTGTGAAACTGGAGGAAGCGGATTATAAATCTTATTCTTAATTAAATATAAATAGCCACATGTGGCTAGTAGCTACCGTATTGGACAACACCTGCATAGACTTTGTAGGAAAACTTATGACCAAGAAAGAACAGTGATTCTAAGTATAGTTTTGAGCAACACACGGACTTACCACTCTCCCCCTGCCCCAGGCTCTCAGAGTGATTTTTCACCTGGAAAGGAGATGCTGGGTGTAAAACTGAGAGAACCATACTCCTTGGGATTCAGACCCTCTTACAAATCTGGGAGATAAATTGGCAAGAATCTTATCACTGGCTCTCCCAGCCTCATTATGATGGAACCTCCACCCACCTGCTCATGTCACCTAGAGATATATAGGTGCCACAGAGTCTGGAAGTAGATGGCAGGGAACTCTAGGCCGTGGCAGCTGCCTCAGGGCATTGTAGGTCAAGAATCGGTGGACAGAAAATCTACTTACATAAGAAGGATTTGTTCTTCTTCCCCTTCCCTCCTTCCTCAGGGAACTAATTATTTCCAGGCACTTTCCTCATGACCATATCCTTTAGAAGAGGTGGGGCCCCTCCCCAGGCTTGGTGATGAATTTTCTTTGACCTAAGTCAGTGCTCTTTTTCTGTTTCTTCTTTTCTACTCATATCCCCTCAAAAATAATTTTGAAAACAGTATTCCTCTTTAAACACTTACAGTTTCGTACTTAAAATTTTTTATCATAAAATGCATGAGTTGCAGTGGATGTAATTTTTTGCATATGGAAAACATTGACATTTAAGGACTGTTACAGTTCTATCCTAAAATGTCAGTACACTCAATGATACTCAATGGAATCTGAATACTATAGCAGTTTGATTCCAACCATCATCTATAAAAAATACACCAACTCATCTTTGTAGGAAATGTACATTGTTTCTTTCTCAAACTTTCATTTCTGATCCAATTTACCCACAGAATTTATCCTTATGTAATTTATATTTATGCTTGAAAGTCTTTTATTGATTGCCCTATTATACTTCTCTGCAACAAAATATGTATATAAATTTAAAGTAAAACATTTGTAATGTTTCCTGTGAACATAAGGCTTTTGAACGTTAAATAATTTCTTTTGAATTGAGTTATCACAGTTGAGCAAAACAACACAAATACATTACAAGTTTTGATAAATACTTGTTAAATGTTAGGAAGTACAGTTTTATTGGAAACACATCTCTTAATGAGATGGATGGGCCTTTTTTCCCTTCAATTAGCTCATGTAGAATGCATATTACTTATTGCTAGATGAGACACAGTTCAGCATCAATTCTATTCCCATTTTTCACTTGTCTGGATGTAAACTCAGTGAAATCCTGTTCACATAATAAGTAGATAGGAAAGGAAGGAATTTATTATGGCCTCTTTGAACTCCTTCTAAACTTCTAAGTTATAGGCCAAAAATCAATTGTAATCTATCATTAAAAATAATTTTTAATGATCAGCTGACAACTTGATTAGGTCCCTCTTCAATTTTATTAAAGGCAAAGGATTCCTAATTGCCTGATCTGCAGAAGGATGAGTTGTGAATTATTAGAGTACCTTCTTAACACCTACATTGATATTTCAAAATGGCCCGTGTTTGGTGTTCCTGAGATTTTAACATATCAGAGCATTACACTGAATGAAAATTCAGGATAGGGGAGAGATATGCCTCTCTTTTATAGCATGGAAAGTTAGTGAAAGGCTTAGCCTATTCTTAGAAAGCATACGGATGTGGGGTCTTGAAATTGCTTTAAATTATCTGTTCTCACTGTGTCCTTGCAAAGACTTCATGCAGCCCCAGGGGCACCGAACTCTAATACCGTCAGTTTGAAGGCCGATGATCTAGGCATGTCCATGCTTCCCTTCCCTGGCTTGTGATGGGTCAAGGCATGGCATAAGATGCCATGCTGGACACTGAGAGGCAAAGGGAAATGTATTGCAAGATTCTGGGAAATCTCAAAAGGATATTCAGGAGAGAGTCCATCTATTGTTCCTCTGGCTGTGGTTGTATCTGCTGCTGTGGAACAGCTACAGAAATACTCTGGTCATCAGGGGACCAAGCTTAAGGACAGAGTGCCACCTTAGCATGTCAGAACAGAAAGAACAGAATTGGGGTCCTTAGTGTTGCTGTCGACCTACTGAATTAACCAAGCCTAGAAACACCTTACCTTTGAACTTCTTAGTTAAGAAAAAATTTCCTTATTGTTTAGCCACTTGTTTCAGCCACCACTGTATGATGATGATGATGATGATGATGATGATGATGACAGATTTATTATGATAGGATTTACATACCATATGATTAAGTCATTTAAAAGTATACAATTCAGTGGTTTTTAGTACATCTGCAGAGTTGTGCAACCTTCACCACAATCAATTTTAGAACATTTTATCACTGCATAAAAGAGAGCCCCTACCTTTTAGCAGTCACCATCTCCCTCCCAGTGTTATTCCCTACTCCTCACCCTGCCCCGCCGTAGCCAGCCACTGTTCTGCTTTCTGTCTGTATAGCTTAACTTATTCTGGACATTTCCGCTAAATGAGATAATTCACTATGTGGTCTTTTGTGACTGGCTTCTTTCACTTAGCATAATCTTTTCAAAGTTCATCCAGCTTGTAGCATGTATCAGTGCTTCATTCCTTTTTATTGCCAAATAATATTCCGTTGTATGGATATACTGCTTTTTGTTTATCCATTCATCAGTTGATGCAATTAGGGCTGCTTCTACTTTTGGCTCTTGTGAATAATGCTGCTATAAACTTTAGTGAGCAAGTTTGTGTGTGAGTATATGTTTTCAGCTCTCTTGCATTTATACCTAGCAGTGGAATTGCTAGTCACATGGTCACTCTATGTTTAATCATTTAAGGAACTGCCAAGCTGTTCACCAAAGTGGCTGCACCATTTTATAGTCCCACCTGCAATGTATGAGGGTTCCAATTTCCCCACATCCTTTACAACCGTGGTTATTTCCTGAGGTTTTGATTGTAGCCATCATAATTGGTATAATTGGGATCTCACTGTGGTTTTGATTTGCATTTTCCTGATGGCTAATGATATTGAGCATTGTTTCATGTGCTATGTATGTCTTCTTTGGATATTGCATTATGTAAATCTTTTTTTTTTTACTTAAGAAAATTTCAAACATATACAAAAGCAGAAAGACTAGTATAATAAACCTGTATGTTTCCATCACCCAGTATTAATAATTATCAGTTCCTGACCAAACTTGTCTTCTGTTCATTTACCCAATGGATTATTTCATTAGGAAATATGATAGTATGTATCACTAAATGACAATAGTTTAAAACAACCTTATAATCACAATACTGTTATCATGCTTTAAAATTTGACCACATTTCTTAGTACCATCAACTATCCTGTCAGTGTTCAAATTTTTCTGATGTTTTTCATGGGTTATTGTTTATATTTGGATTGTTTAAATCCTGATACAAATATAGTCTACCCATCTCTTTTAATCTTTAAGCATATCCACCTTTTTTGCCTTGCAATTTATTTGTTGAAGTTCTGTCCTGGTCTGTCCTACTTTACATATTTTTCTGAGTGCATTTCTGTGGTATCATTTAACATATTTTTCTGTCCTTAGTGTTGTCTGTAAATTCCTGGTTAAACTGTTGACTCACTCAGGTTCTCTCTCCCTCTTTTTTTTTTTTTTTTTTTTGCAAGAATTTAACTTAGATAACAAAACTACTTTCATCAAGAAGTGCATGCTTATCCCTTTTTTTGTGATGTTAAGAGTGATAAGTATGTTCAGGTGTTATCAGTCTGACTGAGTTACCCATCAGCTTTTCACCTAATAGTGTTAGCAGCTGTCAGTGACCATAACTTGGATCTCGAATTTTATTAGACTTTAGCAAAATAATAATATTCCAATTCTGTCATTGCTTCCTCATTTGTGAGCTCAACTCCACCTAAAAGATAAAGCTTCCCTGTAGTATGTATCTGGTTACCCTTAAGGCACAGTTCAGAGAGGAAAAGCAGGGTAAAATTTTGGTTGCTTTTTTCTCTTTTATTTACCAGTTTTCAGAATAATGATTGGTTCTCTGGCATTCACCAAAGGGGACCAGTGAGATTTCCCCTTTTTGACTTTTTAAAACTGTATTATTGTGGATTCATGGATGTTTAACATGTTGGAGGTGTAGCATTTCATTGCTGGTGATATTCCTTCAGCTGCTCAGTTTGTTCCATCTTTGGGTAGCGAGAACGTCTTTACATTTGCTCTTGAGTCCTTTAGATAAGACCCCCGTACACTGTGACAAATTCCTTGACTTCTAGGATAAAAGATGTTCCATCCGCATGGTGTACACTTCCTGCCTCAGTCTAGAGTCAGCTGGTTTTTCAGTGAGCTCTGGTTCCTTTTAGTGGGAAGTCGTATTCAGGGACCAAACTCTAGGTGCTTAGAACTGCTTATTGTTCCTGGATTGATTATTGTTTCCTGGCCCTTTCAGTGGACAGAGTTAGGAAATACGTATTTCTTTTTAAGGAGAAAATAAAGCAGGAGTTTATACTTAATTCCATTTCAAATTTAGGAGTATTTTGTTTTCACTGTGTCTTTTCTCTTATTTTGAAAAGCTTGTTTCCCAGTGACACTAGTGTAATTACATATATACACTGGGCTACTCCATATCTGTAATAATTTCAGATGAGTCAAACTGATACTGAATTGATCAATATGATTCCTGAAAATAGTTTAAGATTTTTTTGTTCTTTAGAATGTACTCCACTATGGATAGTCAAGCCTCTGTGTTTTAAGGTCACTTGAAATGATTCTTCTTTTATGAGTAATTATGTTAAACTTTTGGATTTGATGAGTAAGAAATGGTAACTCAGCATAATTTTAATAGCATTTCTGTGTTCATATATTTAAGGGCCATTTACATTTCTTTTATGCACTGTTCACCCTTCCTGCCCATCAGTATTGGTCTTTTAATTCTCTCTTTTTAGAGAAATTTTAACTACTTGTACTTGGTCTTTTTGTGACTCACATCTGAAGACTTCCAGAGAAATGTCAAGACCACCAACTTGCGGGCCTAAGGAACAGACAGTAGCACTGAAAGTCAGAGAGCAGCAGCCAGGCAGTGATGACAGAGCTGGAGGCCGTAGCTTTGCCTGTTTGGAAGGCATTTCCCCCTGGGTCCCTGTCCCCACATCCTCTCCTGGGGACTCTTAGACACAAGAAGGGGGATGGAGAGGCACCTGAAATGAGCCAGGTGAGAATTGTTAGTGGGCTTAGTAACTGTATGTTAACACAAGTCACAAATTGGTGGGACCGAAGGGGCCTTTCCTTTGAATTACACGTGGATCCTTTATTTTGACTTTCAATTGCCTTTTGTTTTGTGAATTCCAAGTTTTTAATTTGTCTCTGACTCTGGAATACAAACTCCAGGTCATCTGACTTCTCCTTTGGTCCACCTGGAGAACACATATTATGAAGTTAGCCAGGCATCTGGGCTCCTTATCAAAATAGATAGGAGGAAATATACATTGAATCTGGCCCTTCAAACTTCATTTTTTCAAAATTTATTTGGAATCAGCCACGTTGACAATGTGTAACAAATGTCATTGAAGACCATGACATTGCAAACTTGTGACTCAGAACCAATTGACCCTAAAGCTGTGCTTCCTCACTCTTCAAGTAATTGTGGGTGCACATAGAGTGGGCAGAGTTTATGTCATATAAGAACATTATACTCAAGCAAAACATGAACAGTGATTTATGAACATGCAGAAAGCAAAAGCCTTAAGTTCCAAATTAGAAGGAAGCTAATTCACTTGGTGGAGAGAACATTTTAAATGTACTGAACAGTTTCTAATACTAAACTATATGCTAAAGAAGAAAGTTTTGAACACCTCTGGAATTTGAGAGCCAGTTGATTGTTCGACTACAGGAAAGTAAAAAGTTCTCAAAATTATACTAAGTTTCAAGCTGTTTTTTCTATTGAAAAAGAATTTCCCTTATTTTTGGAACTTGACTTACAAACTACCGTGGTAGATAGAGTGCAGAATTGGGCTCTGAGGGCCAAAGAGGCCTTTCTAAACTCTGCCACTTTCTCATTCATCTTCGAGTTCAGTTAATGAATGGCCCTCAAACCATTAACTCCTCTATGCTCAGAGTCTTTGAAGTTATAAATCCACGCTGTTCCTAAAGTGCAGCTGTGTGTTGCAAAAAATGATTTTCCCATTGTCATTAGGAGAAAAAATGCCATGGGAAATTTTTTCTAGAAGTCGACAAATGAAGAAAAGCATTTTTCCTCTAGTTGATATAAAGGCTGTCATTGTGCAGAATGGCCTCGCTTATCCTTTTGTACATTAGCTGAGCATAATTTTCAAATGTATAACTTCCAAAAGGAGCATAGTTCTGGAAATGGCAAGATTATAATTATGTGAAGCATAAAGGATAAATTTGTAGTTTATAAATCATGGATATTAATATTTAGCAGGAGCCTAATTCACAGTAAAACTTGAAATAACTACATTGTTAAAAATAATTAAATTGGGGTGTTAGAAGAAACTAGCAGTTAAAGATTATTTTGGGGGGATTTTTGCATTCTGGGGTTTAAATTTGCATTTAGGTGGGGCTATATTCATTGCTCTTCAAAACAGTGGCATCCATTTAAATTGGTTTAGATTGATTTTTCTCATTCCTACTACCCCCTCTAATCTGTCACAAATGCTTGGTCATTTAACTTTTCATATTACTTCTGAATTTCTCTTTCCTGCTGTTGATACTGCCACAATCTAGGTCCATGCCGCCATTAACTTTTAGCTTGATTTCTGCAGTGGTCTCCAACATGACCCCTACCCTCTAGTCTTGTGTCCTTCAAATCCAGATTATGCAGCATCAAGAGAGATCTAGTTCATAGATGAATCTCATGTCACTCTTCTGCTTAAAACTTCTCGGTACCACACCAGTATCTACAGAGATGGAATTTACTGTGCTCTGAAGGGCCCTTGTGGCTCCGGGGAGTGAATGGGTCAAAATATATTTTACTCTTTAGTAATGCTGGACTTTTCCAGTGGGCTTTGATCATTTTTGCTTTTCAGAAGGGCTTGGCTTTTTCAAACAGATCTATTTTTAAAAATCGTACATGCTTCAGTTTTGGGATCTGAGGCTTGGATGGCTCAGAGGTAAGCACTTCCCTGGCTAATCTTTCTGGAGTTTTCAGTTCTTCTCATTCTGTCAGTGGTTTGGTGGTGAGAAGTATAGTGTGGTAGAAAAAAGCGACTTCAGGATGGACCTGAATTCAGATCCTGTAATGCTGCTTCCTTACGAAGCAATTTTACATGCGTTACTTATTTACTCCTTGCTAACCTCAGGTTCCTGCTCTGTAGGATGGGTTACCATGAGGACTAGCATGTGGTGGGTGTTTCATCAATGGCAGTGATGCTGCTCTTCTGGGTCCTCAGTGGACTGGGGTGGGGGGCCGGGGGAGGCGGGTTGGAAGGACCTTACAGTGGAGATGGTCCGTAAGGAGTGTGTTATTCCTTGCACTCTGTCACCATCAGATGCATGCATAGATCATAGACTAAAAGGTATCAGAAGACTTCAGAGTAACTCCTGCAGTTCCACACAAAGCAGGCAAAGCCTCTCTCTCTCATACATATGACCAGACCTGTGTGCACAGAGGGGAAGCTGCAGACCACAGAAGGGTTGTTTATTGAGTGATGGTTTGTGAAAGAAAAAACTTAACTGCTTTAACCTTTACTTTTTGTGTAGCTGGGTGTCCATGAAAGATTACAGTGAGGTATGTGTCATTTTCATTCATAGTCACCCCGTTTTTTGACAGCACTGGTTCACCCCAGGAAAATTCCAAAGCCAAGGTTGTGGTCATACTCTCATCTTAATTCAGGAGCAGCCAAAAGGAAGGAGCCTCTCTCAAAAAAAGAATAATTAGATATGCATTGAGAAACATCCAAGATACGATAAAGTTAGTCCGAAATGGAAAAATACCACAAGGACCAGCTTAAAGCTCAAATGCCTGTGCAGGAGCCATGAAAAAATAAGCATTGCAGTAATGGAAGGGAGTTAACCAGGGTTTCTAGAAGCTAAGATAGAAAGTGCTGAGTATAAATCGAAGTGAATCTCTATTTTTGCAGCTGTTCTGACTAGGGCATGTTGCTTTTATTGAAAAAGAAAAACAGTATTCATACCATTGTGACAACTGATTATATTTAATACCTATTCCCATAAAAACCTTATTTATATTTCAGAAAAGCAGAAGATTGTTACCAGGATTAAAATTATTTTTGTCTGAATAAATCAAATCAAGAATAACAGGTATTTAAAATGTGAACCACCAGATCTGATATATCTGGCCAGATGCTCTCCAACTTTTTATTTTTATTTTTTTTATAGAGAACCATCTGCTGTAAGTGGAGGTGCCTATTATCTTTTCTAGTAGAAAAAGAAATTAGCATTTGAAGACGGAAAGCCAGTGAATTGTGAAAGAACACAGTTATGAAGACAAAATTAAAAAATCCTCTGACACCTCAAGGACCAATTTAAAAGTGTTCTATTTAGAGAAATTCTGTTTGCAAAGCATATATTTTCAGTTATTTCTGTTAAGGTTACCACAAGCAGCAATCTCAGAAGTAGGTTTTAATAGATGCTGTATGATATTGCAGGTAATGAGAGTGAGCTCTGCATCACAACTCATCTGTTTCTGGAGTCTGCTCCCCTGTCCTTACCCCATCCTCAGCCTTGATGACCAGTCTGGGATGTCACAGCAGGTGACCTAGGAATCATCATGCAGTTAGAAACACAACATCAGTGTGAAAGGAATAGGTAGAATTATATACGAATAATCAAGGGGATTTTTGCAATCATAAAAGTGAAATTAGGAAAACATGCAGTGCTCCGTCGTTATACCATCCATGTATTTCCAAAGAACTTTGGGTCACACAGCATCTTTCATATTAGGGAAAAGATGAAAAGTGAGGTCAGTGGATTTTGCATAATTTTCTAAAAATGAAAACGATGGCAAGTGCTCTAAGTTACGTATTTGGCTTGTTTGAAGTAGCAGCGAGTTTTTTGGGGCAAGCTGGCTTAAAGCCACACGCAACATTCTTTTCTCCTCCTATATTGTATTCAATATATGTTTGAATCTTTAGCAGAAAATATTTTAAAGTTGCATTTTTTCTGACTTTTATCTATAATAGAATCTTAATAACGTGGAGTGTTCTAATATGAACTATGTGATGGGAACGCTCCTTTTTTGGTGGAAATTTTGCTGAGCTGAGATTTGACCTTGCATTGAGAAAAAATGTAATTGCTTATTGCATAGTCATTGGTTAACCCACTGAAACAGACTGTTTTCAAGCCCATTAACAGAACCTATTTATATACTGTTACTTGAGTACTTGATTCAGTATAAAGTACTGCTTAGTAGTGTAAACCCTGGAGCCAGATGAATGAAGTTCAGATTCTGGTTCTTTTATCTAGTAGCTGTTGGTCCTTGGGCAAGTTACAGAATTCCTATGCCTTGATTTCCTCATCTGTAAAATGGGATAATAATAGTACTTACTGCATGGGGCAGTTGTGGGGAATCCAAAGAGATAATATATTTAGTATAGTGTTTGTTATAGGATATTTATTTATTTATTTATTTAAATGTTAATGTATGCTTTTTTAAATTCACCAGTTAATATTAAATTGCTGGCTAAGATCGAACAATAAGAGATAGATGCTATTCTTAATTTTCTTCATATTTTCAAATTAAAAACTTTAATTGTGACCACATATTGTTTCCTGAAATCTCCCTGAAATATTTTTGGAAGAACACATTGAACAACATCTTTAGGTAACATTTAACTTTATTTGAACAGTTTGTTTACCATCTGAAATTGGCAATAATTAATTCCCACAGTGAAAACACAGTTGTTAGTTTCTTCAATGACTGCACATATCTGAGAGGTCCCTGTATTGATTACTAGTAGATATTGTAGATATTGCTTAGAGTCTATAGTTGATACAAGCCATGAATAATTTACTTATATGTCTATGTCAGTTAGCTTTTGGAAACCAACATAGAAGTGAAAGGCTAGTGAAAATGAGGTTGGGCGGAGGGGCAAAGGTGTAAGTGTCAGTTTATCTAAAAACATTTCATCAGCACCTGTAGTTCATCTTGGTTTCATGTAAATTCCAAGGTCTGGAGTTAGAGAATGTTCCTTATTGGTTATTTGGGTTTAAGCAAGTGACAACTTCTCTAAGTCCCCGTTTTCTCATTCTGGAAGTGGATATGATAGTATGTATGTGTTCCACAGGGTTGTTACGAAGCCTGTGTACCACTAATAATAATTGTGACTGCAGTTTACTACATGCTTACCCACTCGGCATTTTGTTAAGTGCTTTGCATGCGTCCATCACTCTTTGTCTTCTCCAGAGCCCCATGAGGTAGCTTCCAGGCACCATTTCCATTTTATGGGAGAACAGGTGTGGGGAAGGTAAGGAACTTTTTCAAGGCTTCACTGAGGGTAGTAGAGCCCAGACTAAGACACTAAGGTCAGTCTGCTTTGCCTTTTATAAACCTTCAAGTGCCTGGGAAAGTTTAGTTTCTACAATTCAGCATTTATAAAGCATTAGCCGCAGGTATAAAGAATGTATGCATTTCCGTAGAGTGATTTAGCAATCTGCTTATAACCAAGAGCACCATTTTTTAAAATAACGGAATTGTAAGGCTTCTAGATAATAAACTAGAATTACCCAGTTGGCTTGAGAGTAATACTTGCTGTCCCCTTGTTGCTGTTGTCCACTGAGGGATAAAGCATCTGTGAGGCTTGCCAGAATTTTCCGGTTGTCATATGAAACAATTTTACCAAAGTTAAGTTCTAGATTTAGGAATTTTGCTTGGTTTTAAGTCATACATGTGCCACCTAAGTCTGTGAAGCCAGAAAGAATGACATTAACGCTCAGCCTGTGTTCAGAGGGAGGAGTGCTCCTCCCGTGACTGACTTTTTCACCAGGAGACATTATTAAGAATCACAATCGTAAAAGCAATGTAATGTCTATAAATAAAGAAATGCTTAAAACCTGTCTAATTGACCAGAAAGATCCTTACTTTGATTGTAAAAATGTCAAAACTTTTTCAAGAGAAGAAATTCTACCCTCAAGTGGTTAGATCCCACTTGGTTGGGTTTCACTCAAGCAATGAAAGCCTCATTGTGTTGGGGTGAGCCGGGGGAGAAGACTATTTCCAGATGGGCTACTACATTGATAGCTCTAAGAGTTTATTTGTAATTTGTTTATTTTGAAGTTCGAGCCAATTTTCCCCACAAAATAGTTCATAAAATCTGGTTGGATCTATTGAATGCTTGGTGAAGTCTCATTATTACATTATCTTGGTTTTGATCTTAAGAGTAGCGAGAGGACTGTTAGGGGCTGAGCTGTGTCTTCCCTAAATTCTTATGTTGAAGCTGTAACTCTCAGTACCTCAGAATGTGAATGTATTTGAATATAGGTCCTTTAAAGAGGTAATTAAGGCAAAATAATCATTAGAGTGGACCCTAATCCAAAATGACTGGTGTCCTTATAAAAAGAGGAGATTAGGACACACACACACAGTGGGAAGACCATGTGAGGAGACTGGAAGAAGCCAACCATCTAAAAGCCAAAGAGAGAGGCCTTAGAGGAAACCAGCCCTGCCAATGCCTTGATCTTTGACTTCTGACCTGCTTTATTTGGGCCACACAGCCTGTGACAGTCTGGATGGCAGCCCTAGCAGACTTGTGCAGGGACTGTGTGGTGTGGGAAGTGTAGACTTGGCTTTAGGCTAACAATGTAAAGATAGAAGTTACTTTTTAGTCCTCTTTTACCTTTTGTTCTCTTTCACACTTCCGCAATTTTCTTCTTGCTATAACCCTCTTCTTCAATGTGTTGGCTCAGGATGAGTCTGAATTCTCTCCAAAGTGCTCCCTGCTCCTTCTGCTCCAGATAGAGTTAGGAATAAATAAATATGTAACCACACATACTAAAATGTGAGTACCTGATGGCCCTTTAATTCCCTAAATATGAGTTCCAGGGGAGCACAGACTTTGTTCAGTGGCCAGCATACTCCCAGAGCCAAGAATAGCATCTGACAGTGTGGCAGTTACTTCAATTTCTATTGTTGAGTGAATGTCCTATTTTAAAAACAAGAGTTGAACTCAAATGAATCTCTTAATGTGGGAATGTAGACTGTATATAAGCAAGTAGAGTAAAATATTTCCAGCCCTCTGAAATGTGTTCTTTTCTGTGGTGGTGGTGGTTGGTGGGGGGACACTAACAGGAGAGTCCTAACTGAGCTCCTTCTCCTGGGATCAGCCTGCTCTCCTTTGTACAATTTCCTCCCTTTCTAATTCTGTATCCACAGATTAAAAACAAATCTCCTTGTCGCGTTAGTTCATGAGGGCTCCCTTGGCACTGCAAGCCAGGTCTCAACTTGGGAATGGGGGAATGGCATGGGGCAATGAAGGAGGTGGCCTTGGTGCATTGGGGTCATTTGTAAGTTGAGGGTGGTCTCAGTAACTTATTTTTACTTCATCACATGTGTATTCGGTACTTGAAAGGGGATGGTGTGAAATGTGGGAGTAAGGACAAGTAAATTTGGAATGCTTCTATAATTGGCCCTTCCAGACAGAAGTAATGGCTGTGATGGGAGGTATGTTCTTAGGAATGACAGCAGCCTCTGAGCACGCCTCCTGTCCTTGTCCCCTATTCCAGCTCTCCCCTCCACTTGTGAAATCCTTTTGGCTAACCTTTTAAAAGATGGCGGTGAAGAGGCAAATGTGGTAAGAGGTAAATAAAACATGTATTTTATTCATTTACTCAGTATACACTTCTACAGCCCTTACTATGTTCGAGGCACTGTTCCAAGTGTTTTATATATATGCATTCATCTAGTCTTTTATAATAACCCTATGAGAAAACTCTGGCCAGAGAGGTTCTTGCTCCAGGTCACACAGTGAGAACGTGGTGGGGTGGGGATTCAGACCCAGGCTGTGTGGTTCTGTAGTGTGAGCTCTTACCTGAAAGAACCAATAGCAGTTAGGTACTTTGTGGAGCAGGGTTGAAGAAAGGGAATTCCAGGTTTAGGAAAGAGATGTTGGATCTAAATGAGAGACAGTTTGGGTGGAAGTAGCTTATTATCGTGTTGAATTGACCTCTAATTCATCTCATTTTGTAGCCGTCTTCCTTCTTCTGCTGTGGTCACATCAACACAGAGGTCACCTCAGAGGGAGCTGGGTTTCTTGAGAAACTAGAAAGGAAATGTCCTTAGAAGAACATAATATCCAGCGACTGGAGAGGAGAGAGGCAGCCCAGGAAGGAAACTGGTGTTGAGAAGGTGGGCGGAGGGCTTGGATAGTGATGCAACTGTAGATAAGATGGTGGTGCACTCTGTGTGTTCTTTATCAAATGGAGGTGATGTTATCTGTCCTTCTACTTTTAAGGTTGCTGCAAAGATACTGCAAGAAATAGAGCATAGAACTTTAAATTGGAAAGACTGCAAGCTCCACAAATCTAGTAGTTTTCATGTAGCTCATTTTTTCAAATGAGGGTAAGAAAACACAGTCACTCTGTTTCAAGTAAAATACTTGACTTGCCCTCTCTTTGCCTGCCCTTTGTGTCCTTGAGGGTACTCCAAGGATTCTCCAGAGCATAGCTTCAAAACATAGTTTGAAAACCACTTCTCTGAATCAATCTCTCTTCTGAATATGAGACGATTTAGAGATACTCAGTGGCTTTCCAGCAGTTGTTCAATGACATTTCTACTCTCTGACGGTTGTGTGCCCATTGGGAACACCACCTCTCTCCTAAAACGCTCTGAAAAGTTAAAAGTTTGTATCAAAGTAAATGCTTTAATAATACCTATTATTTATTGAGTACTTTCAATGCCTCTGGGCAAGGGTAGCTTCACAGGTCCCATGCAGTCACCCAGGTCCCATCCTCAGAAGGGCCCTGCTCTTGGTTTTATGCTCTGCTGTTGCCATGTTGAAATTTTTAGTACTTTTGGAACAAGGTGCCCTGTGTCTTCACTTTGTACTGGACCCCACAAATTATGTAGCTGATCCTGGCTCCTGGTGTGTATACATCTTGTCCCATCTCATCCTCCAACCATCATCAAGGTGTGGCTAGTATTATCCCTACTGTACCATTAAGAACATTGAGGCTAGAGAGTCTCCTGAAGATCACATGCGCTGTGAAGGGGCAACACTGGGAATGTAGTCAAGAAATGCTGGCTTCGATGCTCACTGTCTTTCCACCTTAGGCTATTGCTAGTCTAAAGCAAGACTATGCTGGAGAAGGGAGGAGAAGCTACTAGTAAATCTTTGGCGGAATATAAGAGCTGCTGAAGTGCTTAGCCTGGCTATTGGGGCCATTTAATATGGATAAACGTCCTTTAATTTTTCCACATGGTTAACTTGATTTTTTTAAAAAGAGAAATTGTTATAAGACTGCTTTATATAGGGCCTTTACTCCACAGATCTTTTGGCTGACCCAACAAGTGTAACTGTTTCTTTACAAAAGGAGAGGCTGAGAAGCATTTGTGAAAGAACATGTTTTAGTTGATGCTGTGAATCGGAGGCAAGTTTAGGATTAGGGCTCCCTGTGCTTGCTGTTGCTTCAACATTCGGTCCATGTGTTTATTTTTTCACACATAGGCATATAGTGGTTTTGGAATTGTTTAGATGGTAAAAATTGTAGGAGTGAAAAAGTCCATTGCTTAATATTCTTATGTTCACATCTATGAGAACCTGAAACTTTGTTTGGTCTCCTTTTCTCCCATAATTTCAAAGTAAGAGTATAATTTTTAACATTTTCATCCAAAGTGTTTTTGAATTTTTTAAATAAGTACCTGAGCTGGAAAATTGGAATTTTCTATCTGGAGAAAACTCTTGACTGAGAATTTCTGGTCCTAATATTCTTGGACAACATTATGGCTCAAGTTGTAATAATAACATATTTCTTCAGTGCTTTTTAGTCTGTAATGTGTTTTCATATTTGTTATAGAAAGAAGGATAAGACAGCAGAATGGAGGAAAGAGAATGTTGACCAGATATTCTGGCAGAACATGAAGGACACTAAATGAGGGTCTAAGACAAGAGCAGAGCAAGTGTGCATGGAGGCAGGGCTCTGCCCAGGGTTCAGGAGTGCAATTGTTCATTCTGCTAAAATCCATTGGTCTGCTTCACTCTGCAAATAGCCATTGACCCTCTCAAAATAACAAATAAAACCCACTCCCCATTAATACCCCAAATTAGGCCGCAGTGGCCCTAAGACCTAAAATTGCAAATTTATATCCATAGCATTTTAAAATTTGAATGGCACACTTCCAAAACGTTCTAACCAATTGAGCCTCTTTGATCAAGGTTGAACATGGTGATTTTCAAAAGGAAAAAAAACCCCCAAATTGGAACAATTTTCTTCTTTTCTGAACTGTTGAACATACCTCCTTAGTGACTTTTTGGAAAAGAAGCCATTTTCAAAGGATCTCAGAAACTCTTTTACAGGAGAAGTAGAGCATGGACCACATCCCCATGACTAATCCTCACCTAAGTCCTTGAAAACTCAATTAGTGAAGTTCTTGCCCAGAATCTGTCAGACAGGTTGTAACCAGAGAGTGTTAATGGCTCAATTCTTTAGTTATCAAAATGTCACTTCATATTAAATGAATGAACTCTAAGTACCCATATGCTAATTGGATTTATTCCGTACTTGTTGGCTGTGATCATTATCACACTGAGTGTGAACTTTACTGAACGACTCTACAAATTCTCCTTACTGCTCCAAGTTAAGATGGCATTGGGTACCACCTTCACAGAGGCATTTTAACTTCTAGCTGAACAGTGTAGTTAAAGTAAAAGCTGAAAGTTGGAGAAGAGGCTGAAAGAATGGGAAAAAGACTTTTTAAAAAAGCAAATCTAATAGAAATTAGCTGTGTAAACCAAATACATAAAGCAGTGAGGACTATTAGGAAGATTTCATTACTGTGAGATGGAAGTTACCATAGTACTACAGATTTCTCTCAGTCAGACGTATCTAAATTTCTTACCATATAATGAGTACACTCACCCCTGTATAGGATCTGAGGGAAGGGGACAATAGAGCAAAATAGTTTCACCTAACAGAGAAACAAGCACAGAAGTTGAACATTGAGTAACTCTCCCATTCTTTAAACCAAAGTGAAAACATATCTAGATTTGCCTCCTATTCATAGAATAACAGAACACTTTTGGAGATGGTGGTGTGTGTGTGTGTCTTTATCTTCTACATCTAGAATATGCCAGCACCCACCTCTGCCTGTTCTGAAGCACACAGAGAGACATGGGAAGCAGCTCAACTTCCCAATGAATGGCTTTTTCTGCTTCTCGCTGTAAGACACAGAAAGGCAAAAACAAGTACCCGGGGTCCAGGGCCAATGGAAGTGGCTCTAAGGGCACTCAGGAAAGCCAGTGAAACCAGCCTAAAGACCAGGAAGGGACTTTTAGTATTCAGACCTTTTATATGGTCTCCAGTAGCCACTAACTCTTGGATACAGAGACGGTGTGAGACGAAGACATTCATCAAACAATTTTAATTGTTAAATAAAACCTTTGACATTGTTAGTAATTTTTTCCAATATTTTTATATACCTGGAGTCTCAAAAACTGTAAGTTTTTTAGTTCTCTCTTGCCTTCTGAGAGGCCATGTTTGGCAGGTGACCTTCTTGGTCTTTATGTGTAGATACAACTGTTTCTCTTAGCTCTTTTCCTCCTAGGATATGGAGATATAGTGGAGATGGGGGCTTGGGGACAGAATAAAGAGATGGGCCTGGTGAGGGAAGAAGTGGTGTGTTGCAGTTCTACTCTTTAGCTTTGCTGATCAGTAATGCTGAAGGGAAGAGCTAAGCTCTGCTTGACAGGCGAGACAGCAACACCTTCCCATCCCCAGCATTTGCTGGGATCAGCTGGAATGGAACACCCCCCATGGGAAGTAGCCTCCTCCATGCTCAGAGCTCACTTAGCTCGGTGCTCTCAGCTAGAACCTCCTATATTGCTATGGAACTGTGACAGTGTTTTTATTGAGTGTTTTACTCCAGTTTCTTCCAGGAGTGGTTGTGACAACTTTGACATTAAACACAAGGTGAAAATAAGATGTTGAGGAATAAATCTGAACAGAAGCCCCATGAGAGGCTACCACATTGCACATGAGCCAAGCTAGCACCAGACTCACCACAGTTGGTGTCTTGGCCACTGTAATCTTAACATGTTTGCTCCCTAATGTGCAAAATGATTTTAAGACTATTTAGTATAAATCTATCAAGGACAAGAGATAGTCTGGAAACACAATCTTTGCAGACATATAGGGAAGAGGGAGATCTGGGGTCACCCACCAGATTTTTCTTCCTTGGAACTCATACAGTTTGTATACAACTGGTCTTACCTGTATACAATGCAGACTATTATATTTTTAAAAAATTTTTAAATTGAGGTATAGTTGATTTACAATATAATGTTAGTTTTAGGTGTACAACACAGTGATTCAAAATTTTTACACATTATACTCCATTTAAAGTTATTATAAAATATTGGCTATGTTCCCTATGCTGTACAATATATCCTTGTGCAGGTCACTGTCTTCATTCGTTTAAATAAATAGGTCTGGTCTTGCTAGCAAGATGGAATGATTCACCATATGTGTTTTTTTGGCTTTCTCTCACGTTGTATGTTAATTAATTCATTATACTGTACATCCTTTCATGAAAAGAGAAGATGAGATATACATTTGTTCATTCATCCAGTCAGTTCAGCAGAAATTCATTGCATCGCTGTTATGCCTACCATGCTGGTGCTCGTGGTATAGATATGAAAGGCCAAATGCTGGTTTTTCAAAAACTTACCACTATATCAGAGGACCTTTTAACTAAAAATTTAAAAATTTAAAAAGGAAGCAAATAATACATAGTTAATAATATGTTAAAGAAAATAGACCGTGTTTTGGAATCATACTTTTATCCTGTATTTCATGTCCTGCAATGATTTTCTACTAAGATCATAGAGTGATTGATTGATTGATTGATTTTTTTTTTTATTGACATATAGTCAGTTACAATATGTCAATCTCTGGTGTACAGCATAATGTCCCCATCATACATATACACATATATATTTGTTTTCATATCTTTTTCATTAAAAGGTTATTACAAGATACTGAATATAGTTCCCTGTGCTATACAGAAGACAGTTGTTTTTATCTATTTTTATATATAGTAGTTAATATTTGCAAGTCTCGAACAATGTTTTATATTGTTATGTTTTGTAATAAAGTTGAACTAATGCTGAAGTTCACACAAGGTGTTCATCCTAACCTTGCTTCATGTTGCTTCTTCCATTGATTGTCCTTCTGACTTAGATTGATTGGATTTATTTGTTTTCTCAGCAGTGGTTTGATCTCCTTTCCAGCTTTTCTTTACTTTAGATCCAAATTCTTTAGAAAACCTGCTCTTCCCCAGTCCCTCCTCCTGGCATCAGGTGACTCCGTGTGGCTAGCTCCCAGTCTGAAAGAGCCTTTATCTTGTTCTGAAGCCAAAATTCCATCTCGGCTTGGCATAATCTTCAGAAGAGTACATATTTAATGGAAGTAGTTGCCTTCCACATCTGCTCTGGACCGTTGGGTTTACCTAACACAGTATGTTTTTATGTGATTATATAGCATTCACTCATAATTCTTATTTTGGAAAAGGGGAAAGAGAGTGGGGTGGTTGACAGGCGTCATAAAGTTCTAGAAATTTGGTTATTCAAAGCACCCTAGATGTGCTTTTCTGTTCCCTCTCTCAATATAATGAAAGACTCAGTGACGGGAGAGATTCTGATGTCCAGAACCAGGACCTCTTATTTCTCTTCTCAGCGAATGTGGAAAGGAAACAAGGAGAGGTAATGGGGGAGGAGACTCCTTGGTGCTTTACAAAGACCCATAGGAATTCACTTTTTGTTCCATTTGACTAGAGATGGTAGGGGAGAGGATGCATGTTCCTCATCGGTTTTAAACGCACTGGTCTTAACATCACAGAGGGAAGAATGCAACTGTCTGAAACATGACCAAACTTGAAATCAGGGCATAAATTGTGAAATGTAAGATAGGGTTCTGTTTTGCCACAATGCGAGACTCATGAAGAGTTCATTAGGATAGAAACTAGACATGTTGGAAGACTAAGAGAATACTTTGAGCGGCAACAGGCCTACTGCTGCCTTATTTACATCCTGGATGGAGTATTCTCAAGAGATAGGAAGGGATTCTGAATCAAAGAAAAACATATATTTTAAGAACACAATACTTTAAAAAAATACAATAAAAAGCAATTTTTGGAATGTTTGACAGCCCCAATTTTTTTTTTTTTACTATATTGAGAATTTCTTTGATAATCTCCTTCACTTTAATGAATATATTGTCCTGCTTTCTATGTTTTTTCATAATATAAATTTTAGTTGAATAAAGCATTCTTCAAAGAAAGGAAGATGTCTAATTGCATGTGGTTAGCAGGTTTTTGATCTTTGATTAAAAACTGTAATACTATCACCTTATAATAATGTGTAGAAAAGCAACATACAAAACTAACTGAATAAATGAAACTAATGAATAATCAATGAATACATATCAAGAATCTGGCTTTTACTGTTGCTTTAAAGGAATCACACAGTCATTCATATACATATTTATAAATTAACTTATCCTCTGGGACCCGTAAATCTGGAGATCGTGAATCTATAATCTATTTTATTATATTTTATACCTTAGCCACATGTGAGCTTTCCCACTAGGTGACTTTCTTTCTTGGTAGCTATTTCTTGAGGCCCCTGGCTTGTGAGTGGGCTTTGAAAACATTAATGTGCTGTACATATAATTAAGATTTAAGTCAGTAATATTTGGGGCTCCAGGAATGCCTTGTGAAAGTACTACAGGAGTAGTAATATGTCATTGTCTTTACCAGATAGATTCTGTATGTGGCCACTTGTTTCTTAATTAATGCAGTTATGAAATGGCCAAATTAAAACTATCAAATGGTTACATTCAATCAATATTTCTTTCTTTTAATGCTTTTACTATATTTCTAATAGTTCCTCAAAAGCTATGTCAGCAAGTTCAGGCCAGACTTTTTAGAACAGTAGTAGTTCCTAAATCTGACTTTGTGTTATAATCAGTTAGGTTATTTATTAAAAACCCAGACACCTAACTCAGTTCTGAGGAGCCTGATTCAGCAGGACAGAAGTGGAGTCCTGAATCTTTACTTTTAACAAGTTTTCCAGGTGATTTGATGACTGGTCCATGGACCAATGTATGGGAAACTCTGATTTCGAGAACGTCACTATTGGGTAATGGAAACAAACAAAACCTCTTGACTGACAGCTGGTGTTGTAATTGGGTGGTTCAGATTATGCTCTTCAGAAGCTGCTAATATTACTATGTTAAGGAGAGAGAAAGAGCATCTCTCGTTGGTTTTCCCTGCTTGTCTACTGAAGCAAAACAGTTGTCAAATACATCTTTTTTTCTGTTTGCTCCTTGTGCTTTTGCTTTAATCAGACCGATAGGGAGAATTTTTTAAAGTTACAAATGGATGTGTGTCAGACTCTTAACTATTTGCTGCCTAGAACATATTTGAACAAAGTATAATGATGAATTGCTTATATTCTGCTCGTTTTGGAGTTGATAGCATGTTTATTTTTTTTTTAGTGTACACTGATTTCTTATGACCAATATATATATGCCAAATATCTTAAATCTGAACAAAGAGTTTTCCTTGTAAATAATAAAACAACAACAATAACAAACCTTATTCATGCGATTTCAAACAACAAAATAATTCTCTCCTCTGCAACGGTGGCAGCAGGGCACGAATCAACTTTGCCTTCATCAGCAGATGGGACTGTTCCATATTTCAATGTATGGGTTTATTGCCAAGGTTTAATTTAGAGTTATCCAAGAAGCACTACATATTCTCAGTAAGACTTATTTCTGAGATTATCAAAGCATCTGTCATGTTTCTCTCAGTCCCCTCAGTTCTCTGAGTAGGAGTATCGATCCCGTGGTGAGATGGTGTAATGAGGAGAAGCCCTCATCAGCCCCCGTTCTCCACTGCGGTCCGCACCTGCCAGGTCACAGGGGAAAGGGGGCATGAGTGCAGAGCTGCAGCCTCGGCCAGTCGCCCAGGAGGAGGATGTTCGGTATCCTGTCAGACCTCGAGGATTATTTCAGTGCAGGATTGAGCATACTCTTGGGGGTTGCTGACTTCCGGGGCCTATTCCAGAATGATTCATGGCCTCTCAGTCTTCGAATCTTAGGACACATAGTCTTAGCTCCTAGTTTTTCTCTGACATGGTCTCAGCCGAATTAAAATCTTGCTACAGTGGGGTCAGAACCTGGGTTTGGACCAAATCTGGAGCTATGATACAGATGGAATGGATAGAATGATGGTGATTTTGGTGTTGGCTTCATAGCCTTTGTCACTTTATGGTAAGTTGAAATGTGGCTTTTTAATCCCAAGATAAATCAAGGAAGACGTCCGGGAAGACCGCCAGGGAACCTTCGGTAGTACACTTGGATGCTTTGGTGCTTTACTTCTCTGGGCCATCAGGTGTCTTTGGGAATGTAATGAAAGTTCAGAAACCTCTCAACCAGTCTTGCCACCAGACTTGCCTTCTCTGGAATCTAAGTGATCTAGTAGTGCAGCCTGGTCTGATCTTTCTCCTTGGGGCAATAGCCACATACACAAAGTTTCATGTAATTTCCAGGATGGGAAGAGGCCTGGTTAGGGTTCCTGCTCAGTAGGGTAGGCTAAAGTAAAACAAGTTCCTTTGAACAGTTTGATCAAGTGCCTCTGATTGTAGATGCTTGCTTTTTGCTGAGGTCTAATTTCTCAACATAAGCCCTCCACATCTTGGGAGCGCTCTGGGCCTCTGTAATGGACTGGGAACCTTGTTTATGGTGAGGGGATTTGGCGCAGAGTTGGCCTGCATTCCTTCCACTGGTGAATGTGCAGGGCCCTAGTCAATGAGTAATGTGACCAAACACACTGTCTTAACGTTCCTCTTGGCACACCGCGTGAAAGCACTTAATATAGTGCAGGAATTAGCCAGCCTGGCCTGGGAGATTTGTCCCCTTGCTGGATAGTAAGCAAGAGGTGTTTTATCAGACTCTCTGCTACCCTTTTGATTTATTGTGTAAACAAACTCTTCTTTGGTTATGTTGAGCTCTGCTTCGGATTGGACTGTGTATGTTTAGTGGTGAGCTGGGTATGGTGTGCCTGTTTAAAGCAGCACAGGAGACTTGGCTGTATCTGTTTGTATCGTAGCACATGTGGTGGACTTAATTCAGAACAGCCACCTATGGCACTTGGAATGTGAATAGCTCTTGGGTGATGAGCCTCAGGATGCCAGAAGTTAAAGATGCTGATGTGGACTGGACATGTGCTGTCTGTCTTAGATTCTAGAATCTAGAGTCTAGATCCCTGAGAGTTAAGAACAGTATCTACTTATAGCACCTGAGTCAGCAGCATAATGGATATATGATTTGGGAAATCCTAGATACTCTTGGTATTGAAAATTCTTGGTTTTATCTATCTGCACAGAGCTAGACCAGCCTACCTTCCTGTTCTCAAATTTCATTCTGTCCTTTGCTTTATTTTTGAATCTAGCACATTGTACAATTTCAGTATTAATTCATGTTTTTAATCATGTCACGTGTTTAATCATGGATCATGAAACAATGAGTAAGTAAGAGGGCAAAGGGGGAAAGTATTATTGACACAGCGTACCATTTGCCATCTTCCTGTGTGTGCATGGAACCTCTAGAATATATTTATTTTGTGTTCATCAAAGCTTCTGTTCCAATTACAAGCGAATTAATGGAACCTTGAAATTACTGCCTGAGGATAATTAAAAGTCACTTAGAATGAACCCCAATGTTCACTAATCCATTAATTCATAAAATACTTGTTAAGTTCCTAGTATGTACCCAGCACCTTACTAGGCACTGGGATACAGTGAATCAGACAGATGCAATTCTGTATTCAGGGAACCAAGTCTTGATGGAGATGTGAATAAACAATTATTAAAGAGAATGGATAAAGGATGGGTTAGTGTTTTAGATAGGGGGAACAAGATACCTGAAAGCTGGGAGAGAGAAGGGGAGAGAGAGGAAGAGAGAGGAGAATAGCACATTGGAGGAGCTAAAAGCATTTCATGGAGTAGTGGGAGGGGAGTGGTGAGAGATGAGGTTAAAGAGAGAATCCTGGACTCGCTAATGAAGGGTTGGAAGCCCTTGGACTTTGTCTTAAGGCAGTAAGAATTATTGCAGGGTTTTGAGCTAGAGAGAGATGTGATCAGCTTTGCATTTTCACAAAGATATCTGTGTTCTGGCTGGAACACAGATGGCCTGGAGAACAGCTTGGATGGAATGAGAGTGAGTGATGGTGGCGCTGACCCCAGGGGTAGCACTGGGATGGAGAGGAGTAGGGATTTAAGAGACACTAAGGAGGTAAGGTCAGTAAGACTTGGTAATTAGAGAGGAATCAAGGATGACTTCCAGGCTTCTGGACTCGGGCCAACTAGATGATCAGTGATACCATTTGCTGAGAGAGGGAACATAGGAGGAGGAGTAGGTTTAGAAGAAGGACAATGAAGTAAGTTTTGGACAAACTCACTTTGAGAAATGTGTGAAAAAGTCAAGGGAAGATGTTGTTGATCAGGCAATTGCATTTTAGGGTCTGGAGTTGAGGAGAGAGGTCTTGGATGCAGACACTGAGTTAAGAATATTTTGGTAAATCTGTGGGAAATAAAGAATCTGAGAAATGGTCCATGGCTTCCTCGTATGTAAGTTAAATTAGGGAATTAAGACTTAACGTATGCAAAGCAGGACTGCCAGCACTAGATGCTCAGTGGCAACTTGAGAGATGCAATAAATACTCCCAGAGTCTGGAACAGGAAAATTTAGTAGCTGAGGGGAATCAGGGATGTTTTCAAACCAGGATAATCTTTCTCTCCTTGTCTCTCCTTGCCTAGAACCCTCAGTGGTCTCTCACTAATTTTAGGCTGGGGTCCATAGCTTGGTGGCAAAGGCTTTCCCTAAACTGAGTTCTCCCCAACTCTCAACTCTGCACCTTCCATTCTGTTTTTCTCCCTCATTTTCCAGTTTGGCACCTACTTATTCATTCCCCCAAATGTGAAGCCACTTCTCACTTCTGTGTCTCTGCCTGTGGTGCTGCCTTACTCGATTCCTGGTCTGCTCTTCTGTACCTTGTCTGACTGGCAACTCCAATTGCCTTTTCAAACAAAGCTCTGCCCAGATTGTTCTCCTTACGATGCTTGCTCTTGCCCCTAAAGATAGCATTAATCCCTCCCTGCTCTACTTCTCTCCCTTATACGTACTTCTGTTATTGCATATAGTGCTTTTGGGGGCGCTGTTTTTTGTTTTTGTTTATATTTCTATCACCCTTCCCAAACTTTTAAGCTCCTTACTGACAGTGACCAGTTTCTTTCAATTATATACCCTGTATCTAACATAGTGCTTGGCACATACAAGATGCTCAATAATTCTGGACTGGAATGATGACATTAAGCTTCAGGTATAAGTAGATTACAGAGTAGATTGCAGGAGTTTGGAAACTATATATAGGAATAGATCTACTAGATTTTTGTGTGTTTACTAGCTTACTAGCTCTGATTACAAACTCAGTGCTGCATACTTATTGCTAGCAATGGTGGTATTAATGGAGTCCAACCAAATCAGAATCATTTTCGTTCACATCTTAGCTTTACTTCCCATTCTTCTGTCTCAAAACGCTGAAACTGTGAAAGTTGTAACCAACCCCCAAAGCCTATTGAACTTAAAATTCAATCAGTAATTCCCCCTTCATTCACAGACAATTATTGAGTGTTCACCCTGGGTCCACACTGAGGATATGGGGACAGACATGTCTGTACTCTCAGGTGGCTCATAGCTTCAGGGGAGAGTTTGCAACAGGCTTTTGTGTTAATAGCCCTCATTTCCGCTGCCAGTAAGCTATCATACCAAATAAACCGAGTTGTTGGTTCTGATATCTTCTGATTTCTTTCAGGTATTATTAACACTTGAAGTAAAAATTGCATTTTTTTTCTTAAGATATGTGAGTTTTTGAAGATCTGCTGCATTCTCATGTGCTTTCATTGGGCCGTGGGTGAAAGCATTTTTCAGAGAAGTTATTCTTTTCAGCATTAAAATTCTGAGACTGATATATAATCACATAGGATTTGCTATAGAGGTTTAAATTTATGGAAACCTTCTCAAGCAGATCTATTTGAGCAAGCTGTGCACAGCCCTAGCAGACTTTTTCTTTCAGCCCAGCTTTCCTTGAGACTCCTCCACCCCATCCAGATGATTTTTCTTTCTTCCTCCCATACCTATAGAGTTATTATACTATTTCTTTTGCTATAGAGTGAGGAACATGTTTGCTTCTTTATGATTATAGAGGAATTATGTAGTCTGGGGAGAGGAATGGCTATTGTGTTAAAAATGTCTATGCTAGGTCTTCATAATAAAAGCAGTGTAGGCAAAAGCCAAAACTGCGCAACGTTCACACCTCAATTTGTGCCACTCGGAGAAGAAGATGATATGTTAGCATTAGGAAGTCATGTTTACCCCTGAGCTGCTTTTCAGGGCTGAAATATACTGCAGTGCAAAGACCATTGGAGCATTTGTGCATCGTGCCAGGGATCCCAGTGGTATCGAGTGACGAGTAGTGTAGATTCAAGTGGAAAGAAAAAGAGTTAACTATTAATTAGTTATTCAGGCATGTACCCTGCAAGAATGGGAAAATGTGAGATTATTTTCCCAGCATTAACTAGAGTAAATCATGGACTATGTAATAACTTCAGCATGGATTTAAGTAGTTGTGGATAAATAGGTACCTGGGACCATCTCCATGGGGATAGTTTGTTTTATTAAATGAACTCGCTAACCAGGCTATTAAAGCTCTGTACTACTTCAGCATGGTCCCAAACCTAGCCTATAAAATTCCTTTACTCTCTCTTACTGTGTATGGTTCAGGTCTGTAAGGCTGGTGCCCTGTCAATGCTGGCTTGGAGTTCTTGGGGGTTTCTCATCAAGTCTCCTACCATTAATTGTCCTTGTGCAGACCGGGGCCCCCTGAAGAGGGTGCAGGGAGTCAGGAGGGACAGCTAATTACTATTGGTTTTTACTTCAGGTTTGACCAGGAAAACAACCCCATTCCTGTTTCGTTTGAGAATTAGTTCAGTATTTATGCAAGAAATGAGATCTTTGTTTGGTGGTCCATAATGTGCCTCTTCTTAAAATAAAACCAAACCAAACCAAACCAAAAAACAGTATCTCTGGCAGCATAAGCACTAGCATCGACCACTTTCTGAATCTGGGCTTTCAGTCCAGCAGCATCGTACTCTTAGCAGGCCCCAAGCAAATGTTTGTGGAATGAATGCACAAACGACAATCTCAGTTTCGATATCACAGAGTTGTGAGCACTTTTTTGGGAGAAAGTAAGGAGACAGCTAGAGGAACAGGAGTGTCTGGAGATGAGGAGCAAGGAACAATTATGGATTTATTCAGGGAATTCAGGAGACAGAAGGTGACAGAGAGTAGACGAAGGGAGAGTTTTGCCTGAGACATAGAAGGAATGTTTCTTCCCTTGAGAACCTAAAAAGTAGAAGGGAAGGCAGTAGATTCAAACGAGTTTGTGGAGGTGGATGCGAGAGTGGTTTGGTGTAACTGGGGTAGGTTGCATGTGAGGATGAAGAGTTGTAAAGAATGGTTGAAGTTGGGCAGAGCCATTGAGTGGAATGGAAGGGATTCTGACTTGGTTGGCTCCCCTGGGCAGATGCCGGGGGCCTGCACAGAAGGTCGTAGGTTTACAAGTCTAGGTTTGGAACTGTGTGCTGGCCTTATATCTCATTTTGTTCTCTTTAGCTCCTTGATTTCTGACTTCTCAGCCCTAACATCTATTTATAAGTAACCTAAACCCCTCCAGTTAGACATACAATCAGCTTCTCTGTCTCTTTAACTTTACTTCTACTTCCTAACCATAGCCCTTGTCTTTCTGCAGCTCAACAATTCTGCAAATGGATTTCTGAGTGAGAAATCTATGATAGGACTCAGCCCTCAAAACCTTCTTTTTCCCAACTTTAACAGGCAGCCTTCACTATTCCATCTTGTGTGTTGGACTCAGACAAAGGGAGCAGATCAAGGACAAATAAAAAAATTAGTGACCTGGTCAAGGGTTCAGCTGTGATGTGAAGTGGAGTCTATTGTAGGAATATGTGAGGTTTGTATAATTGTGTGCAGCAGCCCTGAGAGATCAGATTTTGGGTTTGATCCATAGTTAGTGGTTGGTGGGGAGTTATGTGAGAAGATACATGGATGAGGAAGATAAGGGTGTTGGCCAATATTACTGAAGTGACATTCCATAGGGTCCACAGTGGGGCTGGAGAGATGCCAGTGACAGACAGGCTGATAGGCTGACAGCAGAGGAGGTGTCAGTTGAACAAGATCCTGGTAAGGCTCAAGATAGTGAAAGCATAACTGGGATTTCATACCCGTTTTATGTTTTTGTGGACAACTCTTATATCCCATTTCAACTCTCTAACCCTTCTTAAAACTACACATTTTGAGGATTCACAGTCATGTTAGAAGGTTGGATTAGATGACCCAAAACATCCTTTTATGGTCCATGATTCTATTATGTTCTAAAAGGAGAAAAAACAAAATTAAGTGACTTACTTTGTCAATGATGACAGCAGAAATACAATGTATCTTTAGAACTTTAGCCCTATGTTGACCTGTTTCCTTTCTTCCTGCCTCCCTTCCTCCTACCCTCCCTCCCTCCCTTCCTTCCACCTTGTTCATCTTGCATATGCATTTTAGTATTTGACCTGGAAGATTCCTGAACTGTGCCTCTGAAGGGCATGAAATTCTCTGATATGCTGATGATGGTATTTTTTCTTTCTTTTTTAATGATGTATTTTATGATTCCTTACCTCAGAGTAATTATTTCAAAGTCAAGATTCCATAATAGGTGTTCATGCAGCGAAGGTCTTGGACAGGTTCTGACAGAGCATCACCAACAAGGATATTTTTACCATTTTGGTAGGCAGGGGTCCTGATATGTATTCTGAGCTCCAGAGAGATGCTGGATGCATTACAAGTAGCAGCCTTTTCTCTGGGCTCCAGAATTTTTTATTTCTCCTCCCTTAGCTGCTCATGAGGGAGACTCTGGCCCTAGAGGTTTTTTTCTTCATCTGCTACCCATTTTCTGAAGTTTATTTTCCTGTCACTTGTCCTTCCTCTTCACCTCAGTGGGATAGCACTGTGGCTTCCAAGAGCGCTGCCTGTAATCAGATCATTCTTACTTGTAGGATTGGTTTTGGTCTCTAGGAAGTCATTGATCCATTACTTAGCCATGAGAGAAGAAAAGTGGAAAGCCTGAGACTCTCAAAAGAAAATTGCTGTTCTCTCTTTTTTTCCTGCCAGAATCACTTCTTTCACGATAGATAACTCCCAAGGTGTTTCTGGGAGATGTCTTCAATGCTGTGGTTTTACCTACTGATTTGAAGCCCCCACGTGACCTAGATCTGTATGTGAGTTATCAATTATAGCATCATGATAATAAATGACATTTTTCATATCCTAGATATGGTAATAGGTGCTTTTATATGCATTATTTCATTTAAGTTTCAGAACAGCCTCGTGTGGCAGATGCTGTTACCACCCCCTCATTACAAACGAGGAATCTGGAGTTTAAAAGTAAAACCACTTACTGATAGCCATTTAGCTAAGTGATATGGATGGGATTTGAGCCCTCATGTCTGAGTTAAGTCTCAGAAGAATGATCTTTTTTTAAAAATCCTAATTTTGACAGCCGCAAAGGACAGTTGCATGCTGGTAGGGTTTAATTGCATGAAATCATTATATTGTGAGTGGTATAATTGGACTGAGTTGTATGATTGGGCTGACTATATATTTGAAACATCCCATAACAAACCATATTATAAAAGAAAAACAAAGTCAAAAGCTCCTCCCCACACTTGCAAAGAGAAGCAGATTTTGATCCACGTTGCTGATGCCTTTCTCACACGGCAATTGTTTCGAAAACTCTTGCTATTTCAATCTTTCCCTTTCATTCTGCCTCTTTCCTTCTCATTCTTCCTGATTTTTCTCTTTTTATTTTCCCTTTTTCCTGCCCTTGTGTCCCCTCTCCTTCCAAAAACGCTCCCAGTGTATTTCTTAGTAGGAGCTTCAGGTGCTTTCATAAATTACTTACTGTGACTGCCTCGTGTTTCTGCAGTGGGTTTGTGGAGAACTTTCTCATGGGGGCACTATCTGCAATTATTAATGACAGTTACACACTGATCTGAGGAAGAAGCTTAGAAACACTTGGGCTGTTTCTTGCAAAGTTCAGAGTACCTATATAAACATAAGAAGGATGGAGGAAAGGCATTGCAGGAGACACTCAGGTTCCCAGATGGGTATACCCATATCAGGAGCACAGGTCATGTGCGAGAATTTCATCATGAGCACGGACTAATTCTAGAAGGGTTTTTTATTTGGGGTATGTTAAGGGTAAGAGTTTCCATTTTGGTTTTTTTCCTGGCAGTGTTCATCCTAACTAGATCGTATCTCAGGGGTGGTTCTGCCCCATGTGCAGGTTGTGTCCTGAGCAACCCTAGGGGATGCTATTTATATTTCTACACAACTGTATATGGAAGTCTAGACTGAAGGTATACAGTTAATTCTCATTATTTTCAATAGTTATATTCTATAAGTCGCCATGAACACTGAATTAGCAAATACTGAACCATTGCTTCTAGGAGAAAAACAGGATAGGGCTTCTCTGAGCCTCTGATCACAACATTTTCATCAACCTATCAATATTAAACTTGTTTTATGTGTGTTCTGATTAAAGACACCTTATTTAATATATAATATTGATTCATTAATGTTGAACTCATGACCAACAGCAGTATAGCTCATGCCTTAACAAAGCTTATCTAACACATGTATTTTCTCTATAAGAACCATCACAACATTCTTGATTGTAGGAACACCAGATAGTACATCAGCGCTACACTTGGCAGCCATTTTAAACAGTAAAATCACCAACGAAAAGTGCAAAAATGTGAAAAATGTAGCACTAAATAGACTGCAAAAAAGTTACTTGTTTATAGTCTAGGAGCTGAAACAAGAAGTCAGAGGGTCACCTTATTTGACCTCAGCTGGGAATGTGTGTCAGGTGACTCAGATTTTTCATTGCTCTAATTCAGGTCCTTGAATGACCATGAAAGCACAGTAAGTATGGATTTGGGGGTTACAAATAAATTTTAACCAGTAAGTGAATTTGCAAATATGGAATGGGTGAGTAATGAGGATTAACAACTGTATGTTCTTTTAACTAAGAATTGGAGGAACCCAAGGAGGGAGGTGTTGAGTTGAGACTGATCTTATGGGAAATAGGGTTCTAGCATTTAGAGTGGGAAGCTACTTTGGACAATAGCCAGCCTAATCTCATCAGTTCTTGGATGAAGAAGAGGCTCAAAAACATATGACCTGTTGAAGGCCACGCAGCTAATGACTGGTGAGTAAACATTTAAGCTGGAGTAGCAGTTTATGGGGACAGAAGACTTGATGCACCACACTGATGCCCTGCCCATCTCTGTGTGCCATGGTGAAGGTCCCTGGAGCTGTTAGATTGAAAGGGAAGGGCGAGGGGATTGTTGTCATTAAATAGCTCTTCCATGTGTGGGCTTCTGTCTTAGTTATATGGGCCACTCTTACAGAATACCTTAGACTGGGTGACTTAACAAACAACAGGAACTTATTTCTCACAGTTCTAGAAGCTAGAAGTCCAAGATCAAGGTGCCAACAGATTCAGTGTCTGGTGAGACTTGCTTCCTAGTGCAGAGACCAACATCTTGCTATGTCCTCACATGGTGGAAGAGAACAGGGCTGTCTCTTGGACTTCTTTTATAAGAGCACTAATTCTATTCTTGAGGGCTCTGTCTTCATGACCTAATCACCTACCCAAAAGACTCCATTTCCAAATGCCATCACATTGGAGATTAAGTTGCAACATACGAATTTTAGGGGGACACACTCAGGCTATAACTGCTTTGTACCCCATTTATTTAATTCTTTTTAAAAAAAAAATTTTTTTTTTTGCAAACTTATTTTGTCCCAGCACTGTGCTAGGTACTGGGGGGGCTGGGGGTCAATGGGACCCCATGAGAAATTAACAGTCCAGTTGAAGGCCTTCACAGGAGTGGGCAACTGGAGTGTTCACTGGCATTGAACCATCTGAGAGAAAAACTCCTTTCCCAGCAAGAAATACTTCTTCAGAGGCACTAGACTTAATGTCAGGTCTCAGAATCCTGCCCTTAGAAGCCTCTCATGTCACCTACCTGGCAACGTTTTTCCTGAACCCAGATAGGGCTAGACTATATATACTTAAGTGACTTTTATAGTCATTTGGTTCAGTTTTTTTTTTTCTCAGATAAAATATGTGATGCCTATGTCAGAGTATAGTGCCACCCTTTTATGTGATTACAGTAAAATGTCCAAAGGTCCTTTGTAGATCCTGTTGGTTCCAAGGAATTTGAATCAGTAATTTTTACTTATTCAATGCTAAGTAAAATAACTTCATTAATTATATATGTGTATCTGCATGCATATAAATATAAATAGATGTATATATATTTTTCTCCTCTTAAGCATGAAGAATGGAAGAGAGAATGTGATTTTCATAACCGCATCCTCTCTTGGAAATGGAGATCGATGACTGACAAGGGAAACTTGGAGCACTGTCTGGGGAAACTGGATTGAGCCCCATGGGAAAGTGCCCCACGTCTGGTGTGTGTCATTTTGGCATTGGCAGGTGTCTATACTCACTCTCTGAAGGAGAAGTGAACTTCAGATCTGGATTTGGGGGCATGAGTGGCAGTGTGAGTAGTGGTTAATAGCATGTGCTTTGAAGTTAGGTTGAACTGGTTACTAATCCTGTCTCCATGTCATGTTGGGCATGTTGTTAAAGCTCCCTTTGCTTCCAGAGTCTTACCTGGAAATATGATGATAACATAATACAATATAGAAAATTATATAGAATGCTTAGTGTGATGTTGATAGCTAAGGCTGGATAAATGGTATTTCTGTAGTAGTAATTAGTCAGTAGGTTCTGGGTGTTATCAGGGGCCGTGTGCACTGGTTTAATCTAAGGCAGGAGCTTCCAACCCTGGACTCCTCTACCAGGTACTTGTCTTCCTGCTGTAAGTTGTCTTAGGCTGAGGGGCAGTTCTGCCTCCAGTTCTGGGCCTGTGGAGAGTCTCATTTCCAGGTGCATTAGTGCCAGTCTGCCTGTCACTTAGCCCTCAGCGGTTGTCATTTTGAGTAGCGATAGTGTTCATTGCATCTAATAAACACCACCCTGGTCTGTATTTTTATTTTATATAAATGTGGAGCTTAGCTGAGAAAAATAAGGATGGCCATAGAGAGCATTTTAGCTCCGGGGACAAGAACTGAGTTGTTTTGTTTGTGGAGGGCCGCATGCCAATATCTGGTGAGGATGTGGTCAAGAGGTGGGGGAAGATAACCCAGGGATCAGCAGTATTACAGATACGCCCAGACATTCATCCAGGATGTGTGCAGAGGAATATGCTTGCTACAGAGGTATGCAGTTTCTTTTAACTCTTGCTCTTGCTGCCTGTTCTCATAATCAGATTGGTTTTTCAGCCTTGATAAGAAGATCACAATTATTATATAATAATTCTTCATCACTTACCACTGTGTGTCCTGGCCAAGTGACTTAATTTCTCTGAGCCTCAGTTTCTCTTGCTGTAAAATGAGGGGATATTTTTTGTATCCATCTCCTAGGGTTGTAATGAGAATTAAATGAGAGAAATATGTGCATGAGAAAACAACTGTGCATGAAATACTGTGGGATCACAGACTTAGCACCATGCCTACCTTATATCAGAATAAGCATTTGATAAATGTCAGCTGATATTATTTAAATTGCCATTCAGCTGTAGTTAATACAGAAAAATACAAGTTTGACCTCCCTTAATCTTAAATAAATAGACACAGAATACTGAGGAGCTCTCTAGTTTCTGGTCCCTGGGATTTATAAACTACTGTGTGTGTGTACTTGCACATGCATGTGTGAGTTTGTACATCTGTGTATTTAAATTAGAATGATCTAGCTCACTGAGAGCTCCCAACTTGGGGCTCACAGGCTCGCCTATTTTGGGAAAGTCCTGCAGTGTTCTTTGGAGGTGAGTCATCCCCCCTCCCTGACTGCCAAAATAACACCCTGCAGTCAGTCAGTCACTGAAGAGGGGCTAGTGCAGTGCCAGCCTCAGACAGGCAGGTAGGCAGGCAGGTAGGCAGGTATTGAGCCCATGGGCTGAAGAGCAGGGTTTTGGGGTATGACAGCAAGGAGGCAGGGGAATAAAGAAAAAAACGCAGGGTATAACCGAGAATGAACACTTAGCAGACTACTGACTGAGCAGAGAATATTTGATGGGATGTATGATAAAATCATTTTCTGAAAATGTTCTCCTACTTTATGTTTGAGCTCTGCCCCCACCCTCAAGCTTAGACTTTTTGGATATATTTAGGTATAAAAAAGCAGTTTGCAGGAGACCTGGAACGGCATTAATTGGTTTCTATCTTTGGTGCTCCTTTTTATCTTCCAGCTCCTAGTTCCACCAATTTATTCTTTTCTCTCTAATAAGCCTTACTTGGATTTTGAAATACCCCCAATATAGCCAACATTCCACAGTGGTGATGCTTTGTTAGTAGGGAAGAGTCTGAGTTATAGAATATTAATAATGTGCTAAGCAATGAGTTCTGTATTAGCATAAATAAAATAATTTATTTTAGATTTAAAAAAAGATTATGATAACACTGTATTGTCAAATGGGAATTTACTGCAAGAGTAGAACTAAAGTGTTCTCACCAAAAAAAAAAAAAAGGATAAATATGTGAGGTTACAGATGTGTTAATTAACTAGATGAGAGGGATCCTTTCACAGCGTATACGTATATCAAATCACCATGATGTACACTTCAGATACCTTACATTTTATTTGTCTATTATACCTCAATAAGGTTGAAATTTAAAAAAAATTCTAGGAACAGTATTATTAGTATTTTTGTGATAAAATATAAAAAAGGAGATTGAATTATACCGAATAATGCATTGTGTTGCCTCTTATTTAGCTTACAGCTTACAGAAATTGTTACTTAAAGCATTTGTGCCATTGGCTGAGATTTCTTAGGTAGAGATATTTGTTAAGCTTGTATTGTTTTAATTGGATTTGACTTTTAGCCCTCTCTAATGCATTGAACTGGCAACTTTTTTATTTTTTTGATCAGAAGAAAAAACTGAGATGAACTTTTCACTTCCTTTTTTATTTTTACTGTTTATTATGGAAAATTCCAAACAAATACAAAAGAATAATGTAATGAGTTCCTATGTATTATCACCACCTATCAATTCATGGCCAGTTTATTTAATCTGCACAGTCACTTGCTTCTTCCCATCTTGTATTATTTTATTTCGAAGTAAGAGATATCCTGCCAAAGTTCAGTAGGTATTCTGTGTGAATTGGTGGGTCTGTAGATGTAATTTTCGGTGTATTTGTGGGAGGGGGTGAGCTATGTGTCCTTCTACTCCTCCATCTTGGCACTGCCCCCCTATCATGTATTATTTTAAAGTAAATCCAATGATATCTTTCCATCAATAAATATTCAATATGTGTATAAATGATAGTGATACTTTAAAAAATATAAGCAAATGTTTTCACACTTAATAAAATAATTAATCGTTCCTTAATAACTTCAGATATTCAGCCATGCTCAATTTTCTGTCTCTAATTGCCCTTGGTTTGTTCATAAGGATTCATATTAGGTCCAGACATTGTGATTGGTTATGCTCCATTTTATTTATTTCTTTAGTAAACTTTTTCTGAAGTTGTGCTTTTTAAAAAAATTTTTAAATGTCTAGTGCCAGATGCCATCAGTGTGAACAGGATTAGTTTTCTAACTCTTTTAGAAACCTGTATGACCATGAGCACATTATTTCACCTCTCTGACCTTCAGTTTCCTCGTTTGTAAAGTGAGAGTGTTGAGCTAGAAGACCTTTAAAGTCATCTTTAATTTTGTAATGACATAAACTACTGGCAAGGGGAAAAAAGATACTTGGACTTTCTTTTTCCTTTTGAGAGAGGAAATGGCTTTTAGAAAGGTCACAAGTCAGAGCCACAGATAAAACATTGAATGGTGTCTGGGAGATTCTTTTTGTTTTGTTTTTAGAAGATTCTGCTCTCATGGAAGCTGATATTTGGCTTATTACCTCTGGAGTACACGAACTATCCTTTTCACTTGTATTTAACGGAGCGTAGTTTGGGGCTGATTTGAAGTAGGTTATGGAAAAAAAACACATTTATTTGGGATTTAATTTTAAAAACTTGTTAGGTAAGTGAGTTTTCTTTTGGCAATGGTGGGCTATATTATTTTAAACCACTCTCCCCCCAAAGTAACTGGAAAATGTATGCAAAATATGAAAAACGTTTTGCTTAAAGGCATTAGGAGAGCTATTGAGATAGTAAGAAATTATAGGACCAAGATACAGGTGAGGAAATATCCCAAAAGCAGTGGTTGAGAGGCTAAGAAACTGAGCACAGCTTTTAATACAATCATGGAGCCAATGCAGAATCAAAATGGGACTAGGGCCTACTTGGGAGCAGGGCCGGCAAATACCCTAGACTGTCACTTGAGAACCTGAAGGATTGATTGCATCCTAGAAGCAAGAATAAGCAGGAAATAGACTAGTCCCACAAAGACTGGAGCTGAGCTGTGAATCAGGTCAATCCCTGGTTGGATTAAGATGACTTTAGAATTATTGGTGCCCTTAGACTAGCTGCCTGCTGAAAGTGAAATTATTCCTCTCTGGAGGAAGATAGCATCATCCAGAGCCTCCAATGATCTCTACTACTTTTTTAAAAAAATATAAATTGTTCTCTCCTCAAGCAGAAATAGCCAGGCACATGAGAAAACAAGATGTAACTGAAAAAAAAAAAAAAAAAAAAAAAAAAAAAAGGTAATGGAAAAAGACCAACTAGGGTCTCAGATAATGGAATTATCACAGTCTTTACAACAACTGTGATTAATACATTCAAGGAATTAAAAGATAAGACTTGAGAATTGCAGTAGATAACTGGAAATTAAGAAAAAGAACCAAATAAAGTTATATAATTATCAAACTACAACAATTGAAATTAAGAACTCACTGATGACTTTAACAGATTTGACATAGTTGAAGAGTGAAATAGTGAACTAAAAGAGCAGAAGAAAATATTTACTCTTAAGCACAGAGATCAAGAAGAAAGGAAAATACAGTAAACAATGTAAGAGACAAATGAAATCTAGTGAAAGGTACAGCATTTGTGTAATTGGTGTCCCAATTATACAAGAAGGAGAGGAGAGATGGAACAGGGAAGCAGCATTTGAAGAGTAACTGAGAGACATCAAACACTTTGAACCCTACACAGAATAAAGGACAAAAAGAAACCTTAGTATAAAAACTGAGAACCAACACAACATGAAAATTATAAAATTAGCCAGAGAATAAAGATATATTACCTTAAAAGGAAAGACAAGATACTAAGATGATTTTCCAATGAACATAATGAAAGCCAGAAAACAATGAAAAGATATTTTCAAAGTGGTGAAGAAAGACATTTTCAGACAAACAAACTGAGAAAATTTATTGTTAGCAAGTCTACACTTAACAAAATCCTTAAAGAATGTTCTTTAGGCAGTAGAAAAGTTATACAAGAAGGAAGCTCAGGGATGTAGGAAGGAATGAAGAACAAAAAAAGTGGTAAATATGTGAGTTAATTTTAATGATTATTGACTATTCAAAAAGTAATTAAACATAAACATATGTATATATAATTAAAATACACAACCAAAATAGTACATAGGTTGGGAGAGGATTAAATAGAGAAAAAATATTTGAAGGTCCTTGCATGATCTAGGATGTAGTAAAAATACTAATTTAGATTAGATTTTAATAGGTCAAGGATGTATGATAATTTCTAGAGTATCAAATAAAAAGCATAGTTAAGGAATGCATAACTAACAAGCAAATTAAGGGGGGAAATAGAATAATAAAAAATTCTTGATAAATCCAAAATAAGGCAAAAAGGGAAAGAGGAGCAAATATAAAGCAAATAGTAAGGTGAAAGATTTAAACATAAATATACATTTAATTCCATTAAATATAAAATATTAAAACCTCCCATTAAAAGATAAAGATTATCAGACTAGGAAAATAAACAAACAAATCTACTGTATGGCACTTACAAGAAACATATCTTAAATATAAAGATTCAGAAACACTGAAAGCACAAGTTTAGAAAATGGAAAACCATGTGAACACTAAATAAAAGATTACTAGTATAACTATGATATCTTAAGACAAGAAGAATTACTTAGAGCATCATTTCATAATGATAAACAGGTCAGTCCACCAGGAATATGCACTGCTTTTAAATGTGTATATACCTAATAACATGGCTTCAAAATATATAAAACAAAAATTGATAGAATGGCAAGGAGACACAGACAAACCCACAGTGACAATGGGAGATTTTAACATACCTTTCCTAATAACTCATGGATAAGTGGACAGAAAAAAATTAGAGGATATAGAATATTTGAACAAATTCATCAACCTACTTAACTGATACACAGCGTATAGAACAGTATACACAACTGCAAAATACACATTTCTTTCAAGTGCACATTGTACTTTTGCCAGAAGTGAACATGAACCAAGCATAAAGCAAGTCTTAATTTCCAAAAAATTAAAATCTAAAAAGTACATTTCTGAGCACTGAGAAATAAAGCTAAAAATTACTAACAAAAACTACTTAGAAAATTTCCATGTATTTTTCAAAATGTCAATATTTTTCTAAATAATAGATCAAAGAAGAAATCAATAGAGAAATTAGAAAACATTTTGAACAAAATGATAAAAAATACTGTAAAGTACACAAAAGTATAGAATAAAGAGAAATTTAAAAACTTAAAATATATATAAATAAAAATTTTAAAAGAAAGGGTGAAAAATCTCAAGAAGTTGGAGAAAAGAATAATAAATGCAGGGACATATATTCAATACATTGTAATAGCCTATTATAAGAAAGAATATGAAAAAGAATATATATATATATATACACACACATATATATATATATACACACACACATATATACATATACACACATATATATAACTGAATCACTATGCTGTACACCAGAAATTAACACAACATTGTAAACCAACTATACTTAAGTAAAAATGAATAATAAATGAAACCTAAAGAAAGAAGGGAGAAAATAATGACTATAGGAACAGGTATTAATGAAATAGAAGCAAACATAAAATAAAGAGAATGACCAGTGTCAAAACTTGATGTTTCTGGAAAGACTAGAAAAACTGATAAAACTTTGATGAGACTGTATTCCTTGACTTTGGAGAATTATTATTTGGGCCAACAAATACATTTCAAAAACCAACATTGCTACTTGGCCATTATCTTTTTTTTCACTCTTTCTTATTAAAAAATTAGTATATGTATGTAACATTAAAAAAGATCAGTACTTCTTAGCCCTCTGTATAGTCTTTGCTTGATCAGCTTTAAAAAAAACCCAACTTTTTACTTCTTTCATTATAAAGTGATATATGTTCATTGAACAAAATATACATATGTGAAAAGGAGATTTGCTGGAAAAATTTCAAATCCCAGATAACAGTTGTTTTTGATGTATATTCTTTGAAGTGCATTTCTTTGCTTATAGATTCACGTATATTTACAAAAATGAGATAATGTGTATTCTATTCTATAATATTTTTTCACTTAATACTGTGTAATAGCTATTTTTCCAAGTCATTAAATATCTTTCTGTTGAATTATTTTAATGACTACATGATCTAATTTAGTCAAGTGTACCAGCGGCCTCCTGTGTTTGGACATTTAGGTTGTTTGCAATGTTTTTCCTGTTATAAGCAGTGCTATGATAAACATTCTTGTAACTAAATTTTTGTGCAAACTACTGATTGTTTTCTTTGGATAAATACCTGAAAGTGAAATTGCTGAGAGGAAAAAAAATTCATTTTTAAGCCTTCCTATATTTATTGTTCAATTACCTTCCAGAAAGATTGTGCCAGAATATAATCTCATCAACATCAACAGTATATAAGAGTACCCATTTCCAATACTGTCTCCAATGTTAGGCGTCATCTTCTAAAATAAACCTCACCTAATTATCTCAGTCTGTTCTGAAAGTGCTGAGTCAGTTTCCAGAAGGATGATAGTTGTGGGCATTGAACCAAGAGAACTTTGCAATGTGCCTTACTCTGGGTGGACAGCTCTGAGTGGGCAGCTCCCAGAAAGGGCAGTGGTTGGAGTGAGGCCATTCGTGCTTAGTGATTTCCACAGTTAATTTCCAAGAGGCCTTAAGGGGCCAGGAGCCACATACAAGCCAAAAGAGGTGAAAACGGGGCTGTTTTTAATTCTCTACTTCTATTTCCATTATTAGTATTTTATTTTGTTATTTTTATTATGTTCTCATGGATACATCAAAGTCACTCGCTTGGAGGAACCATCCTGAGGTGGGCGCAGTGTGCTAAGGGGAGGAATAGAGAACCTTACTGAGCTATTAGAAGCCCAGAAGTTACACTGTGGCTACATGCAGGTCTATTTTGGAAGTCAGCAGCCTCAGTGAGCTCAATAACTTCAGTTTATGAAGTTTACAAATATTTTTATATTTTTCTTATCGAGAAAGCTATATAAGAACTGCATTAAATGATATTTTAACAATGCATTCAATATACAAATACTGTATCAAACAATTTTTAATTGCTATGTTCATTTCATTAGCAAATAATGTGAACAGTTTTAAAATACCAGTAGTGAAACAAGACTTACAGTGAAAAACGGTACCCCCCTACCCAAGTTCTCTCACCTTCCAGAAGCAGCTGCTTTTAATACTTTCATCTGTTTCTTCAGGCATGTTCTTCCCATGGCAAAATCACATGGTTATACTGCTGTTTTTATTTCTTGATTTTTTTAAGGTATAGATAATATCTATTGATTTCCATAGGAGATTGGAATGTAGTTCTCTTATATACACACACCCCATACATCCTTCTTCTTCATATTCTGTAACACCTTCACCCTTCCCATCCTCCCATTATTATTTTTGAAAAACTTTTAATTATGGAAAATTACACACAACAAGTAGTGAGACTAAGAGAGTGGACCCCCTGTGCTCATCACACAGCTTCAACAATTATTAAGTATGGTTAATCTTACTATATCCGTATCTGCTGCCTTCCTGCCCCTTTGCATTCCCCTAGAGAGAATATTTTGAAGCAAATCTCAGAAATCCTATACTTTCATCTGTAAATATGCCCCCAGTATAGTTTTATCACATTTTTTATGAAATTGATTTCTAGGGCTGAGTTTATTATGGTCATGTAAATATTGATCATGGGTTTGCCACATTGTGTACAACAATTACACTGATTTTTCACATAACTCATGGAGTTTTTTGGGAATCCATAATTAAATCTTTGTTTATTTAGTTTCCTATGTGTCTATCATAATTTTTTCCTGAACATTCTGACTGAACTCTAATGATGCTCTCAATATGGTTAAAAAATCAGATCTTATGTCAAATCTTTTTTGTTTTAATGGGAGACATCTATCCAGTCATCCAAAATCCTGCCTCACTCTTTCTTGGATGTTTTCTAGATTTGTGACAGTACTCATTCTCAATCTTCCCTTAAGTTCCCTCCTGTATGAGATGCTCAGAGTTTGGGATTCCAAGTTAGTTGAGTAAGCATCAACTAATAATAAGGCCAGCTACAGAATTCCAGGTTGTAAGTGATTTCCCTCAGAATTTTGGAGATATTGTGCCATTAGCTTCTGTCTTTCAGTGATACTGTGAAGACTTAAGCCATTGTGATTCACAATCATGTGTTTGTGACTGAGTTTTTACCCCCTTCTAGAATATTTTAGGATCTTCTCTTTATCACTGGTACTCTGAAATTTCATGATGATGTACTGTGGTGTAGTTTTTGGTTTTGTTTTGTTTTTTATTCATTGTGCTAAGCACACAGGACATGCTTTCATTATGGGATCTTATGCCCTTCAGTGCTGGAAAATATTCTTAAATTATTGCATTCATGACTTTCTTCTGCTTTCCATTGTCTGTTTCCTCCTTGGAACACACATCTGTTCTCCTCCCCTCCCCTCTCCTCCTCTCCACCCTGCTTCTCCTCCTCCCTTCCCCCACTCCTCCTCTCCCCCTCCTCCCCTCCCCTCCTCCCCTCCCCCTCTTCTCCTCTCCCCCTCCCCCCTTCTTCTAATCCTCCTCCTCCTTCTTTCTCTCCTCCCTTTCTGTCATTTGATTTTGGATCTTTCTGCAAAAGGAGCCCGGAATCCAGCATTTCTGGGAGACACATTGGGATGGAGGCTGGTTGTCTCCCCATTGAGTGTTCAGGCTTTCACTTGTCTTCTTTCAGAAAGATGTTTCACTCAGCTGTGCTTGGTAATCCCTGGTTCAGAGCATTTCTGGTTCAGCTTCTTCACAAGTTAAATCCTCATTCTTCCACCAGGGTTCTGGGGGTGGTCAGAGGTATCTGATAGCTCTCATTTTCAACCTTTCCAGGGTTCTGCAACGTTGGCTGCCCCTTAAAGGCATTTCAAGCTAAGAAACCTAAAATATCAGTCACTATTTGTCTATCTGCTTTCCTTCTTTAAAAATTGTGATCACCAGCATCCACTGTTATTTTCTCTTCTCTTTGACATGGATTTGTATACTTTTATCTCTTTTCTTTCATTTTAGCAGGACTCTAGGAAAAAGTTGAGATGGACATTTATCCCATCCACTGCATCTCACTGAAAATCTTAGCACAATGATTTGTATTTCTGCAGGTCACCTTTCTAAAGTACTTGATACACAAGGAGGCAAAACATTCATTCACTCACTCATTGTTTCTTTTTTTTAATTCCCAAAGCAGAATAACTTTATTAGTAGAAGACTGTGATTTAGGGCTTAAAGTATTGCAAGCCTGTTTTCATTGTTAATCAAGTATCTCACACAGATTAATTGACCACTATTATGTGGCATTTTTTGGGTCCTTTAGACCAAAAGGTGAAGAAGGTGTGCTTTTTTGTCAGCTTGAAGTATTTACAGCCTTGTAAAAATCTGACCTCCCTTTTAAAGAAAGAAATGTATTGTGAGTTGACAAAGTAATTTTTCGCATAGAGTGAGTCAACAGCTGAGTTCTTGGTGGGGAGGCCGTATTCCATATTGGTAAATCCCATGGTCTTGGAATCAATTAAACTTTGTTTTCCTTCCAGCATTGCCGTTATTTCTAGAGGGAATTCATGGATCCTCTCTGAGCTTCAATTTCCCCATCTGTAAAATGGAGAGAATAATACCACTTATTGCAGGTTGGCTTAAATGTAGTAACACATGTAAAAGGCTTTAGACCTGGCTCTGAGGAAGGAGTCAGTTAATGGCAAGTAGAGGCTTGTAAGGAGAGTGGAGAATGTCAGACAGACCAGGAGCTCACGTTCCAGTTCTGCCTCCTTCCAGCTATGCGATGTTTGATAAAATACTCTCTCTTAACTTCAGTTCTCTTGTGTTTAAAATTCAGATATGATGTCTGTCTTATAGAATTGCTACAAGGATTGTGTTAAACAAGGTAGAGTGAGCCACCCTTGGCCCTATGTACGTGTTTTGTGTAAGTTTTATTATTAAGATGTTAGGGATTTTGGGTACTAGATTGCACGGTGAGATTGTGTCTGAGGAAAACTGAGCATTGGTTGGAGAATTTGCCTGCTGTATTGTTTGATAACTTGATCTTTGTGGTGCTTTCCTGGGTTGAAAAACAAATCTAATTTTCATTGTGAGGATTTTCCTGACATATGCTGTGGAGGGAGTTCAATCTGGAGATGACCTATGAAATAGAAATGAAAATCAGCTAACTTATCTGGCATAGTATATGATGAAGTTGTCATTGCTTCATTCTGAATTCCAAGAGCTTCTCTTCTGCAAAACACATGAACAGCTTCTAGAAATAAAGAGTTACTTGGGACTTTTGGTTTGCTAGTTTAGAAGAGTAGAGAAATGACTCCTTTTTTCACTGGTGAGTAAGCTGCTAATGGAGACTCAAGGAATCATAGACTTTTATGGTCAAAGGCAGCTTAATGACCACCTGGTTAAAATTTTTAATTTTATTGATGAAGAAATTAAGCTCAAGAAAGGCTGTTACTTGTTCAAGACCACAGAGCTACTAACTAGTGAAGCCTAGTAAAATAGCCAGCTCTCTGTTTAAATTTCAGCTGAAACAACATTGTATAATAAAATAAGTCAATATAATATTAAAATTGAACAGCTTAAACACTTTCTAGTCAGTGTCAACCTAGAATACAAAAGATGGAAACCCAAAGGGTTTCTAAGTAAGTTTGTTGAAATCATGTAAGAAAAAAAAACTTAAATTCATCAGTGAATTGAGATTTAGTAAGCGCTCTTGTGTTTTTAAATTAACACTCCAATTTTCATATGCTACATAGCTATGAATTACGTATTTGTGTCCTTAATTATTTATGTCAAAATGTGTCTAAAGCATCAAGTTTCCCTGTGTTAAGGATCCTGGTGATCCTCGCTGCTTGTTTGAGGACCATAGCCGCTGATGATCAATAACTTAACATGATAGTCTCTTTTTAAAAATACTTTTAATTAAAAAAACAATTTTATTTGGAACTTAAAAAAATTGAATTACAGTTGATTTACAATGTTGTGTTAGTTTCTGGTGTACAGCATCATGGTTCAGTTATACATATATATTCTTTTTCATATTCTTTTTTATCATAGGCTGCTACAAGCTATTGAATGTATGTACTATACAGTGGCTCCCAGTTGTTTATCTATTTTGTATAAGGTAGTTTGTTATACTCAGCCTTTTTTGATTTCATGTTTAAGGAGATCCATCCTTCTTTTCTTAGTAGTGTTTATTGCTGCAAATTATAGTGACCGTGAACGCACAGTGTTTCTGGTAGTACCTGTAGGACATGTGCACCAGCAAAATCCATGTGACTTGTGTTTCATCAAGTTAAAATGAGGCATTTTTATGGTTGGCAGCAGAAGGGCCGCAACTCTCCTGTGAATAATACCTTTTCAGTTTGAAATATGGGCTGGAGAAATAGTCTTCTTTTAAAACTCTCAAAATATGTAATTCACTCCCTTTCTCTGGAGAGCGTCATTTCAATATTGCTATTTCTTTCCATGTTATATAAAGCTCCAGATTTGGAATTGTGTTGGCCTTTTGTATTTTGACTTCCACTGCAATTCTTTAAGGAGGCAGTAACTGGAAACAGCATGATCCTGGAAAAGGTAGAGCTAGGGTAGTGCCTGTGGAATGAAAGGCCCACAGCAAGTGCCATGTTTTAGTTAATTGACCCGAAGGCCTGAGCATCCTTGGCAGCAAATCCGCAGTTTGCTTTTGCATACCTAGCTTTGGGTTTGCATTACCGCTTCCTTCTCCTTCAATTCTGTTTCTGAGGAGTTAGTTTTTCTCAGTCTTCTGTATCCTTTGGGAATATTAAAAAATTATTATGAGTTCAATACATACTCATAGTTAAAAATTTAAACAGACAAAGAGGTTATACAATGCCCTGCAGACTCCCTGCAGTCTCTTTGTAGGAACCACCATCTGTTGATTCATGGGTCTCCTAGACACTTTCCATATGAACAACCCAGATATGTATACATATATGTATTTCTTCAATGAGAGTGTAATATACATACAGTTCTTTACCTTTTCACTTAATAATACATTTGAAGATCTTTTTGCATCACTGCATACAGATTCAAATGGCTAGGTAGTTTGCCATGTTAGAGGATGTTCCATTATTTATTGGTTTTCTCATATCCTTTCATCTCTTCCTCTGGCAACATACCTCATGATAGGCATTTGGTCAATCTCACAATGAAGGCTTGTGTCCTCTGGAGGAGGCTCAATTTTCCAACCTTGAGAAAGCAAGCTGGTGACAGCCTGGGAACACCGCTAGCTATCACCATCGGCACTTCTCTTTCACCACATGGTGTTTGAGGTGTTCTGTGTGTTTCTGTGTTTGCCAAAGTCAGAGCTGCAGTGGTGGCTCCAGGGGCAGTGGAGCGTGGAAAGGCGAGTGGGAAGTTGGGTACATCAGTGGCAAATCCTTAGATTGGACATAATGAAGCAGAAAATCAAGGTACTGTGCTGTCAGAATTTTCAAGGTCAGTAATGCAGCTCACTCTCTTTTCAAGTCAAGTTAGCACAGAGGCCGATTCCAGCAGCTCTGCGTGTTTTCCCAGACAGGAGGAAAGTCTCAGAGCTTGTGGAGCCCATCTCGGGAAAACCCTGAAAACTCCTAAAGGAAATTGAAATGTCAGTTTTAGCCTGTCTTCAAGCAAAAGTGCTACTTTGGACAAGATTAGTAATTCTGAAACTTCTTTCAGAAGAGGAACCTATTTTTCAAGTGAAATCTCTTTTACAATTCCCAGTATATGAAAGAGGTAAAAGTGGAGCTGCAGGGTTTGGATTGGGTTGGGGAACTGGTTGGTTACCTGTGTCTCGACCCCCGTCAAGTCCCACAACCTGGCATCTTCGCAGGACACAGACAGAAAAACAACGGACTGGATAGCATTTCATTTCATCCAAGATGTTATGCCTTCATCTTTCTTTGCCTTTAAGTAGTATTCAGATACCATGAAGGGTTTTTATTTTACATATAATTTCAAAGAAGGAACATCTTTTCCTTGTCCTTTTTTGAAGAGCCTGCTGGAGCTTTGCTGGGTCAAAGGGCGTCCTGGCCTATTGGTTGAAGGTTGGTTATATCCCTTCAGTTAACTGTTAGAAATATCCAGACTGGAGAAACTAGCTTTTAAGGGCAGCAAGTCTTTACACAAATTCCAGAGCCTATGAGATTGATTGCTTTTCGTGTTTACTGCAGCCAAATGATTAACTAGGACCCTGAAACTGAGCCCACTGGAAAAGTAGTTTATGCTGGGAATGCAGAAAAGATGTTTGTGTATGACCATCAGATTTCTTGGTGAAGCCTTTTAAACGTTGTTTATCTTGGGGACACCCACTGCTTAGAGAATTTTTGTTTCCTTTTGTATTTTATTGTCCTATGCCAGAGGCCAAGGCCAGCCTTGTAGTATGTACTGAACTTGATTGTTCAGGGCTTTCTATAGGGTGCCAGTGAGTTTGTGGGAGAAAATCATGTGCCAAACCATCTGAAGCATTTAGTGCTTTGAAATTGTTCACCGTTGGGAACAAGGTAGTTGGTTTTAGGATTAATCAGGTTTTCTAACTAAAGACACGCAATGCTCACAAACACTGAATCATACTATCATTATTTGGGATTTCACAAATGAAATATAGGTTGATCAAAGCCAGAGCCAACTTCTATGGAATCTTCTTTTCAACACTTTTCCTCACAGCTTAAAGTTTTATTTTAGATGAAAAACTCCCATTTCCTCATGCTGAAATAGCATGCTTCATGCAAAAAAGCTTACTGAGGGCCTACCAATGTGCTAGTCAGGTTCTGGGGCATTGGGATACAACAGTGAACAGAATGGACAAAATTCCTGCCCTTGGAGGATTTTCATTTTTGTTCTCCTAGCTGGTCGTTGAAAAAAATCTGGTGAAAAGTTATCTGCCCCACCTTCTGCAAAAGGTGTTATCTGAGGAAGACAGTGTGCTTCTGGGTAGTGAGCCTCATTATTTTGGTAGGGAACCTCACTTTCTGTGCGCTCAAGGTAAGGCTAATGGAAGATGAAGATCATGAGCTTGTCCTGAGCACAAGAGAGAAATAACACACAGTTTCTCAAAATGTGTTCTTACCTACCTGCATGGAAGAGTCAGACATTTTCTTAAAAATATGTATTTCTCCAGACGCAACGCAGACTTAAAAGAAAAAGCATTCAGTTATAATTCTTGTCTAATAGGGAGCATCAAGAGGTCTGAGGAGTAACTGATAGAGAGGCTTTCCTTAGTTCTCTAGGGCTAGGGATTTCTAAAGCCTTCACGTTTCTTATCTTTCTGTTAGAACCAGCAGAGTGCTGAGCCCTAACAACTGACGAGAACTTTCAAGAATTCCTCCTCTTTATTGGGAAGATATATTAATTTTTAAGGTCATGCCTTTGCTCTCATTTGCAATGGTATCTTAGTCTGTGGTTGGAAGGAATCAAGTGCTGTTCTGAAAAGGACTGATTCTAAGTGACAGTCCAAAGCTACATCTGTATTTGCATTGTTCTGTCTATTTGGTGTCACGTCACTCCCTAATTTATTGTATCAGTATGCTGTATTTTAGAGAAATGAATGTTGATGTCACTGTTAAGAAAGGTTGAAGTCTGTTTATAAATTGGAATCGGTGTCTTTCCTTGGGAATTGGTGTGTGTTTGGAGTGTGGCTCCTGGAGAGGCGGGGTCTGCTCCAGGCTTCCACTCCCTGCCCCCAGGAAAGATGGAGATGCAGGAAGAAGACTGAGCAGCTAAACGAACTAGAACACATGGGGTCAGGGTGAGTTCCTCACCTGCATCCCTTTGTTTAGGGCTCTGGGATGCTTATTTCAGGCTCCCAGGGAGAGTAAAGGACTTGATGATTTTCAATTGAGTACATACTTTAATTCAGGCCTAATAGTTGTTTAAAGTTGTATACAGGTTTTTTCTCCCCAACTAGTAGCAGGCATTTTGAATTCAAGAAAAGACCCTTCCCTTGCACTTTTTACATGTGTCCTTCGTGTCACATAGACTAGTTCTTTGCAGGTAAGCCTTTTTATAAATATTTGCCAATTTAGAGTGGTCCAGAGCCAATATCTCAGTTAGTGACTGACACAGGTTTGGAGAATTCATTGATTCATTCCACTGGTATTTGTCGTGCTGAGGAACCAGTGGGAATAAATAATTTGCTCCTTTGGTTGGATCTAAATCTGGGTTCTCAGTGGTAATGCATTATATATGACATGACTATAAATTGATGAGACATTTCCCAGGGAAACTGGTCTCGTTAGTTGTAGTCATGTTCCATCAGCCTCCTAGTCCTACCCACTTAACTGTCTAAATATAGCCCAGAGCGCTCCTTCCTCCCTGCCCTCCAGGATCTGGCATAGGCTTGAACCTTCCTCATCGCTCGTCTGGGCTGTTGCTATTAACAGCTCCCTGTTTCATTGATATTCTTGCCTCCTTCTAACCCAACTTCTAGGTTCTTCCACGCTGACGCTACAATGATCTTTCTAACCTGAACACTGGTCACATCCCTAGAGGTTTTTGTTTGTGGAATACAAGATCTTCTGCTAGTCTTCCAGCCTTAATTCCAACTGTGCCCCACCTCTACTCCTTGTGTTCTCGGAATGGCCAGTATCCATATCCACTAGACTGGGAGCTCTGTAAGAGAAGAGACCATGTCTGCGTGCACCAGTTTGAATTTCTGGGATGCAGAATGGTGCCCAGAATATGGTGGGGTTCCCGAAGCTTTTGTGGAGTTGAACTGAATTATATACACTGCCTGAAACGAACAAGATTTCAGCTTGTTAGCAAACCAAGTTACAGTGTCTTCTGTCTAATCCCTTAAATTCTTATTTGATTGGCTCAGCATTGTTTGTCAAAGCACTTTGTGAAAATAGATGGCTGTTTCCTCTCACCAAAACTCAGAAATAATTTTAGAACAGTTAGCACTTGACGAGTGCTAAGGACTGTCTGCGTATTTCATCAGGTTGTCCTCCTCCTCATCTGATAGCGGAAGGTGGTATTTCTTTCTAAAATAATAGAAAAGGGGAGTAAAGCAATGCGAGAGATTCTTTCACACTGTTCTCTTCAAAATATCTTTTGCCTTTTGGTTATCTTGAGGACAGAACATGAAATAATTTAACAGATTTCTCATTATTTCCTGAATCTGCTTTACATTTTGTAATTCTTCCCTTTTCATTTTCTGTAAACCAGTTTTCTTTATAACATTGATTCTAGGATTTACCAGCAATGTTCAACCAAAGTTTGTGGATCCGCTGTTATTTTTAAGATCTCTCTTGTCCAACTAGATCAAATTCTTTACTCAAGAAATCAATGCAAATTCTTTAGTCTTTTTGTTCAGTAGAAATCCCTCTCTCCTTACAGATTTGGATTGCAGATTATTTACTATGATTTGCCTTGTTCACAGTCACTTTTAATTTATGGGATTTTTTTTTTCGTATCCCTCTTTCATGAGACTAAGAGCCTGTATTTATGTGTGCAGCCAACATCTGGCTTGCCCTTTGTATTGAGAGATGAGCCCACTTACCATCTGGCTTGGTATCTAGAGTTGTGCTTCACAGAAGCACATGGACAATAACGTCACACTCAGTTTCTCGTGCTCTCCTCGTTCTCTTGGAGCTAATAGTGTGAGTTGTAGAGGAAATTATATTTTCTCTGTGTAAAGAAGAGGAAATTCAGGTTTATGGAGTTAAAGAACTTGCTCAAGATAACCTTGGTCTGTTTGCCTAACATATTTTTTTATCATGAGATTTTATCGAAGTTCTTAAAGGGAAAAAGAACATTTCACGGAACTCTCACGTACCCAACACTCAGCTTGGAAAGCTAACAAATTTGCCCATTTTAAGAAATTCAGTTGCCTTGGGAAGACCAGAGAGTATTACATTTCTTTTTAGGCTATTTTAATGACATTTATGTAATTATGTTCATCACCATTTTAAATCGTTTTCTTTGTTATTATTTACAAAAGTAAGAAAATCCATTTTTAATCCCTGGAGGATAAAAAATGCAAAAATAGGCAAACTAGAAATCTTAGCCAATGCGTAATTAAAAGCAAACAAAGTAGAATTATGCCAGGAGTTGATCACATTTCCATATGGAAGAATGTGTGCTTTATTTGGGAGCTTAAGTATACCCGGTCCTTGAATATCTAGCAGCAGATAACCAGCTTTGTCTTAGGCCCTCCCCACTCTGTGGTCTGGTGTGCTTCCTTCTACCGTCTTCCTGGCCCAGCGAGGAACAGAGGGAGTGGAGCAGCACCAGTGACCCTGTGTGACACTGTCTTTAATGGTTTCCATTATTTTTGGATGAAGCATTGGGTTGTTTTTGATTATTTACACTACTTCCCCATTATATTCACATAGATAGTGAAGCATGGATTCAGGTAGTTGCATTAAATTGTGAAGGCCATGCGTAACTTGTTCATCCTGTATCCCTAGCATCTAGGACAAGCCCTGACTTCTCGTAAGTTCTCCATGTGGGTTTGTCGACTGGAACAGAATCACCCTAAGATGATATGCCAATGGCTAACAGCCTACACCTGGGCTGACTTATTTTTAAATTGAATTGATATAATCTGAGCAAAAACTTTTTGGCATGTGTTTAATGTAAGGAAAAGATTGTTATTGTTATTTTGAAACAGACTGAAAAATAAGAAAATTAAACTGATCTAATTTTTCTCCAAGCATGTTGCCAAGAGTAGAATAAATAGTGTAAATTGTGCTGAAATGGGAAGAAAGGAAAACAAAAGCTAAGGGTGGGAGAGGTTATTTTTAGAGAGCAGTTATTTTCCAAAACTATTATTTTTGTCATGACCTTTTCCTCAGGTTTACTGATGATACTGTCACTTGCTTTTTCTAGTGTAGAAGCACATGGTCCTCTAGGAGCTTGGAACCCACTGAGAAAAGCAAGCAGCGAGGAAGAACGCTCAATTATGCATTTTAAACACCATGCCTCATGTGGTCAGGATGAAATGTTACTCTGCTTGTACGATGGTATATTTTACATCTGAGCAAACACACCTGGCTTACTTTCCTCCACTTCCTCTTCTCTTTTCTCTGTTCAGGAAATCAGTTTGGTCAAGTTTCTGGTGTGGGGCGAAACCCGTGGGCCTGGACAGAGCGAGTGAGAGGGCCATCAAGGGGATCTCTGTTAGCTCATTTTTCATCCGGGAGATACATTTCTTTCCCAAAGCTGTGATCTAGGAGAGTTGCCAAGCAGCTAGAGTTTAAACGCACACACACACACACACACAAAACAGCAAACAACATAATTCTTTCATGTGGCGAGCTCTCCCTTTGTTTCATGATGCTGTTGCTGGCTGGCCAGTTCTAAAATAGAGTCCACAGTTCCTTCGCCTTCGGCTATTTCTGGGCCCCTGGAATCTTAGTCAGAGCTTGATTCCAAAGAATTGTTCATGAGAGCATTCAGAGGGTGGAAGTGGAAGGCTCTCTTTTTGTAGGTTGGGACCAAGTTGAAAAATGATAGAGGGTCATGAACAATTTCTCAGGTTCATTTTGTGAGCTTAGCAGGTGTAAAATATTCACAAAGCTTTTATGTCCATATCTGAAGCCGTGTGTTGTTTGAACCCAAAGTTCTCATCTCTTTTGATATCACTGTCTATCTCTTTGACAAGACCTGTAGTCGTGACTTAAAATGCTAATGTATTTTATTTTCTTTCTGGATCTTTAGCAGGGCTAGTAATGAAACAAGCCAATGACACAATTTGCTTGCATCTGCTTTGTTTTGTGACTGCCTCTTTGGTAGCCAGAGCCTGCCCTCTTGACCAGAGGAAACAGTGATGCCCACCCACTCAGTGGGGGTAGTTTTGTATTATGAATACCTGGATTTAGCTTATGTGTAAGATTCTCTAAAGAAGCAGTGGCTTTTCCAGTACTTAAACAAGGCATTGTCCCCAGGTGGCTTCAGCAGTCTGAAAAATGACCTCTGTTTTAAGGAGGCCTTTCAGATGATTGAGTTGAATCCACTGATTCTAAATGTTACACCATTAGTGAAAAATATCTAACAATCACTTTTGGGGCCTGAGACAAATGTGGTTTCAGCTCAGCTGTTTTTTCATCAGGGTACCGCTGTGGCGACGCTCTCCGATGCATGCCCACACCCTCACTTTTCTGACGTCTGGGTCCTGGCCACCCCTTCTAGGTTGGCCTTTCCAGCTGCTCTGCTTTGATTGCTCTGTGGAAGTTTCTTCTTTAAGCTCTGCTGAGTGAAGAGGGTCATCACCAGCTATGGTGCTCGAGCAAGAGTCGAATTAAATTCCGATGCATACATTGTAATCAATAAACAAAATATTTCTATTTCACCTTGAAAATACATCACTTGTTGTGTTTTTAGACTTGCTGCCATAAAGAATATCCTCAAGACAAATGGCACTTGGATTCTTTTATCTCAGTTCTTTGTAGCAAAGCTAAGTTTTTGTTTACTTTCTGGTACCTCACATGACCTCTTTGCCCAAAGTAGGCTGGCTGTTGGCTTCGCTGGTCCATTTAGCTATGCCATTACCATTTCATTCTCGTAGTGGAGAATGGCTGTTGTGTTGACATGCTGTTGAAGTTATAATCACTGTGTTTTGGCCTTGGGCATCCAGTCTTGCTGGAGAGCAGCCCCAAACAGCAGTTGGAATCACTGCACGTTGTCTGGGAGAGTTTAACCAAAGCCCTTAAACTAGACATGACTGTCTTAAGTAGCAGGAGCTCCTTGACATTGAGGGCAGAGGTTTTCAATCACGTATCAGAGCATTCGGTGAGCAATCAGTGTGTAATGGGGCAAAACTTACCAGTATGTGTGTGTTCATAGACTTTCAAAGTCCTTCCTTTCTGAGAAAGAAGCACAAAACTCAACGGATGCATTTTTGAGAGGAAAACAATCAAGTTGGAGTACAAACTAACTCCTTTGGGGCTTGATTGGAGGGGAACTTGATGTAATGGGAGTAAGAAGAATGGGCATGAAAGGTTTCGAGAGAAGTGACTTAGAAAAGCAGAAAAGGTATGATGGTGTGGCTAAGAGGGAGGGTTTTTCTGGAATGGGACAGCGAGTGGCTCCTGTGACTTGGGAGTTGTTTGAGAATAATCTAAGGTAGGATTTTAAGGTTGCTGTGGGCTCTGTTCTAGAACTCCTTTAGATGGTTGTGAGAAATGCAAGAGGAAATGGAAATTCTTGTTTGGGCTCTAAGTTTTAATGTGACATTGTTTCAGGACCGTGTGGATCATGGTTTCTGGATGGTAGGGTTTTTAAGTTTGCAGTAGTGATTAATATGACACATTTTTGGTATGATTTACCTTTAAAAATAATTTAGAACTAATTCGCAATTATTCCTCTATTACTATGCTCATTCATAATCATCTAAAGTGTTTTTTTTTTTCATGGGAGAGAAAGGATGCTTTAGGGATCACACATAATCTCCAACCTCTCTTATCTACTCTACAACTCAAGAGTACGTATCTATTACTATTAATCAGTGTGGCGATTACATTTATTTATAGTGCATGTGATTTGCGATTTTATAGTTTTTAATTTACCCATGGGTAAATTTTTAATAAGGAGGAAGGCAAGAATAAAGGAAGAAAGCCTGAGTAATGTGTCTATATCTCCACTGACCATGAAAAAGAAATATGTTTTAAATATTTCCCTTAGTATGAATACACTGGTTTCATGGGCCATAAGGATTTTAGGCCAATCTACTGACATGTTTTATTTATCTCTCATGGTATTTAAGAAAACTTGAGTCAATTGCCAAAATATCAAATCATGGGGATTTCATAATAAAATCTGGATTTCTAAACTCTCTTGAACATTTAGAAGATTTGGGATCCTTGGGCCTGTAATCCTGTGGCAACGGTCATCTGGATGTGTTCAGAAGTCTTGCTTATTAGCTGGGGCTTATGCGTGTCAGTTTGCTGTTACCCCCACAACACTTTTCATAGACACTGGCTGCTTCCTTTGTCTACATCGGCATCAGAATAAATGCTATTTCTAACTAATCGCTAAATCAAAAGTAAACTAAGTGATATGTTTAAAAAGTTTGTAATAATCCTAGTATTATTAAAATGTTAGACACTTGAGCATCCTTTGCATTATAATGTAAAACAATAAAGTAGGGTTTATTTATTTTAATTAGAACATTTTATTTCTTAATACAGCAGCATTTCTGATAATCTTTCAATGGCTTATTTTGTTACCCAGATGCAAGCGCAAGCCACTTAAAGATGTAAAAAGAAGATGTTTTATAAGAAAAGGAAAGAAATAGGTTATTTTAATTGAGAAAAATATATTTTTTCTTTTTAATAAGAATTTATGTTTTACAGGTACCTAATCCATAGGTTATACTAGTAAGCGAGCCAGTGCACATACGTGAACTCTGTTGTTTTACATCACTGTAGATAGAGTGTGTCTCTGGATTGGGGTGATCTGGGTTTGAATTCTGACTCTGCCACATACAAGCTTTGTGATCTGGGCGAGCCAGAGATTCTCTGTGTTTAGATCTTCTCACCTGTGATATGGGAATCATTATAGCACCTACCTTAGATGATTGAGGATTAAACTGAGTAATCTAGACAGAAGAGTTGGCTCAGAATAAGAATTCAATAAATATTACCTATTATTGTTTCAGATAAAGCATCTTCAGTGTTATTTACTTTATTATAAGGTTTTTTTTTGATAAAAAAAATCTTGGTACCTTATTGGGAGTATGTTGAGCATGTCTACATCATCTATCAAGAATAAGGTTTATAAACCCGGCCCTAGGAAATGCTCTTGTACTAAATCTCAGTTTTAAAAATTTTGTCTGGTACCATAAACCTCTTTCTGTAAAATGAGGAGACTTCTCTTTGCCATCTACCTTGTAGGGTAAAACAAGACAGAAATTTTATAGTGATAATTGAGGCTGTTGGTAAGAAGATGCTGAAAGGATCTTTTGTCTTCAGTATATGAATTTGGTGATGAATTTACTCATCCATTTTCCAGTTCTCAATTCCATGAATTTTCCAAGCCTTGGTAATTGAATACAGAAAAGCATAAGTATCAAGTTGTAGCCAAAAAATATGCGAACAGCTAATTTATTGACATGGAAATGTACTTGTTCTTAGTGTGTCTCTAATCTTGTCCTTTAAACTATTTTTCGTGATGTTGACTTTGACTTTCTGCTGAAGAAAAAGCAGGTTTTGCTCCTGTGCCTAAAAGGAATCCACAAGAAAGATGTTTCTCGATCAGCAGACATGGGATATAGCACTAAGTCGGGACCATGTTCCGCTTCAGTAGGAATTTATGATTACATCCTTCCATCCTGTTGTTCGTTCTCTTGGGGAAAAAAAATGGTTTTAAGTGGGAAGAGATAGAAATGGTACAAGAAGAACTATTTTTTGGATCCAGAATTGCTGTTGTTCTGCACCACAGGCACCCACTGTCCTTTCTGAGGAAACAGGAAGCAGTATCTCACAGTTGTAAGTGAAGATTGAATGTGATGGGTTACATTTGAGGAAAAATGTCCTTTTAAATGATTGCAAAAACACAAATCTCTCTCAGCTGTGGGGTTTTCAGTGTAGAGGATCTTGTAAATTCTGTCTGGCTGCCATTGTCATTGTTGTTACATTTATTCCATTTCTGTCACTGCCTGTTAGGTGGAAGTTTTGCTTTTATCTGATAACTTTGGAAACCCAAGTTATTTCTCCTGAGGCTATCAGACAGAAGAGTCTTTCCAGAGCTGGTTAATTCTGAAGTCTGAAGTGACTTTTTCCCTAGGGAGGGGAAGACACGGTTTTGGTTCCTTGCTTTGTCAGTGTAAACCATCCGGTATTGGGAGGAACCATAAAATGGAATTATCTGAGAAAAGTAAGTTCTGAGAAGTATTCCAATTGTTTGTAGAGCTCCTTGCTAGGAAACAGTTTGTGGGGTCATCTTTTCTCCTCTCTAACCTTTTCTAGGATCTAGCATGCAGGCTAAGAGGCCCTGGTACTTGAAGTGGTATTAAACAAGAAGCAACAGGCAGATGACACACAATTTCACTGACTGCTTGTCTCTAGGAAACACAGCCCAAACTCAGATGATAGAAAAGATAGTAAAGACACTATTTTAGTGGAGACTCTTGGAACACTGCCCAACTCTTATAAAAAATATTTTATTCACATTTTCTCATTCCGTTTTTATTCATCTTTTTATGGGTAAATTTATGTGGTTAGACACTTATATTTACATAAATGTAGACCTTCATAATTTATATTTCTTAGTCCTTGAAAATTTTGTCTTTTTCTCTCTATTGTTAGAAAAATTGATAAATATCTCTCACTATTTAAAAAAAAATCTATTTTAATTAAATTTTAAGGGCAAAAATTCCACATGTTCCCGGAGCCAGTTAATTGAGTTACCTAATTATTCCAAGAGAGGATGACATTTATAATGGTTTTATTAGCAGAGATTATAATGTAGGGACTGGTTTCTTTCTAAGTCATGGGCACTTTCTGAAAGTTGTTTGGTCCTCAGAATGCAAACCCTCTTCTCCACTATTCTCCACCGCCTTGCTAAGGGAACAATATTTTAAATTATGATGAATGAGGGTTAGGTTTCCATTCTAACCCACAAATCTTTGTAACCCGTACTGGGGCTGATCTGTAGTGCTGTGGTTTCTTATTGCTTCTTTGGAAAAGTTAGTCTCAAGTCACAATGTGACATACGATTTCCTGCGTTAACTCCAATACTGACAAAAATATTTCGCTTTCCTTTTGCGCTCAGACTGTTAGAGGAGGTTTCCTTTTCTCCTACCCCTCCAACCTGAACAGTGTGGGGAGTTCAATTCATTTTTTCCTTTTGGTGCAGAGACACGAACTAGTTGTACATGGTCACGCCTGACAAAGATGGCAGCAGAATGAAGCTCTGCTTGTCCAACCTCCAATATCCCCCAGGTGGGGATTGCACTAGCCACCCGGCTGGAACAAGAGTTGAGTTCTGAGAGGCTAAAGATAGATGTAGGTTCCTGCACTGGGCACAGAAAGCAAGAGGGGCAAGAGGGCAATAGGGGCAGTTCAGGTCAGAGTTCCTGAGGACAGATACTAAGTCGGTGGTCTGCGAGGGGATGTGGTGGAGCAAATAGCTAGGTTTTAGGCTAAAATGGATTTTAAGGGTGGAAGGCAGGAACAGCTTTGTATGAGATGCTCATCATTTTCCATTGGAGAGGGTGGGGCAGTCTGTGTTGCTTGAAACACTGTAAAAGGGATATTTTTAAAGTGATGTGTGTGTAATTCCAGTGCCATTCATAATGCTTTAGAGTAATAAAAATTCTGAATCAGGACAGATTAAAGAATATAACATAAGGAACAGAAACTGCATTTATGACCAATTAATACAACTAATCCTTTTAAAATTTCATGAAATGTTAAGAAAGATGTAGGAAAAGATTTAGAGAGGTTTTGATTTTATTAAAATGCTAGTGTAAATTTAGTACTTATGTAAAACACTAAAATTGTTCTAAAGGGAAAAAAAAATCTTACCTGAGATAATACCTTATATAAATATAAGTTATTACCGTATAACAACTTTTCTACAGAAGGGATCTAAAGGCTATTTAAAATCTCATTTTTTATTATGGAAAGTGGGGTATTTTAATGAAGTTGTATTTAAACATGGACTTAGCATAGTTAATACCTTTTTCGTTTTAAAAGCTTTATAATATTTTTCTCATTCTTTTTTTGTCCTTTTTTTTATGTAGGTCTTTTAAAAAGTAACACCTTGTTTTCCTGATTCATCAGCTTAAAACCAGTCTAAAGTTATTTCTCAAAACTCCTATCTTCTTGAACCTATTCTTAAAGTTTTCTTAAAGATCAGAATCTGCTTAAGATTCATCCAGTTATTCATTCATTCAAGCCCAATGCCAGGTGATGGGAATTGAATATACTAATAAGAAAAGTCAAGGTTTCTGCCCTTCGAGCCTCAGTCCTTTAAGTCGGAATACAAATTAAAAAGACGAATTCTGGAGTAATTCTCTTGATGCTCTAAGAATTGATGAGCATTAATTATGGTGGAATTCATCCCCCTTCCCACTCCCTTGTTTTTGAATAATGGTTAATGTTCAGGTAAAAATCAGAGCTTCCTGACCTAAAGGTATGATAAATCTGACCCAGTGACCTTTCTTTTGACAATGTAAAAATTTATCAAATATTATTATCAATGTCCCAGGCATATAGTAGGACACCTTGCCTTTCTTTTTATAGTATTTTATAGGGTGTTTCAAATGATCTCATTTTATGAAAAGCTCCAACAGTTCCTACCTGGGGCATTCCAGTGTCCAGCTTTTATTGGACCTTATCGTTAAGTTGACTTGAAAAACTCCAAAGATCTTGGAATTGGAGCAAAATATTTGTTTTCATAGAAAGCACGTCAAACTGCTAAATTAGAAGACCTGAGTTATAATCCTAGCTTTATTAGTGTCTACTTTTATTACATTTCTGATCAAGACTCTGTTGACTCATCTGAAAAATGAAGGGCTGTGGTAGATAATAGTAAATTGTCCATATTAGGTAGATACTGTTGTGTAACGGACCACCCCAAACATCAGTGTCTTTAAACAATAAGCATTTGTTATTGCTCAGGAGGTAGATATGGGTCATCTGGGCAATCCTGCTAACATGAGCCAGGCTTGCTTGGTCTTGATTGGGCCCGCTGGTGCCTCTGCCATTACCTAGCAGCTGGGCATAGGGGTTGGCTCTTCTGGAGTGGCCTCTCCCATGGCTGGCTCTTAACTGGGCAACAAGACGAGAATGTCATATACATCTCATCATCCAGCAGGCTAGTCTGGGCTTATTTTCTCAGCCAAAGGATGTGTCTCAAGACTGTGAACCTTGGGACATATGAGGTCTCTTTAAGCCTGTTAATTCTACCACTTTCTGTTGGCTGAAGCAAAATCTCAAGGCCAGCCCAGATTCAAGAGATGGGGAAACAGACTCCAAAGTCTTATTGAAAAGGAATGGAAACAGAGGGGAGTGAAAAATTACAGCCTGTTTTGCTATAATTAATTGACTTACTGGCCTCTTTAAACTAACTTTTTGTTAAACCAATAAGTGATCTAATTTGTTATTTAAATACCTACCACAGTGCTTAGGTATTAAAAGAAATATAAAAGAAAGAATAGCACTTGACTATATGGAAGGAGCTTTGCAGTTTACAGAATCATTTTCACTTTCCGGAGAAACATAAAATAAAAGATACTCTTGAGGATCTGGCAAGGTGGTTAAGCAATTAAGGCTCATATATTAAAACAGAAAACATTTCAAGACCATCAATTTTTTTCTTTGGGATGGAGACTTGTGAGAACTACAGGACACGGAAAAGCAGGAGTCAAATGTAGGCTGAAATTGTCTACTAAGCCTTGAAGGGTGAGGTGGCAGTGGTTAGATCCAGACTAATCTGATTTTTTTCCTTTTGATCACCGCTTATATTTATACACACAAAGAGAGCAAAAGGTATTTTAATTAAGCAAGAGAAACAAAGAGTTTATGGTTGAATAATTAATCTTAAAACTTCTTTCCTGCTAGTTTAGAGGAGAAATTATATCTTGACTACAGAATTTTAGTAAATTAAAACTATTTTCTAAAGAATATTTAATTTTCTCAATCGTCACCAAATAGGTTTTAAGTAGTGGTTCCTTTTAATAAAGGGAGAGGGATTAATTTCAACCTCTGGCAGAGGTTGCTAGCTATTCACTAAAATCTATTTCCCTTTCCTACATCTCACAGCCTATCTTGCAGTTAGATGTATCTTTTGATTGAATTCTGTCTCATGGAATGTGAGTAGAAAAATATGTGCCACTTCCTGGCTTAATCCACAAAACCTCCAACAGGTTTGCTTTTCCGTACCTCCTCTTTTGGAGATTGGGTTGGCCACACCAGGGTGGCTTTGAAAGCCATAGATTGATGTTGTAAGAGCTGCTGTCAACCTGTATTCCTAAATGATTGCCTAGAGCAGAGCCCCTCTTTCAAACAAGAATGTCTCCCCTGAATTATTAATGGAACATGACATGAAATTCTGTTGTGCTTAACACAATACATAGTGGATCTCTTGGTTTTATCAGTATAGTCTACTACAGCTATAATACAACAAATAATACATTTACTTGTAAAGTCAAGGTAGCTCAAGCATAATTGAAGAGTTTTCTAGGCCATCTTCTCTGTCCACAGATACTTGTTTTGGTACAAAGTTGAGATCATCAAACACATATTGACTTTCTGTCATCTACAAAACACTGAGCTCATTGCTGAAAGCAGAACTGATTAAGACTGTTCCTCTTCAGGGAGCACACAGTCTCATAGGATAAACACATATGTAAAAGGATGATTATTATGCAATGTAATAAACCTATTTGGTGGTACAAGCTAAATTAATGTATTACAGAGACCCTACTATTTAGTGACTCAAGCAAGAAGAAAGTTTTTTTTTGTAATAGTTCAGAGTAAGGTGGGCAATCCAGGGTGTGTGGGCAGCTCTATTCTAGAGAGTTTTAATATCAATACTGATAAGAATGATTACCACTGATCATTATTAATGATGATCAGTTATAATCACAGGTAGCATTAGCTGGCACTTATTGTGCGTGAAGCTCTCTTCCAAGTCCTTAGGTGTAATCACTTAGTAGTTACAAAGCCCATTAAGCATTAGGTACTATTTATTTTCCCATTTTCCAGATAAGAAGACTTAGGTACAAGTTGCTTAAGTAATTTACCCAAGTTCACATAAGTTCATGTGACTTATGTTCACTGGGCTTTGACCTAGGCAATCTCTCCTTAGATAAGCAAGTTGATGCAGAGAGTAGTGATTGTAGTGTGGGCACACCCACTGATCTTGGTGACATTGGACTGATACCTCTAAAATACTTCCTTTTCGCACTCATAAACTCAGGTTGTAGTGCTGTACCTGGTGCTTGTGGTTATGCTGCATTACATGTTTCTTACGTGATTTATGGTCTAGACGAATTAGGATTCTTTGAGACAATTCTAATTTTTGTGGGTTTCCATTTTCTTATGTCGCCAATTTAAGTTGTAATAGTTCAAAAAAGCTCAATGATGACTATTTCCAAGCTGATTTTTTATGGGTCTCCAACCTATTTAGAATGGGTATTACCGACCTTCCTCCACACTCAGTGCTTGGTAATTGGCCTCTGGCTGCGTGAATGTAGAATAATACACCATGTAGCGTTCATCTGGTGAACTTGCATCAGAAGCACTCTGCACAGGTCGTCTCCTTGCCCTCTGCATTTGCCCTGCAGCGCTCACTCAGACAGAAGACAGTGTCTGAACGTTCCTCTCCCTCAGCCACTCCTTAAAGAATGCTGGGTTTACCAAAAAGAGTGAAAATTGTTTTTACATAGAATTTTTACTTTTTTCTCCTGTGATGGTTTGGCAAATATAAACCTAATCTGAAACCTCAATTTCTCTTTTCTTTGGGTAGGCACAGTCACAATGTGCAAAGTGCCCTTTTTATTACGGTCCACTACATTTTTTCATGTTATCAGGGTATTGAAGTTTTTGTCTGAGACTTACACCATATTGGTTTTCTAGTGGGGATAATTTTAGTGTTCCTGAAAATACTGTGACTGCTGCCCTACTTTTTTGTTCGCCTGTGATTATTTTCTCTTGTAAAGATAGGAGTGGGTAGAAGTGGATGCTGAACATCCCATTTGTTACATGTTGAATTCCTCTGGTGACTGAGCCAGCTCTTGATAAAGAGGCAAGGCAGGTGCTAAGAGATTCTTGGAGATGCTTTCTCCCGGAGGCCACTGTGTCTGGTTCGGGCTGAACCTTGCTGGATTTTGTGTGCAAGATGTCTGGCAAGACAGAATAAAAGAAGGACCCAGGCAGTGTCAGTTTACTAACGTTGGCAGCTCTTCAGTGGGAACTTTAGATATAAATTATGATCTAGGCTGGGACTGCTGTGTGTACTACAAGAAGGGTTTTGAAAATCCAACAGGCCTAACAAGGGACTTGCAAACTGCAGGCTGCCCTTTTATTCCTTGAGTACGATTGACTTAGCCATGCAGGAGTGAATTAAGTAATTTTTTTCTCACTTATCACACATTCATCATCTTTGCCCAAACAGAGTTACTGAAGTCGGGAAGTGAATGGGGAGTCGGGAATTACAGTTTCCCCGACGGGGCTGCTTTTCACGAGGCATGTTACCTTGGGCAAATTGTTTTACCTCCGTTCTTTCTCCCTACAGCAAAGCTAATTTTGGCTCATGGAATTCATGGGCTAGTGCAGGGAATGGCATTGTGAGTGTACCATATTGGAGTTTGGATCTCTGCTGCGCTGCTTACCCAGTGTAACTTTGGTCAAAGTGCTTAATCTCTCAACTTCAGATGCCATCTCTCAAGTGGGGAGAGTCATGTCCACTTCACGGAACTGTTACCAGGATTAAATAAGGCTATGCCCAGACATCACCAAGCAGTGTCTAGCACATAGTAGGTGCATGTTAAATTCTAGTTATTCTATTCATTATTATGATTATTAGCTGTTATCAAGTTCTCAAACTGGATAAGATGCTGGCAAAATAGCAACACAGGTGCTCAGAAAATTCTTTTATGAAAAGATCGTGCCAGCTGCTATGTAAAGGAACTATTTTCCAGTGCAACAATAAATTATGCTAATACTGGGAAGTTTTTCTTCAGAGACTTATTTTCACAAACAAAAGAGTGTAACTTCAGACGTCTTCTGAGGTGAGAGTCAGTGTGTCATAGTGAAAAAAGCGCACGGTTCAGGAGTTGCACAGATCTTGCCTTGAATTCTGGCGCTAACATTCACTAGCTGTGACCTTGGAAAAGTTGGTTAACTCCTCTAAGCCTCTGTTTACTTGTTCATAAAATGAAGATGAGATGATAATGCTGATCTAAACAAGACTCATTTTGAGGATTAGAGCTAAGAAAGAGAGTTGGTTAAGCCTTACACATACTGTGTGATTATTTAATAGAACACAACAAAACATTGCCATGTGCTTCCTTCAGGTACTTTTAATGCCATCTTGAGCTTCCAAGATCCCTCATTTGTGTTGTCTGTTCTTCTGTTCCTAAAGCATCCCATTCTTTTCCTTCATAGCAGTTAATCCCAATGTGCCTCTCTCTATTTGTGCATTTGTTTATTATCCATCTTTTAGCTCTAAGCTAAGGACTAGATCTGTATTTGTCTGTTCACCAGTATACAGCTAGCACAGTGCCAGGCATGTAGTTAGTGCTCAATAAATCTTTGGTAGATGCCTGGGTGAAAGGATAGCCAACAACCAACAGTGATATTTCTCCTTCATAAGCACATATCATTTGTTTGTCACTTCATTTCATATTGCCTTGTAACATCACTTGTTGTCTTATTAATTAGCCCTTGTAAAATTGCTAATTATTTTCTTATCCTCCTTGATAGGTTGTAAACCCCTTAGTGCTGGAGCCATAGATTAGATCTGCATCCCTTGCAGACAGTACAGGGTTTTGCACAATAATTATTTGCTGAATAAATGAACTAGAAGAGAAGAAAAAACTCATTCTGGAGATGCCACCTGAAATTAAACTTTGGGAAGATGTCTTGCAGTCAGTTTGCATTCCACCTCTTTCTGTGTTGTTCGTATCTGTTGTATTGTAATGGTGATCACTGATGTCTAGAGAGATGAGAACTAAAGGCACAATGATCAACTCTGACACTGTCCTAACCCCGCTTGTATGCTCATCTTAGTGACCAATGTCTTCACTGCCCTGGTGGCCCCACTCCATGGCCACACTGTGTCATCAGTTGAAACTGCTTTGCTTTTGAGTTCCTCTCCCAGGTCGCCTTCCTCCCTCTCAGTTGAACTCCTCGTTGTCTTTTTTCTTTGCGTGCAGCATCCCAGCCCACTCTCTGTCAGTTCTCTTTTTCATTTCTAAACTCTGTCTTTACCTTCCTTTCTACCAGCCTTAGTCAGTTCAAAGTAAGCCAGCTGCCACTTTAGGGCTCAGGACTCCTCCTGCCAGCCTTTACTTGCCTACCATCAGCTTGAACTTACTTGGCCCTCCTTCTGCTCTGATTTGGTACCTTGAAAACAATGAAATCTAACCTCAGCTAAACGCTCACTACTGGCAAACAATATTTTCTTAATAAAAAAAAAAAATCCCTGGATGACTGCCGTCCCACATCTCCGCTTTCCTTAGGCTCTCCTGCCTCACCCTCCCAGGGAGGTGAAGTGGTTGGCCCCAGGCCACAGAGCCAGTAATTACCAGAACTGGGATTTGAACCCATGCACTCTGGCTCCAGAGTCACTAACTCATTGTTCCCTACCGTCTCTTTATGTGTTCTCTATGCATCTATACAAACCGTGCGAAATACATGGCATGATGCTTAATGATTTTCCTTTAGGTAAATATAGTATACTATGCTTAGAAATGGGCAACTTGCTCTTTTTCACACAACAAAACATTTTGGAGTTGAAGTTATTCTTAACTCTCCCACCTTTATGCCACATTTTTGTCAGATTCCACAGGGCTCCCTCTATAGTTTCTCTACCACCCTATCCACGCGTAGGATCGCCACTGGACTCACACCATTTTGCCTAGCACATTGTTGTCACTCTCTGACTAGAGGGAAAAAAAAAAAAGCATACAGCTGTGAAACTGTCCCCTCCTGTCTGCTCCTGGTGTCTCTTTCCAGCACATCACCATAGCCTTTTTAGTCTTCTCAAAGTCTAACTTTGACCTTGCTCATTCCCTTCTCACATCCTTTTGTACCTGTTTACTACCAAATTAAGTCCAGGCTCTTGGCCCTTAAAGACCTCTGTAATGCAGCCCTACCCTATCTTTCTAGTTGTGTCTGTACTTAGCTGCAGAATTCTCTGTGCTTTCCGATGGCCGTTCCTTTTTCATGTGATTTCCTTAGTCAGGGGTAGCCTCCTTCCATCTTTACCTATTGAAACCTTACTCAGCTCACTCACCTTAAATGTTGGAAGAGCAGCATTTAAGCTGTGCCCTGACTCAGGGATGCCTCATTTAGGTGCTCTCATGTTCCCTCCCTCCTCCCTGCTCCGCTCTCCTCCGCCTCATCCTCCCCTGGGGTTTCATGCCTTACTGTTTCCCTTATGGTATCTTCACCAGACTGCACATTCCCTGCCCTTTTGTTTACAGTTCTCATCTCTCAGCTCAGTGCATTGATAGTAAAAAGTCCTGCATGTGGTTATTTGTTTTAATTGAATGGATCATACAAGGAAAGTTAAGTTCTATTTGATATCACCATTTGAAAAAATTTCCTGTTTCCATTAATTTTATTAGCCTAAAAAACATTAGTCCATTGAGATGCTTTTGTGAAGTTCTTGATTGAAAAGCTCTTTGGGGCCCCTTTATATTTGAAAACTATCCTTTTCCTCAGAGGATCATAATTTTGGATTGAATTTAGAGGTGACCATATGATAAAAAATAAGGCCTTTGTGGCCTCTGTGTTGGCGGCAGTATTTTATTCACAACATCCAACCAACAGAAGTGAGTTGTGAAATGTTAATTTAGAAGATGGGTGCAAATATTGGTCCAAACTGAAGAGTGCTAGAAATACTGACTTTCTATTCTGTATTGTAGTCAATTTGTGATGTTGAGACTCCATGCTGTCAGAGGGACAGAACGACTGTACCCTAAGTCCTTCTGATGTGTTCTTTCGTCTTCCTGGAATTTTGTCACCACCTTCCAGTTCTTCTCAGGTTTTCCAAGGAGTTGGTTTGTCTCTGTCTTGAGTCAAAACCAGTTGCCAAGAGATATCTCTCACCCTCTCCTCACTGCTCCTCAAGGCTCCTTGGGTTTAGGAGTCCTCAGCAGCTCCTGCTCTCTCCTTAAATCATGGGCATCTATCCTGGGACTGTCTGTGGCCCCCTCTGCCTAGGACACCGTGAACACAAAGCCACTCCTCTCTAGAAGAGTCTTGTTCTCTCCAGAGGTGCTGTGGGGAAGTGGAGTCCAGTCTCTATTCCCAGGACCCCTTAAAGGACGACAGGTTATAAAGGGAGGGGTCCTGGGAATAGAGACTGGACTTTATAACCTGTCCTTTATAACCTTTATAACCACTGGGAAGCTCCCACAATCCCATCCCCACGAGCGATCGTGTCTCGGAACATAGGAAGCAACTAGAATTGAAACTGAAAACTAGCACAGCTTTTGCAATTATACATTTAGTGGGAATGTTTTGACTCTAGTCACATACTTCATTACTACTCATTCTTAACCCACACCTTGTAAAGTGCAGAAAGTCGGGACTGGGTTTACTGATTACTGATGAGCACCAACAGATCCTGATGGAGGAAACAATTTGATTTTTCAGGACCATTTGCATTTCTTATTGGGAAGCTATGGAAAAAGTGCTCCTCCTTTAAAACATTGCTTTGGAGAGTCATCATGGATTAAAAAGACCGGCCGGTTGAAGTAATAAAAAACATTTCTATTTGCATTACACTGTTATTGTCAACGTACTTAATAATTGTACTACCGCTGATGATCAGTTACTGTGTACATTCAGCTTCATTGTGCAGATGGCATAACTGGACGCTACGTGACTATCTCTTGATTACCACGTCCCTAGGTGTCTGCTGTGCCTCCCGTGTTTCAGCTGAACACACAGCTGCATCTGTGAGATCGGAATAGCTAATTCTTTTATTTTTAGGACCGGTCTCTGATGCTTAGTCTCTGAATGAGCCTCATGTGTCCCAGGAGCTCTCTGTGAATTGAATCTTGCTGCGTTCACCGCTTCCACTTGGAAATGTGTTGGCTCATGTTCTCCACGACAAGAAATTATGGTCCATTTAGGTCACATAAACTACCTTATTGGTAATTTAGGGCCTGGCAAGCATGCCTATGTTAATGCATCTCTTCCATATTTGGTATGTTTATGAGACCTGCTGAACAAAGACGTGAATATCATTTGAATGTACAAGAGGATTATGTGTCTGAAGAGAAGATAATGAGGAGACAGCTTGATGGACAGTCACACTTTCTGCGGATGGTGGCAGCAAAAACACAGTCTGTGCACACCTTACCCCCACCCCCATAACTCCTTCCACTGCCAGACCCGTTGTTCTCCTGTAACCGGGAATAGTTATCTATCTTGGGTGTAACCCATACGGAAGGGAAGGAAAAGATGGAGGAGGTGTGTCCATTCACCTGTCTCAAAAATGCTGAGCATACCAGTTGTCTAACGATTAAGATAAGCAAGTATTTGGCTGACTAGTATTGGTCCTCTTCAGGCATTAAAGTAGCCTGGAATATGATTTGTCTTGGGGATAAAATGACAGGATTATAAATCTTTAACCTCTCTTCAGTCCAGTAAGATGGAAAGCTGAATTGGGTCAGAAGTCTCGGGCAAGAGAACACAGTCTAAAGCTTGAGCCACTTGCTTGAAGTGGGAATACCCGTGTAGGAACTGTTGGGATGGATGTTTTCATCTGGAAACAAAATATGAACCCTAAATGTAAATCACTGAATTTTCTCCTAGCTACGTACAAATACTGCATTACACTCATGCCCAGGCTGCAGTGTTACTGAGACAGAAAGGCATTACTGTATTCGGCAATGTGCTGTGAAGATTTTCATTACTGGATCTCAGCAGGCTTGGTTCTAGGCAGAAAGATGAACTAGGTGAAATCAGCCTTTGCCGCTTCCTGCAAATGCAGGCTGACTTCTCTCCACCGGCCCCAACCTGACACTGCCCAGTAGGCTTCTGGCCCCCTGTCCCATTGCCTGCAGGCTGTTTTTGGTGGAGGGGTGGTCCTCCCTTTTGTCTCTTTTAGAACTAGTACTCTTGGCTCCATTAATTAAACTCCTACTGTGTTGCCTGCCACTGGGTAAGGGGCTCTACACACCTTCTGCGCCTGGGTGGTGAGCGTGTTCCTTTATGTTGTTCTGCCCTTGGAGTCTGCCTTCCCCTGTTCTGCCCTCCTGAGTATCACACTATTTCCTCCTCTCTCCTTTGACATCCCTCATATGGACAAATTTATTACTTAGGTAGCACATGTCCACAAATGGAGGCTCTTAGAACCTTCAAGGAGAAACCTAAGCCGATAACATTTGTCTGTGATAATACTTAACATTCACTAAACGCTAACTGTGTGTGATGCTAAACATTCTCTCATTTAATCTCTCCATACCCTCTCAAGGTAGGAACAATCATCTCTGTTTTACAGCTGGAGAAACTGAGGATGGAGAGGCTACGCAGTGCCTCCAAGGCCATTCGCTAGTAAGTGCTAGCACCAGGATTTGAACAGCTAGCTAGCTCTGCTGTCCTAACAAAGAGTTAATGAGAGAAAAAAAGAGCGAGAGAGAGCAAGTGAGCGTGTGTGTGTGAGTGTGTGTGTGTGTGTAAGTGTGTATGTGTGAAAGAGAGAGACAGACAGACAGACAGAAATTTGTTCTCCTCTGTATCCTTTCCCCAAACACATATCCTTTTCCTCCTTTGGTACCTTTCAGCATTGTCATATTGTAGTACTGTCTTTCTTGAGGCCACACCAGTCTTATGTGCCCATCACAAAAGAATTTTAGGCCTAATAGGGACCAAGAAGAAACGGCAGATTGGATATTGGACATATCAGACTAGGAAGGCAGGTCCTTGTGATACAGGAGAAAGGTGCGGGCAATGAGACAGGATGGCTCTGTCACAGGTCCCAGACGATTCTCTGGGACATGCTCCACCAACTGAGGGTCCTTGGTTTCACACAGGAAAGAGTTCAAGAGTGAGCCATAGATGAGTAAAAGTAGATTTATTTAGAGAGATGTACATGGGGTTGGCAGTGGGGAAGGTGTGATGGTGGTGATTAAAGTATAAGTAGATACACACTAATCCATAGACAGAGTGTGGGCTGTCTTGGAAGTCAAGAGAGAGGAGAGCAACCATGAGGTGCGGTGTTGCTAGTTTTTATATGCTAACAAGTGAGAGGATTATTCCAACTGCTTTGGGGAAGGGGTGGGGATTCCCAGGAATTAAGCCACCACCCTCTCTTTGACCTTTCGTGGTTAGCTTCCGAACTGTCATGGCGCCTGTGGGTGTGTCATTCACTGTACTAGTACATTACACTGTGCATAATGAAGCTCAAGGTCCACTGGAGGTCGAATCTCCCACGTCTTGGGCCTCCAGGTCTATTGGGATTTGAATTCTCCTCCTTCTTGGTGCTAATTGCTGTGTCATTCCTTTAATGGCTGTGTCCTGCCCCCTTCCCTCCTGTCCCACTTATAGCTTAAACCTTAAGTGATCCAGACTTGAAGCTTGGAGATGGAGGCATTTCTGATATCAGTCAGAAAATAACATCATCCTTCTTTTCATGCCATGTGGCTTCTTGCTCAAATCTGATGAAATAGAATGAAGAGTATTATCCTCTGAACTTGAACAAAAAAACTAACTTTCATCTGCTGAGGGACTGGAGGAGCCTCTTGACTAGTGCAGGGGTGGCAGCTCCTCCCGCTTGCGTGCCTTGGTGAGGAGGGACACGCTCGCTCTGCCATGGGGCCCACCCTTCAGTGAGTTGGTCTTGACTGGTGTCTGACTGTGTCAGTCAGGGCTTTTGCAGGAAACAGACTGCACTTAAATTAGGTATTCTGAGGAGAGATGAAGGGACTCTTTTTCAAAGATGAGACTTGAATGTGGTTTAAGGAAACCCCAAGGATGGTGCAGTGCCCCAGAGCTAGTTAGAGCAGAGAGCCAATATTAATCCTCTGAAAGGGCCAGAGGAGGGAGCCGTGATTAGAACCAGAGGCAGAGCTGGCTGGTGGAGAGGGTTGCCTTAGAGAAACTGTGTTCTTCAAATGAGTGATGTGGACACATATTGATGCTCAGGGAAGGAGGCAGGGGAATAAATAACCTCATTCTTCACCCTTCTGATCTTCTGCTGGGCCTCACTTTCAGCCAAATCCTACTGGAAGCCCTCTCTCAGACAGGCCACCCGCTGTGGCTGAGAGAGGGGGTAAATGGAAGTCACCCGGCACATGGCCTCTCAAGCATGCCGCTTAATTACACCCCTGAGAGATGCTAGCTTACTGTCTCTTGGTGGGTGTCATTTTGCGAATCAATAAGATCAAGACTTCAGCCACTCAGATATTAGTGAATTGAAAGTCAAATGTTTCATTGGCCACCCAGGGAATTTTTATGTTGACTCCAACCATGTTAAGGGTAATAACTATAGTTCAGTTTTACCCTAGTTCAGAAACAAAGTAATTTTTCTTCTGCAGGTATCTTCTTATTGTGAGATTTCATTACTTATTAATCAATGTTTATGAAAATTGGTAATTTAAGAAAAAGGACTGAAAATTAGGAAGCCTGGAATATCATAAAATCTTGGACTTAGAGGAGTGTACCCAATTTATGTTCTTCTCAGAGCAGGAGTCTTTCTAAAGTGCCCTCTGTAATCATCACTGGGAGGACTTGAAACTTAGCCCATTCCCTTTGCCAACAGATGTAATTGTTAGAAAGAGCTTCCTTATACTGGCCAGAAACCAACTCACAGTTTCCTTTCACCAGTTGTTCCAATGTTTCCCCTCAGAGCTACATAGCTTAAATTGTATCATCCTTCAAATGTGTGAAGACAGCCATCAGTTCTCCTAATACCTTCTCACTTCCAGGCTACACTTTCCAGTTTCTGCAACCTGTCCTTATATAATGCTATTTAATTCAACAAACATCTGTTGAACCCCCGGCTACATGCAAGGTCCTTGGTCCAGGATCTAAGAGGGTACACCTACTAAGCTTACAATGTAGTGGGGAAGAGGAATTTAAACACTTACCAAATACAAGACAGAATGAAATGTGTTGAGTAGAGGTTGAACTGCCATACTTCTAAGACTACATCCAAATTGTGGGTTAAAATGTTAAATAGGACAGGAACCAGGGAAGGGCCCTTCAGTATATCAGTAAGAAGCCTTGTCCAGATTGAGACCAATCAATTAACTCACATCAGTGGTTACCATCATTCAACCTACTCTTAGTTCTGGTCATCTTATCTACCCATCAAAACATCATGGGGGACCTTTGTCATGCTTTGCTGAAACCAAGGTTCATTATGTCTGTTCCAACAGTTGTCAGTCAGGAGGTTACACACCTCCATAGTGGGAGTAGATTAGAACCTCAAAGGGGAGAGAGGGAGACAAAGAATGATGTTAATATTTTTAATATTCATCAAAATAAGGGACGTGGTTTAAAATAAAAATTGAGAGACTGAAATAAATGTGCCCAAATATGAAAGACTGTTGAAGCTACCCATGTTGGTACGTGGGTATCTGTGTTATTCTGCATACTTTTCAGCATATTTGAAATACTTTAAAGTTTATAAGAGGAAGAAATAAACATTGTCAATGGCCCATAGTGCAACCTTAAAAGCTGAGTATGGCCATGGCAGAGCATGAGCCACTAGAAATAAGAGCCAACAGGTGGTTGGGGATACCGGTTGATGCTTAGTATTCTCTTGCTATACCTGTTTAGTTTTAAAGTGTCCTTTTATTAAAGCAAAAACAATCAACTGTCCATAGGTGGGATCACTTGGGAGCTTCTGGGTCCTGAATCATGACTTCTGGGCTGTGTGCTTCAGGGGCGGCTCTTATGGGAAGAGCATCTTCCAACTACGCTTGAGATCATGTTTCAAGCACCTCTCAACTCTTAGTCCATTATCACTAAAGGCTAAGAAATTCAGCCTCCTCTCCATCCCTCACACCTTCTTCCTTTGGGGTGTCCCCCTGACCTTTCCACCCTTCCCCCCATGTAGATGGGTATTGGACTGAACCTGGCTTGTTGCTTCCTGTGTAAAAGTTATCCAGTGTCCTTGATCCTCAGTAAAATGACAATGATGACGCCTCCTTTTGAGGATTTGTGTTAGTTTCCTAGGGCTACCATACAAAATTTCCACAAATGGGTGGCTTAAAACAGCAGAAATTTATTCTCTCACAGTGCTGGAGGCCAGAAGTCTGAAATTCAGGTATTGGCAGCGCCAGCCTCCCTCTGAAGGCTCTAGAGGGAACCTTTATTGCCTCTTACAGCCTGTGGTGGCTCCAGACATTCCTTGGCTTGTGGCAGCATCACTTTAATCTCCGCCTCTGTCTTCCCATGGCTGTCTTCTCTCTGTGTGTCTGTGTGTCCTCACCTCTTCTTATGAGAATGCCAGTCATTGGATTTAGAGTCTACCCTCATTTTACCTCATTTTAATGTAATAAATTATATCTGCCAAGACCCTGTTTCCAAATGAGGCCCCATTCTGAGGTTCCAGGTCCACATGAATTTGGAGGAGGGGACACTATTCAGCCCACTACCGGATTATTTGGGGGTTTAAAAGGGTACTCTATGTGGAGCACCTACACGGGTGTGCTACACAGGAGGCACTCGCTCACAGGTAGTTCCCATCCCCTCCCCACTGCCGCTGCTGAATGTTTGAGGGGGTGGAGCTTGCCGCCTAGCCTGCACATTTCCCGAGGAATTGCCCAGGATTTGATCTTCAAGACACTTTCCAATACCTCACTTTTCCCATCTACCAAATGGGGCCGATCATTTACTTGTAAATTGTATAGAAATGCAGAGAATGGTGCCATGTTCTTTTTTTATTCTTGTTCTGGCTTTCCAGCTGTGACAATAGCAAAAGAAAACTTGAGAATGTAACTTAGAACGAGGACATGGAGCTGGATTGAGAAAATACCGTTGTTCTCACTGTCTGAAAGTGTATCATCAAGGTGGGTTCCCTTTTGGGTCATTTACATTCCTCTCATTCTTTCTGCCTTGGAGCCTTTTTTTGACATCTGGCTCTCTGCAGAGAAAGCACCTGTGGTGGCCTCTTCTTTTTAATATCAAGTGCCAGCAGGTAGAGAGGCGTGTTATGCCGAGACATTGCTCACAGTCTCCTCAGGCTTCGGATGAAAGAAAGTGGAATTCCCCGAATGAGCGGAAAGTGTTTCATTAAAAACCTTAGTTGCATAAAACTGTTTATAATGTGCAGCTTTGAAAAGTGATTCTTTCCCTGCTCCAGAAAAAGATTTAAAATGACATCTCTATAAACTTTGAACATGTTACGTGTACAGAAATCCAGAGAAGGGAAATACAGGAGAGAGTCCAGATATTCATTTAGTCCAAATAACTTCTCTCAGAGAACTAGCTTTTATCTCTGAAGATAGAATAAATCCTAATACTACTAAGAGACACCTTTTGTATGTCTGTAGGCAGTCAAGGTGCCTAACTGGCAGCCACTTATGAGACGAATGGAAATAACTGTCATCTCTGATGTCTTGGTAAATAGTGGCTGCCCCAAGGAGGCATGGGGGCTGGGGGCTAGGGGTCTGGGGCAAGGATGCTGTGGCAGTGGGGACCCATAGATAGATGTGGCTCAAAAGATTTGATTAACAAACAATCTTGTGTCTATGAAGCTTGCTCTTTGACTACTGGTGATACAGCTGTATTTATATTAACTTATTTAACCAACCAACATTAATCAAGTGCTTACTATGTGCTAAGCACTAGAAATATAGAAATAAAAGTCAATTTCTATTCTTAAACGGTTCCTCATCTAGTGGAGGAGATACAAGGTACTTGAGCATTTACAGTGTCTCTGGCACTGGGTGTGCTGGTGAGTGTGTGGAACAAGATAGATATTTCCTAATGTTATGAAATATTTAGCTTGGTGGGGGAAACAGACATTTAATAATAGTACAAACAATCACAGAATTGTATTCATAAGAAGTGCTGTGAAGTAAAAGCTCAGGGCACCGTGAGAATACGTAACAGGGGCAACCAAGTTGTTGCTTTTCCAATTCTAGTACTATGTGACAAGTGCCGCCGTGGAGGTCTATGTAGGGAGCACACAGGATAGAGGTTTACCCAGAGGGGGCAAATTAAAGAAGGGTTCATAAAAGGCAGCATCTGGATCTTGGAAGATGAGTAAGAGGTAACCAGGCAAAGAAAAAGAGTGGATTCCCTCCCGGGTCTCCAACTGTTTTTTCCCTGAGTGGTTGGTGATGCTGTTCAGCTAAACAGAAGGCATGAGGAAAGCAGGTTGAGAGAGTGACAATAAATTTGATTTGGGTCACTTTGAGCTGAGGGACTTGTGGACATCTAAATTAAGATGCCCAGGAGGCAGAGAACTACGTGGGTCTGGAGCTCAGCAAGGAGGTGACTTGGGAATCACCAGCAGCAATTAAGACCTTAGGAATGGATGGGAGAGGGAAGGAAAAAACAGGGGCTCAGCCTGGAATAGGTGCACAGGAGGAGAGGAGGGGCTGCAAAAGGAGACTTAGAGCCACTGGAGACATAGGAGGGCAACCAGGAGAGAGTAATGGTGCAGATGTCACAGAGGTGAAGACAGGGGTTGATGATGTCCAGTGTGGCAGAGGGGTCAAGCCAGAATCGGACTTACACCGTCACTAGGTTTGGCATAGGGAGGCCATTGACTTCTTCAGTAGGTGCTGTTCCCTGGGCTGATGAGAGCAGCGGATTGAATGGTGGGTGTGGATGTGGACACAGACCTCACAGTTTCTGAAGGTCACAACTCTCGTTTTCCCCAAGGGTATTTTTATTCCCAAGGGAGCAAAGCCTTAAACCATAAGAAGGTAGATGTTATCATAGAATATTAACAGTCACCAGATAAGGGGAGAGAGGGAAGTATTGGTGTCTGCACAGGAGTTGCTTTGGCTTCCCCTGAAACCAGACCACACTGAGATAGTGGTGGTCCACTTTCCAGCAAGACCAGTGAGGAATGTGCTCACTGAACATTCCCAGAGAGCATATTGCATTGTTTCTCTGTTAGTGTTTGACTACATTCTGTTTTGGACCCTATAAATAGTGGCCATGCCTTGCTCTACTGTTCAAATGATGTCTTTAGTTTTGGTGTTAAAGTGTGTCTTCTAGCAATTGGGTTATAACAGTGGAGGCTTCTGTGTGTAGTCTCTAGTTTTGTGCATGAGCTACAGGAGGGCATTATTTAGTATTTGCTATCTTTTTTGGGGTCTGTTTTTACTCTCCTTATGGCTTTTTATATTATATTTAAAATATATTTATATATTATGTTTATGTTTATATTTATATATTATAACCATTCAGAGCTCTAGAAAGTGGTCAGTGCATTATCTATTTCAAATGCATTAATTAATTAAAAAGTAGAAACAAACCAACAGAAATATGAAAATTATGAGAGCAAAGAGGTCATGTGGGGAAAGCAAGCTAGCATTTATATAATGCGTATTATGTTCTAGGATGGCTCTTGCTAGTCAGACTGTGTCCATTGACCAGTAGTGTTAGCATCCACTGGGAGCATGTTAGGAATGCAGGCCCTTGGGCCCCACCTCAGACCTGCTGCCTTGAAATCTGAATCCCAGGTGATTTGTACTCACAGTAGAGTTTAAGAGGGTCTGCTCTAGGCACTTTTTAAACTATCACATTTAATCCTAATAATAAGCCTGTGGAATTCGTATAGTTAACCCCCATATCAGTCAGCATTCACTGGAGAAAACACAACCAATAGGAGAATAAAATTAAGAGATTTATTACAATGAATTGGCCTGCATGAATGTGGGGGCTGGCTAAGAAAGTCTGTATCCATAAAACAGGCAGCTAGGAAAGGAAGATCAAGGGCAGTCTGGAAACCCTGGGCATAGGCTGAAGCTATTATCTGCAGGCAGTCAAGAAGAGAAAATTCAGAGAAGGTGAGATCAGTTGTAGACTCAGCTGCTGTTTGGTGTCTCATTGACCAGGAAGAGCCCAGTCCCTTTTAAAGGCTCACCTGATTAGGCCAGGCCCACTGAAGATGATGTCTCTAGCTCAAAGTCAACTGATTAGGGACTTTAATTACATCTGCAAAATCCCCTCACAGCAACACCTAGATTAATGTTTGATCAAGTAACCAGGACAAAGTCTGTGTGTGCTACAAATGGCTTTGCCTTCCCTTCCATCCTCATAGTTTAGCCTCACTGAGTTGATATTAAAAATAAACATGACATCTTCATTTTTTAGCAAACACAGGTCAAGTAATTTATCTTGGATCATGCAGTTGGTAAATGGTGCCCTGGTATTCAATCCCAGGATTGCCTACCATGTTGCCTCTAGAAGAATGATCATTTTTCAACATGTGACGACCAGGCCAATACTTACAGAGTTAACATAACCCATCAGTTGATCAACAATTATTTGCAGAGCTCCTGGTGGATCTTGTGTAGGCTATGTTAGGGGCTGTGTCAGTGAGTGTCATTTAGCAGAGTGCTGGTAAAGTGAAGCACGGTCAACCGATTGAAGTGGTTTATAGTATGTAGCTCTTTTATTGGCTTGAGCTTTGTTAAAGTAAACTTGATTTATCAAGATTATTGTCTTACAGAATCTAGATGGGATGTATTTGTGCCAGGGTTTATAGATTGCAAGTTGGTTGCTAGCCTTTTTGAATAAACTTGCAGGTGGTGCTTGAGTCTCTAGGTTTCTGGGTTTTTTTTTTTTCCCACTTCAGAGGTCTTTGTTTTTAACCTCAGGGTATTAGTTTTAGAGGAGGTTTGTATGAGTGTGTGTGTGTGTGTGTGTTTTAGTCCAATAAAGTTATTTGCTTTTCTTGATTGTTAGAAAATGTGCCCCAACAAGTTGTGACCAGGTGCCTTGCATTGCTGACTGGTTGATTGTCATACAGTCCTAATTTTAGAACATGCATAAGTTTAGTTAGCATTTAAATATACCTACATTGAAAGCAGATCAGGACAAGCAAAATCTCTGAAACCTAGGCTAATAATAAATAAGTATAATTTGCCCACTTCTTGAAAACCGTCCACACTTGATTTTAGACTCTTATCTGTTTATTTCCATGTCTTCATTCTCAGATTCCCTTGCTCTGTCCTGATGACCCACATCTCAAGTCAACTCCTTATTTAGAATTTTCTGTTCAAAATATTTGCATGGTTCCCTTTGAGGCTGTCCCCTTTTCTGACCCTATCCTATTAACCTGCTGATCCTAGTTGCTTTCTTGAGCCTCATGACTCCAAAAGGGTCTTAACCCCAAAGTTAAACATTCTACAGCTGTGCATGGGAAAGATGATCTGTGTAAGACATATAGCTCTTCAGTAACATTGGAAAGTTGGGGGTTTTAAAAATAAATAGGTCAGGAAATTAGTAACCTCTCATTCAACTTGCACAAGATTCAAATACACATTTTATTTTACCTCTCCTAAAAAACAGTTGTGATGAATGGCTGATTTTATAGAGCAGTGAGAAACAGCTGTTTGACAGACTGTTTGGGAAATTAAGGTCTTGCTCAGTTTTTTTCCACCTTTTATAATCATGAAACCTTGATGTGAGCCTGGGCAGAGACTACTAAATGGTGATCAGTTATCAGGGATATCTATTATAAATGCCATCTGTTCAAGGCTTCACATATATTTAATAGCATTTTTATTGAAGTACTCTATTTATCATAAAACTTGTCACTTGTGAACTATGTGGAAGTCTATATTAATTTGGAGCCAGTGTACTAAGTCTGAATCCATGAGCCTTATTCGCATATGCTGGGTCAGGACCTACGTGGGCTATTGCCCTGTCTCTTTATATAGATGTAGTTTTTAAAGACAAACTTAGCATTTTTTTATCATCTCGAGTTTGTCAGCCAGACCAGAGCAGCAATATGCAAAGTGACTCAAATGACTATACAAACAGTGTTGCAGTCCTATTCTTTGGTGATTTCCCTATAGACTATCTCAAAATTGTGTTCTGATTAATTACTTTTCTGGTGGCAACTAAATATAAAAATAGCAAGGAGATCTTAGTTTGGTGGCTGTCTTCCATGAGTAAAAGCTCGCAGTATATCATGCCATCACTTTTCTGTTTTCTCCTTCTTTTTATCCTGTCACCCCTCCCCGCTTCTAAATATGTCTAAACTCCTGCAGAATCTTTATTTGTATATTTTATGCTTACTTGTATTACAGTAATATATGTACTTGGCTTCTCTCCAAATCCTTGAGCCTAATATCTGGTCTGATTTACTTTTTTTGTTTATATATTTTTTTATTGAAGCATATAGTCAGTTTACAATGTTGTGTCAGTTTCTGGTGTACAGCATAATAGTTCAGTCGTACATGAACATACATATTTTTTTTTCATATTCTTTTTCACTGTAAGTTACTACAAGATATTGAATATAGTTCCCTATGCTATGGATTTACTTTTGTTTCTTCCAAAGTGCCCAATAAATATTTTGAGCACAAATGAAGATGTTGGTGCATTTAAAGAGAAACTGGTCAATTATATATATGAAAGATGAAGAGGAGAGCTGGGAGGCACACATTCTTGAGTCCAGCGTTTTGATGTCGGAGGTCCAAACAGAGCTGCAAGACTACTTATATGTTCCTCGCTGTGTTCCTTTACTAGAAAAATGAATCCTTTAATCGAGCATAATGTTTAAGAAGGGACATAGGTGGAGTGGTGAGAGGGGAGGGAGCTCCTAATCTTGGATCCGGATCACCTGGGCAGCTAGGGGATGATGTTACCTTCACACCTGCCCTTCCCTTGGGAGGGGAGATGATTCATAGAGGTGAGGAGGGGTGACAGGCAGAAAACCAAGCTAGCTGATATTTGCTCTTTGGAGAAGGAATTGCTCCACCAAATTTTGTCTCCATAGCAGCCCCAGATATTTGCCCTCTGCCCAGGCATTTCTGGGAGAAAGCTCAAGGGACTGACTGAACTCATGGAACTAAACTAAGGTTTAAAGGCCACATCAGCATTAGATTTTATTCCTGTTTTTATACATTGGATTTAACGGGGGTTGGAGAGGGGAGTGCTTTTGGCTGTACAGGTAAATAAGACCGTAAGAAACTGGTACTAAATTTTAGATTTGCCAAGTACATGGAGCATATGATTAATGAGAGGTGGGAGTTTTCTGACTAGGGTCTTCATCACCTGTCAATAGCTCTGCTGTTGGTTGCTCTTTGCCTCCTGATGAGAGGGGAGCAACTTTCCCTACTTCCCTTCTATGGAAACAGATACTCTTCAGCTGCAGTGATGTGCATTTACATCAGCTTGATTTCTTTCTCTGTGCAGAAGAGGCAGGTATGTAAGTCAGAGTTCCACCAGAAAAACAGAACAAGCAGAACGAACACACACACACACACACACACACACACACACACAATTTATTTATCTATTTGTTTATGCAAGGAATTGGCTTGTACATATTTTGTGATCTAGATAGGCCACTGGACTCTGCAGGCCACCATGGAATTTCTTCCTCAAGGAAACCTCAGCTTTTCTCTTAAGGCCTTTCAACTGTTTGAATCAGGGGCACGCAGATTATTGAGTGTAATCTCCTTCGCTTCGAGTCAACTGATTGTAGATAATTATCTGTACAAAATAGCTTCACAGTGACACCTAGATAACTGGTTGACTAAATAACTGGGGACTACAACCTAGCCAAGTTGCCGCATAAAACTGACCATCACAGAAGGGCTTTGCACTTTGGACTTCTAGACGGCATGTCAACTCTGATGTGGCATATTCTGCATTATTCCAATGAAGGGTCACTGATGCCATGGTTATGACTTCATCCTTGTGTGGATGGTTGGCTTGATTCTCCCCCCGCCTCACCCTCATCTTTAAGTGGCCATAAAAAGGCAGCAGCATGAACGGACAGTCATAAAAGCACCATCACAGGTGGAAAACAGCTCCAGGAGCATGCCCTACTGATGTGGTTTTAATTCCGGCTGTTAACTAATTAGTAACGTCCAGGTGAAGAGGCATGTGGCATTACCACTAAATAGCAGGTGAGGCCCAAAGAGAGTTAAGGGCTTGCCAAGACAGGAAGTCCTTTGGGCTTGCCTTGGGACATCCATCATCTGCTTCCACTTCTGGTATATTCACCTGTCAGCTCTTCTGATTTATCTGACCATATGCATGATTATATCATGATTACTTCAAATGCACATTGTGGACAACATTTTCATTTTCATTGACTTTAGGTTTGATCTTTCAAAACTGAAGTAACTGGTGAGCAAGTCAGTGCATCCCTCTTGGTTTCCTTCAGTCAGATTGGATGGCCTTAATCGTTTCCTTTAATATTCCCATGACAGGCTTTCACTCTCTTGATCACTTTTCTTGCACTCCCCTGAATCTTCTCACATTGTTCTTGGAGTTCAGAGGTTGGAAATGTGCTCTCAGTCGTCCAGGTTCAGAACGTGGTGTGAGGAGCAGGGAAGGATGTGGTTTTTACCACCGCAAGGGTGCTTTTGCTGGCTCTTTGTCCTCTGGAAGTCGGTGTGCCTCGAGTGTAGTCACAGACCTGCCTCTTCATCGATGGGCTTTGCCTAGGTTCTCATCCAGCCCTGTGGCTTCAGATATGGCATCTCTATACCGACTCACCAGTGCCTTCCTCCATCCCTGATCCCTCCTGTGCAGACACAGATGGAACATCTCTATGTTACTTCTCCATTTATATGTCTAGTGGATCCTCTGACTTCACAAGTTCAAAAGAGAACCCTTGATTCCACAACCCCCTGCCAATCTATTTCTTCCAATCCCCCTCCCACTTATATAATTTTTGGCTTAAGACAAATACTGCATTTTTCACAATTCTACCCTCCACGTCCAATCCATGATCATGTCTTATGCTTCTACTCCCTAAAATAGACTCTAAGTCCATTATGTCAACCCTCCTCCAAAAAATCCTCCATCTTCTTTTGCTGGACTGATGCACTAGCCTTCTAAGCTGTTTTCTTCCCTTTCTGCTGTTGCCTGGCTATATCCTTTTCTGGCCACAGAAAACCCCAACTGACTGCAGTGCAGTCAGATCAGGCCCCCTCCCTGTGTAACACCCTCCAGTGCCTCTTTGTTGTAATTAGTCTAAATGCAGACCCTTCACCACGATCGACATCTTCCTGCCTCCTTCTCAGACCTCATTTCACACTGTTCACCTTGGGACTTCTGCAGTTCAGCCACTGTGGCTTCTTTCCGCACATATGCCAAGCTTGTTACTAACTCAAGCTTTTGCGTTGTCCATTCTTTCTCCTTGAAACACTGTCCCCAGAAACCTCACATGACTGAGCCTCACTTCACTTGTTCATGCTGTCTAAGTGGGTCACCTCCCCCAACTCCCTTCCCCGTCATCCCCACTGCTGCTGGTTATTCTTTATTTAGTTGTTTGGTTACTTATTGTTTATCACTATCTAGTAGAATGCACTGCTGTGAAGGCAGGCTGTTTAACCTCTCCTTCTCACCCTTCCTTCATTCCTATTCACAGCATAAGATAGTATCTGGCACAGAGTAATTACTTAGTAAGTATTATTTTAATAGTGGAAGAAATACGTGCAATTTTTTTGTGCTTTTGGTCTGTAGCAGTGTCCTAGGTTGACATCTTTAAGGGGTGCTATGGACTGAATTGTCTCCCCAAATTCATATGTTGAAGGCCCAACCCCCAAAGTAACTGTATTTGGAGATAGGGCCTTTACAGAAGTAATTAAAGTTAAATGAGGCCACAAGTGTAGCTTTGATCTGATTGGACTGGTGCTCTTAGAAGAAGAGGAAGAGACACCAGAGAATGCTTCTCTTGCTCTCTGATCCCTGCCTCCCCCCCCCCGGGGCCGTGCACATGGGAAGAAAGGAAATGTGACCACCTTGTGAGAAGGCAAGCATCTGCAAGACAGAAAGAGAGCACTTCCCAGAAACTCAGGGGGCAATCTTGATCTTGGACTTGCCAGACTCCAGAACTGTGACAAATAAAGTTCTGTTATTTAAGCCACTCAGTGTGTGGTATTTTGTTATGGCAGCTCTGGCAGACCAATGCAAGGGGTGGTGTACGGCGACTGCCTGATTGCTTTTGTAGGTCTAAACGCATATCTTCTTCCACATATAATTTAGGTTGAATTTTCTTAAATGCATGAAGTGACAGTCCCTCCCCACCCCATTGTTTCTTATCTATCAATTGTCTGCCTTGTCACCTAGCTTCTGAGATCTTCTGTTAGGCTGGCGTCTTATTACTCAAGGGTCTGATGAATTAGAAAAATCATAAACATGTTAAAGTATGTTAAAGTAACATTTAAAAATGTTGAAAGGAGACTGTTCACATTACCAGGTCCTGGGGATCTGTGTGTTATTTTCATCTAGGGGAAGGCTCATTTATTATTATTTTTTTAAATCTCAAGGCCAGTTCTTTATTTATAACAATCATGTTTTATTGATCATAGTATTTTTAGTTTCTAGGGCAGTAAAGCATCTATTCTAGAACATAGTATCACCTCAAAAACTTTATGGAATGAATAATGAAAGTTTTCTAGACCCTTGCTAATTTGTTCTTAGTCTTTGATGTAAAACCTTGTTAGAAGTCTTTACATGATTAAATAATTATATACTTGAATAATCAGTACATACTCTTATTATACCTTTTATATTCATCTTTCATCTTGGTGTTCAAAGTTAAAACCCTGAGCTAAATTTAGAGATTTTCTTTTCTCCTTGAACTGGCTTCTCTAACTTTATCTTAGTGGTGTCTGTGGGCATGTATTTATTCTACAGTATTACTAGTGGTGATTGCATATTGTTTTCACTCCAAGATTTCATACATTCTCTGTTCCTCAAAAGTGGTAGAGGAGAAGAAAAAGGCATGTGAAGATTTGGGAATAATGATCTCTCTATCATATAAGAGAGTTGGGAAACTCCAGAATCATTCATTTTCTATGGATTTGAAGGAGACTTTTTTCCCTGTAGAGTTTAAATGAAAATCATGGAACTCCACAGGTGGTGTTGTTCATAGGCCTTTTGAAACTGAAGTAAAAAATGAGCAAAAATTGTTGCAATGAAACGGGGTTTGAAAAACAAAGAGTGGGGTGAGGGATGACTGAGACAAAGCAGAGCAGAAATGTGGGTGAGGTTCTGGGGATAGTATGTGCCGGATGCTTTAGATGAAGTTTTGCAAAAGTTCTGCTCATCTTTTTGCTTCTACAAGCAACTCATTGTTTTTATCTCAATAACCATGGTTGTTGCTTAACTATGGTTATTTTGTCTCTTCTTCCACCCCACCCTCCCTGCAGTTAGTCTGGGCTCTTGAAGTCAGATTGCCTGGGTTCAAATTCTGGCTCCTCCACTTAATATTTGTGTGATCTTGGGCAAATTCCTGAATTTCTCTGTCTCAAGGAAGTGAAGAAGCATCTCTAAAATGGGACAAGTGGTTTAAAGAATTGCCATGGAGATTAAATGTGCTCATACATGTAAAGGACTGGAACATAATACGATGTCAGTAATTAGTAGTTGTTGTTTTATCATCATCATCATCATCATCATCTTTATTTCTCCCAGGGAGCCTAGCACATCAGTATTTTATTAATTGAACAAATTTTAAAAAATTATACACAGCATCTTGAAAGAATTTTAAAGTGGGAAAGCTCAGAAGTTAGGCAATTTGTTGAATAGAAATGTAGCTTGTTTCAGATACATAGAGGAGGTTGGACAAGGAAGAAGGACTGAGACAAAGGAAAAAGTTGAGAGTGAAGAGGGGACTGAATATTCAGAGGTGAGCAGAGAACTCACAACACTTTTGGAGCAGGATGGTGCAGCAGGTGCTTTTGACGCTTCACATCTCATCTCCTTCGCCCATGTCTGCTTTTCGCCACTTCTTTTGGGGGTTGGATGTGTGATAGGTCCATGAGAGCTCAGATTCATGCAAATAGTGCCTTACCTGCCAGGCAGCCTCTTATCTCTATCTCAAGGCCTTCTCAGATCACTGGAGTCAGCTAGGCCAGGCTGCAAGTGCAGCTTGTCAGTATGATGGAGTTTATGCCCCTGAAAACCTTCAGCCGAAAGCCCCAGCCTCCAGCCCAGCAGATGAACATTCTGGAAGGCATTCTTTTTGCCTCTTAGAGGTCCCACTGGCACACAGACCCGACTGACCATGATCTTCACAACACACCTTGGCTTCTCCTCTGTCTTTTTGTCACTCTTCCCTCCCACTCACTCATACTTTCTGGGACATCTTCCAAATGAATTACCTTTTCCTGAGTCCTTGCCTTGTTTCAGACCCTGCTTTGGGAAGAACCCAAACAAAGAAGAAAATGAAAGAAAGAATACAGGAAAGTGACAGGCCAGCATTCATTTGGGATGCTCTTTGCCATTCTCACTGGTGTATGGCTTGATGCTAAAATACCTTAGACATATTTCAGTATCTTAACTCCTTTCTACTATATTGAATCTTTCTTGAGGACAAGGACAATTTTGTTTAAATGTATTCGATATACCCCACCTTTTGTCACTCAGTGGTAGGCATATTTGTTGATGGATTGGTTTTCTAGTTGAATCTCACAATTCCTCTTGGGACTGTCATTCAGAGTAATCTAGTTTTACCAGTGGAGAATCAGTGGTGAATGATAAATGAGTTCTATTAGTTTGGGGACTTTAGGTTTTAAGAGCAGTGGCTTGTGTGATCTTTCTAGCTGAAGAATGACTGTGGCTTCTGTGAGTAATGATCTCTCCAGAGATGATCACCTCTGTAGGCACCCTTAGTCTGATATCCCTTCATGTAGTGGTGGCATTTCTTGCTTTCTGCTTTCAGTCTGTTTGTGTGAGAGAGAAATGAACTCTTTGGGGAGGATGCTACTGGAGGGCATTTGCCTCCAGAGCATGAAAGCCATTTTTATAAATTAATGACTGAGCAAGTCAGTAAAATGGTCAAAATTAAGTAAAACTAACTAGTATTTTGAAATATTTAGTGCTTGTAATATGCCAATTAATTTTTTTGGTCTTAACTCATATTCCCCTATGAAGAGATCCATGAAAATGTGTGTGTCAGTGGTGGTGCCACATATAATGGAATATAATGGCATGTCTTAGTCTTTTGGGGCTGCTCTAACAGAATGCCATAGATTGGATGGCTTATAAACAACAGACATTTATTTCTCAGAGTTCTGGAGGCTGGGAAGTCCAAGATTAAGGTGCCAGCAAATTCCTTGTCTGGTGAGAGCCTGCTCCCTGGTGGTTCACAGACGGCTGTCTTCCTGCTGTGTCCTCACATGGCAGAAAGAATGAGGGCGCTCTCCAGGGTCTCTTTTATAAAAGTAATGATTCCATTCAACCTCATGACCTAATCATCTCCCAGAAGCCCTCCCCTGCATTTGTGGTTAGTTTTCAATGTATGAATTTTGGGGAGATACAGAATTCAGCCTGTAGCACTACAATTGTTAAATATAACTTCTTTAGGGAAATATAAGCAGCAAGAACCCCCCCCCCCCAACTGTCTGCCCATCCAACGTGAAGACATTGAATGCCGGTCTTCGCTTACGGCCAATGAACATGAATCTGACTTGGGATGATGAAGCAGTTCCGTCGACAGTAGGTTTCTAGCCCTTGTCAGAACCTGATTTTTACTGTGGTTGTTACTACTCAAAAGAGATGTCAGGTTAGCCAAAAACAAACAGAACTCTTTTCTTGGACACATCATGTGTTCAACCACAAATAATTCACTATAAGCTTCTAGGAGACATGAGTCTGTGCCTCATATTTAACACACACACGACGTGGAGCTACTGACAAGGCCACACCCCTGCCATATGTTATTGCAGACATATTTCTCCCAAAGCAGCACTGTTGATTATTATGAAAGCGAGGCAGGTTTGAGTGGAGGAAGAATATGCTGCAGTTGAAAGAAAAGAGAGAGCAGCTCCTAACACATAGTTGGAGGCTATCTTTCAACTCTTTCCCTGTGTTATTTTGAAGCAAATAAAGGGATTGCTGCGGTACTGATATGATCAATCTATTCAAGAAAGTAATACGTCTAAGTTTGCTATGGCCCCAGAATTACATTTTTTTTTTCCTGCGCAAGTTGCTGCCAAAGAAGTCAGCAAAGCATCAGTTTGATGAAACCTCTTCTAGCAAATTGCCATTTCTAATTATCCAGTGTATTTACCTCTATAGTCGTATCTTTCATCACTCAAAACAGCTGTACTTCAAGGCGAGATGTCTCCTCTTATGAAAAAGTAATGAGGACGTTGTAACTTGCAGCTTCCAGCATGCCTTGAATTGATCTTTGTCTTGTTTGTCCCCAAGTCTGGAAGGCCAAGTGAAAATCTTTTTCTTTCTTTCCAACTGTTCTGTTTTTAACCATTTCTTTCTCTCAGACATAATGAGTTCTCCCTTACCACTTGAACTTTTGTTCATCTTTTTCCAGTCTCAGATTGACTCTTATTGCATTTGCCCAGAGCAGATATTTCATTTTGATTTTTATCTGATTTTTGTTCTGTGTGTTTGCCTCCCCTTCTTGGGGTCAGCGACCATGTCCATCATTTTTTGGTGTTGGTGGGAAGATTAAGCTTTTCACAGAGTAGACACGAACTGTTACTTTGATTAAACATTTATTGAGTGAATGTTAAAATATAGTTATCTTATTAAGTTTTGATACTAGTATACAATTGTTGATGAGTTAGAAGCTAGGTAAAGAAACAAAGTATTAGGAGATGATTGGAATTAATAGAATTTTTAAAAGTATATGGAATTTTATCGAAAAGATACATGTACCCCAATGTTCATAGCAACACTATATGCAGTAGCCAAGACATAGAAGCAACCTAAATGTCCATTGACAGATGACTGGATAAAGAAATTGTGGTATATTTATACAATGAAATACTACTGAGTGATAAAAAATAATAAAGTAATGCCATTTGCAGTAACATGAATGAACCTGGAGATCGTCATTCTAAATGTAGTATGCCAGAAAGAGAAAGAAAAATACCATGTGATATCACTCATATGTAGAATCTAAAAAGGAAAAAAAAGAAAAGAAAAAGAGGACACTAATGAACTCATCTACAAAAGAAACAGACTTGCAGACATAGTAAACAATCTTATGGTTACCAGGGAAGGGGGGGTGGAAAGGAATAAGTTTGAGAGTTTGAGATTTTCAAATGTTAACCACTGTATGTAAAAATAGATAGAAAACCAAATTTCTCCTGTATTGCACAGGGAACTATATTCAGTATCTTCTAATAACCTTTAATGAAAAAGAATATGAAAGTGAATATATGTACACATATGCATGACGGGGACATTATGCTGTAGATTAGAAATCGACACATTGTAACTGACTATACTTCAATAAAAAAAATTATATGGAATTTTAGAGGAACCTGAGACTTGAGTCCAATCTCTTTGTTTCATGGATGGCGAATCTTGACTTGTTTTGGATGAGAAGTCCATGGGCCATGCACTCCAATCTTTTAGTGCTTTGATTATGAGCTGAGGAACTGGCCTATGAAAGACTTGTTGTCAAATTAATCCTGAGAGTGATATAAGGGCTCTGAGCCTTCACCCCGCATTCACCCCTGTACATATGATGTGCATGAATTGTAAAGTTAAGACTCAACCAATTGCTTCTGAAAATTTGCAATATTAAGAACAAAAATCAAGTTAAATTTATAGCCTAATGCCTGCTCAGTTTAACTGACTGCAAAGCCAGGGTTTAAGGTGCCACTGATGAGAAACAAAGGAGGTGTCAAAAATACAAAAAGCACTGAGGACCTTTGTGAAAATTGTCAGAGCCTCTTTTCTGGGTATTCATTGTGGGTTGAGAAAGAAGAAAGATAAACATTTATCAGTGGCCTACCATGTGTCAGACCCTGTCACATTTAGTAGAGCTGCAAATCCTTTAAATCAGTGGGTCTCAACCACTTACTCTGTCCCCTGCTCCCCAGGGGAAATTTGGCAATGTCTGGAAATAGTTATGATTGTTGCTACTGGGGTGTTACTACTGTCATCTAGTGGGTAGAGGCTGTGGATGCTATCAAACATCCTACCACACACAGGATGACCCTCATTGAAAACAGTTATCATGCCCCAAGTGTCAGCAGTGTCACAGTGGAGCAATCCTGTAAACTAAGTATTACCCTCATATTTACAGATGAGAGTGGAGACTCCATGTTTCCTGGCTAGTAGATGGATTGGGCCTTTGGACCCAATTCTCAGGAGGCACCAGAAGCTGTGGCTCCGTACTGCACCCATTCTGTGTCTGGAGCAGGGCTCCCAAACATAGGTTTGTGTGAGCGTGCACAGAGAGCTTGTTGAGAATTCAGCTCTCTGATCCCTGCTTAGAGATTCTGCAGTATTTGGTCTGGTGTAGAACATGGGATCTGCATATTTTAATAGTTACTTAAGCTCCTCAGGTGCACACTTTGAGAAATACTGCCCCAGGCAAGGGGATCACTGCTTGGGCAATGCTGTTTTCTATCGTCCCTGCGGCTGGGACCCAGTGATTTGCTTTGTTACTTTGCTTTGCTCTGATTTCTCACCTCTTTAACCTGACACCTTCCCCTCCTTTGCCTGCACCTTCTGTAGTGATGGGATTTTCTTAGCTGTGTGCATGAATGTTCCAGAAGATACTGGGTCAACTGAGGAGCTGGAGGCAGATGTCATTTCATTTCATTGGGAAACATTATTTCTTCATTCTGGGCTACCATTCTTTTAGGTTAATGATGTTTGGTACTTTGAGTGTTGGAGATAGTATAGAACTGTTTTATAACACTGATCTCAGGGGGGGAATGACTAAAGGTTCCTTTGGGGTCAGGCAGACTGGTTTGATTAATTTAACAAACATAAATTGAATGCCTCCTCTGTGTCAGCTAGGAATTTTGCTGCGTGGTTGCTGGGCACTGATAGGTAGTAAAACAGGGTCAGCGCTGCCGGACCCGAGGAACCAGGAGAACTCACAGCAGATCAGGGAGTGTCTGAGAGGTGACTAAGGGTTAAAGAGACTGGACATGTTTCTTACGAGATATAATACAGTTGAGCCTCGTTATCTGTGGATTCACCTACTCACTAACATTTATTTGTAGCCCCCAAATCAATACTCATGGCACTTTTGTAGTCATTGATGGCATGAGCAGAGTGGCAGAAAATTCGAGTTGCTTGACATGCATGTTCCTGGAAGAAGTCAGACAAGATGATGATCTGCCTTCTTGTTTCACTTCTCACACTGTAAACAAGTATCTTTTTCACAGTCTATTTAGTATCATGTTTTTCACATTTTTGTGCTTTTTGGTGGTGATTTCACAGTTTAAAATGGCCTTCCAGCATAGCGCTGAAGTGCAGTCTAGTTTCCTAAGCAAGAAGCCAGTGATGTGCCTTATGGGGAAAATGTGTGTGTTAGATGAGTTTTGTTCAGGCATTTACTATATACGGTACTGTTAGGTGTGAGTTCAATGCTGATGAATCAACAATGTATGTTAAATAAGCTGTCCTTAAACAGAAACATGTAAAATAAGGTTATGTATAAATTGATTGACGAAAATGTAAATGTTGTGACCAGAGGCTGCAGGAACCCTACCTTGTACTTCCCCAAAGAGCAATGGTTCAGTATTAACTAATTCAGTGTTTGTGGAGACTTTATAGAATTTAACTACCACGAATAATGAGAATCCACTGTATGTGGGTATATGGTGACTGAAACACCTATATGATGGAGTACTATGCAGCCATGGTGTAGAACTGTCAGGAAAGGACTTTCATTTTGCCTGAGACAAAATGAATGATGTTTTTGCTAAATGAATATGGCTAATCTCCATTCATACAGAAATTGCAGTAGATTAAGATAATTGCTCCCTAAAGGAATAAAGTAAGTTAAAATAAAATGCTCCCCTTTCAAGATGTAATTATCAAGGAGGTTTAAGGGCCATTTGATTCATTTTCAAGAACCAGTGTGAGTATCTGAACTGATTTCTGGCATCACTGTCACGTAGTTTTATTAATCTTGCCCCGGCTTTTACACTGGTTTAAAAAAATTGTTTTCAACCACAGTCCACAGAGTGCTCCATGTGGAGAAATAGAGGCCCTTTGAGTTGATTACCCTTCACCTATTTGGATTGCATAATCTTTAAAATTCAGAAAGAAGAGTTCTGTTTGATTTAGAGTTTCTAAGTGAAAAGAATAAAAGTCATCTCTACAACGAAAGCAAATTATGGAACACCTCTAAACATAGTTCGATACGTTTTGAGCAGTGTCTTCTTCACCACATTTTTCTTTTCTGTTTTTGAGCATCAGTGACAGATGCCAGTTTTTGGCAAAGCATGCTTTTTAAGGAGACCCTGCATAGGAGGCCCTCCAGATGCACGGTTTGCAGTTTGCTTTGTCCCGAGGCTCCAGAGGAGTTTTTGGGTGGTGGATCGAGGTAGGGAATAGGAGTCCCTGAAGATACTCAGATGCACTGTTGACTCTATGAATGGGAAGGAGTTAGGGCCTCTGAAATAAAAAGAGCATTTAAAAGGATGGTCTTTAAAGTTTCCAGCCAATCAGATTGGAATGGCATAACATCTCCATGAAGATGAAAAGCTCTATGTGAATTCCTTGAATCAGCAACTCTAAACAGCATGTCACCTAGTTGCTCCCGAACTGTCAGGTTGGGAGTAGAAAACAGAACTTTTAAAACAGTGCAAAGAGCTGGCACAGGTACCATGGAGAACTTCTGACTTAAACTTCCTTTCCTCTGGAGAGAAGCAGCAGGAGGAAGGTGGCAGTTCCAAGAGGGGAGGGTACAGGGAACAAAGGTATGCTTTCGTAACTTTGCTATTGTTCTAGCCCAGGCTGCTAAGACAGTTACTGAATCCCAACCTCGTCGATTGAACTTGATGGTTCCAGTTTCCCCAGACTGTTCCCTGCCCCTTCCTCTGCTTGAGAGGAAGCCCAGGAAAGGAGAAGAAGGGCAGGTGGGGCCCTTGGACCTTCAACCCACTGTCTGTAAAATTTCAACTTTATGTTTTAAAAATGATCGTCACAAATATGCTGCCTGTGAGAGTCTGAGTAATGACCCCTGAGTTGTTCAGATTCTAGTCCCCTACTGTGCTGTATAACCTTAGGTGGCAAAAGGGACTTTGCAGATGTGATTAAGGATTTTGAGATGGGAGATAGAGTAGCGTGGATTATCCAGATGGACCCAATCATGTAATCACAGGGGTCCGTAGAGGAGGGAGGCAGAGGGAGAAACCACCCCGGAAGAGGAGATGTAATGGCAGAAGTGGCAGCTGGAGCGGTGTGCCTTGAAGATGGAAGAAGGGACAGTAAGCCAAGGAACACAGTGGCTGAAAAAGACAGAGGAACAGGTTCTCCCCTCTGAGCCTTAAGAAAGAACCAGACCTGCAGACACCTTGACTTTAGCCCAGAGAAACCCATGCCGGACTTCCAGACCTCCAGACCTGCAAAAGAATAAATTTATAGTGTTGTAAGCTGCTAAATTTGTGGTAACTAGTTAACAGCAGCCATAGGAAACTAATATACTACCAGAAAGGCCGTTTTTATGATACAGTTATTGTATTATTTCCTTTCGGAAAAGTAAGTTCACATAACATGGGAATATACCTCTTGTGTAAATGTTCTCTCACATTTCATCTTTCCTTTGTCAGGGTAATGAAGCAAATTTATCTAAGCATTTTAAGGGAGTGGCTGGGAGGAAGCATAAAATTGTGACATTTAAGGGAGTCAGGGAAAATTTAGTCTAACTCTTTTACAGATGAGTTAATTGGGACTAAAGTCCAGGCCCCCTGACATCCAGTCTAGTGGGGGGAAAGGATGAAACAGGTGACCCGCTGTCCCTCCTTCTAGCCTCCTGGAAACTTCCTGTCCCCTGTGTGAAAATGGTTCAACTCTCTCAGTTGCCGCCATACGTGGTAGTGACACTGCTGAGAATATGAGCCCAGGAGCAGCTCTGACTTTGTTAAGGATAAGAAAGGAATGTGAAGAAACATGTGCCAGTTGGAATAAAGTTATTTTTAAAAATTATTCTAAAGGCATAGATACCACTACAGACCTGCAATGTATACTCCAAGGTTTTAAGCTTTCATTAAAAAATGAAAGGAATTTTCTCTGAACTCAACCTTTAAGCCTTGAAACCCAATCCTTGCTCAACGAATGCAAAATCTGGAAAGGAAATGGAATGCCATAAATCACCTCAATTAAAACTTTTTCTTTTTCTTTTGTTCTGTTCGTTTGGAGACTAATCCAGGGAGGACAAGAATGCAGCAGAAATCAAACTTGCCAAAATGATTACAATACTCCCAAATCTGAGCCCAATTATAACCTTTGTTTACCTTTTAGACTGCTGTCTCAGCGAAGTAAAGGTCATGAGGAGTTTAGGGCTATGGGTGTAGGGAAGCTTTTAAAGTGTATTTTTTTTTTTAATTTAGGAGGGAGATACATCTACATATATTAAAAAATAATATAGAAATACGAACCTAAATTTCCCTATGTTTTCAAAGGGGAGGAGGGAGCTGTAGTAATGTTACACACTTGCTTCTGGTAGCTTCTGTAATCCTGGCAACACCCTATGAGGCATATATTGTTATATGATTTTACTTCTCAAGAAGTTGTAATTCAGTGAGCTAAAAGTGATTAGCAAAGTTACAGTGAGCAATCTGAAAAGAATTCAGGTCTCAAGACTCCAGATTGAGGGACCAGGCAGTTGTAATTCCTTCAAAACCAGTGCTTTTTCCTCCACAATCAAGGGCCTGTGCAGGACATGGAAGTGCATGGTGCAAACACAGTGTCAAACCTTCCCAGTTTGGGCTTTTAGAGAGAGATGCCTTCATCGATGAAAGTTTTTATTTGTGTGACTGTCTTTTTAAAAAAAATTCATTGCTGATTTATTTATTTTAAACTTTTCTACATTTATAATTTATTATGGAAGTAACAATATGCCCATTGTAGGAATTCTTCAAGGTAAACAAGGCTAAAAGCATAGATATTCTTCCATAATTTTCCCCAGGTTCATACCATGTAGAACCAGCTTCTTAAGGAAAAGCATTGCCTCACTTAGGTCCTACTGAGCAAAGAAAAATGAGTTGTAGTTTGAATACCTGTACTTCACGTGTACGTCATTGCCCCTGAAGCACTGCCTAGGCTTTGATCTCTTCAGTAGTTAAAACATTTCCTTGCACTTTTGTTTATCCTCAGCCTAGCCTGGGATACTTCACATTCGAACATAATCACTCATGAACAAGACTTTGATGTCTTACAGTTGTCCCCGCTGCACCTCAGGCATACGGAGCTCCACTCACCTCAACATTTACGCCCCCGGGGTGGCTGAGTATCTAAGTATCCGAGTCCCTAAGGAAGAAGCTTCTTGGGCTCCTAGGAAGACATCTTGTGGTGATGTCAGAACTCCTTCATGGGAGGGAGCTGCTGTGCTTGTGGCTGTCGGGCCCACAAAAGCCTGTTGAAATAAGCAGTAACCCACTCATTGGAATTTCCCCTGTGCTGTACCCAACTTCCCAGGTAGTTCATGGCTTGTGTCTCTGGATTTTGGTTTTCAGGCAATGCTTTGGAATTGCCCTCAGCCTTCTATGAGTTCCTAGTTCGTCCTTGCTGTTCATTCTTCCTCTGGAACTGCAGGAATGAGTCCATCCTGGCTCCAGCCGGCCTCACCTTGACCCAGCTTGTTTTTTCCCTGCCTCATCACATGATCAGTTCTGCAGAAGGCTGGCTGTGGTCTCCTGATGGTCATGATACATCACCCCTGCCTTATTTCAAGAACAGAGCCACAGAGACCAAACTGCATAGCAGACAAAGTATTTTGGTTGGATATTTTTTGTTTACCCATCCCACACCTACAGGTCTCTCTGTTCTGCGATCCTGGAGGCTGCATGCAGTGATTGGCTCTTTCTCCTCTGCCTCCCAGTTGGGTATAAGCACTGGGAGACCCTGGCAGGAGATGGGAGGGCTGTAGGAGAGTGAGGTAGGGGTACTCACCCCCTCCACTCCACCCCTGCCAGCTCCCCTCCTCCTGCCCCATGAGTTGCTTGTGGTTAGTTGAGTTCCTCTGTTTTCAAAGGCCATGGCTCTTCTGGGTTCTCTCCTATGTCCCTTCAGGCCTAGTGTTGGTCATGGCTCCCTGGCTCCCTGCTGTTGCCTGGGGTTCCTTATACTTTGCCTACCCCATTGTCAGTGCTCTTTGTCTTACCCTTTCCTTCCTGCCCCTGTTGGACTCAGCCACCAGTTTTCTGCCAGGACCAGAGTTTCTGGCCTCCTTTTCCTAAATCTCTCCCATTCTTGCCCACGAGTGGCTCCTCTTTTTCCCCTTATGTGTTAGTCCTCACATCACCATGCCTCTTTCCCCAGTCCCCATGGTTTGAGCAACTATCTGTCATCAGTAATTTCCACCTTAGTAGGACATTATCTCAGAAAGCAGTGTCAGAGCCAGAAGCCACTGGAGAAATCATGTAGTCTAATAGGTTTTTTAATTCAAACATGAAGAAAATGGGGCCAGAGAGGATAAGTGTGTTGCCCAAAGTCCACTAGGTACTACCTAGGGGTGGTCCACTGTTCTTTGCTCTGTACCAGATAGAGACTGGGGATAAATGTCCCAAATAGGAGATGTCTTCAGAGATGAAGGTCAGAAGATGCCACCTTCTGAAATAGCAGCTAGTAAGATCCAACATCAAATAGATGAAATCATCCCTCTGCAGGAAAGAAAAAATGCATTCGAAGAGGAGGTAGATATGCTTTTGAAAATGTCTTGCAAATAAGTCAAGAATGTTTCACTGTCTTCAGCTAAAAGACTTTGGGAGTTTCCCAAGAAATTAAGATAAGCTTTAATCTAGTGGATTTTATATGCACAAAGGAATGTATCATCACACAAGGAGGGTTCTTGTCTGGAGAAGAAAGAAACATATAAGGCTTTATCTCTATGTCTCCCCTACTGATTAATTACTTCAAATATCTTCCCAATTGACTGACTTAAGTGTTCCGATTCAATTCACAGACATATCCCTCTAATGATAGACTCTGTTAAATCCAGCAAGCACTGACCATCCACTGTGAGCTTCTCACTGCGCCAGGAACTGGACATATAAAGATGCTCTGGACATAGATCCCACCTTCTAGTGGATGATAATGGGGAGAGAGACACAAGAACAGATCCTTTTCACGTAGACTACGTTAGCTCTCCCTGTCATGCTCTCATAGGCTCCTCTTTTTCCTTTTTCAAAATACCTAGCTGCTAGAAAACTCCTAGAAAACCACCTCTTGGGGTCTTTGTTTTCATTCTCTTTTTATGATACCAGCCACTCTGTGACAAGCCAGACTGGGTTGGGTTGGGAAGCACCCAATGTCTTGACTGGTTTAAGAGACAGTGTCCAGGGTAAAGTGTGAGATTCAGTTTTGGGGTGAGACTGAGCCATCAGGGAGGAGATAAATCACCACCCTGGGCTGACCCGCAGTATGTGCTCAGCAAATTAATTCAGTCAACAGTTATTTAACGAGTGTGTGCTAAGTGCCCAGGACAGACACTGGAGACTCTGAGTCCCTATAACCAGGTCCTTACCTTGATGGAGGCTATGTCATAGGAAATGTCTCAAAAGAGTATTTTCTGGAGAGTCTAGTGGTTCTAAGAGGAGAGAGAGGCAGGTAAACCAAGAGCTCAAACCAGGAGTGGAAGTGAACGCAGTGGGAGTTGAGGATATTTAATGTGGCCTGGGGGTGAAGGGTAGAGTTAGGGGTGAAGGGTTGGAGAAGACTTGATAGAGGTTCAGATCCATGGTCAGCTTCTGCGGTACGTTTCCCTGAGGTTTGTGCATTTCTGTGGGTCTGAAGACAGCACCTTAAACCGTTAGCATCTCCCTGGATACTTATTTTGTTGCTGCGAGGGTCAGAGCAGCAGGACTCATTGAAATGGACCTTTGAAAATAACTGCCCTTAATTAAAAGGAGTATTTGGGTAAGTCGTCAAGAAAGCTAATTTCACTTATGTTTTTACTGCTGGCCTGCCTCCCAACTGAGCTGACCAAAGGCCTACGTTTTCTGGAACAGCTCATGACTCTGCACCCTTTAGCTCCCTGTGCCACAGTTCCTGGTGGTCTCTGACGGTGTCCTGTTTGGGGTTCATGTAACAGAGTCACTTACGTTCTTTACGCTCTTGACCTGGCCTCTGCTGAGCTCACCCACCTTGTCTCCTGCCAGTCCTTCATGTGAGGGTAGCGCACACCGCCCCCCTGCCGCCTCCCGCCTCTCTCTCCGTGCTCCCACACTTCCCTCTTCCTGGAACTGCCTCTCTGCCTCCTTCCTTCCCCCCAGCTCCCTGCCCCTGCCCCCCTGCAACTGCCTCTAAGACTCAATCCGGGCATCACCACCTCCCAGAAGCCTTCTCTGCTCCCTCAAGCTGGGCTCAGGGACCTGGTCTTTGGTTCCCACTCTAAGCCACACATACTTTCGTCATAGCACTTGTCACCTGTTATGTGAATTATCCACTGTAATAAGTTTTGTGTTTAAATTTACTGTTTATTCTCCCGCTGGGCTCCTGCAGGTCTGGGTCCAGGTCACTTCAGAGCCTCAGCAACAAACGCAGTGCCCGGCACACAGTAAGGAGGTGCTTGTCTTAGAAGGGATTTCTCCGATTTGTGATCTTTCGGGGGCTTTCCTGACTCCCATAGAGTTTGTCAGCATTTGGCTTTGCCTTCCTCTGCCCCAGGCTCTGCCTGTCTCAGGGACATTGATGTGTCCTAGGAAATTGAGTCATAGGTTTGGTTCATGTACTGTTGTCCTGTCCTTACCTATGAGAAGGAGGCTGAAGTTATGAGAAGTAAGTTTGCCTGGTGTGGCAGCATCTGAGAAAGAGAGGAGGGAAGTGAATTACCTACATCCACATAATCATGGCAGGGCAGGGCCTCTTCGGTGTTGGGACTCTTGGCAGAAATCAGTGGTGGTTAGGTTACAGAATCACAGGGTCTGTTAGGTGGCAGAGCCTCAGGAAAAGCAATAAATGGCTTTTGTCCTGGGCATGCTGTGTGGGGAGCCTGTGCTCATCCCATGGCCACACCCTCTGAGGACCGCGGCTTCCAGTGTACACGCTGCACTTTCCCTTCGCTGAGATGGAAGCATCCTCATCCTGACACGCGTATGTGGTGGGCATTACAGCCTCTCTGCAGAGCAAGATGGGGCTTGTCGGCAAGGAGGGCAGCTATGGACAGTTAGGTGCTTGTTGCAGTGAGATGTTTCATCTTGAAAGGAATTGACACAACTAATTAATATTTAAAGAAGTTGGAGTACAAGTTATTTCAGGAGGGGGTGGGTTACAGACTGGAAAGCGATGGGAAGGAAACTCCTGGGGGTGCTGGAAGATTCTCTCTCTAGACCTGAGTGGTGGTTACCTGGCGGTCTGAGGTGTAGAAGTATCATGGAGCCGAACATTGAAGGTCAGCACACCTTACTGTATGAGAACCATCCTTCAATAATTAGAAAAGAGAAAAAGGCACTTGCAAAAGTGTAAATACTATCATTGAAAAACCAGTGAGGCAGGAGGTGGATTCTGACACTGTGGCCTGTGACTGAAATTCAAACTTACATGCTTGTGAGGGTCACACAGGGGCCGTGGAGAAGGTGCAGGGAAGTCACATGGTGGTACATATTAGCTGAAGCCCCTTTCCCTTCTAGATGCTTCCTTCCAGGTACCCTTCTCTTAGACACTCAGCACCAGGGTCCAGAGGCTCGCACAGTTATTTTGCTCCATCAAATTGTTTCTTGGACTTTGACTGAAGTAAAGCTATGACATTAAGCAGTTTTTTTTTTTGAAATTATTTTTTATTGTGGTAAAATAAATATCACATGAAATTTGTCAGTTTAACCATTGTAAGTTGTATAATTCAGCAGCATTAATTATATTCACAATATACACCTATGACCATTATTTATTATCAAAACTTTTCATCACCCCAGACAGAACTTCTGTAAGCATTAAGCATTCACTTCCCACTCTACCCAGTCCATAGTAACCTCTAATCTACTGTCTGTATGACTTTGCCTCTTCTAGATATTTCCAGTAAGTGGAGTCACACAATGTTTATCCTTCTGTGTCTGGCTAATTTGACTAAGCGTAATGTCTTCAGAGTTCATTCATGTTGTAGCATGCATCAGAAATATTCCTTTTTATGGCTAAATAGTATTCCATTGTGTGGATATTTTGTTTATCCATTCATCTACTGATGGACACTTGGACTGTTCCACGTTTTGCCTATTGTAGATAATTCTGCAATGAATATTGGCTAAGTCATACTTCAAAAAATCATGTAAAGTTTGAAAATTGTCCCTTTCTCTAATTCCTATCCATCCTTCAAGTCTTGACTAAAATGTTACCTTCTCTGTGAAAAACATTTCTCTCACAATCAGTGCCTTTGTGCTTATGTCTTCCTTTCCTTTGGGCCTGAGATTGTGCCCTAACATGGAGCTGTGGGCTCTGCATGTGGGCTCTCTCCCCAAACCAAGAGAGAAGTCAAGTCAAAGGACCTTGAGAAAGGGTGAGACTGGTGAATCAAGGAAGGAAGTCTGAACAGATCATCTGAAGAAAGGAATTAGAGGTCTGTCCTGAGGAAACTAGGGAAGGAGAGTGCAAGGATGTTGAGATTTGGGAAAAAGCCTGTATTTTTTCTTCTTGAAAGTGATGTGGGGTGAGCCTGGTGGTATTTATAAGACCAGGGATAGTCAACTCTCTGTACCCGTATTTATTTATTCCTTATTTGCATGCTGTTCACAGCACCACATTTTATATGCTCCTGAGCTCAAAGGTGTGATATCTTAACTTAGGATTTTGAGCTCTGAGCTCAACACATCATAGGTACTTGCGTGAGCTGAAATATAGATACTACTTGCACCAACAGAGCAAATGACAGTGGCTTATTGACTAAAGTTGGGTTCCTTGTGAAATAGATTCTGGCATAGAAACTGGTGTGCAGGTGTTTTGTAGGGGAGTGCTCTTGGGGAAGACACCTGTGTGATGGAAGCAGAATTGAGCAGAGGGAGAAGTTGCACTGTGACACACTCACCAGCAGGGACCTCTGCTGATCCCATGGGGAGCTCTGGAGCTGGAGTGGCTCTTCAGACTGACTTGGTCATACATCTAGGCAAGGAGGCTGGGGTTGCACCTCCTTACTTCCTATGTCTTACTACCAGTCACTGGATACAAGCTAACCTTAAGGTGGGGTGTGATATTAGGGGAGGCAGCTCCGTCCAGCCAAGGGCAGTTTTCAGCCAACATTTCCAACATCTGGGGCAATGAGGGCCTCCATTCTGAAGGGGGACATCTAAGTGACCTACCAGGACTTGAGTGTGGCTCCACAGTTTTGGGGACCCAGCCCCCTTCAAGTGTGTTGATCTATTGTCTCCCAAGTGTTGTATGGTCACAAAGGTTACCTGCACATCTGTATTCCAAGGGAAAGGACAGAATGGGACATGTTTCTCTCTTCTTTCTGTCTTCTCTCTGAGTGCTTTCCACTTGGGCATGACCTTTATGTTATACATATAATTCCATTGACTTGCCATTGGCTTAAGCATAGTCAAGTGAACACACCCAGCTGCAAAACAGCCTGGGACCTTCCCCGAACCCTTTATCAAGGAGCAATTGACAAATAAAATTGTATGTATTTAAAGTGTAAAGTGGGATGATTTGATATATGTATATACTATGAAATGATTACTACAATCAAGTTAATTAAAACATTCATCACTTCACATAGTTACCATTGTGTGTGTGTGTGTGTGTGTGTGTGTGGTGAGAATGCTTAGTTAGGATCTTCTGTCTTAGCAATTTCCTAGTGTGCAGTACAGCACTGATAACTGTAGTCACCATGCTGTGCATTAGATCCTGAGAACTTACTCATCTTATAACTGAAAGTTTATATCCTTTGACCAACATCTCCCTTTGGAGCATTATTTCTTTTGTCTGTCTCCTACCAGTAAAGGAAACCAAAATGATGAAAGTGGTTATTCTGTGTCTCTTTTTTTCATGTCTTATTTCCCAAGTTTTCTGGAGTAAACACATAGACTGGTATAACCAGGATAAATATTATCAAAGTGTGTAACAGATGTAATTCATTGCTGGAAGAACATAAACTTTTAAAGGGTACATTTTTAACTGTTTCCTTTAACAAATATGAGAACCATAGAGAGAAGAAGTCAGTAGACAATTGTCCAAAATGGCTTTAAATAATATTTTATATAATTTGTTAATTCAACAAACACTTACTGAGCATTGTTCTTGGCCAGGGGAAAATTTTCTTCTACTACTTTTGTTCAATTTTCATTATTCATCATCTCTGTGACCTCCCAAGGTCAAAAGTTAACCAGGGAGTGAGGTACTTTTTCAAGTTAGAAACACTCATGCATGTAATTCTTGGGAACCAGATGTGCACAGACAGCCTTAATAAGTGTTGGGTTCATTATTTATGGTCGCCACTGGATTTAGAAAGGAGCTGGAACACGAGACACTGAGATCTCTACATCTTCAGGAAAGTAGTTGGCTCTGAGGATTTTGGTGGAGGATAGCCGACTTCACTGCCATGGGTCCCCCAGTAGTCTGGGTTAATGTAGCTGAAGAAGGCAGAGGTTAAAAGGACAAAGGCTTCTTTCTTATTTGTTGTTCCCTTTCCCAATCTGTGCACTGTGTTCTGTGACTCATATGGGCAAAGGCACCATAACATTCTATCAGTAATAAATTTTCCTGCTTAATTTTATAGTAGCTCGATGGGTTAGGAATAATGTAAATTCTGTATCTGTCTTGAAGTCATCTATAAGCCTGTCATAAATTGCCCTGCCACATGCACATTTAAGGAATAAATTTTTATTACAGAAATTTTCAAGTAAACACAAAAATAGAATAATATAACGAACCCCGTGTAACCTTCATCTAGCTTCAAGAATTATTAATATTTTGCCAGCCTTGTTTAATCTGCTTTCTCCATTGTTTACTTTTTTGCTGGAGAATTTGAAAGCAAATCCTTCATTGTGTCTGAACATCCCACAGACAGCTTGATAAAAGCAGTACCTTCATGGATACCTCTCAGGCTTCCTTGAGGGCTGCCTGTGAAAAAAGTGTTTTTGATTTTACAGCAGAAATTTTCCTCAAGCCAATAATCTGCTTGTGCCAAGACCAATGAATGTACTCATCCATAACCAAGAGAAACAGTATGTGCTGTGTGCAAGTGGGTTGTGGAGCCCTTACCTGGCTTTTGCTTGCCATTTGTTTTAATTTGTTTGCCCTCACACAGCATCACTAGCCAATCACATCTTGACAGCCTTGAATGAACTAGCTGAGGGGCCCTGGTCACAGAATTAGGGCACAAAGAGACAGCCATCTTTGTGCAAGGGCTGTCCTCTCAGCTGTTATGATCTAAGTACAAAGTCTGTGTTCCCTGAGATTAATGACCATGCCAGAGGTTTCCTGCCCACCCCTCTTTCTCTAAAGCAGTAAGTCACTAGCCAGTTTGTAAACCTGTCTTTCTGAATGTTGGACAACAAAGTAGGTGGAGAAAGAACTGAAGTTTGGAGCACACCCGATCGCTATCTCAGCCATACTGTTTAATTTCACCCTGGTCTAGAAAATCTGTTTTTTTAACTGTGATAAAATACACATAGCATTAAATTTACCATCTTAATTATTTTTAAGTGTACCGCTGAGTAGCATTAAATATATTCACCTTGTTGTGCAACCAATTTACAAAACTCTTTGCAAAACTGACACCCTGTATCAATTAAACAATAGTTCCCCGTTCCTCATCACCCCCCACCCCAGTCCTGGCAACCACCATCCAACTTTCTTCCTCTATGAATTTGACGACTCTAGGTACCTCATATAAATGAAATTACAAAATATTTGTCATTTGTGACTGACAGCATAGTGTCTTCAGGTTCATCCATGTTGTAGCATGTGTCAGAATTGTGTTCCCTTTTTAAGGCTGAATGATATTCCATTGTATGTATACACCACATTTTGTTTATCCATTAATCCACTGTTGGACACTTGGGTTGCTTCTATGTTGGATCTATTGTGAATAGTGCCACTACAAATATGAGTGTGTGTAAAGTGTTCTTTTAGATGAAAAATTCTCTTCCAATTATGGAATTTGTTGCTTCCTTGTATTTTTGGTGTCCCCCATTGGTTGAGTACTGTCCTTCCCTGTGGTTGTTGCAGGACCTATGATCCATATCATCATTTCTTTCAAATCCTGGGCAGTTTCTCTCTTTGACCTGCTGTGCAATTTGCCATTGGTACATCTACCACTTGGCACAGTGCTTGGGACATAGTGTAGATATTTGTCAAACAAGTGAATGCATGGATGAATGAATGCACACAGCAAAATCAAATTGAAGAGAAACAAAAGATTATTTTCCTTATAAAATGATTGGGACCCCAGACCTGTGTGGATACATCCCAGAATGCTTCTCTTTCAAACATCTGGCTCATGTTCCTATTTAAATTAACTCAGTATAGATTAATACAGCTATTCTTATCTGTGTTTTTAACACAGTCAAAACACAACCAATGCCTCCTCCTGCCTTTCTTTCCATGATTTGAACATAGGAGCTCAGTATATATCCACTCTAGAGAGAAAATCCATCAATGAAGGCATGTATGAGGGAATGATTTAATGAATGAGCCAACTAAGAATATGTTCCTTGGTGGGTGGTATATTCCTTGGAGAGCTTCCTCATAATGGGAGAGAGGAAGGGAGGGCAGGAGGAATGGGACATCATTTATTCTCTCACTCCCTGAATATCGGCAGTTCTTGGTCCTGGGAGTTCATCAGTAGACAAAGCAGGCATGATCTGGCTCTCAGGATTGTACCTGCGAGGGAGTGAAACAGACATAAGCAGAATGATTTCTAGCTGCTTTCTGTATCACGTGGGGAGACAGGAAGCCACGGCAGAGAGTATCAGGGGCCCGTGTGGGTGAGGGCAGTCAGGGAGGGCACGGGCGAGGAGGTGAGACGTGGGACACTGTGCAGGGTAAGGAAACGCTGGCCAGAGGAGAGGGTTTCCAGAGAGCCCACGCCAGGCTGATAGGACAGGGTGGAATGGGGCATGGAGCGGGGTGAGGCCAGAGCAACTGGCAGGCCATGGTAAAGAATTTGGATTTTTGTTTAAAGCAGTGAGAATCCATTGACATATCTGAACTTGAAAATGGTACGAGCTAATTTGCATTTTTAAAAGCTGGCTCTGGTTGCTGTGGGGAAAACTGCCAAGCAGCATGTCTAGAAGAAGAATACTCTGCCCTGGGTGCTAGAGACACAGCCCCATGAGAGATGAGGGTGGCTGGGGCCATGAGTGGCAGATGGAGCCCGGGGACCAAAGGCCGACTGCTGGATTCACTCTGGAGATAGGAGAGTGCCTTCCTCGTCTCCTGAGTTTACTCTGCTTGTCCCTATGCTGTTTTGTCACCTCTGAAGGCAGTTCCTCAAGGTCTAGCTAGTCTACTGCCGCTGTTGTCACTGCTGTCTTTATGAGTAGTTTTGTCTGGTGCTGGGTAAGATTCTTAGCACGAGCTCCTTGGACAGTAGCTTCTGCAAGCTCCTATGCCCTCTCTCTTATGAACCTAAAAGGTCTCTCTCTCTCTCACTGTCTGACTCTTACACACACACATCAACACAAAAAATGGTTTTGTATCTAAATTAATATTTGACTGAATGAAATATGATAATTCTGTCCATCAGGGTCACTTCCATTTGACTCCTGAGAAACTTTATTTTGGAGCATATACGCAAGGAGAAGGGAGCAGTTTTAGAAAGATCTGTATTTAAAATACAGCATACTATGCTACCCTGAAACCTATTTTCTGTTCATAGAGGGTGGTGAGTTTTGAGTATATCTGGAAATATGCTTATGTGTGCTATGACTTGTTGAACCTATTCTGAACTGAAGAAGAGTAGATTGTCATTTTCCCTCATGTAGCACAGTTCATTACCTGCGTATAGCAGCACCAAACCAAGGGTGGGTAGTTTCAGAAGGGACATCAAGGAGATGATGTGGGGACTGGCTGCTAAGTGCACATTGTTTGCCTTCTGATACCTGGTTGAAACCCAGGTTCTGACTTAACGCTCAGATCTTGTCCAGGGGCAGATCTAAGAGAACTATGCTGTAGAATCTTTGGATCCACCATCATTTTGCCCCTGCTCTTGAAATTACAGAAGGTTAGTCTCAGAATCAGTCAAACCAGTCTTCCTAGAGATCTTGAAACAAATGACGTTCCTGAACCCCTGCAAGCCTAGAGCAACCTACATGCTACCCTCGTCCCGTGGGGAAGAGAGATGGGAAGCCAGTCGGCTGTTGGGATTGAAGAGAACTAAGAAGCTTACCTCAACATTTCCTGAACTCTGCCTTCTCTCTATGTGGTTTTCTAAATATAAAGTGTGAAATCTCTTAGAAAGTGGTCATTAAAATGAGTATCTTTTCGATTCACAAAATAGAACTTGTAAATTACAAAAGACACATTCCTTTCTATCCTTAAGTAGGAAACGTTGTCTATTTCAGGATTCATTTTCCCCTGATACGGGATTTCAGCTCCAGATATAATTCAGGAGGTACTTGTCTGGTAATTGCATTCTTTTCCTGATTTTACTCTTTCTCATCTTGAAGATGATTTTATTTTTTCATGCTATCCACCAAATGCTGTCTGTACGTATCTGTGAATTGTGGCCCTATTTATACGTGTTATCAGAGTGAATTACTTGTTTGTTTACGAATGAAGTTCTACCTCATTTAAGGCCATTTTTATCTATTAGCAAATGAATTCTATTTGAATTTTCATAAGTATGTTTTACTTCACACCAAAGAGCTGTTGTTTTAGAAAATCAGAAAATTAAACCTTTTTAAAACAAAAAATGTATTATCTGCTTATAAATAGCATAAGTAGAACAACAAATAATACACTTTCTAATTGCTTTTTCTTTCAGACCTAGCAACAATTGATCAAGGATAATGTTGATATCAACCAGTTTCTAGGATGAATAATATATACTGCTAAACAAAAACGTACTTTTAAAAAGCTTTTAAAGGAGCCGCCTGCTAGTTCAAATTGATTAAGCATCTAAATAACTTGTTGAATTTAAAATATATTTGTATGAAATATGTTTCATCCTTGAGGAACAATAAGAAACTTTGTTGAGAGGTTGAGCTTTCTCCAGAGTTTACTTGAGATGTCAGGATAAATAATAGCATTGCGGCTACACATTTGGAACTTAACATTTGGTTGGGCTTATTTTTGCTGCCACTCCACAGATAATAAATTTCATGAAGGGATCTTTCCATTGACAGAAGTTAGTTCCTTTTGTTTTCTCTGCAGAAAATGAGTTGCTTCGCTTTGTGATAGGCAGGTATCCAGGCACTAATACTTCCCTTTTCAGTCTAGAATCAGGTAATGACGGCCCATCATTTCTCCCTGACAGCGGGGATGACAGTCTTGCTTGTCCCATATCTTTTAGTACAGCTCAAGGACAGGAACAGTGGCCAGAATTTTATCAGCAGGCCCAAGAGTCAGGGGAAAGGAGTGATGCAAGTTGGAGTAGATGAATAACTCTTTGAAGATTTTTCTCAACTCCAGATTTGACCAGAAGGTGCTATTTTATTGTAGAACCCCGAATGCCTTTCCTCACTTATCTCTCTGGAGGGATACAAACACAGCCTATTTCATTGATCTATTCTTTTCTTCTCTCTCTCTGTCTTCTATCTCTTTCTCTCATGCAATAGACCAGGTGTTGATCGACTACAGTTTGCAAGACAAATCCAATCTATGGCTGGGTTTTACATTTTTAAATTGTTGAAATACCAGAAGAAAAATATTTCATGGCAATGATATGCCAGTGACCATAAGTAAAGTTTGATTGGAACATACCCTGCTGATTCACTTATATATTGTCTGTGGCTGTTTCTCTGCTCTGTTGACAAAGTTGAACTGAGGAGTCAGGACACATACCAAATAGCCCATAAAGTCTAAATTGAGGCAAGTCTAGGCCATTCTCAAAAAATGTTATTTACTATGTATATAGCTATGATTCTGTTCTTAAGGGTAGTGTTGATTTTTCTGTATTGTGGAAAAGGTATTTTTTTCAAGAGCCAAATGGAGAACATTTTTTAACACATTTATCATGTTTGGTAGAGTCTAATTGTATTAAGAGAAGAGTAAAGCAATAAGGTATCAGAGCCAGTTCAGATAATAAATCATCTAATCTGAAGGTATGAGATTAGTGCATCCATGGGTTTTGCCTGCTGCCTCTTTTCCCAGCCATTTTATATAGGAGCCCACCTCAACTTGTCAGGTTTGCAAACTATTCAGAAATTTCAAGAATACTAGTGTTACCGACCCGAACTTGGGTCTGTTCGCCCACTTTGCAGCAAAGCCAATCAACTGACACCGGATTGTGGTGGAGGAAGGGATAGCAGGGTGCTAAGCAAGGATAATGGGCAGCTCATGATCAAAAGACCTGAACTGACTGATGGCTTTCAAGGAAGAGTTTTTAAAGGCAACATTTAGGGTGAAGGTTGCAAGGGGCATGGCTTTCTTCTGACTGGCTGGTGGTGAGGTAACAGGGTGACATTTGGGGAAGCCTAATCATCAGCCTTCTGGTTCCAGCCAGTCTGGCGTCTTTGTGCTGGTCATCAGCATGTAGTCACCACCCTCCACCTGGGATGCTGGGGGCCAGTCCTAGATCCTGCAGAACAACTCAAAGATGTGTGTCAGATTGTTATGCATATCCCTTGAGGAGGAATTAGGACTCTGTTTTATTGCTGTACTATTGTTGATTGCTTTTCTTTTGTTTCTGCATTCCCTCACTTTCCTACTTAGTAACTGTTCGAGTCTGCTCTTTGAAATGCAGGAAAGGACTAGGAGGCCAAAGTCTTCTTCTACAAACCAGAAATGGGGGGCAAGGAGGGGCTTTTGTACCCAGGAGGGTCCTGCTCAGTTTTAATACCCCCTTTTCTTTGATACTCCTCAATCCTGAGGGGCACAGGAGAGGGACAAGAAAGAGAACGAAGTTTTGGATAGAGATGGTCATCATAAATTCAGCAAGGGAACTCAGTTTTAGAAGGACTTGGTTTCTCTAGTAAAATTTTTTTTCTTTTAAAAGAAAATAGCATGTTCATTATAAAAAAAGTTATATGTGACCAGCTATCTTTTTTAACTTAAAAAGTGGGAATATAGAATTTATTAGAAAGATTAAAAATATCAAATTTCTTTAGTGGTCTTTGGCAGCATTTTGAGACTTTTCCCCCTTCTCTGTAACAAATTCTTGTGTGCACACAAAGTTAATGTGCTAGTAAACAACTTCTGGGCTGATTAATTCATAGTTTAAGTAAAATTACCTGAGAGTATTTTTGCATATGTGTTAGCAACTTTAAAAAATTTGCCTATGTTCTTTCTGTCTCATGCAGAGCAGCTCAACAGAATGCTATTTACTGCATTTGTAAGAGCTGTCTGTTAGCTCTCACTAAATGTTCTGATGTGCCTTGGAAAGGACTCTTATTCCCCAAATACTGTTTCCACAGAGATCCCATCCTTGCCAAGCTGCATTTCATTCTTTGAATTGCATAGCTGACCATCTTCCCACCTTTAGAATGGGGTCCAGGTTGAACCACCCCAGTGTGTGTTGAAAAGCATGGTTCATGGACATGAGGTTCCACAGTCATGAGGCCCTGAGCCACCAAGGAGGAGGTAGCAGCCCCTGATTTGCAAAATGAACACTTCTTCTTTCCTACGTTTGACATTCAGCTTTGGAACTAGATCACAGAACTCTTCCACTATATTAAATGTCAATCATGGTACCAAAAATGGATAAAGGCTGAAATTGTATATATTGGATAAAGCCCAGGAAACAAGTTATAATGTATGCTCTGTCTTTAATGAAATCATTCCCCCAAAGACGCTGGAAATCTCAGGCTGGTCCACAGGGCAGCCTGAGAGAAGTCTCCCAGGCTGTCTACAGGGCTGTCATTAGCCTCCTGTAAGCTCCGGAAGAATATAGGGAACAGGGCAGCAGCACCGTGGAGCCTTTCCCAGGTTCAATCTGGACAATTACTGAGCCTGAGGCACTGCTTGATTCTGCTCAATTTTGGAAGCGTTCTTGGAGTTATCCAGCCAGAACCTGTGAGGACTCCAGCGGAATCTATTAGAACCCCTCTGTGGGATTCACTTAGGATTCTGGCACTGGTTCGCAGATTCTAATAGTTCAGTTACTCAATGTTACTGCAACCATAGTGGTACTCCTCCCCACTATCCACTGTATGATCTTCTAGTTTCCTGTGTGCATTTCATCTCATTGACAAGACTCTGAGCTCCCCTGGAAACTCATGGTCTACTTTTTTTAAGGGCTCCTAAGTATTAGTGGAACTTTCTGCTCAGCTCAGTGACTTATCTGTAAATGTTGACTGTGTTGCAGAATAGAGGTTAGAAGTTTTCAGGAGAATGTATGCTTTTGCATGTCTATGCTGTGTGATGTTAACAAGTCCCAGCCAGACCTTGCAGCAGCAGCAATTTAATTCTTGTGCCGTTAGTCTCAAACAAACAGTAGTTGGGATGGGTGTTAAGCTTAAATATCTCCCATGTACCTTTTAAACCATACATCCCACCAGTGGATTGTCTGCGCCTGCCCTTTTGTTGTGGTGAATCCCCTAATTCTCTTTTCAGTCCCTTTCATCTCATCATTGTCCTCGAAGGCACAGCTCTGTAACTCACATAGGAACCTTTCAACTTCCCTTGCATTTTGTTTTGTTCAGCCAGTTGACTAGTACTGTCAGCTAATTGGAGTGAAAATGTAAAATGAAAGCTGTATTATTCAGCTGCCAAGTCTCCTCAGTTGGCAGGGAGTGCATGATGCTGGTAATTGTACCAGAAGTGTAATTGCTATGGGTTCTGCCTCTGGATTTAACAGGGAACCCTGGGAGGGTCTTCCTCGGAGACACCCGATACCTGCTTCTTGTCAGTGGCTTCCTGGCAAACAGGAGGCTTGAAGCAAATCTAATCAAGCATTCTTGTGTTGTTAGAGAATACAACCACTGTGTATTTTGCTGACTGCGGGAGTGGATTGCTCCGTCTAAGTACTTAGTCAATATGTCATTCCCATCAGAACTGGCAGTTAATTTCCTCTTGGTTTGGAGTGGGGGTGGGATCCACGTTCCCAGAGGTGAAGATGCCAACCTCATATATGCCAGTTGTGGCCTGTGCCCAGGTGTTCTTGGGAACAGTAGCTGCCGTAGAACAGAAGCCCATTTTGTAAACTAGTTATGAGTGAGGAAAGGTTTACATGTTTGGAAACAGTTGAATAGCTGAATGGAAAAATAAGGAAGGTAAAATGTAGTTGATTAGTTCATCATTAAAGTTGATCACCTCGGTGTTTGGCACAGCCAGTTTTTTTCTTTTTCCCCTTTTCTTTTCTTTTCCACTTGAATCCATGAGTCAAGTAACAGTGGTGAGCAATGTTTTAGGGTAGATTTATGTTGGGTCTAGCATCTGGGAACATATGGCCCAGGTAACTTCCACTCTTCCCTCTAATTTAACCCTGAGCCAATGGCAGACAAGAGTAATCTTTCTCATTTAACCTACCTGGATGAAGCTTCAGAATCCTCAACATTTTACATCGCTGTTTCCAGAGCTGGTGTAAGTGATAAAACTGGTTTACTGTCTCTGACTTAGAAATTTAGAAAAAACATTTCCTCTATGAACCCAGGAAATGGAAACAGCGGCAGCTGAGTAATTATTCAACTCTTCTCATTTGCCGAGATTGAGAAAGTTGATCTGAGCAGTATTGTCTGGTATAGTTTTGTTACTGTATCATTATTATTTTATTATGCCTTGTGGCTTTAGAGAAAGCTTCCTCAAACCTTTCTAGAGGAGAGACTGTTTTTGTTTCCCTTAGAAGCATAAGATCTTTAGTAAGATGTGGAGAGTAAGATGGTGCCCCTGTTGGTCCCTGATTCCTGCCCTCCCCGAAATCCTCGCCAGCCGCAATGAGATGGGGTGTAGGTGGCAACAGCAGCGAAAGTCAGTTAGGTCTGTTGATCAGTTATGCTCAAACCTGTTGAGAGCTGTTCTCTTCAGAACTATCATTTTCAGTTGAGAGAGCATGGTTCTTGAAACTAAGAAGTTTTGGCTTCAAATCCTAGCTTCACCAGTTTTTGATGACTGACCAAATAGTTTCTTTAAGGTTTTTTTTTTTGGTGAAACAGCAATAATAACTACTTTACAAGATTTGGGTGGAATTAAATGTCACATATAAAAACACAACATATGTAACTATGTATGTAACATGTATATACATATCCACATACGTGCACCTATATATACACACAAACGTATGTAATACATGTGGGTAATAGTTGCTCAGTAAATAGTAGTTGTGAGTATTGTATGGACATAACTTGTGTACTGGGCATTCGACGATGGGGTTTGGGAAGTTGTATGTTTTATTTTTTTATTTTAAAGCAATTGTCTCTATGGTATCATATTTTGAAAAGTTAGCTTTCTAACCTCATAATGAGGAGTGGTTGGTATATCGATGGACGTGGCCATGAGATGCACTCATGAGATAAATCTAGCAGCTGATGAACTGCTAAATTCATAAATTCTGCGAAGGGGTGTAGTGATCCCTCAGAATAACAGAGGTCATGTAGCGATGCGTCTGGCTACAGGAAAGGTCTGAGGCGGGAGAACTGGGAGCCTCTGCTCTACCCTGTAAGTGCTAGGCACTGTGCCAAGAACTGTGTTACCCAATTTAATCTCCTGGTACTCCTCCAGAGTAGGTTTTGTTATCTTTCTTTTCTTTTTTTCCCCACGTAAAAGGGAACAGAGGCTGGGTCAGGATAATTATCTTGCTTAATAAGGTTCTATAATTATTACGGCAGGGATCTAGAGTCCAGCCTGAAGTTGTTTGACTCAAAAATTCATCTCTAGGTTATGGATGATGTAATCTAATCTCTGAATTTTATGAAGGAGGACTTGGAGACCCATGCAAGTGACTTGTCTAGAGGACCCAGCTTGATAAAAGCAGGTTCTGATGCTCAGTCCTGTGCTCTTTTTCTACACTAGGTTCTCTCTCCAGTTATTTTCTTTTGCTTTGTTCCCTGAGTGTTCAAAAGTCTTGCTTCCTTAACTGTATTTCAAGTTCAAGGGCAAATATACGGGGCTGGGCTGTATTCTTCTGTACTGTATCTGGTTTGGGTTATATTTTTCTGCATCTCCCATATTGTTTAGCACAATTATAAATCCTCAATAAATTCTTGGTGAATCACATTCTTAAATGATCTAGTCTGTGAAATCCTATTTTGAATAAGGAAGGTGTATAAATACATACAGATATACATATGTGCATATTGAGATTTTATCTTTGGGAAATCCAGTTGATATTTTATAATAAAAGCACTCAGTATTGAATATACTGCCCCATTTTCATCCAGTCTGACAATCTTTATCTTTTCACATTTTCATTCAGTGTAATCACTGATATTTTAAGGTTTATATATGCTATTTTACAGTTGTTTTTTTTTTGTCACTTCTGTTTTCTTTTTCTTTTTTTTTTTTCTCTTTTCATCTTTTGGATCAATCTAATATTTTTATATTTAATTTCCCATTAGCTTGTTAGTTATGCATGCTTTTATTATTCCTTTAGTGGTTATCCTAGTGATTAAAATATGTAATATTTCTTCCCACCTACTACTAGAACCTTAACACTTCAGCTTAATTTATCCCTCTACTAGCTTAAGTGTCATTGTTATTATGCATTTTATGCTTACATATATTTTAAATCGCCCAAAATGTTATCATTTTTGCTTTTACAGTTATTTATTTAGATTTATCCACATGTTTGCCCTTTTGATTACTCTAAACTCCTTCCTACATTACTGTGTTTCCATCTAGAATCATATTCCTTTTGCCCGAAGAACTAACTTTAGTTTTTTTTTTTAAGTTTGAGTTTGGAGATTACAAATTCTCCCAGGTTTTATTAATTTAAAACATCTGTATTTCACTTTCATTGTTGAAGGATATTTTTGCTTGGTATAGAATTCTAAGATGGTGATGGTTTTTGTTTCTCACTTTAGAGATTTGCCTCCTGACTTTCACTATTTTTTGATGGACAAGTTAGCTGTCAGTTTTAGCATTTATCTTTGAAGATAATTCCTCTATGGCTTTTAAGATTTTTCTCTGTGGAAACAATCTAAGTGTCTGTTGATGGATGAATGAATAAAGATAATGTGGTATATAAATGTACAATGGGATATTGTTCACTCTTAAAAAAAAGAAGGAAACCCTGTCATTTGCAACAACATAGATAAACCTGGAGAGCATTATGCTAAGTGAAATAACCCAGACAGAAAGACAAATACTGCATGTTATCACTTATATGTGGAATCCAAAAAAAAAAAAAAGCCATACTCATAGAAACGGAGAGTAGAAAAGTAGTTGCCAGGGGCTGGGGGTGGGGAAGGTAGGGACCAGTTGGGGGAGAAAAAGGATTTTTCTCTTTGCTGTTAGTTTTTTGTAGTTTTACTCTGATGTGCTTAGATATTATTTTCCTTGTATTTATTCTGCTTGATATTCATAGCACTTCTGGAATCTATGGTTTGATTATTTTCTTCTATTTTGGAAAATTATTGGCTATTATTTCTTGAAAAATTTGTTTCTGCCTATTTTGTATCGTTTCTTTCTCAGGACTCGATTGCTCATATATATTTTAAACCTTGTAACATGTTCCATGTGTCTCCCATGCTCTTTTCCATACTTTCTGTTCTCAGTGCTTCAGTCTGAGTATTTGCTATTACTTACCCTCCTGTTTACTAATTTTTTTTAGTTATATCCAGTCTTCAGTTAAGTAAAATTAATCTCATCTGTTTGTGTTCTGTTGTGGAGTTTCGAATTAATTGTGTTTATAAATACTGGTAATCCGACGAAGTATTTATAGTTTAAAAAAATCTCCGATATATGTTCTATTGTCTTCTGTTATCTTCATAAAGTTCTAAACAGAATAATATACAATGTTTCTTTGAGTTGCATGGTGGTTAAGTTCCTGGACAACTCAGTGTATATTATTACCACTCAATAAATTCTTTGTGTTTGTGTGTAAAATTGAGTTAGGATATGTAATCAGATAACTATAAACAGATTTTTCACTGACATGAATGTTTTGTGGGACATTTGAAAGTCATGTGGTAGTGGAAACAGTTTTTTCTTGGTGCAGGAATGCTCACCACACAACATCTAGAATTTATGATCCCTGTCTATTGTCTATTAAATGCCAGTAGCACCCCACCTTCATTCTTCAGAGCAGATTTTTAAATGCCTCTTGGGGTGGCATAGTCCCTGTTGAGGAGCCTACTTTACTTAGTGAGGCTGGGTCATCAGTGATAAAGTCTTTGACTCAGGGTCTTGGCTGAGCCTGACCACAGACATAGTAGGATGTGGCTTTACGTGAGTGTCAGTCCAACTCTCAGCCATTTACTGGGTGGCCAGTTTAACTAGGCCAGCTGCCAAGAGATCTGGCTAGAGGAAAAAGTTAGGGACCAAGGACATGCCGCACAGCTTCAAGTGCTATGATACAGCTTTGGCGTGCCAGACCACAGTAGCATCAGGTAGATGAGCCTAGCTTTCTGTCAGAAATAGAGAGGCCCTTTTAGAGCAAAACTCTTGACTGAAACATAGGTCTAGAAGGCAGGATCTCAAACGGCCTATATTGAAAATGGCTCCTGCAGCCGCAAGGGCAGCATGGAGAAGGAAGTACTGTTGTCTGTGTGTTTGACTTTCGGCAATGATATCACAAAATTGCCAGCAATTATTTAAATTTGGGAACATCTATCTATCCACCCATCCATCCATTCATTAACACAGTCAGCAACATCGTAAGTGCCTGCTATGTATCAGTCACTATGGGAATATACAGCTACCTATATATAAAGAAATTGTCCTTACTCTTGGGGAGGGAGACAGATGACTAAACAACTGATGACAGAAGGAACGATAATGATGTAGTGGCAGAGGAAGACAAGAAAATAAATAATTTTAATATGAGAGATAAGGGTATAGCTATAATTTAATTTCATGTGTAAACATTCTGAATGTTTGATTTTTTTCTCCATTTGCCTTAGGAATAGGAAATGAAGTCTTTAAGAGCTGAATTGTTAGAGGGAAATAAAGCAATTACAGGCTCTACTAGAGTCTCCCTAGTTCCTGGATTACTTAAAATGGAGATATGAGGCAGACTTTTATTCATTATAGAACTTTTAATGTGGTTAACATCTCTAGGAATTTATAAGGTTTATTTTGTCACTGGAGTTCTCTTAGGTTGGGCTTTCGCTATAACACGATTATGTTAGAACAAATGGAAAGCTGGGTGTAAAAATAGAAGAGCTAAGCCTGTGTTTCCATTGCTTCAGAATTTGGAATGTGAAGCACATTCGCTGGGTATTGTATTCTATATTTTGAAGAGTTTATTATTTTTTTTTGTATACTATTCTAGAAGTATAGTTTCCACAGCACTGTATAGTGGAACATTTTGTAAACATTTGAGCTGTGGGAAAGTTAATTTCCCATTATCCTGGAAGCTGGGAGATTTTCTAAAGCTCTAAATGCTACAACTGTTCCCTCTGTAACAGAAAATACCGTGACAACCAGTTAAGATTGTGACAAGGGACTGAACTCATAGGTAACATTTATTAAGTGTTTTCTCTGCACCAGTCACTGTGCTAAGTAAGTACATTAGTTTGTTTCATCTTCACTGTCACCCTATTGGGTCCTATCTTATCCTTAGTTTACATATTAAGAAATGGAGACTCAGAGAGCTAAGAGGAGAAGAGCTGGATATAGCTCAGTGCTAGAACACATGCTTAGCATGCACAAGGTCCTGGGTTCAATCCCTAGTACCGCCATTAATAATAGTAGTAGTAGTAGTAGTAGTAGTAGTAGTAGTAGTAGTAGTAGTAGTAGTAGTAGTAGTAGTAGTAGTAATAATAATGTAAAAAATAAAAAGCTAAGAGATTTGTCTAACTTCCCAAAGCTAGGGAGTAATTGAATTGGTATTTGAACCCAAGTTTATCCACTCTACCACAATGGCATTGCTACTTGAGTTAGTGTGGTATATAACCTTGTGGTCATAGACCAAGGCTGTGGGTATAGAGGTGAGTATGATGGGAAAAACATAAGCTTCAGAATCAAATGGACATTGGTTCAAATACAGGTACAATCACTTAGAAGCTTTGGGAATATTTCCTAACCTCTAGGAACCTTGGTTTCCTTATCTATAAAATAAGAATGATGGTAATATGTATCTCAAAATATTTTAGGAAGAAATATGAAAGATGTGAATGTGCCAAAAAATCTGGAACCCAAAAGGTACTCTCTTTCTCCTTTTTCTTTTCTATGCGAGATGGAATTTTGAGGAATAAGACTGGCTTTGCAAAAGCAGGGGGAGCTTTGGGAACGTGAGACAGGAAAATATTGACTTAGTCAAGGAGTCAGAGAAGACCTCCCTGGAGAAATGCTATTTCATTTGAGACTGAGAAGATGTGCAGAAGTTAGATTAAGAGAGGTGGGAGTGTGCTGTTAGAGGCATGGGGTGCCTGTTAGGCAGGTAAGTCAATTAACCTCACAGTCCTTTCCTCTGTAAAGTTGGCAGCACTGCCCTAGCTTGCCTCACCTTGTTGATCTATTAAAGTGAGAACGTGGAAGTAGGAGTGACTTGAAATGGTAGGACAGCTCTATAATATCTGTCTGTCTGTCTATACATGTATATGTGTATGTGTGTGTATATATATGTGTATATATATATATATATATATATACACACTACATATATAAAATAAGGCATATTTATAACTAAACATTCATTGTTATTGATGTTATATGATAACAATATAGCATAGAAGAAAAAGGATGGGTTTGAAACCCAGATCTACCCATTACTAGATGTACTCTGGACAAATCACTTAGCTTTTTCACCCCTATTCTCTCATTGATAAAATTAGTGTAGTGATGCGTTGCCCACAGGATGCTGGAGGGGCCCTGAGATGGTGAGCATGTGGAAGTCCTGGAGAAGTACTGGCACTTGGCAGAAGCTTGTTCCCTTTCCTTTCCTTTCCTTTCCCTGCCTCCACTGGTGTTACTACACTATTCTAAGAGCACATATGTACAAGAACATGATGTTAACCTGCCATGCTGTTCAGGGTCTCTTGTCAGCCAACTGAACAAAGACATTTTCAGTTATATATAACAGCTATCTTTTCATCTGTGATTCATGCTGTTGTTTCTGTAGCTAAGCTGGTCCTCTTATGGCTGATGCCTTCAGGTTTATCATTTTAAGACAACAGCAGGAAGAGATCAGGTACAAGCTAATCACCCCGGATGCTGAAAAGGGAAACTACTTAGGCCTTTGGTGTGCGAAGCAAGAAACTCCATCAGGGGGTATTATGTGGAGTAAGCCTTTGAAATAGATCTCAAACAGGAAGTGGTTCACCGATTTTCTCTTTCAGTTGGTGTTGGCTTGGATTTATCCCTCCTGAAAGGGGAGAATTTAATGTAAATACACGGACTCGTATCTTTTCTAAACAGTAAGTGTCCTCAGTTCTGTTTTATTTGAGGCTGGATAAGGAGCTTCATATGAACTTTAAAATGAGACCAAAGGAAAAAGGTATTGTTTATCTAAGCTGTCTGAGGAAGGGCACTTGGGGAAAGAATTGAATTCTAAAATAACCCTATGAAAGTTATTGATTCGTTTCTTTATGGTTCCTTGACAAACAAGAACCATTATTTCTGTGCCCGAACTGGAGCTGGGTCAAAAAACCCTTTTATATGGATTGTCTTTCCTGAAAACCAGACTTGTCAGGAAAATGAACCTCCAGAAATGACAACATGGGGCCCAGTGGAATATTGGTCCTTTCATTGCTTTGAGGGACAAGTAGAGAACACAGTTAATTTTTAAAAATCTTACTGAGTGCAAGAAGATTGGGGATAACTCAGGAAGTTTAGATAAACGGCTCATTGTAAGGTGTTTGGTTTTATTTAATTCCCCTCCCCGTATGCCAGTTCAACTCCAAAGCCCAGATTCTGTCTACCTAAGGTTGGCAGGGAAAAGGGCACCATATTTTTTTTGTTCTTCATCCTTGTATTTTGAAAGTAGCTTTAAAAGATCACATAAGTTGATTAGCAGATACAAATTTCTATATATAAAATAGATAAACAACAAGGTCTTACTGTACAGCACAGGGAACTATATTCAATAGCTTGTAATAAACTACAATGAAAAAGAATATATATACGTATGTATAACTGAATCTATGCTGTACACCAGGAGCTAACACAACATTGTAAATCAACTATACTTCAACTTTTAAAAAAATCACATAAGTTACATGTTTTGTTACTGAAAAAATAGAAAATATGGATAAGCATAAAGGAAAAAAACAAAAAATCACCAAGAATCCCCACCCAGGAGTGACCATCCTTCACTTACTAGTTTGTTTAATTCCATACTTTGTTTCCATGACCAGAAATATATTTTAATTATAAAAAAGTATTGTATTCTACATACTAGTTTGTAATTTGAAAGCATAGCTTTGGGGTTGCTTTATTTCTTCTTTCTCATTTTTGGCCTAAGAAGCCCAGGGGATTTAAAATGAAATGAATTAATCAATAATTAAAGTAGGGTTATTGTACCATACAGATGAAAGAAAATTTAAGTTGACAGTTGATATAGTGCTATTATAAAATACTATAATTTCCCCCAAGAAATTTGCGTACTGATGAGGGATGTATTCATTGTTTATTTTTAGCATTAAACAAGTGTTCAATAAATACTTAACCAAGTGAATTATTTTTTGTTGTAGTTTTTCAAAGCCCCTTGCTCTTACTTTAAGATATTTGAGGATGGAGGCAATATATTATCTGCAAGAACACTTTATTCACTTTATTATTGAAAAATTTGAAAGCCGTTTAAAATGATCATATTTTGATTGCTTTTTAGGTTTGTTGTAATCTAATCCTTTAATCTGTAGTCTAGTGAAAAACTATTTTAAGACTGTTTCTTTTGCAGAGTGTGTTAGATTGGAAGAGAGGATTATAAAGTGATGGAATTGCTATAGTAACATGGAAAATCTGTACAATTTACTTTACAATGTTATTTCTTTGGACTTTATGGCTTTATCCAGAGTTTTAGCTATTGAGGAACTCCAGTATCCCTACCTTCATAAAGCAATTTTATGGCACCATAGAAATTGATTTGTAAAGTTTTAAACCTGAAAAATATATGGCCATCTATCTAGGCCTTGGTAGAGGGCTCATTTTATTTAAAATTAACCATAAATTATTTACTCTCTAAGGACATTAATATAAGGCAGTTTTTTTGGACAAATCCAATGCCTAGATGAAGAAACATTTTCATTGTAGTTTGATTCCAGTGAAATAATAACCTTCAACATTATGGAAATTTTGTAGTGACATCATTTAAGCATTGTTTTCTCAAGACCTCACATCAACTGGGGTATCTTGAGTCATGGGGACAGATATTTTCTTGAGGATAAGCAAGTTCTCAGCCAACACCCAGGAATTATGCTAGGGCAAGGGGCTCAACAAGCATAAAACAAGCTCTCCTTCCTGGAAGAGTCATAGTCTAGTAGGAAGACAGATATGTGAGCAAACTGAGGAATACTTCCTGGGCCCCAGTAAATTTAGTTTTGAATTAGTAGGAAGAAAAATTATGTTTCTGTGAATTAAAGTGAGAAATTATTCCACGTTTTTAGAACACCGTGTGTGGAGTTCAATAAGTAGGGTCCAGTGACTGAGAGCTGCTAAAAGGTATACCAGACTATTTTGGAGTCTAGGGTCACTGAGGAAATAGTTGAGATGAAGGGGAGAATTTGATGCCCAGTGTAAGCATGCCACATCTGGAGAGAGTAGAGATGACAGGTGCCTTAGAGCCATCATTTGCTGAACTGATGTGGCCATCTGAGGTCTGAGTGAAAAGGAAGAGGCTTTGCCAATGACCTATGTAGTCTTGAAAATGCAATCTGTGGTGTCATTCCTTTCTTCTAATGCAACATCCTGAGTCTTCACTGCTAGGGTCCTGACTAACTAGTAATTTCACTCTGTTTTACCTGTGTTGGCCAGAGTGGGAAGATGGGAAAGTCAAGCTACTTAGGAAATGTTTAGAAGATATTTGTTTGGTTTACTGTACACCTGAAACTAACATTGCAAATCAACTACACTTCAATAAAAAATAAAATACAAAAAAGAAGATACTGGCTCAATGCCTGTGACATTATAGAAAGCAGTTGGATTAAAATAATTACATGAGAACGTAAATTAATGAGCCTTTCACTGTAAGTTCCAGATCTCTTTTAGTACATCATTTCATTTGATCCTTTCAATAACCCTATTTGTTTAGTACGTTATTATCCCTACTTTACAGATGAAGAACCTGAGACACAGACACCATCACTTGATAACAGACTCACTGTTAATGAATGGTGACACCAAGATTCAAGTCCAGCAGCCTGGCTCCAGAGCCCAAGTTCTTAGGTCTTAGAAGTTTGTGAATTTGAGCCAATCACTCAATCTATCGCATCTCGTTTCCTCATCTGTTAAGTGGGAATAGTTATGACCATAACAGTGCCAGCTTCATAGGGTCATCATGCCTGTAAGAGCTTTGCGTAGTGCTGATGTGCGGTTACTTCCGTCTCTGCTGGGCCCAGCCCTCCGGGATGAGGGCAGAGGTCAGGGAGCAAACTAGGTCACTCTCCTGCACTTACCCACAAGTGCCTTCTCCTCTCAGCACTTCCTGTCGGCATAAGTGGTCAATAAACAGTAGCCGCTGACTTTGTGAAGTTGTCATTTTTGTTTACTCTGTGTCCTGAAGCTGATACTGTTTTCTTAACTCAGCAGGGAAGATATATGACATCGTGCTTGAGAATGAAATTATTTTTCCCTTACCTACGTATCATTGCCTTTTGGGTTAAGTGTAAACTGTAGTTGGCAGACTACTGCCAATTTTCAGAGGCATGTGCTGTAACAATAAAGAGAAAGAAATTCTGACCTATTCTGAGTCAGGTTCTAGTAGTCATCTGCTTTGACCCAGGTTTTGTATGAATTAGCCACTGGGAATGTAATCTCACCTCAGATATATTTTATATTTCTTAAATGACTTTGGGTTTGAAGCACATTACCTAAAAGATTATGCATCTAACATTTTTCCTCACAGAAGGGTGACTTCATTTTTCCTTGGGAATACAGTGCATGTCTGTGTAAATCTGCACCTGTTGTTGGCATGTCATTGTCCTTCAGAGAAACAGAACTAATCAGAGACGTGTGTGTGTGTGTACTTGGAGAGGGAGAGGGAGAGAGGAGGAGAGGAGGGAATTTATTTTAAGGAATTGGCTCATATGATTGTGGGGACTGGCAAGTTTGAAACCAGGAGAGCAGGCCTGGAAACTCGGGCAGAATTTCTGTGCTACAATCAGAAAGCTGAATTCCTTCCTCTCCAGGAAACCTCAGGTTTTGCTTTTAAGGCCTTCAGCTGATTGAATGAGGCTCATCCATATTGTTGGGGATAATTTCCTTTACTTTACTAATTATAAATGTTAATCACATCTCTAAAATACTTTCACAGCAACATCGAGGCCAGTGTTTGACCAAACAGCTGGTTGCCAGAGCCGAGCCAAGTTGGCACAGAAATTAACCATCACATTTGGTTTCTGCCTTTTTGTGTGACAGCATCCTTTACTAGCATCCACCATTTTCCCAGCTCATCCGCTTTCAGGTCAAAAATATTCTGTGACTCTGTGAAGAGCTTAGAAAATTCCCTCATTCCTCCCCCAAAGTGTTTGAGTAGCACTTCAAATATTAGAGGACAAAAGGATAAGGAAGTGTAGAAAGGAAGAAAAAGCCTTCACTAAGCAACTTGTGAGCTGTGAACACTTGTTTGTGCCAGGCCCAGGACAGTGCCTGCTCTGAGGTGCTCACAGTCTGGTCTGGCCATGCTAACATTAGATGTGAGTGCAGTGAAGCAGGACAGTGTGTGCAGGAAACAGGGGTCACAGAGAAGCTGTGGGGAGCCACACCCCACTGGGGGTGCAGTGTTCAGAATTAAGGGTTAGGAAATGATTTGTCCTTGAGGCTGAAGGTTGAAAGAAGTGTGTTGGTTTGCAGACTCTTTGGAGAAGTCAGGGAGAAGTAGGGATCCAGGAGGAGGGTAAGACGTGAGACCAGATGAGGGAAGCTGGGGCTTTCTGATGCTTGACCAACTTGAGTGGGTGAAAGTCTCAGGACTGTGAGATTTACCAAGCCTATGGAAAGGGGAGCGCCAGATGATGGGGTCTGCACTTTATCCCATCAGGGGTAAAGATGAGCCATAGGGTAGTTTTAAAGCAGAGAATAATAATGGGTAACACTCTTAAAAGAGGCTTAGTGTTTAAAACTCAGCCAAATAGTATGGCAGTTTTCAACCCATGAGAAATAGGAATTTGGGTTCAGAAATCTCTGGGAAGATGAATTTCACTATAGTCTGTGGTATCTTCACCAGTTCAATTCAAAGTCATCCGAGCAGCCTTTGAAAGGACAGAAACAGGTCTCTGTGAGATCTGTGCTATACTTGGATTCAAAGTTACTTCAAAATGGGCACATTTGACTTCAATTGTGTCCCATATTTTCACTGCAAACATTTTTGTTGTGAGCAGTTTTACCCCACAACTAGTTGGCATTGGACAATTTTGCTGTAAAAGATAAAATAGAAACAAAAGCAAAATAAAAGAAGAACATTAAAAGAACATACTGAAACATGAAAAATTAACAAAATTTTAAAAAGATTTTATTGTGTAAAATACAAAAAGCATTTGAACATATTTAAAATGCATGTAGATTAATGGTTATAGTTGTATCAGGTGTATCTTAGAGAAAGCGGTGATACTTCCTTTCTCAAATCCATCGTTAAGGATTCAGGATCTAACATCCAGCATAAGTTCTTTACGATATTAAAAAAAAGATCTGCTGTTAAGTCTGTTCAGATTCCCCTGGAAGTAAAACAAACAGACGAGGGATGCTGTTATTTCCCATCAGTACACACAGTGTGTATAACTGGTGGTGCACATCTGGACTACATTGAAACGTTCCAGCACATGCCCAGTCCTTACACTCCACCAAGTCATCTAAGTCAGAGTCTGCGCCAAACCCCAAATTCTGTCTACATCATGTCCTCCACTATCAAATGGCGAAAAATCTTCACCATTTTCAAGAAACTTATCAGGAGTCGGGTAATGATTTCTTTCTGAGGAGACAGGAGAAGCTTGATTCTTCTTTTGCCTCCAGTTTCTAATATTATCTGATAAATTTGGTAAAGACGGCATTAGAGAACATGACATTGAATCTAAATTAGCCAAAGAATTGAACATTGATGCTCTGGAAGACTGTTGCGAATTGGTAGCCACCTCTTTGATACTCACCGTAGCTGGGTACTTTTGGTTTTGATGGGTGGAACGAATGACTGTGCTCAACAAAGGATTTGCAAAATGATATGTTATTTTCTAGTATAGCGTGCAGTCTGAGTTTATGCTCTCCTGTTTCACACTTCCAGTAAGTTTTCTCATCATCACATTTCATATCAAGTCAATCAATATACATAGCTGTTATCATCTACTATTTTTAAGCCCGCCACATCTACTCGTCACTGTGTAGACCATTATGCAGTTTACTAAGATTTCCATAATAAAAAAATGGGAGTATCTTGTCAACTGAGAAGGGAAACCAAACTGTCAACCAGTTATTTTATCTTTTACAGCTGAATTGTCCTAGGGCCAATTCATTGTGTGGCAAAAACTGCTTCTGGCAAAGATTCTTATGAAATACCTAGAACAAGATTCAGTATGGATTCAGTATGCTGGTAGGTGGGAAATTGGAAAAAAATTTCTGAGACCTTTCTACACTGAGCCCTGCTTAAAATTCTCTGCTTATGACTATTACTTTCCTTTCCAGTTTGTTGAGAAATATCAGTTTCATCCATTTATGTTTATTTAATACCCTCCTGTTCATAATCCAAAACAATCTGTGAGCTCCTTACATGTGCTTCACTTGTGCCCCATGCCTAGTGCACAGCTGAACATGCAACAGCCACTCAGTGTGTTGCTTGATCTGCCTTAAAAATATCGAACTACTTACTCAAGTCTCTGTTCCTAATGAGCGTCAACATAGATAGTAGCAAAGTAAAGTGTGAGGTGCTGACAGTATCCAGTGGCAAAAGCTGCTCTTAGGATGCTGGTTGGTGCTAGTCCAAGTGCCGTTTTCCTGTGAGCGCGCTCTGATGGTTTCTGCTAGTTAACAGCAAAGAGAAACTTCAAGTCAGGGAGCAGCTTGTCTCCTGAGGTTTCTGTCCAATCGATTGTTTTTACTCCGGGTATCGACAGCTCTCTGCTGCATGCCCTTGTCTGTAGCTACGTGGGTTGACTGTGGTGACATGGATTACTGCCTCTCAGGGTTTAATCAGTGCCCAGCAAGCACCATGTATGCCTGTGACTTTCCTTTGCCTTTTAATTGTTCAGGCTGTGGGGCTGTTGATGGTGCCGCTTTCGTGTGCTCATACCTTGACGGATCAGTTTTTAACTCAGAGCTTATGCTTCTTTGCAGGATGCCACCATTTGGAAGCCTGATTCATGCCAGAACTGCCGTTGCCATGGTGATATTGTTATCTGCAAACCTGCTGTTTGCAGAAACCCTCAGTGTGCCTTTGAGAAGGTATGGTATCCTAATTGTTTTCTAAGTGTAAAGTCAGGGAAGGTAGGGTTTTTGCATTTTTTCAGTCTTCTGGCTTTGACATTTATCCCCATCCTTACTTGCAAGCTTTATGAAATGCAGGAGAGAATTTTAAACATATCATATCTAACAATATCTTAATTTCTGTTTATTGGGCATTTACTCTGGACCAGGCACTCAGGTAAAGGTTTTATAAATGTTATCCCATTTAATATTCTGTTGGTTACTAATCTTTATCCCCACTTTGCAAGTGAGGAAAGTGAAGCCTAGAGATTTTAGGCAACTTAATATGATTATGCAATTAATAAACTGCTGCCCAGAGACCTTCCCCAGGTCTGACAGATGTCAAAGCCATCACACCATTTTACAAGCCATTGAATGTGTTGAAAGTCAGGGTTGACTTCTCAAAGATGATTTTCTAAAGACATTATTTGTTGTGCCACTGGTGGTATCATTGTGCTGCCTTTGGGCCTCCTAGGATCACAGGAGACATTTTGACTCAGGAAATCTGGTATTTAACCAAGTGGGTGAGGGATATTTCCTCCCTTCCCCTTTGTTAAAATTTTTCATTTTTTTGACTACACATCTATTCTGTTTGAATTTTTTTTTTGAGGTGCTGACTCTTTTCTTTTTAAAGTGAACCTACTTACAAAAAAAAAAAAAAAGCTTAAGCTTCAAAGTTGAACATTTGAAACTCCTTAGAGAAAACCAATTATTTTCTTTAAAAAGCAGTCTGTCAATTTCATGAGCACAGTTTATTTTTCTAATTTTCTCCTTTCCCGCCCCATAATAGTTAATCTTGAGTCTTTGTACCATCTAATGCTGAAAAGTTTCTGTTTGCTTCCAACATTGGAGCAAAAGTTCTATATATCTTTAAGAGTATTTCTGAAAATAGATATATTTCTGAGAAGCTGTGCGCACATCAAATGTAAGATTTGATAATATTTTGTTGTATGTTATGGGGCTTTCTATTTTATGGAGTAAATACTCCTAAAAGATCTCTATTTTGCTTGCTGAGTAACTCATGTCAGAATCTGAGCTAGTTTTGTAACGGCCACAAAGACATGACCTTTTCCACATCACGTGAATAATTGCAGTATCATGGAAGAAGCCCTGAATTAGTTAGAAGACATAGACTGTAATGCTGAAAACTAAATGTGTTCTATCCCAGGGGCCAGCAGACTAAATCTGGCCTGTCACCTTTTTTTGTATGACTTGTGAACAAAGAATGGTTTTGACATTTTTAAATAGTTGGAAAAAACCAATAGAGAACAGTTATTTTGTGATGTGAAAATTATGTGAAATCAAGTTTTGGTATCTATAAAGTTTTATTGAAACCCAGACACACTCATTTGCTTAAATATTGTCTATGGCTGCTTTTGTGCTACAAGGACAGAGTTGTGTGGTTGTGACATAGATTATATGTGGTCCCCAAGGGCTGAGATATGTACTATCTGACCCTTTACAGAAAAAGTTTCTGCCCTTTGTTCTATACCAATTGTGAGTTTGCCCCTTCCTAATTTGTTCTCCTGATTTTTCTCATCGCAGTAAATGGCAACTCCCTTCTCCCACTTGCTCAGGTCAAAAAGCTTAGCATCATCCTCCCCACTTTCTCCCCCAACCCCATCCAGTACATTAGCCAGTCCCCCAGCTTTTCCATCAAAAAACGGTGCATCCCAAATACAGCTTCTCTGCTCTGACTCTGGTTCCACCTGTTATCACTTGTTACCTGCATTCTCACAGTAGCCTCTTAACTTGTTTCACTGTTTTTGTACTTGCCTCTTTCTGTGTCATCTTGATATAGCAGCCAGGGTGATCCTATTAAAATTTAAGTCAGATTGCGTTGCTTCTGTCCTTAAACCCCTCCAAGAGCTTTCAGTGGCTCCTCTTCTCCCTTTGAGTAACTTCTCATGATTTCCTGTAAAGGACTATTGTACCTCTCTGATTAGTGGGCTCCTCCCCTGCTCCCTCTGCTTCAGACACCACGCCTGCCTGCTAGTCCCTGGATTTGTGCCAGCCATAGTTCTGCCGTTAAGGCCTCCACACTCTGCTGTTCCTTCTGAAATTGTCTATCTAGTTATCTGTCTGTCTGTCTTTTTTGTATGTATATATGTATGTATGTATGTATCTATCTATCTGTCTCTCTATCTAGATCCTTTACTTCCTTCAAGTCTTGCTCAAATGCCATGCTATTCAAAATTGCAATTCTCCACCCACTACCACTACCACACATTTCCTATTCCTTTTCCAAGCTTTATTTTTCTTCTTGGCATTAACTGCTATCTGACATACTCCATATTTTACTGATCATTCTTGTTTACTGTCTTTTTTATTCACTGTATATCCCCAGCACCTACAATATCACCTGACACAAGGTAGGCACTCAATAAATATCTTTTGACTGACTGACTGAATGAATGAGAGATGAAGCTAGAGAGTTGGTAAGTTCAAGGTTGTGGAGAGCCTTGCAGGCTGTGCTGTGGAGCTTGGAATTTTATTTCTAAGATGATAGAATACTAATGAAGGTTTTAAGGCATGTGGGTAGAAGGGCCAGCTTTTTTTTTTTTTTTTTTTTTTTGAAAGATCTTTCTGGTTTTTCAAAGATAATGCATACTATTGGAAATGAAGAGATCAGTTCCGAGGCTGTGAGAATAACCCAGATGAAAGAATGAGTCCTGAATCAGAGAGAGGGCAGTGTAGGGATCAAGAGGAAAGGGCAGGCTGAATAAATATTTACAGGGTAAGTCAGCAGAACTGAATGAAGGTAGGAGGATGAGAGAAAGGAAGAGGAAAGACAACTCACATATTTATAGCTTGATGACTAATTGGTTAACTGAGCTACAAACTGATATTGAGAATATAGGAGAATGAGGAGAAGCATCCCATCCAGGAGGAAAATGACTGTTTCAGTTTGGGCCACGCTGAGAGTGAAGTGTTCGTGGAAGAGCCAGGTGGAAATGTCAGAAACGCAGCTGGATATATGAGTCTAAAGCTCTGAGGAGAAGACAGGGTTGGAGATACAATGTGGGTATCATTAACAGGGAGACAGTGTGTAAACCTTTAGAATTAATACGTTCATCCAAAGAGATTGTGTGTAAAAATAATTGAAGACCAAGGATGGAATTTGGGGAACACAGTCATTTAAGGGGAGGTGAATGTAAGAGAGGAAACTTAGGAAGGTTAAGAAGGCATGGTCAGAGAGGTGAATGGTAAGAAATGATCAGAGAAGAGAACAGTGTTATGGTAGCCAGGAGAGTAGTTTCCAGAGAGAGTTTGTGTCAACACTGTTGATCCCAGGTAAGGGAAAAAGTGGGAGAAGAATTTAATATCATCCACTGACTTTGGCAACATTGAAGTTGGCGTCAGTAAAATGGCAAGAGTGGATGCTCTGTTACCAAGGTTTGAGGAGTGGATGGAAAGTGGGAGAAGGAAGGCCAAGTAAAGGCTACTCTTCAGGGAGCTTCACTGAGAATGGAAGAGAGAAATGGGACATTAGGTAGACACTGCTACATTTATAAACTTTCTTTGAACCTCCCATCCCCAAGCATCAAGCCTCGTGTGTGCCGCCATGGTGCTTGTGTGCACCCTTATTACACCCTTGACCCAACTGCAAGTGCTTGCTTATTTGTCTGCTTCTTCCTCCAGACACTTAGCTCCTTGAGAGCAGGAATATGCCTTCTTCATCCTGCAGCCCATCAAACGGCATGGCATGGAGCACACAGGAGATGCTTAGTCCAAATTTGTAGAATAACCAAACAAGGGAAGGGAGAGGGTTTTGTTTTGGATTTTGATATTACTACGAAAGAGATATGATCACCTTGGGAGTAAAAGGGGGATAACCTAGACAAGAGAGAAGTTATGGGGGAGAAGGGAGACAGAAAGACAGAATGATAGAACTAGAAGAGTCCTTTTGAATTTATTTCATCAGATTTTCTCAATTTATAGACAAAGAAACAGACTTTTAGTTGTTTAGTCACTTGGTCAAAGGCACAGAGCTAGTCAGCGGCACAGCCATGACCAGAATCTAGTCCGTGGCTTATGACCCAATGTAATTTCTACTCCACTACATTTTCCCTTGTGTTTTTCTGGAGCATGTGTTGTTATTCAGACGTGCTGTGGTACACTTACTCATGGGGTACATTTATTCACGGCACAAGTTAATGAATCACCATTGTACCCTAAACCAAATTATTATTGTTATTAATAGTAACTTGAGTTCCTATCTTTTTTTAAACTTTAAAAAGCCCTTTGTAATTTATGTTTTGCTTATGGATTGACTGGAAATAACGTAGTAGTGTCAGTGGCAGTTCTGATAGATACTTGTATCTCTCTATCATCTATCTATTCATTCAATATCTATACATAAGAGATTTTTAATTCATACCCTGTATCCATGTGGAATAGCTACCTATGTAGTTAGACAAATAGGGTCAGAGAGAGACAGAGACAGAGACAGAGAAAAGTTGAGAGAAAGAAAACAGGCATCGGAACCTTGGCTGTCTACCCCCACTCTGTCAGGACCAATCTTCTCTTCAGGTTTTCTGGAGAACAGGTATGCACAGAGGACAATGCCATGCAAAGAAACGCTGCATTACATCGTGGGGTTGCAGCTGCAAACGTTTGGATTATCTCATTTTCTATCTGTATGAAGTTCTTAGTGGAAATTAGAGTGATCTATTTTCTACATTTACTGTCTCGGTGGAATTTAGGCAAGGTTAACTTCTATTTGGGGCTCACATGACACATTTGTGAATATTCATTAATGTTGCAGCATATGTAGCATTTTATAAAACCCCATATCATATAAGTTTTATCCCTTATTAAGCAGATAAGAATTTGGTGATCATTATTACTGATGTATTTATCTGTTTAGTGGATTAACAGTTGTGAAATTACAGTCCCATTTCCCATCCACTTTTGTGCATGCTGTTATATAAAATTAAATTCTTTTGTAGGTACAATTTTTTTTAATGGAAGCAGCCCAAAATAACAAAGAAACATTAATACATACAAAACTTTTCAAATTTACCAGCTGAATTCTTTGTAGACTTTTATTTTGTGGACAAGTCATGATCTCCTGTTTATTGTAGGATCCTCTACCATTTTTGATCAATACCACGAATTACCTGCTTTGCCACATCCCTAGACTTGAAGAAATGCTAAGTGGAAAAAACAAGATAAGTCAGAAGATCTAATAGAAGGAAAATTGGGCCTCAAAGACAAATGTTTGTGCCATAGTTTTAATAATTTTAGAGAAACAGATCCTTCACAGTGGCCAATAGATGGTTAGTTAACATGTGACAGCTTCCCAATAAATCCTAGGGTATCACATGGAGGCCCATTCCCTTGATAGTGTCACGTATTGATAGAAAACACAATTGCAATTACAGAAGCCTTGATAAACAATGTAGATCTTTTTTGGAGCCCAGGAATTCTACCCGGCTCCCCACGGTACATGTGATACCCCCACGGCAATGCTGTTTCCTCTCCCAGCTCTGTCCTTCGGTTACCTGCCCCGTGCGCTCTGCTACTCTGTGTCCCAGGTGAAAGGGAACAGTGGAACTTCAGCTCCCCTCTGCTGGCTGCATCAGGCCTCTGTAGGATATTAGAAGACCTGCCAGCTCTGTGGCCCCCCCTGATCCATGTCTTCTCTTATCCCTTTTGGGGAAATAGAGTTCTTCTCTCACCCCAGCTGCTTTTCTGGTGTGACGCACAGATGGAGCATTTCTAGTGAATAAAATTCTTCACTTCATTACATGTGAAAAGATGGAGACAATTTTTAAGGAAATCACTTTCACAAACGGGTTCGTTTTATCTTTGAGAGCAGCTCATCTTGACAGAGAATCCTCTTTGTTAGTTTATCCTGTTTATTGTTGTCACCCATGGAAACTCCTGAGATGTAGCGAATCTGACATGACTGTTTGCTGCTGCTATTTGACACTGAGCTGTTTTTAAATGCTTAGGGAGAAGTGCTTCAAATACCCGCCAACCAGTGCTGCCCTGAGTGTGTGCCGGGGACTCCCGGATCTTGCCATCATGAAAAGAAAATCCACGCAGTAAGTATTTTCTGACCCGTGGTTGATTCTGTGTCTGTAGCTCATTGACAAGGGAGGGCTGAATGCTAAACTTGTGTTGACAAGAGAGGATTTTCTTTCTTTCTTTCTTTTTTGGTTTGGGTTGTGGAGGATCTTAAGCTCATTTGACTTTCTGTGGGCATTTAGATTTCTCGAATAAGATTAAAACTGTCCTGTTTATTCCATAGCCCCCATAAATATTTGTCAATTGAATTTGTGTCTGTAGAAAGAATAGTCTGAGAATGTTTGATGAAGAAGCCGTGTTGCTGAATAGTGCAAGGACCGGCTTCCCTTTGGGTACCATGTATGTGTTTTCACTTGATAGTTACAAACAACCCTGAGTGGGTTAGTAGAGCAGATGTTATTACTCTTGTGTTAAAGATGAAGAAGTCGAATCGCAAGAGCTTAAGGTACTTCCCAGTATCTTACTAATAAGTGGTGTGACCTGGTCTTCTTACTCCTCATTCAGGATGCAGTTTCTAAACTTGAGCACTATTAACGTTTTAGGCTTTATTTTGGGGGGCCATCTTATGTATTGTTGGATGATTAGCAGCATTTCTGGTCTCTACCCCACCAGATAGCACTGTCCGCAGTCTGACAACCAGAAAATGTCTGCAGGCATGGCCAAATTTCCCGTAGAGGGCAAAAAGCTCACTTCTCCCCAGCCCCTTCCCGTTTAGAATCACAGTACTGGAAATCAGTACTAAAGTTCTTTTATTATACTTCCTCATTCCAGATCCTGTAGGATTAATTTAGAGATATTAAATACTGATTTAAAGGGATCATTGCAAGATTTATAATAGAAATTATGAAAATAGGATGGCTACAGTTCATCTCCGCTTGTACCTACATGTTCCCTTGAGGCAGCAGGTGAGGTTGAATGTGATAGAAAGAGGCTCTTTGCTTTAATCCTCATCTTCCACCGGATACAGAACTTTCCCCAAGTTAGTGTCTCTACCCATTCAGGAGAGAGCATAGGTTAGCCGGATTTGATATATCCACTCTAGGCTGCTATTCAGCGTGTGTACCTAAAACTCTGTGAGTACAGTGCACTTTCCCCGTGGGACAGGATCATCTCACTCGAGCCCCTGTCTCCACATTACCTGAGGAAGCCACTCTTTCACTTCTGCACAATGTACTGCCGAATGACACCCAAGCAGGATGTACATCTTCACACCGCGTGTCATCCTGCGCTGCTTGATTCAGTCTGTGTTATGGCGGGTGATGGAAATTTGCACATCACACAAAAGGATCCCCTGTGAAATGGAAAGTGCTGCAGGGCAGAGTGATGATGGAATTAATGCCAGTTCATTATGATTGGAACAGGTGTGTGGTGCAGGGTCAAGACCTTAAGCTGAATCTTTCAAGTGAGGGAGCCCCAGGATCCAAAATAGGGCCAGGATCTGGAGGGACAACAAACATCTTAAATAAGAGGTGGTACCAGGACATGAGACATCAGAGTTCAATTAATCTTAGCACTCAAATGGCTCTAATGACACTTGTCATTTGTTTGCTCGTGTTATGTTTGTGCACATGTGCAATCTTCTTATCTTTTTTTTAACTTTTTTTTATTGAGTAATAGTCATTTTACAATGTTGTGTCAAATTCCAGTGTAGAGCACAATTTTTCAGTTAGACATGAATATACATATATTCATTGTCACATTTTTTTTCGCTGTGAGCTACCACAAGATCTTGTAGATATTTCCCTGTGCTATACAGTATAATCTTGTTTATCTATTCTAATTTTGAAATCCCAGTCTGTCTCTTCCCACCCTCTGCCCCCTTGGCAACCACAAGTTTGTATTCTATGTCTATGAGTCTGTTTCTGTTTTATATTTATGGTTTTTTTTTTTTTTTAGATTCCACATATGAGCAATCTCATATGGTATTTTTCTTTCTCTTTCTGGCTTACTTCACTTAGAATGACATTCTCCAGGAACATCCATGTTGCTGCAAATGGTGTTATGCTGTTGGTTTTTATGGCTGAATAGTATTCCATTGTATAAATATACCACATCTTCTTTATCCAGTCATCTGTTGATGGACATTTACGCTGTTTCTTTTACCATTTTAAATTGAAGTATAGTTAATTTACAATTTATGTTAGTTTCAGGTGTGCAGCAAAGTGATTCAGTTATGCATATATATATATATATGTGTGTGTGTGTGTGTATATATATATATATATATATATATATATATATATATATATATATTCTTTTTCAGATTCTTTTCTTTTATCGGTTATTGCAAGATATTGAATATAGTTCCCTGTGCTATACAGTAGGTCCCTATTTATTTTATATATAGTAGTTTGTATCTGCTAATCCCAAACTCTTAATTTATCCCTCCCCACCCTCTCTGCTTTCCCCTTTGGTAACCATAAGTTTGTTTTCTATGTCTGTGAGTCTATTTCTGTTTTGTAAATAAGTTCATCTGTATCATTTAAGAGGCCTGATAGCATGGACAATTTTTTTCTATCTTTATAGTGATCTTCCTTGCCTCCCAGGTGAGACACCTGGCACTTGGCAGTGAACTTGTCCCAATAGGTGCTCAATAAAGATCAATGACTGGAGGACTCAAACAAGAGTAAATCCCTCCTCCAGCTTATCCATGTCCTTGTCCCAAGGGTATATTGTTCATTTGTGCGGTGGATCGGTTCAGGGACCACAGATCTGCCTATGCGTTAGCTAGAAATCCACTTGGCCTCCTACTTTTTCTGGAAGAGTTTAAAAAGTCCTCCTCCCTGCCTCCCTTGCACTTCCCCCCTTCTGCTGTACCGCATCACGCAGAAAGCTCTAAACCAGCTAAGATAGGTCCATGCGTTGTTTTCCCACATGCAACTCTCAAAATATACTCCCCCAGAAAGTGTTATAATTAAGTTTCTGGTACTTGATGTAACTGAGAAGAAGTCTGAATTTCAGGAACTGTGGCTTGAAGGAGAAATAGTTTCTGGTGGTCTACTTCAAATAGGAATAGAAGAATGGTTTTTTTCAAATTGAAACAAAAGTCTCCAATTTTAGTCTTAATAAAGTTAAAGTGATCGTGTTTCTTGTCTTCCTGTCCTTCCTTTCTCTCTTTCTTTCTTCACCTTTCTAGATTGTTGCCAAAATCTTGTTATTATTATTCATTTTCTTGAGTGGGTGAAATGCTTGTCTGGGTTGGGACTGAGACTCACCTTGTCACTTGCATCACTATATTTCTTCCTGACTCTTGGAGCCTTTTCTGTCTTGCCCTGTCTGCTTGCTTGGGAAGCAGTTTCCAGAGCACTTTCCTGTCCCACTAAAAACAGTGGTAATTCTCTCTCTTTAGCCTCTGGCTTGCCTCGCGTGGGGTGGATTATGAGACTTTCTTCCAGTAGCTATAAAATAGCCTGGTGTTTTAAGAACTTTGGAATGGCGAAGTGAAGCTTCCCCCTAAGAGAGAGATTCAGAAGAGGCTTTAGGATAGAGTGAGTGTGGTGTTGGAGTGATGCCATCTCCAGAGAATGGAGCTGAAAGGAAGGAAAGTAAAGGATGGTCTGAGCTCCGGGCCATGTGAGGAGGCCACCTTTAGTGAAACAGCCATGCCTGGCAAGGGGACCTCCTTTGCGGGCATTGTGGGCAGCACCTTATACAACTGGCATTCCAGCAAGTCAAGACAAGTCCCCACATCTTTCTTGGAGGGAGGAAAACTCTTGAGCCTTTTGGCTGACTCCAGGTTATTTGAGATTTTCGCATGGGCTTATTACAGCCAGCATTTGGGGGACCATTTCATCCATGACCTCCCAAAGCTATCCTTGCAAATGAGCTTTTGGATCTCTGCCCAGCCTTGCCAACCAGTTAAGGAGAAAAGCCTGAAATATGTTTTCCTAAAGAGTGGGGGATTTCTTTTTCCCTGTTCTTTTCCCCACAAATTAGCTTGTGAAAGGGAGGAGAAAGGACCTTTAACCCCCTTTCTTTTCCTCTGTACTAATTTAACCTCAGCACCAGATAATATTGTGTCTGAGAAGATAGTGCTTGAAGAGTCACTGAAAAAGAAAGTGGCAGGTGGTGATGCCCCAGTGCCCACATCCGATTGAATCCGGAGCGTGGAGAGAGAGGTCTGCCTGTTTTGCCTGTCTGTGAGGCTAAAAGGAGAACTAATTTATGTGTGTGAGAGAAGAAATGAATATTGAATTCTGCAGCTTTGTTCTCTTCAAAGTAGAGGATGTAATTACAATATGCACAGAGCATCCCTAGATATTTAGTATTCTGGATCTATAACTTTGTAATGGCAACAAATTATATAAAGAAAAATTATTTTTTTTCTTCTGTCAGTAAACCAGGCAAATACTTTATGACCTTATCTTTCCTTTGGACTTATGTCAATAGCCAAGCTGACTTGTTATTTGGCTATGCAGAAGAATATATTTAAGATGTTGTCTGCAGAATGTGCTTTTGCCCAGTGTCAAAATCTCATGTTTTCAAAAGGTATTGAGATTAAGATGGCACAGCTAAAACCGGGTCTTGTAGGAGCATTGCTTTATGTATCCATTATTTCTTGATTTTACAGAGCTTTCTTTGCTGTTACAGTGCTAATGAAAAGTAAGACTTTTGTAAATGGGTATAGGGAACACTGTGAAATTTAAAATTGAGTATCTATCTATCTATCTATCTATCTATCTATCTATCTATCTACATGTACAAAAGCCCGTGAGAGAGGTATCACTGTTTTAGTGATAAGAGTGGGAGATGAAAATGGAGGGAACTCATGTGACTCATGTCAAAGGGAGAAGTGAGAGTCATTCCCCTCCATCATTCTGTGCACTTTGGATCACTGTCTGGGGCATCTGTGGCTTTGACATCAAGCAATGGGGTCTCCCTGGCAAATGTTCATTGTTATTCCTATAATCCTCAAGCTTATTGTGAAGAGAGACTCCCTTCCTTAATTTTATGTCCCTTGAGTTAGATAATAGATTCACATCATTCAAGAACTTGAAGGTACCGAAGAGATCAGCTAATAGAGCCCTCTCATTTTACAGATGAGAAAACTTTGGTGGTTGACAGGTTATTATTATAATTAAGTTCTGTGGTTTCAGTCTGAGAGGCGGTATGATTGCAGATGTTTAAGAAATGACAGTGTTTCTTAGTAGTAACAAAAACAAGCTCTTGTTTCAATAAAATGTCTAGATGTTTAGAAGCAATCTCCTAACTTTTAATAAAGATGTTCACTTCTAGTTGTTTTATAAGCAACCTTCTAATTCTACTTTATTTAAGATATATAAATGATTCATTAGATATTTTAAACAGTACTTTGCTCTCTGATGACAAAAGTGAATATTTGTTTATTGGAGAAAATTTGTGAAAATAGAAAAGTATGCAAGCAGAGAAAAATCCACTAGTAATCTCTAAACTATGAAAACCACTATTGTTCCCTTGGTTTTCTTGAAGGGTGGTGGCAATGAAGATGGATGGATGGATAGGTAGATAGAGATTTATGTTTTTACATATTGTATACTGTGTATCCAGTTTATGTCTTGCTTTTTTACATGACATTATGTTGTAAGTAGTTCCCCCACATACTCTTGGAGAACATGATTTCCTATTATTAGATATTTGGGTTGTTTCCAATATTCACTGAAAGATTTCCAATTTCGCTATAAAGAACAATGAGATGGAATTCTTTGTATTTAAACTTTCTTGTGTATCATTGATCATTTTTCTTCAGATAACTTCTTAAAAGTGAAATTAGCAGATCAAAGCATCTAAAGATTTTGTGTATTGAAGCTGTGACATCTATGGTCATTAAAATTCAATTTTAAGTTGTCTGTGTCTAATGATAAACCCAGGGGGAATATTACAGTTAGTACAGCTTCTTTTCAAGTCTGATTACCTTGGGTAGGCCCCAGCTGGCTGAGTTATTCCAGGTGCTAAAGTGAGAGAAAGCTTTGTGTAGGAGAATCCCACTCCACTGCAGCTCCCCTAAAAATAACTACTATGAATTTTAAACAGTTCCCATATCTGATATTAAAAGATATTATCTAATTTTATTTTAATTAATATTTTTTGCAGTTAGTAAAGCTGAATATTCTATAAACTTATTGCTACATTTTCCATTGGGATTTTTTTCCGTTTAGTATTGTCATCTGCAAATAGTGATTTTTAAATTTTTCCCTTCCAATTTGGATCCCTTTTATTTCTTTTTCTTACCTGATCACTGTGGCAAGGACTTCCAAAATTGTGCTGAATAAAAGTGATGACAGTGGGCATTCTTATCTTGTTCCTGACTTTAGAGAAGAATTTCAGCTTCTTACCACTGAGTGTGATGTTAGCTGTGGGTTTGTTGTATACGGCTGTTATGTTGAAGTATGTTCCTCTGTACCCACTTTGTTGACAGTTGTTGTCATAAATGAATATAGGATTTTGTCAGATGCTTTTTCTGCATCTTTTGAGATGATCATGTGATTTTTATCCTTTGCTCTGTTAACATGGTGTATCACATTGATTGATTTGTGGATATTGAACCATCTTGCATCCCTAGAATAAATCCCACCTGATTCTGACATATGATCCTTTCAATGTATTGAATTCTGTTTGCTATTTCTTTTTTTTTTTTTTTTAGGATTTTTACATCTATTTTATCCCAGATATTATCTTGTAATTTTGTTTTTTTGTAGTGTCTTTGTCTGGCTTCCCTTGTATGTGAGGCATTGTTTCTCTCTTCTTGCTTTTAAAATTCTCTCTTTATCTTTTGTTACATTAATGACATGTTTTGGTGTTAATCTCTTTGAGTTCATCTTGTTTGGGACTATTTCCTTCCCCAGCTTAGGGAAGTTTTCAACCATTATTTCTTCAAATAACTTTTCTATACCTTTCTCTCTTCTCCTTCTGCAACCCCTGTAGTGTGAATGTTAGTATGCTTGATGTTGTCTCAGAGGTCCCTTAAGCTATCCTCATTTTTTTTTTTAATTCTTTTTTTCTTTTTGCTGTAATGATTAGGTGATTTCCACTAGTCTGTCTTCCATGTTGCTTATGTATTCTTTTGTGTTATCTGCTGTTGACTCCTTCTGGTGTTGTTGTTGTTGTTGTTTTTCATTTTAGTTGTTGTATCCTTCAGTTCTCATTGTTTCTTTTTTATATTTTAGAATTCGGCAAGGTAGCAGGTTACAAGATTAATGTACAAAAATCAGTTGCATTTCTTTACACTAATGATGAATCAACAGGAAAAGAAAGTAAAGAAACAATCCCCTTTAAAATAGCACCCAAAGTAATAAAATACCTAGGAATAAATCTAACCAAGGAGGTGAAAGACTTAAACATGGAGAACTATAAAACACTGATGAAGGAAATTAAAGAAGACTTAAAAAAATGGAAAGATATCCCACGCTTCCGGATTAGAAGAATCAATATTGTTAAAATGGTCATACCGCCCAAGGCAATCTACAGATTTAATGCAATCCCTAGCAAATTACCCAAGACATATTTCACAGAACTAGAACAAATCTTAATAAAATTTATATGGAACTACAAAAGACCTAGAATTGCCAAAGCATTACTGAAGAAAAAGAAAGAGGATACAGGCCTTCCTCAAAAAAAAGAGAACAATCTCAAATAAACAATTTAACCCACCAGCTGAATGAACTAGAAAAAGAAGAACAAAAAAACCCAAAAGGCAGCAGAAGGAAGGAAATTATAACAATTGGGGAGGAAATAAATAAAATACAGATTAAAAAGACCATAGAAAAATTCAATCAAACGAAAAGCTGGTTTTTTGAAAAAGTAAATAAAATCGATAAAACCTCTAGCCAAACTCACAAAGAAGAAAAAAGAGGGAGCACAATTAGCAAAATAAGAAAGGATAATGGAGAAATTATAACAGATTAAATAGAAATACAGAATATCATACGAGAATATTAGGAAAAACTATATGGAACCAAACTGGATAACCTAGAGGAAATGGACAAGTTTCTGGAAACATACTGTCCACCAAGACTGAATCAAGAAGAAACTGACCACTTGAACAAACCGATCACTAGAAATGAAATCGAAATAGCAATAAAAAACCTCCCTACAAGTAAAAGTCCAGGACTGGACGGCTTCACTGGGAAATTCTACCAAACATACAAAGAAGAACTCATACCAGTCCTTCTCAGACTCTCAGAAGATCAAAAAGGAGGGAATACTCCCAAACTCCTTCTATGAAGCCACCATCACCCTGATACCAAAACCAGGCACAGACACTATCAAAAAAGAGAATAATAGGCCAATATCACTGATGAACACAGACGCCAAAATCCTCACCAAAATACTAGCAAATAGAATCCAACAACACATAAAAAAGATTATACATCATGACCAAGTGGGGTTCATCCCAGGGACATAAGGGTGGTTCAACATATGCAAATCAATCAATGTAATACATCACATCAACAAGAGAAAGGACAAAAACCACATGATCATCTCAATAGATGCAGAAAAAGCTTTTGATAAAATTCAACACCCATTTATGATAAAAACTGTCACCAAAGCAAGTGTAGAGGGAACATATCTCAACATAATAAAAGCTATATATGACAAACCTACAGCCAGCATAGTACTCAATGGTGAAAAACTCATAAGCTTCCCACTAAAATCTGGGACAAGACAAGGATGCCTACTATCACCACTCCTATTCAACATAGTCTTGGAAGTCCTAGCCACAGCAATCAGACAAGAGAGAGAAATAAAAGGGATCCAAATTGGAAAAGAAGAGGTTAAAGTGTCACTATATGCCAACAACATGTTACTATATATAGAAAACCCTAAAAGGTCCACACAAAAACTACTAGGGCTGATTGAAGAATTCAGCAAGGTAGCAGGTTACAAGATTAACGTTCAAAAATCAGTTGCGTTTCTTTACACTAATGATGAATCAACAGAAAGAGAAAGTAAAGAAACAATCCCCTTTAAAATAGCACCCAAAGTAATAAAATACCTAGGAATAAATCTAACCAAGGAGGTGAAAGAATTATATGTAGAAAACTATAAACCATTGATGAAGGAAATTGAAGAAGACTTTAAAAAATGGAAATATATCCCATGCTCTTGGATTGGAATAATCAATATTGTTAAAATGGTCACACTGCCCAAGGCAATCTACAGATTTAATGCAATCAAATTACCCAAGACATATTTCACAGAACTAGAACAAATCATAATAAAATTTATATGGAACCATCAAAGACCTAGAATTCCCAAAGCATTACTGAAGAGAAAGAAAGAGGCTGGAGGAATAACTCCCCCAGACTTCAGACAATACTATACAGCTACAGTCGTCAAGACAGCATGGTATTGGTACAAAAACAGACATATGGACCAACAGAACAGAATATAGAGCCCAGAAATGAACCCACAAACTTTTGGTCAACTAATCTTCGACAAAGGAGGCAAGAATATACAATGAAATAAAGACAGTTTCTTCAGCAAATGGTGTTGGGAAAACTGGACGGCAGCATGTAAAACAGTGAAGCTAGAACACTCCCTTACACCACATACAAAAATCAACTCAAAATGGATCAAAGACTTAAACATAAGACAAGATACAATAAACCTCCCAGAAGAAAATATAGGCAAAACATTATCTGACAGACATCTCAAAAATGTTCTTCTAGAGCAGCCTACCCAAGCAATAGAAATAAAAGCAAGAATAAACAAATGGGACCTAATGAAACTTACAAGCTTCTGCACAGCAAAGGAAACCATAAGTAAAACAAAACAACAACCTACGGAATGGGAGAAAATTTTTGCAAACGATGAAACTGACAAAAGCTTGATTTCCAGAATATAAAAGCAGCTCTTATGACTTAATAAGAAAGAAACAAACAACCCAATCCAAAGATGGGCAGAAGACCTAAACAAGCAATTCTCCAAGGAAGAAATACAAATGATCAGTAAGCAAATGAAAAAAATGCTCAATATCTAACTCTTTGTTGAACTTTTCACTGTGGTCTGTCATTCTCCCAATTCCTGTAAGCATCTTTATGATCATTGCTTTGAACTCCTTACTATGTAAATTACTTACCTTTGTTTCATTACATTTTTTTTTCTGGGGTTTTATCTTATTTTTTCTTTTGGAACAGATTCCTCTGCATCCTCATTTTGTTTGATTTTCTGTGTTTCTGTGAATCTGGGGAGACCATTACCTCTCCCAGTCTTGAAGGTGAGGCCTTGTGTAGGAGTGTCCCGTTTGTAGATTGTGTATGCCAGGTGGCCTTGGAAGGCCAGTTGGGGCTGGAGCAGGTGTGGGCTGGGGTGGGCTTTAGCGTGCTTCAGGCTGGGTTAGAGCCTCCCTGGCAAGATGCCTGGAGCTGAAGTGGGCACCAGCCAAGGCTCTCCTGGGCTGAGTTGGGGTTGCTGCCTTGATGGGATGGCTAGAGTTGGAGTTGGTGCAGGCTGGAGGGCATGCTGGGAAGACCTTGTCAAACTGGCTAGAGTGCCAGGTGTTTTTCATACTGCTGCCTCTGTGCTGGGACTCAGAGAGAGTGAGTTTGTGCACAAGCCCTTCAGGAGTGGAGTCTCGGTTTCCTGTAGCTCTCCGGCTTCCACAGCTGTGAGCCCCACCGGTTTTCAAAGCCAGTTACGAGAGCCTCTCTTCCTAGTGTAGGTCTCCAGGGCTGTGGTGCCCAATATGGGGCTTGAACCCCTCACTCCTCAGGGAGGACCTCCAAGTTTGTTATCCCATTCTGCTTTTGAGTTGCCTGCTGCGGAGAGGGGTCTCCTCCTACCCATCTCGATGGGTTTTTTTCTTTATATCCTAATTGTAGAAGAGCTGTTCCACTAATCTGCAGGTTGTTCTTAAGAGACAGTTGCTTTACATGTAGTTATAAATTTGCTGTGTCCATGGGAGGAGGTGAGCTTAGAATCTTCCTACTCTACCATCTTGATCTTGCCTCCTGTCTTGGATTTTTGTTTCTTCCTATTGCTTGTAAAGGCTTTGATGTAGTAGAGTGTAATTCTAATTAATATAACTTGCAGTTTTTAAAAATCAGTTTGTTATTTGCCTTTTAAATTTTTTATAGTGTATATTTGACAGACTTTAAAATTTTTAACTCATTGGAACCTATCAATTTTTCTCTTGTAATTTCTTCCTTTGCTTTTATGCTTGGTCCTTTCAAAGTGCAAAGGTCAATTGCCTGCTATATTTTATCAGTCAATAGTTTATTAGCAAGTTGTGAACTTGCCCATTATATGATGTACTAAATTTGAAATTTTATATTTAATTATAGAAGAAGTACAAGTTGATGGGAGGGGACTCGGCCTTGGCATCTACATCCATTACCACAATCACAGTCACACAGAGGTGTGAAAACGAATAGGAAGGCCGGAGATTCCTGCAGTGGAGAGAAGGGAGAGGAGTGAGCACCTCTTACCTGCCACCCTTCTTGCTGGCTCTTTAACAACTCCCTTGTTTAACCTTTATAATATTCAAGTGAAGGGAATATTGTCATACCATTTCAGTTTTTTAGACCAGGAAGCTGAAACTTAGAAAGATTAAGGCACTCATTCATAGTCCCCACAGCAGAGAGGGCTGAGCTGGAATCTGAGAACATGTATGCATCCAAGGAAGTACTTGGTTCATCCAACTCAGTGCATTCCTTGTATTTCTGCCCTCTGGTAGTCCCAGTGAGTCCACCTAAGGAAAGTAATCGTGATAGCAAGATGAGGACTTGGTTCCCAAATAATTGGAAGACAATGACTATGACTATAGTTGTTACAATAATAGCGTAAGTTCTTAGTATTCCAAAATGTCAGACCTGGCGTGCTTGCAACCTGCAGGGATTTGCAGAATAAAGAAGTACTGTCTTGTTTAGGTAAGACGGGGTTCTTTTGTGTTTGAAAGGGAATAATTATTCTGGATGCTGGCTTGAAGAGAGGCTAGAGAATGTTTATTTTCTATGTTACGACACAGTTGAAATCCTCAGATTATATTTGGGTGATTGAGCACCTGCAATGTGTGATGTTTTTAATGGAAGTCTATATATGATTTGTGCTGAATCAGATATCATATGCTACATTTAAGTGAGGCAAAGGAAGGCAGGTTCCAATATTTAAGAAAATGTTATAGGATGAAAACTTTTTTCATTAAGCTAATTATTTTCATACATCTTTTAAAAGGATTTCATACATCTTTCCATTCTGCCATTGAGAACATATTTAAGAGCTACTTCCCCAAGCAGTCAACATATTTGTAGTTTTTCGCATTCAGAGTTCAGCCCCCATCACTCTGCATCACATCTTGAGAGTGGTTCATTTACTTTTGGTACTTGGTAAATCACCTAACTCAAAACATGGTTCTGTTAGATCCCTGATGCAGTGCTGCCTTTGGGAATGCTGTACCCCAGCCTGAAGTTGACTAGGAGCGTTCTGCATGTGTAGATGGGCACCCTCACAAGGATTTATGGGAGAACTGGATTCGCCAGATGCCTCCTGCTGCCAATCACACTTTCCCTGGGGCCCTCAGAGCCTTGGAACAGGAGAGAGAGAAAGATGGGGGCAGGGAGAGATTGAGAACCCAAATATGGAAATGCATCAGGGTAAAAAGTAAAGGCAAAAAAAGAAACAGGATCAGAGTGAGAGCTATAGAAAATAATATAACTATTATAAAGAATTCAGTAGATACATGTGTACGTGTATGTATTTTACTTTGGTCTTCATAGAATTTTCTAAATGATGAGATTGGGGTAATTTTTATTTTCTATTTGTGCTTTTCTGAAAGTTTCAAGTATAAAATCTTAGGAATGAAGAAAGGAAAATGAAAGTTTATTTTTAAATTAGTCTCTGTCTGACTTGGAATATTGCAAACCCTGTTCTCAACCTTGCTAGCCTAGAGCCTTCTTCCATCCTTCCTGAGTTCCATCCTTCATTTGTTTGAAAGAAGGCTTACTTCTGTTCAGTCAAATGAAAGCTTGTATTCTGACAATAACCTTATCTTTCTTTCTTTTTCCTAACACACAGCATGGCACAGAGTGGGCCTCCCCCCCATGTAGTGTGTGCTCTTGCACTCATGGGGAAGTCCGGTGCACCCCTCAGCCATGCCCACGGCTGACGTGTGGACACCAGGAGCTGGAAGTCATCCCCGAAGGAAGCTGCTGCCCAGTCTGTGTGGGCCCTGGGAGTGAGTATGAGTTTACAGAGAGAGACATTCTTTTCCTCTGAGGTTTACCTGGGGACATCCCAGCTCTTCTCTTTCTTGCTCAGTGTGGCTCAGAGATCCCTAACCCCATTCTTTACTGGAACCTGGATGTAGTCTTGCACTTGGCAGGAAGCGATGTCAAAGAAAGTGAGGTTGGAACAAATCTTTAAGCTCCATTCCAAACTTGAGATTCTGCGACCCTCTGATTTATTATTTTGCCTTGGCCAGATGCATCCCTCTGCGTTCATAGCTCCTGAGAAAGAAAGGGAGGAAGAACAAGATCCTTTGATATGATTCCATGAGGCCAAGCTACCTCCGCCTGCCTCTTGGTGGAGAGAAGAACGAACAAATCACTTCTCCGGGCAGTATCACTAGCACTGAGTGTCCTGACTGGTCTTTGTGTCCACGCAGGTGGCATAACATCTTTCTCCAAAACACACTGAGCAGGAAGCAGGTATTTAATTTGTCTTTATGGCATCTTTGCTGTAGAGATTGTGCCTCCCTGCAGACCAAGGCACGGCTCAGCAAGCCCGGGACACACTTGTAGGTCTTCCTCTCCTCAGAATCCATGCTTGGTCTGAGTACCCCTTATTACATTTTAGGGATATATGTCCCTTTCCATTTTTATAATGAAGTAGTATCTACTTCACAATAAATACAAATTATTGTCATTGCTGCATTATATTCTGCCTTGGAATATAATCGCTAAAATGATAGTATTTTAAATAACACCTGGAAGCTACATTCTATTCTTGCCTTGTCCCTTTAAAAAGCCCTCTGATTTCTTTTTGATCCCCAGTTATTTCATTCCTGGCAACCATTTACCCTGGAGAACCATTCCAGGGATTCAAAATTGTGTTAGGAAATGATGAAAGTAGAATGCATTCCTCTTGGATTTCAGATGTCACCCACCAGAAAAGGACCAGCAGCTGCTTGGGGCCAAATAACCCTGCAAGTAAAAACACTCCAACAGTAGAGTTTAGAGATGGGCTGAAGAGTGGGCTCTCTGAATTTGTGGGCTCCTTTCTTATGTTTTAGGAGGCCTTCTTGTTGGCTCTCCATGAGAAAGATCTATTAGAAATATTTTTTCCTGGAGAGGTTGAAGGATCAGCCAGTGCTCACGCCATCATTTGCTGGGTGCCTAATAAAAATACAGGGTCCCAGTTCACCAAGCAGGGGGAGGGGGAACTTTTCTTTCCTTCTGTGGTCTTTCTCAACCTGTCATGTTTTTAATTTGCTATTAGTGACACCCTCCATCAGGCACGGGGATATTTGCCAGGTGGATGAGGCCTCCACGGGCATGCTGGGCCCCACCCAGCTACTTGGTGTGTAGGGCACGTGCACGCCCCAGGCACCCACACCCATGTACCCACTGTGGGTGGAGTGTGGCAGCGTTCACTGAGCAGATTTGGGATCAGGCTCCTGAGAACCCAGGAAGGCAGGGGTGCAGCAGGAGGGAGGTGGGACCATGCCTGAGCTGAGGCTCCAGACCCCTAGCACATGCTACCTTGTCGCCCCAGACTTCACTTAGGAAACTCAGAGAGAAAGTTGTTAAGACTCGCACATGGTGACTGCAGAGCATTACCGCCCTAGTGTGGGGCCCGCTTGTTTGCACTGCGCCCCTGAGCACCGGGCCCTGCGTGACTGCACTGGCCGTGCAGCCATGCAGTCAGCCCTGGGATAAGCGAGTGCAATGCTCCCAGTCATCCTTACTTCTCTGACCTTCCAGAACCCTGTTCCTACGAAGGCCATGTGTTTCAAGATGGGGAGGACTGGCGGTTGAGTCGGTGCGCCAAGTGTACGTGTCGAAATGGGGTTGCCCAGTGCTTTGCAGCTCAGTGTCAGCCTCTGTTTTGCAACCAGGTAAGGAAGACAGCCTCGGAGTGGACCCTTCACAGATTTAACTTCACTGTTCAGTGACTTGGAGTCTCTTCTGAGATCATGTCAGGCGGGCCTCGGAAGTACGGGGAACGAGAAGCAAAGGCTGTTCTATATTCCTTCTCCTTTTGGAGACCACCCCTGAGACATTTCTTTTACCCTTAGAAGCTACATATAGGTCTAATTACCAGCCATTTAGGCTAATTGTTACAGAATGAAACTGAGCCTTGAGGATACACACCGAGAAGCTGCCAACTTGAGTTGCAGATGTTCCAAAAATGTCAAGCTAAACATCTGGAAAATTCAGTAAGATGATCAGGATTGTTAATGTTTTCAGTGCATAGGTATTATCTGCTTTTTAAAGACATTATACATGTCTTTGAACCTGGTTATCCAGATGTACATTGTTTAATTTTCTTATAAGCTAATGATTCAAATTATCAAGGGATTTTCTCTGGGGAGGTTTAAAATAGTGGGATCTTGTTCTTCATTTAAAGCCAATCTGATTTTCAAAACATGAAGCTCTTCATACAGATTTAGAAGAGAAAATCAATTGCAAATAAATTTGATATACATGGTATTTTCTAATTTTTTGTTCTTCTCGAAGCTCCTGTAGATGTTCCTTGGCAGTTGACAGATATCCATGAAAGGAGTTTGCCTCCAGTTGAAAAATGGCTCATTTTTGATCTATGGAAAAGCTGGAAGCCAACATTCAGTTGATACAGAGCAGTATTTTGTGTCAAATAAAACAAAATCAATAACATGGCATATTGTGACAATTGGGCAATATTTTAAAGGCAGACAAAAGACAATTAGACAAGAAATGCTAACTGCCAAATAAAGGGAACATGTATCTAATTGAAAGGCTAGATTGTGTTACCCACACTGTAGTACATGCTGCACGCCTGTCATGTCTCCCCATTCATCGCCAAGTCTTGTCCTGGCTCTGAGATTACAAATGAGCTTCTTGGTAGAGCTGCATAATATCTTACATTCAGAGGACATTGTAGTGTTGGGGCATTTTGATTTACACATTCCAGGCTTTAGCCCCCTTGTGTATGAAGGATAATTAAGCAGTTTATCACCATTATAATAAGGAGGTGGGAGGAGGGATGGAGGAAACATCATGGTGTACCTTTCGCTTTAAATCTTTAAAACCTTAACCATGAACTGTGTATCAGGGGTTAGATTGAAAGTACTGGTTCCCATTTTTTAAAACATTAAATATAAATTCTATCTTCAAACAGTACTCCCTTATAGTTTGCATTGATTAATTTCAAAAGATGGAATTTGTTACCATAGTTTTTTTTACAGATATATATACATGTATTCCTTTTCCTATTCTTTTTGGTGTTGAATATAGTTCCCTGTGCTATACAGTATGACCTTGTTGTTTATCTAGTTTATATATAGTAGTTAGTATTTGCAAATCCTGAACTCCCAGTTTATCCCTCCCTATTCCCTTTCCTCCTTGGTAACCAGAAGTTTGTTTCTATGTCCGTGACTCTATTTCTGTTTTGTAAATAAGTTCATTTGTGTAATTTTTTTAAGAGTCCACATATAAGTGATATCGTATGTTATTTTTCTTTCTCTTTCTGGCTTAATTCACTTACTATGACAATCTCCAGGTCCATCTATGTTGCTGCAAATGGCATTATTTTATTTTTTTATGGCTGAGTAGCATTCCATAGATGATTATATATATACACTATATATATATATATATATATATATTTATACACACACACACAACTTCTTTATTGAATCTTCTGTCAATGGACATTTAGGTTGCTTCCGTATCTTGGCTATTATAAACAGTGCTGCTGTATTGGGGTGTATGTATCTGTTACAGTACTTTAGAGTTAAGTGATAGGTAAGCATTCTGAAGTCTTGGAAGTAGATTGATTTTAATCACTCTTACCTCAAGTCTATAGTTTTTGCCTTGACATTAAAAAAATCCAATTGTTAAATTACTTAAGCCATTTTTTCTTGATTTAATATCACTATTAGGTATTGAGTGTTCTGAGGATATAAAGAGGTGCTATAGAATTAGCACCGATTGGAAACATTTATCACTACCACAATCTAACCATCACCACATTTTGGGCATTTATTATGTGCCAGTCATTAATTTTAAGGGTTTTTAATTCTTATAACAACCTATGAAGTAGCCACTATTATTATCATCTCATTTTACAGTAAATAAAACTGAGACTCAGAGAGTTTAAATATTTCACTCAGGGTACCACAGTTAGGAAGTGTCAGTGCTTCTAACCTAGACAGTTCTACATCACAACCTCAAAGGACCACAGTTGACTCATATCTTTAACCATTATGGATACAAGTTACATATCATTTATGTATGATAATCACAATCACAATAGTTCCTAGCATCACGGATCATGATTGCAAGCATTTTATATGTTTTAACTCATCCAGTATTTAAAAAATGCAAGTTCAGTTGAAGAAAAGTATTTCCAGGTCTTGAGCTGTAGAAAATTTTGATTTTTTAATATAGGTGTTTTTTTTTTTATTGTAAAAGGACTCTGCATTTTTTAAGGGAAATTTGGGAAAAGCAGAAAAGAAAACAATCATTCATATTTCCACTATTCAAAAAGATCATGATAGAAGTTTTTTTGTAATCCATTCTAACTTTTTGGTAGGCAAATATGGATATATTTGTTTGTTTGCATAGTTTTAATCACATTCTAGAAGTTGGTGATCATCTCTGACAAAAGGAGAAATTACTTTGTTCAAATAGGGATTTTTCCCCATAGTGGGTAGTGTAAATTCTTAAGAGAATAACTTGCTTTCAGCTTCTTTCCAGGTGCCTTGTGAACAGAGCCGTAACCTGTCTGCTTTTTTGTAGTCTCATTAAAATGGTCTGTTCAGTCTGATGAGACTTCTTCCTCATGATAGTACCACCATTTTTAATACAGTTTTCCCATTCCCAATGTTGATTAATCTGAGTGGATTGAACTTCATCTTCAGATATTTTTTCAAAAAAGAAAACTGGTGTGTCTTCTGAGCCACTAAGTATTTGAGAATTATTTTCTTTTTGACTGCATTCATGAAAGATAATTTGTAGGGGTCTAAAATTTAGGGGGATTATAACCTTCCCATATCAACTCCTTTCCATTGAATTCTGGAATTTAGTGCCATGAAGAAGTCTGAGGTTTGTCTGCTTTCTATTCTGTTATATTCAGCTAGTTTACTCTGTTGAATTCTTGCAAGATGTTTCTTTATCTTTATAATTAGAACTTTTTTCCAGGATATTTTTAAGTGAGGTGTCTTTCCACATATTTTACCTAGAATATTGCAAATCCCTTTCAGTCTGTATTCCAGTTTTCGAAATGTTTTCTTCAGCTGTGGCTTTGATTAGTCATGTCTGTTCCATTATTCTCATTTCTCCAGGAACACCTGTAATTCTTAGCTTGCTTCCTGATCTTTCCCCCTCATTATCGATCATATTCTCTCATCATTTTTCACTTTGTGTCTTTCCTCTGCATTATGGAGAAAGTTTCTTGAGTTTGTATTTACTACCTCCAGTATTGATTTTAATTTGACAATTTAGCTTTAATTTTCTTTTAATTCTTCCTTATTTTGCCTATCATTGGTTCATCTGCTTTTTTAATCCCAATGTTTTTTCTTTCTTTATTGCTTCTTGCTTCTATTTAATAAAGACTGCATTTTCTTGTATCTTACTGAGGTTGCAAAATGGCTTTTAAATCTTTTCTTTTAGATCCTGCAGTACGTAGTGTTCAGACATCTGCTTTTTCTGTGAATCTTCAGAATGTTATTACTTTTGTTTGCTGTTTAGGGTTTTTCCCCTCAAGTTCCTTTCTTTCTATTTCCTCATCCTTGATCAAGAGAAATCTGTCCATACCTACTACTTGAAAGCTTCAGGGGTAAGTGGCCTGCTTTTGGCTAATTTCTCTTCTTGGCTCCATAGCCAGATGCTAAGAAATGTGCATATCTCTTCATCCAAAGGTCCGGCAGGTTTTTGTTTTGTGTATCTCTATTGTCCTGAGATGAGATCTTTTTCTATCTCCATTGCCCAAGCCTCTCACATTTTGAATTCATGAAACAAAAGACTATAACCCCCACTCTGCGCTGCTGCAAGGGTTCTCTCCATGTCGCTCAGGGACTGTATGCTCCACTTGCGGGGCATCCTCTTTCTGCTGCTTTCATCACTTCCTCTGCTCACCCTCCCCCAGTACACATGCATCCCACTCTTTGTGTTTTGTTTTGCTCTGTTTACATTATGGGCTCGACTAGGTATAGAAAGAAAGACATTGACAAAGGTGAAAGACTAGGTGGGCACTCTGGCCGCTCCAAACAGCAGCAGCCCCACCCTGTGGGGATGAACGCATGTTGTGTTTGATATAGGAAGGCAGAGATTTGAGAGGAAATGTTGGTTCTTAGTTTTTTTAACTTTTTTATTTTATTTATTTTTTGAAGGGGGGAGGTAATTAGGTTTATTTATTTGTTTAATTATTTATTGTAATGGAGGTACTGGGTATTGAACCCATGACCTCATGCATGCTAAGCACATGCTCTACCACTGAGCTATACCCTCCCCTCAATGGTTCTTATTTCTGTTTAGGTTTACAAAGTAAAGAAAGGCCACAGACTGTCTTATGCTCAGTGGGACTTCCTCTTGGCAATGGCAGGAGGTTGGTGGTAGAATTTTCATCTAATTTCTATTGCTTCAGAAGTGTCATAGCGGAAGATACTTTGTTCAAGAGCTCTTGGCCATAATATGCTATAAATTCTGTCATAAGTATTTTTATTTAAGGAATGTGGAAAACGATAATTAAATACCACTCACTCTTGAACAACATGGTGTGAACTACGTGGCTCCACTTACATGTGGATTTTTTCAGCAGTAAATACTACAGTACTAATTGATCCATGGTTGGTTGCATCCATGGATGTGGAACCACAGATATGGAGGAACTCTGGATACTGAGAGCTGACTATAATTAATACTCAGATTTTCAACTGTGCAGAAGGTCACCTCCCTAACTGCCACATTGGTCAAGGGTCAACTGTGTATCTTAAAAGGTGGTCCTACCCAAAATTGTAATGTCATTAATCTTTTTTTTTTTTTTTTGGTATTGAACTCCTGTGATCACTGAGGGTACCATATTAGACTTGGGGTTGGCAAACTGTTTCTGTAAAGAGCCAGATAGTGAACATGTTCAGTTTTGCATGCCACATAGTTGGAACAACTGCTCAACCCTGCCATTGTAGCACAAAAACATCCATAGATAGTATGTACATGAATAGATGTGGCTGTGTTCCGGTAAAAGTTTATGGAAATCAGTGGTGGGCTGGATCTGGTCATCAGTCTGTAGGATGCTGGCTCCTGTAGAATCTGTAGGTTTGGAAGGGCAAGTGTACATAGACCAGACTGATGGGATTCAGGTGTATGATAGCAACAAAAATGTACCGCTAAAAGGTCTTTCTCATTTCTCGGACCCATCTTGCTGCTCATCTTCTTCTTACTTGCCTCTCTTGTCCTGCTTATAAAGCACTGGCCCAGATGGGATCTCAATTCTCATGAAGTTCTCTCATATCCTGGGATATTTTCTCTGTAAATGCTTTTCCTTCTTGTCCTTGTGGGTCTCTATTTGTAAAGAAAGAGTCTGTTTCTGTCAATAAAATATATAATTAGGTATTGTCCATAAAAGTCAGAAAGCCTCGTTTTCCTTGTACCAACCTCTATACAAGTAATTACTCTTTCCTCATGCTCTCCAGTTGACTCTGCCATTTAACCTGGGTTTAGTCCATGTTGGTTAAGACAGATTGAGACTAACTCTCTATTTCCCTTTGAGATGTGTGATCATGACATTTGTTCCCTGTTTACTTAACACTGTGTAAGTTCATTGTCTATTTCAATAAAGTTACTGAATAGTGAGTGTGACATCAGATATACTTTTATTTTACTTCCTCATTGATATTTCTTTAAACTGAAGACTTCTGAGGTCAAGAAATGCTCAGTGATTTCATAAATGTCCAGTTTTCACATACTCCATTAAATATCAATTGTCACAATATTTTTGTAGAATTATAAAGAAATAAAATAACCTAGACAAGAGAAAACAGTTCTCATTTTAATTCTAGTGATTCAGATGTTTGAAATAAATCCCTATTAGATAGTAATACATTAATCTAACTGATCATAGATAATTGAGTATAACTTAGTTAAAAAACTGCTGAGATGTGATTGGAATTTTCCATGAAAGATGAAGCTTACTTGACCCCTATACTACAACACACCTCCAAGTACCCTGGCCTTCTTTTTTTGCAGAGTGAATTCCCTAGCAACCATGATAATACAATCCCATTTTCTCCTTCTTGTAAGAGAAAGTGCAAATAAATGTTGAGGAGATATCTTCTATATAAGATCTACCACCTCTTAGTCATTGAAACTTGGTTTATTCTAATCTTCCTTTTCCTACCTTTTATTTGTCTACCTTCCTGCCATTCAAAAGGCTCGTTGATAAGTCAAAGTGAGAAGCTGACTCTTTGGCATTAATGAGGAGACTGTTGCTATGAAAATTCTTCTTAGGGCAGCAGAATGGTCTGATATTTTTGGGGTTGGGAGTAGTAAAGCTGAGAATGTAGGAATAAGGTGATGGGGGGTCCTTTGGGCATTTAGTGTTTGTCACCCACATTTCTCTGCACTGGCTTATTCCTAGATATCTAAGATCATGATTAATTTTTTCATGTTCAAGACCTCCCTAATACATATATATATAAATGTGTGGATTCACATAAAAATGAAAAAAATAGTGAAATAGTTTATCAAGGGAGGGATACATTCACTTTGACATCAGCAGTAACTCAGTAAGAATGTAAATGTTCTTAAGTGTTGAGATGGTTGTTGCTCTGAAGTCCCTCTTTCAACCATTTACTATTACCAGGTCAGCTCTGTGACCTTGGACAAGTCACGCAACCTCTCTGTTCTTTACTTTTCTTTGTAAAGGTGGGAAAAGGGCGTCTACTTCACAGGGTCATGTACAGCACTTAAAACAGTACCTGGCAAACACAAAGTCCTATTATTATTGTTACTGTTATTAGTTGTGCCTTTGTTTGTTCTTAGAAGTGGCTGGGACTTGAGGAATGGGCAGACTTCTTCAGAGTCCCACTGACCTGAGAAGAGCTAATTCTTATCAAAACCCCAGGCAACTAATAAATACTAAACGAGAGGAAATTGCTGTTTCTGAATGCCTGAGGCACGTGATTGAGTTGGCTGTGAGTGAAGTGTTCCTACTGCCATGGATTTTATTAATATGGCCTTTTGATGGGTTGTTTTTTGGTGGGGTGTTAAGGATGAAACTGTAGTCCGAGTCCCTGGAAAGTGTTGCCCACAGTGCTCTTCGCGATCCTGTGCTGCAGCTGGCCGAGTATACGAGGTGAGCTTTGATGTGCCCCGTATTGGTGTTCTGATGTCCGTTCCTAAACTTCTGCCCCCGCCCCACCTCCCTTCTAACCCCCATACCTCCCACACCCATGTCTGACTCTTTGCCAGGATTAGGAACTCCGTACATAAATGGTTTTTTTCTTCTCTTTACGAAGAGCCTTTGTGAAAAAAATTAAATTGGAGGGGATTAGAAATATAAAAGAATGTTCTGGCAAGCAGCACCTGGTTCATGAACCTTGGTAAACTTACTGTTCACACATCTTAAGGGAAAAAGGACTGTCATTGGTTACTCTCAGTTTACTCTTAGGTTGGAGGCTCTGGGAATGTCTGTCTGCTTTGGCTGGATTTTATGCACTGGTATCCAGAGACAGTGTCTTCCTGCCTTACAGTGGGGTCAGGGGCATGGGGGTGGGAGATGAGAGAGGGAAGGGAAGCGAGAAACTGGTGGTAGTGGGTTCCACAGACTTGAAAGTACTGCTCAGGCAGTCTGGATAACTACCCAGCACCTAGTAGTCACCACATAAAAGTGAGTTCAACAAACAGAATGAATGATCTGTCTTGGGAGACAGCTAAGTCAAAAGAAGGTTAATTATTCATAAGCAAACAATATATGAAAAATAAGCCCTACTACTTCCCTTGTGTGCCAGTCATTCTATGGAAGACCAAATAGAAACTGGGATTTTGACTCTCAGTAGAGAATCTGGAACTGAATATTAGGGGATGGGTGTCACAAATTCTAGACAGGTCACTGGAAGTCTAAATGAAAATAACTAACGGGGAAAGGCTTTGAGTATGTGCCAGATCTGTGCTGTCCAGTACAGTAGCCACACGCGTGCTGGATTAATTTCTCCTGGAAGAGAGAGCCTCTACATCTGTTGTGGCAAGTAACAGAAATGCTCCTCTACTAGTGGCTAAAATGAAACATTTATTACCTCCTGGAACAAGAAGCTCAGAGGTGGGGCAGTTGGGGGTTGATCAACCAGGTCTCAATGACGTTGTCAAGGATTTACACTCTTTGACCTTTCCACCCTGCCATCTTTAGCATTTTGGCATTTACTTTCTGTCTCTTCCCCTCCTGTCCCAGTATGTTCCACAGCTTCAGGCATCTCCTTCTCACCCAATCATCACTAGAGCCTGGTGGAAGAAAGGGTTTTTCTTCCTTTATGGGGGAGAAGAGTCTTTTCCTCACCCTCTGCTGCTCCAGCCCACTTTCCCTGAGGTCCCCTGGGTTAGGACTGGGACAGAGTCTGTGCACTGGCTGCAGGGAAGCCTGGGAAAGTGAGCATGTGGTGGTGCGAGGTGGTCTTCCAGCAGAGTGACCATTGATTAGGCAGCAAAGAGGATCTTCTTATTAATCTCCATGTTCCAGGGCCTCTACATGCCAGGCATAGAGCAGGCCCTCGGTGCATCTGTGGAATGAATATAGTTGGATGAAAACAAATCCAAAGTTCTCTTTGGACATTTACTGACTTTTTTTCTTGGAGACTACTGCTGCCTCAAGGATGATAATTTTCAGGAGTACATTCAATGTGGCTCAATTAAAAACTATAATAAAAATTGGGTCTTATGGATCTGTTTCTATTTGATACATGCAACATTGGATTTTCCACTTTTTTCCTCTTTCTTTACACAGCATGGTGAGCAGTGGAGTGAAAATGCCTGCACCACGTGTATATGTGACCAGGGTGAGGTCAGGTGCCACAGACAGACCTGCCCTCCATTAAGATGTGAAAAGGTATTTGGGAGTGTGTAGCTCGATTTTTGCTTTATCAGGGGCGGTCTAAGAAATGCATTTCTCATAATTGGGACATTGTGCTGTACACCAGAAATTGACACATTGTAATTGACTGTACTTCAACAAAAAAAAAAAATGCATTTCTTAGTCCAGTGTGTCCTCTGAAGGAATCAAAAGTTTTATGATGTTCAGAATATTGGAAAGAAATAGGAAAAATCTGCTTCCCAGGGAGGAGGCTGAGGTGGAAGGGAGGTCGTCTCAGCTGGATTAGGTGCTGAGAAAGAAACAGCGCCCAGAGTTGGGGTTTTACGTCCTGGTGCCCCGTCGGCTCGGATGTCTTCGCACCCTCCTGACCACTGCCCTTCACCCGCCATTCTCTGTGTTTCCTAGGGTCAGAGAAGGGTTCGGCGTCATGGGCAGTGCTGTGAGGCCTGTGTGTCTCCTGCCGGAAGCTGCTCGCACGGTGGTGGGATTGTGCGGTACCAGGATGAAATGTGGAAGGGCTCGGCCTGTAAGTTCTGCACATGTGACCGTGGCCAAGTGACCTGCCAGACTGCAGCGTGTGCCGAGGTGGAGTGTGACCAGGTAAGGAGAAGAGGCATTTCTGTGTGGAGAACATTCTCTCCAGCGGGATCAGTGGTCCCTCACCTGCTCCTTCCCTCTTGGCAGCAGAGGGGATGCTCAGTTCCAAGGAGCCTTCTAGCACAGCTCTTCCTGTGGTGTAGCATCAGTGTCACTCTGCTCAGACTGGCCTGAAACAGCCCCCTGGAGCTGTTAGATCTCAGTGCATCTGGTCAACTCGGGAGCCCTGAGCCAGCAACAGGAAAGGATAGGACATGATATGGGATGTTAGCCTATCAGTCAGCACGCTGGACCTCCAGCTGGTGGCCAGCCCAGTTCGCTTGGGTTGTCCGCAGGTGCCCTGGTGGTCCAGCTCCCATCTTAGGCCCCGCTGGCAGTGTTAAGCAGAAAGGAGAGCCAGCACCCAGAGGCTGCTCCTGTGTCTTGGGAAAGAAAATTGAAATGTGTTTTTGTTTTTGTTTTTGTTTTTGTTTTTGTTTTTGTTTTTGTTTTTGTTTTAAAGAACCAGGGAGGGGACCTCATAAATAGTTAACTCTGTTGACCTTTGTCAACTCTGCTGTCTGCAGAATTTCTAGAATCTTCCAACAAAGCAGCCTCTGTTTGGACTATAGATGTATAATGTGGAGAAATTGCTTCCTCCCCCCCCCCCCTTTGAACTCAATTTTGACCCACTGCAAAACAAACTGCTTTTAAAGCTGTCTCCTTCTCCCTCACCACTCCCATCCGCCCCACCGATTTCCCGCGGGGTTGTGAACTCAAATAGATGCGGGAAACTTGGAAGATCTGAAGCGCTGGGTGTCTGTGAAGGCATTTTTCTTTCTGGTTCTTCTCCCCCACATCTCAGCTCCTCTTAGCATGGTTGCTGAGGAGGAACAGGCTTTCAAACAGGGCTGTCAATGACAGGTGCTTTTTCATGTTGCCTCCTACTTCTGTGTCTGGGCAGAGCTGAGACGTAGTTAGGGAAGGAGGATCTTGCCTCTTGTAGTTTATGTCCCTCCACGTGCCTTTTCTTTTCTTCTCTTTCTTTATGTCAGGGGTATCAGAATGGTTGGACGAAGATGAGAAAAACCCTAGTAAGGGCCTTTTTCTGTCTCCCTCTCTGTCAGGCTGAGGCTGGGCTTCCTGGCCTCGGCAGTCTGCCCAGAGGATGCTGGTTATTTCCAAGGTTTTAATTTGTCTGATATCCTGGGGTTTATGGAACATCGAGGAGAGGTGATCCTGGTAGGGAGGGTCCTTTAAGCCACCTATTTGCAGTCAGGTCTAAACAAAGAGTCTCACATACGGAAAATAATTTGACCCATTATCCCTATGTCAATGCATTTCGAAGTACCGGCCAGCCCTCCAGGCACCTGCCTGTGGTAGCAGGAGCCAGTTCTTTTCTGTTCTTAGGAAAAGGGGGAGCAACCACTGACGTAAGTGGAGAAGGCATAAGTAAAGCTGGGTTGGTGGTGCTGAAATCTTTTAGATTTTGTCTATCTGTGGAGCTTTTGATTTCTCCATCAAGTCTGAACGAGAGCCTTGCTGGATAGAGTATTCTTGGTTGTAAGTTTCCTCCTTTCATCACTTTAAATATATGGTGCCACTCCCTTCTAGCCTGTAGAGTTTCTGCTGAAAAATCAGCTGATAACCTTATGGGAGTTCCCTTGTATGTTATTTGTTGCTTTTCTCTTGCTAATTTTAATATTTTCTCCTTATCCTTAATTGTTGTCAATTTGATGACTATGTGCCTTGGTGTGTTCCTCTTTGGGTTGATTCTGTATGATACTCTCTGCGTTTCCTGGACTTGGGTGCTTGTTTCCTTTCCCAAGTTGGGGAAGTTTTCAGTGATTATCTCTCCAAAAATTTTCTCAGGTCCTTTCTCTCTCTCTCTTCTCTTTCTGAGACCCCTATAATGTGAATATTATTGCACTTCATATTGTCCCAGAGTTCTCTTAAACTATCCTCATTTCTTTTCATTCTTTTTTCTGTTCTGAAGCAGTGATTTCCACTAACCTGTCTTCTAGCTCACTAATCTGTTCTTCTGCTTCATTTAGTCTATTCTTGGTTTCTTCTAGTGTGTTACTCATTTCAGTGATTTTGTTCTTCAACTCTGTTTGGGTATTCTTTATATTTTCCAACTCTTTGCTAAAAATTTCACTCTATGCATCTAATCTCCTCTTGAGTTCCCTGAACATCTTCACCATCATTACTTTAAACTCTTTCTCAGATAAATTGCCTATCTCCTCATCACTTACTTCTTCTTCTGGGATTTTATCTTGTTTCTTGGCCTGGGAGATGTTCCTTTGCTGCCTCATATCGTCTATCTTTCTATGTGTTTGTGGATTCTTTCCACAGGCTTTGGGATTATTGTTTTCTTAATTCTGTTATCTGCACCTGGTGGATGAGGCTGGACTAGAGGCTTATGCAGGGTTCCTGGCAGGAGGAGCGGGTGCCTGCCCCCTGCTGGGTGAAGCTTGGTCCTGGACCACTGGTGGGTAGGGCTGTGTCTAGAGGCCTTTGTGGCTTAGGAGATCTGCTGATGGGTGGGGCTGTGTTCCCACTCTGTATGTTGTTTGGCCTGAGACTTGCCTACAGGCTGTTGGGTGGGGCTAGGTCTTGGTGCTAATGATCCAATCAAGGTGTCAGCCTCCATGTAGATTAACGCTTTTGGAATGTCTGCCACCAGCTTTTATGTCCCCTAAGTGAGCTTCAGCCATCCCTTACATCCCTAGAAGACCCTCCAAATCCAGCAGGCAGGCCTGTGAAATCTGGGCAGGCCTAGCCCAGGCTCCTGTGAAATCACTGCCTCTGCCCATGAACCTGGTGCACATGAGTTTCTGTGTACACTTCCCAAGTGAATGGAGTCTCCGTTTCCCCTAGTCCCGTGAGGCTCCCAGAGCCAAACCCTGCTGGCCTTCAAAACCAGATGTCCTGTGGTCTCCTGCTCTTCCCAATGCCGGGACTTAAGCTGGGGAGCCTGACATGGGGCTTAGAGCTCTCACCTCTGTGGGAGGGCCTCTGTAACTTAACAGATCTTCAGCTTGTGGGTCGCCCACCTGAGGGGTATGGGGCCCAATTATATCATGAGCATGCCCCTCCTGCTGTCCTTCTCTGTGTTTCCCTCTTTATATTTCCAGTTGCTGAAGATCTTTTTTGCTAGGTTCCAGTCTCTTTTTGATGGTTGTTTAGCATTCAGTTGTGGTTTCGTTGTAGTCTCCAGGAGAGGCAAGCTCGTGGTCCTACCGCTCTGTCATCTTGACTGGAAATTTGACCCTTGTCTTTGATGTATAAAACCAAGTCCCTAGACATTGAAACATAAATAAATCATAAATAAATCATAGCATAATCTGGTGATTTCTATGATTCTGTATTTAGTATTATCTTTGAGCATGAATTCACATGAAGTCAATTTATCTTTTTTTTAAAAGAAACTTGCACTCATATATGAGGGATTAAATGTGGGGGGGAGTCAAAGCTTGTAGCAAATGCACGGAAGAGGGTAGTCGTGCCATCAGTGTGAGATGCCCTTCCCTTCTCCAGTGGAGGGAGAGTCCCTCAAGAGCCTTTCCTTTTCCAGTGGACAGGTGAGTGGATTAATACAGTCTTTGGTCTGGTGGGTGGCTGTTGGTGTGATTCAGTGGGGAGGGGTTAGCAGAGTCCACCTGGCCTATGAAGCAGAATCCTCTTAGAAAGAAAAGGGTTACTTTTGTTTCACAGAGTAGTTTTTCTCAAAGCAAAAGGCAAATGCTAATTGGAGCAGGCTCCCTACCGCAGTGAACTGTCGCAGTTTGGGGCACCCAGACGTCTATAAATAGCAGATCTGTTTATAACTTCCTATCTCACCAAAACTCCTTCCCCAGGAGCAGGGCTTGCTGTTATTTACAGCTGCGTTTGAAGACACCGAAAAGCCACCTTCTTTGCCTTATCGGGGTGATGCAGGCTCCGTTTTCAGTCCTGTCTGTGTGTACTGGAGCAGGCACTCAAGAATCTCTCATGCATTTCGTCTTTAATAGAAGTACACATACTCTGTCTCGTTTCAAAACATTGTTTTAAGTGACTTAGATAACAGGTTTATAAACCCCTTTATATGCTTAGAGAGCAAATTTCACTGTTTCTGTGTTATGCCTTCACCACCAGCTGATTTGTCACGTTTAGGCAAAACAATTTATATGTAAATAACGTCTGCTCCCTAAAGCACTCTTTGCTCTCTCTTTTGGCCTCTGATTGGCATGAAGTTTTGAAGGACAGTAATCTATTTAACTCCCTCCTTTTTTAAATTACTTTTCAGATACTATAAAAAGTCATGATCATTCATATACTTGTGTTTCTTTTAAAAGTTGTCTTTTCCTTCGTTAAAATAATACACATTCATTCTAGAAAATTGAAGACGCAAGAGAGGCAGAAAAGAGACTTTAAAATTTACCCATAATGCTACAATTTAAAGACAACCAATGCTTTTATTTTATATTTTTCTTTAATGAACAGCATTTTTAAACATAAAACATCATCTGATTTTTCTGTTTATGCAATTTTACATTATTCAGTTTTTACCCAACATGGTTTTTGCACTTCAAATGTAATACAGATCGCAAATTAAATAATGTCTTCATGCAAAGAAAACCACCATTTTTTAGAAAGTAGATTATATCTTTAGAAAGTGGAAAGTGCTACAAAGAATACTCTTTAGCCTGTAGATACTAGATGGTAGTAAATGCATGCGAAAAATTCTAAATAGAGGTTGTATTTTTAACAGCAGAGTTCCTGGGATGTAGGACTGCAGTGGAATTATGTTTTCTGAGTTACAGAATTCAAAATTATTTAATTTGTTATAGTACACATTTATTATTTTTTAATAAATCAAAATTTGAAATGATTGATGCTGGGCAGTTAAAATAATAAGACTTTGGAAGTTAAATGTCTACCTTCCTCCTGTGGCATTTCTTTCCTTCCTCTTATAATTTTTAAAATAGTGATTATGCGAGTTGGATAACAGCTTCAGAAAAGAAATTAGTTTTCTGCTCTTTAATTTATGCCTGAGACTTCATCTGTGCATAAAAGGATGTGTCTGATTTTGTATTCAAGGAAAAATGTTGATTTGATTTGAGCACTGTTAATGAAATGAAATCACAAGTTCAAACCTTGTATATTTAGGGTAGCCTGATCCTTTTCTGAAACTGGTAACTTTCCAAGACTGTAACATTAATCTTGGCCATTCTTCTTCTTTGTGTGAGTTCCTGGTCGTGGGTAGGAAATTACGCCCAAGTATCACCAGAACTGAAAAGAACTTGGAGGAAGGGATGAGCTGTACTGAGTAGGCTTTCCATAGGAAGATGGCGCAGGCGAGATGGACTAAGTCGTGGGCCAAAGCAGAGGGCTGTTTTGAGGTTTTTCATTCTAGTCAGGGAATTTAGCTGCTTTGCAATTTAGCATTGCTACCTGGAGATGTTAATTTGATATGTGCCTCCGCAACCCTTTCTTCTACAGGGTGAAGAATTAATTCACTTAGATGGAAAATGCTGTCCTGAATGCATTTCGAGGAGTAGTTATTGTGTATCTGAAGATAATGCAGAATTTGTGAGTATCGGGCTAATAACCAAAGCCTATTGAAAATTAATCATTCAAAATTAATTTAACAAGGGGGCATTACTTTCTCCTTTCTCTTATCCATTCATTTGTTCAACAAACGTGATTGCACACCTACTATGTGCCGGGTACTAGAGATACAGAAATGAACACAGCAGCAGAGTCTCTGCTCTTAGTGAGCTTCCGTCCTAGCATGGGAACACTGACAACAAATACATGTCAGGTGGTGACGGGTACTGCCTCGAGAATAAAGCAGCCAGCGGGTAACTGAGGGGAGCGAAGTGCTCTTTTCCATCGGATGACTGGGGAAGTCTTATGGAGAGAAATTAGAGCAAAACATGAAGGAAGTGAGGGAGCAAGCCGGGGATATCTGGGGGGAAACATAGCAGGAAGAGGGATCACCAGACAAAAAAGCAGTGAAGCAGAAGTGTGCTTGGCACGTCCGAGAAACAGCAAGAAAGTAGTCTGGGTGGAACGAAGCAAAGGATGGGGAAAGGAGTTGAAATGACGTCCAGGAGGTAGCTTGGTCCCTGGTTCTACCCTGTTGCAGATGGGAGCTGCTGGGGAGTTTTGAGCAGAGCAGTTCTGCGATGGGGCTTACTTGTGAAAGATCACCTTGGCTGCCAGGTTGAGCCAGTCATGGGACGGGGCGAGCCTGGGAGTAGACAGTCAGGTTTTTGCAACAGTCCAGAGGAGAGGGGGAGTAGCTTGGTCTCCAGAGCAGATGATATAAAGCAATCGGGCTCTAGATTTATTTTGCAGGTAGAACTGAAAGGATTTTGATGGATTGGATGTAGAGCAAAACTCTTATTAGCAAAGGTTTATTTCTCCCTAAATCTGTACTTTTTTTTTTATTATATATCCCAAGGGAAACATATTTATCTTAACCTCTTCAAATTTGCTCTATTTATATAGCCCTTATTTTCCACATGGGGTTCCTGGAATGTGGATGATTGTGCGGCATACTTTTAAGTACATCATAAGTACAGCTGCTCCTTTGACCAATCAGAATGGGATCATAAGAATTAGGATTACATACTTTGACTTGTGAACTGATTCCTACACACTTTTTCTTTGTGATTTGGTTAAATCGCATCTGTCAACCTGCCAGTGTCTTGAATAAACTGGGAAGGTAGAATTGTGCAGGGTTAACATGCAGGCTCTAAGTTCAAACCCCCTACTTTGCCACATACTGACTGTGACCTTGGGCAAGTTACTTAATCCTCAGTTGTAAAGTAGAGATAAAAATAGTACTTACCTCAGGTGTCTATTGAGATGATATGTATAAAGAACTTAGAACAGAACCTGGCACATAAAAAAGCTTAAAAATGTTGGATGATGATGATGATGATGATGATGATGATGATGATGATCATGCTGTTGGCATTGTTTGTTTCATACTGGTGTTTCACAATTTAGTCATCCTTATGTCCTAAGAGTGTAGGAGATTAAATTTCCCTATAAAAATTGAATTTGTGTTTTCTCAGTCATAGTATTAATTTGCCTATCCATTTTTGAAGATAAATTAGGCCCAGTGGAATTCTTTAAAAAGCAAGTTGTTTTAAATAAGTACAAGTCCCCACAGTGCTCCAGTAGTACCACATCAGTGTCAAGAATTTGCTCTTACAAGCCTGTGTCCTTGACTGTGAAGTCCTTCCTATTGAGGGGAATTGAAGCCATGTACTCCCACACAAAGTGAGAATAAGAATCCAAAAATATTTCCTAGGCATCTTGTCTTCACCTCATATTGGTATGCTTTCTTATTTTTGATATAGATAAATTTTGTTTCTATTCATAACCAGTGAATGAAGTTGCATGTTACTTGGGAGAAAAAAAAATGGGTATTTCCTAATGAAAAAAATGAATAGATCAGCCTAATGGTGTTTTTAGTGGTCTAATAAATACATTTCTCTCATTCCTAGATGTCCTCAAATGCAAGTAAAGTTAAACGTATTCCAGTAAGTATAGATGTTTAGCTTGTACATCAACATGTATAAAATTGTTTTAAGCAATGATTTGTGTAAACTGTCCTGGGGAACCTTAATGCCTTTATATTTTTAACAGTCATATTTGATGGCACTGTGGTCTGGGATTAAAAATCGCAGTGATACATGTAACTGAGTCACTGTGCTGTACACCAGGAGCTAACACAACATTGTAAATCAACTATACTTCGATTTTTTAAAAAATTTTAAAAACTGAAAAAAAGAAAATGTAATTGTCATAGTCTCTGGTTAGTTTCGATCACATGAGGCAAACCCAGAAGACACAAAACTGCACTTCTAATGCCCTGTAGCTCTCTGCCTCAGTATCTACAGATATCTAGCTTGTGTTTGATTTCCCTCAAGCAAGGCCTCCCAAAAACGATCTACCAATCTCCAATAAATGGGTTGACTTAAAAAAAAAATCGTAATGAAACCAAAACTTCGACTCACTGAACTTTTCCTCCTTTCTTTAGCTTTCCCCCATCCCGACAATTCATAATGAATACTTCCCCAGCTATAAGCCCCTATACAGAACCTTTCTCTTTTTTGTGATGATTTTCTCCTGATTTTTTTTGGCTTAGAAAACTCAGTTTAACTGTCAGCCCAATTTTCAGTACCGCCAAGTGTTAGAGAGATAGCTTCTTTGGTCTGGGGGGTGTTCGTTCTGTGTACATTGTTTGCGGGACTACGATGTGTAGTTTCTTTTTAAGGAAAAGTGCAAGCATGTTTGTTCACACGAGCAAGCTTACAGTTTTGGAGGTTATAGAATAAGGGGGTCAGGAACCCAGTTTGTTTTGAAATGGGAGGAAAGCACTTCTACCTCCCCAAGATAATAGTTCTCATTTTCCTAACATTGTCATTCACTGTTGCTGAATATTGTCACATTAATTGTTTGGAATACTTAACATCAGTGGGTTTCATAAGCATTTTACCAAAGCTTTATTTTAAAATATGCTCTTTTATTCTCTTTGGTTTTACCTCCTTTATCTCCCCAAACGTTCTGGTAGGAACCTTTTTCTCTCTTTTTCCAGGGTGAGTAGGACAGCGAGCAAAAAGAAACTGCTCTTTATAATTCACTTTGGACTCTCTGTCAGAGTACCAATGTTTATTACCCTAATTTGCTTGGCCGAGAAGAATACTGAGTGGAAGAAAGCCCATGGCACATCCACAGCCCACAAAAAGTGGACACGCGAGAGCTGTCATTCTAAGAACACGACGACCTAGTATTATTCTTACTGTAGTAACGATAAGGAAATTCAGAGTTTTAAACAGTTTCCTACTGATATAAAGATTGTATTTAATGTACCTGCTAATCACTAGGTACATAGTAGTCCCCTCTGGATGTTTTGTTGTTGTTGTTGTTGTTGTTGTTTTGTGAGATATGTTGAGAATCAAGTGTTAGATGCTTCTTGCTTGTTCTGGAAGCCCCACAATGCTTTCGCGCTTTACCTTTCTGCCTAGGTTCTACATCAGAATAAACCAATTATAAACAAAGGAGAAGTGCTATCCTTTAAACTTAGGACTCTTCTACTGCTGTCCTATTTCAGAGCTGGGTTTGCCATGGTACTGATCACGAGCCTTCACTTTGTCTCTTATGGAAATTATACGTTCTCCACCAGCAAACTGACTTCTGAATCTCTGCACCCTGATAACAACATCATTCTTTACTGTGTCCTGTAGGAGGGGGCAACATGGGAGGATGGCCCTTGCAAGGTGTGTGAGTGCCGGGGGACTCAGGTGACTTGCTACAAGCCCTCTTGTCCTCCATGTCCGGTAGCCACACTAGCCCAGATGGCAAAGGGACAGTGCTGTCCAGAGTGCACATCAGGTGGGTCCATGTCCGGTTTATTTCTGCTGAGATAATTCTACTGCCAAAAAATTCAGAGAGATCTCTCCTCCAACCCCTTGCTGCTTTTTCTTTGAATAACCCACTGAGTTTGTTCGTTTGTTTCTTCTTAATTTTTCTAACAAATGATGCTAATTAATCTTTGTCCATGTGTTTGCCAAATTCAACTGATTATGAGTATATGACCTTGCACAAGTCCTTGACCCTCTCTGAATCTTATGTTCTTGTTTATAAAACGTGCCTTAGCTACCTTGCAAAATTATTGTGAAAATCAAATAACTGAATGTTTGAAAACTTGTAAAGGCAAATATATGTGTTACGACTCTTCCACTGTTGAAGATTTAAGAATTGCTGAAAGTGTGTTATGGATATTCATTTTTTTAAGGTGAACTGTTAAACAGATGGTTCCTTTTGGAGTGCTCAAATGGGTTTTTGAAGTTGAAAGACTCATTAATTTCTTCCAAAAGAAAATTTTATCTACTTGTTCTGCAACTCTGCTTTCAAATCACCTGGGGTTGAATTAGTTCCAGTTAATAATTGTTGGCAAGTGCTGGAGTTGCTCTGGCTGAGCAGTAATTTGCCTATAAGCTCATTCTCTCTTGGAGAAGTGGCATTTCCTTTCGTTCATACTTCATAATTAATTGTTGTCATCTGTGGGTTGCACCTTTTCACACTGGCAGTTGCTCTTACCGCACTCACCTTATTTTGGCTAATCAGTGTTTCTGGGAAGAGTTTATCATGGGAAAAGCATAGCAATGCTCTGGTTTCATTACATTATCTTCACCAAAGTGTCTCTCTGGGCTTTCCAAAACGAACATTTGGCATATTATAACATACCATTCCTTGAAAATCAGGTCCTTGACAACTTTGAAACCTGAAAGAAGTCCTTTGCTGACAATTACTACGAAGTTCAGGGATGATCCCAATTACTGGGAATGAGATTTGAAATTTTGGAGAAAAAGAAGAAAACTGGCCATATATATATATATATACACAAATATTTTTGGAAAATAATAACTATTCTTAAACATTGTAGGTTTTATGTCTTTTTATTCACACCAAAGCTTAAGAAGAACATCTAAGAAATGATAAATTATTGATTCTGCTTTAATCATCTTTATGGAGCTAGTCATTCCTGTTTCTAGAAGTAGAGACATTAACGGGGAAGGTTTGGTAATGATTTTAGAGTCTTCAATTTGGGGTAGAGGAGACAGTGATAGCATTTTAGACAAGGAATGGTTCCTTGAAATTTTGCATTGAAATCAGTTTTGCTATTTGGGGTCCTTTTTCATACCCAAGTTCCAGAGTTTTCTATTCTCCATACTGTATAGGTCCATATACCCTGTAGATCCTTTGTCACAAGATGTGAGAGAAATTTCATGTTCTCCACTGAGTTCTCCTCTTTGTCCTTGATCGTAGTTCATTGCCACCCAGACTGCTTGACCTGCTCTCAGTCTCCGGACCACTGTGACCTGTGTCAGGACCCCACAAAGTTGTTGCGGAACGGACGGTGTGTGCACAGCTGTGGCCTGGGATTTTATCAAGCCGGTGCCCTCTGTTTAGGTATGGCTCCATGCAGACAGCCCAGAGAGGGACAGAGGCTCACTGTTGTACAGGAGGGGGTCATGATGCAGGAAATGCACAATTTCCAAAAACCAACAGAAGGTGGTAACATCATCTTTAGGCTCCTCGACCTCTTTACTTGCAGGTCTCTTTCTTCTGACATTTTGCAGGTGTTTCCACACTTAGATGACTGGGAGATAGATGATTGGGTGGTCAGATGCTGCTAGGTATTCATGGCTCGATTTTTTATTTTCAAAAACTTTAAAGGGTAGTAATGCCATCAGGATGCCTGGTGTCATTCATAAAAACACTCAGTTAATCCAAGGTAGAGCTTCAGAGTTGACATGGACCTTCGAGATCACTTACTAGAACTTTCTCATTTTGCAAATGAGGAACCTGTGGGCCAGAGGACTAGCTGGCTTGCTTAATATCACATAGATAATTGGTAACAGAGCTTATCTTTTTTGGGTTACCGCAGGATCCTATAGTACTTCTGAGAAGGAGCTCTTAGCTGGGAGAATTTGGCTTGGTTGAGGCCAAATCATAGTTGCTTTTCCTCCTATCTCAGACTCTTGGGGTTAATTAACCATTTAACAGTGTGTAAGTTCATACCCTGGCTGTGAGTAGTTAACTTCTCAGTGCCTCAGTATTCTTACCTGTGAAGTGGGGTAATACATGTACCTTGTGGTACAAGGAGGGTCTCATGAGGATTACATGTGTCAATACATGTAAAGTGCCTAGAATAGCATCAAGGATATAGTCAGGCCTCAATAAAGGTCAACTGCTTTTTATTATTTTTGTGATTATTCACTTCTCCCTACTTTCTCTCCTGATTCATAATCTTCAGCCTTTTGGGAAGTTATTTATGTCTTTGCCATAAGGGATACTCTTGTAAAATGGTTGAATGAGAAGGATATTGGGGGCATTGGATAAGAAGAGAAGAGCACAGACCTTTGAGCCTAACTGCCTGGCTGCAAGTGCCAGCTTCATGGGACCTTAACCTTGGGCAGGTTACTTAGCCTCTGTCAGCTTGTTCCTCATCTGTAACATGGGGGTTAATACTGTCTGCCTCATGGAGTTGTGAAGATGAAACGCATCCATACACGTAAAGCACTTTGCACAGTGCCTGGTGTGAAATATGTGCTACATAAATGACGGTGGTAACATTATTTTCCAGGCTTTCTTCTTCCCTGTGTCTCAGAGCCTCAGAATTGGGCTGTGTGGGAATCGGCATCGGGGTGATGCCAGTGAGCTAATCAGAGGTTCCCTTTCTCTTTCTCCCAATCTTGTCTGGAGCTAGCCTGCCAGCCCCAGTGCTCCACATGCACCAGTGGCCTGGAGTGCTCGTCCTGCCAGCCTCCCCTGCTGATGCAGGACGGCCAGTGTGTGTCCTCCTGTGGGAACGGCTTCTACCAAGACCGCCACTCCTGTGCAGGTAATCACCTACCCGGTCCCCGAGAAAGCCACTCCCTCTTCCCGGTTATCCCGGGCCACCCGCAGCTGTAAGTAGGAGAAGAGATTCTGAATGACACTCCAGATGGCTTGAGAACAGTGGGTGAGAGAGCTGACACACATTGTTTTTATAATTTTATTGGAGCTTTAGTGACGTGTGTGTGATACGATTTCTGGAAGTCCTTTTGCACATGTCTGGGGGCACTGGGACACTAATTAACATCATACTTTTGGTTCCAATTGCCGTTATGTTGTAAGTTAGATTGCTTCGTCCTGTAAGTACACAGGGTTTACTTGAAAACAAAGGGGAAAATACATCTTATATTTTAAAACTTTATTGTCACCTAAAGAGAGAGGGGGAAGCAGAAATAAGAAAGTGACATCATAATAACAAACTTGGACAAACAAAACAAAAGCGGGCATTTAAGTTTGTTCCACTTGAGCATCTGTGTACTTAGCACACATACTAGTGTCTGTTACTTTAGTGGCTATGTATGTCTGCTTTTTTTTATACTTTTAATTTTATATTGCTAATTAAGACCTAGTTGAAATTCTTAATATCATAACTTCTCTGAAAGTAGGAATGCTCATAATATAATTTGTTTGTTTATACTTGACCATTTTTTTCAATAGTGATTATACTCATGGGTATAAAGTAAAAAAGTAAATGTATAAAGAATTTTTTAAATGCAGAAATAGGGGAAGGAGGTGATGGTGAAAGCAAAGACAAGAGGCAGAATCCTAAGTTTGTCTTTGGGGAGAGACCGGGAGTCAGATGTGCCCAGAACCTAAGGCAGGATGTGCAGTGTCAGGTAAACCTGAAGAGGCAGATGGGCCAGAGGGAGGGTCTTGGACGTCATACCAGGGAACCGTGGTATCTAGGCTCTGCATCTGAGCAGCGGGAGGTGGGCCAGTCTGAGGCTCAGCTGATATGATCCTCTCTTTCATGCCCTTGGTTAGATTTTCAGGAAAATCACTTGGAGGGAAAATGTTAAAAGCACAGTGCATGGTATTCACAGGCTTGCAGGCTGACTGAGCTTCAAGGCCAGGTGAAGGTCCTCTGTGGGGGAGGCTGATGGCTGCTTCCACTCCAGGTCATGGTCATAAGGGGAGTCCACGGGATTGTGGAAAGCATCATGGGAGGAAACACTGGTACTGTGCACATCATGCAGATGTGAGCAGAGTGGGGCCTGGAGCCAGTCACATTACAGAAATGGAAGCATGCTAGCTTCTCAGTCCGGCTTGGGGGCTCCTTGAGATGTGTAAGAATTCTTCTGTATTTCTGTATCCCCGACATCAAGGGACGCACGAAGGGTTCCGATTAGTTCAGCATTTGTTGAACAAGTGTTTGAGGAATAAAGGAATGTACTACCCCTTGGTGATCCTTGAAGGACCAGTGTTTCAACAGAAGTCTCAGCCCTGAAAGAGAAAAGAACTCTTAATGTGTATTACTTATCATGTTCTGTTTACCTGTTATTTTAGGACAGGCTCAAAGTGGGCACATACAAACGCTTTTATAAGTGTCTAATGGATTGGCAATTTAGGTAAACTGCTGAAATTTCAATTTGATGAAATTATTGAATGTACTCTTTACTCCCTTCTTCTATCCCATCAAAGAGACCTCCTGCTAGCACTCCTGCGACAGGTTTGCCTTTGAAAGGGAATTAATTCCCCCTAGATTTGACTCTTCCCTCCATTCCACCTCCACCCCCTGCCCCACGTCCCACCTACAGGTTTACTTTTTTCTTTCTTTCTCTTTTTTGGGTGGGGCGCAGTGGGGCACATATCTTTTTCCCAAGCCCAGTGTTTTAACTGATAATGTTAATGCCGTTTCAGGGCACTTTGAAATGAGTAATGTTTCATTTGATTACTGGCGTATGTATGTAGCTGACTGCTTCCACATTCCATCCACATACCCGTACACAAATGCCTTCGCAGAAAGTTGCTGGAAAATTTGTTCATGCTCCCTCCAGGGAATTAAACCAATTTGCTTTAGTTCAGCCTGATTGCATTTTTATGCATAAAATGAGAAGAAAGAAGAGAGCAAAATGAGAAGGAAGAAGAGAGCAAGAGGAGGGAGAAGAAAGAGAGAGAATGATCTTAAAAATGAAAGCTAAACTTGTGATCAATTTTTATATACTGTTTTGATGCCAAGACTGCCCAAATAAGCTTTCTCATTATTTGAATTTTTTGCAGTATCCATAACTTGTGCCATTTTTGGTAACTTTTCGCCATTGACCTTAGAAGTCGGTCAGTCAGCCAGCACTCTTCCAGAAAGTGCTAAACATTTCAAAATGAAGCCGGTCATGTTCTGGTAACAACAGGTTTTTCTGGGTTGATTCCTTTTGGCAGGGTCACTTATGTTATGACTGGCATCACTTGCCACTTTAGTGACCCATCAAAACCAAAAGAAAGTGAACACTGTGCTGAGGAAACTCATTACCAGAAATTACCTGATTAATATTCATGCTCACTATGTTGAACACAGGGCAGAGTGAGAAATAAGGGGCAGAGCCAAGTGGCACATAGACACACGACTCTTCAATAAGAGTGGGAGCTTGTAAACCAGAGAGGGGTGAAAAGAGACTCTAAGTCCTGCCAGAGAACTTCATCTTTAGGGGCCTTTATCATTGTCCCCTTTCCCTTGAGTTTTATGGAATATTATATATATGCACACACACACAGATATGCCTACAAAGGTGCACATATGTGTGCATGTATTAATATTATTGTTATGTTCTTGTGTTTGATTAAACTGAGTAGTGTTATAAATATAGATCACATTATGTGCCCCACCACAGTCACTGCTTCATTTCCTCTGCTTTCCCCAGCTTGAGAGTTTGATGCCTTGATTGCTTTACCTGAAGGCTCAGTACCACCCAGTTTTTATGCCGGTGTAAACTGAAGACAAGAGTATGTAAGTTGCTTCTTTCCCACAGCGGGTAGGACCAAGGAGTAATCTCCCTCGTCATGCCCCAAACTCATCTTTCAGGCCTAGTGCTCAGGCTTCTGCCTTATCCCCTAGGCTTCCTTTGCCACCATGAAGATCTGGTCTAACGTCCCTTCTTGACCCCATGGACGTCAGGTCCTAAGATTGGGGGTTCTGCTTTGGTTTTTGCCACCTGTCCTGTTGTGAGCCATTTCCAGGAATCAGCAGCCCGTCTCTTAATCAGCCCCAGCCTGACAGTCAGGCTTGACCTGTGTGTGGGTGCTCTTTGCCTTTCTCCCCGTACCACATGACCTTGCACCCTTGCCGCATGGCTCTTGGGTACCACTTGTCCTGGACTTGCTGTATTCTCTCTACCAGAGTGGTAGTTCCACTACCTCTTCTTAGAAGCCCTGGTATTATATATCTTAATCTGGATCCAGACTGAGCTTGCCCATCCCAAGAACATTCTTCCTTGCCTGTCTTGCCCCTCTTTTCAGTGAACCCCTGTTTCACTCTGGTGGCACTATTGAACTGTGCATGAAAATCATAGATATAAGAACCCATAAGAAGAAAAGTTAAAACAACCACACTAACTCACAGACATAGAAAACCAACTTATGGTTACCAAAGAGGAAAGGGACGGAGGGATAAATTAGAAATTTGAGATTAATAGATATACACTACTGTATATAAAATAGACAAACAACAAGGACCTGTATAGCACAAGGAAATATATGAAATATAATAAGCTATAATAGAAAAGAATCTGAAAAAATATATGTATATGTATAACTGAATCACTTTGCTTTATACCCAAAACACTGTAAATCAACCATATTTCAATAAAAAGTAATAAATAAATAAATAAATAAATAAATAAATAAATAAATAAATAAAACAACTACACTAACACACATCATGCAAGATTAGTTTAAAATGAGTAACTCAAGACTAGATTTTGAGTAGACAAAAAGTAGAATTTATTTCATTTTTATATGTGTATCAATGTCTGGTTTGTCAGCTTAAAACTCCCAATATTCACAAACGTTTGAGGATGGAGCCGTGTGTGCTCCCTGGCAAGGGCTGCCTTCCAGAGGCAGCAGATCCAGAGGTGAGAGGGATGGGGACAGGGTGCTCAAGACCATAGACTTGGGAGCCAAGGATTCCAATCTTGGTTCTGTCACTTCAAACAGCATATTCTTTAACTCCGTGCTGCAGTGGCCTGTGGCTACAGCAGGGACAAGAATATCTGCTATATAGCACTGCTGTGCAGATTAAATGAGCAAATTCACATCTATCGTTTAGGATGGCGCCTGGCACCTATAAGCCCTCCATGTACGTTAGGAGGCTTAGATTTCTGCTTCCTATTGTCATTCGTTTCCGTTCTCCAGCTCCTCCATTCATTCTCTTTGCCACTGCTCACAGTCTGGAGGATGAGAAGATAAGACTCTGTATTTGCCCATAGTGAGCTGGCAATCAAGGCAGGGTTATCTGCTGCTTACAGAGATGTGAAAAAATAAAAATACAAACACAAAAACCTGTGCAGCTTAGTCTGTATCTGATTGCTGTGTGGTCTTAGACTTTGAAACTTAAAGAATCAAGCAATTGAATTTTTTATAGGTTTGTACAAGACAGGCTCATTTTGAATCTCAGCTCCATTACTTACTGCTTATATGGCTTTGGGCAGGTCATTTAACCACTTTGAGCCTCAGTTTCATCAACTGGAAAGTGGGGATAATATTATCTACTTTAAATCATTAACATGAAGTTAGAAAAGATGTTTGAAAATGTAAATATGACTGACCCATAGTATGTGGACAACAAAAGGCGGCTATTGTCATCATCAAATCTGTTCCTTTATTTTTTAATTTATGCAAATGAAAATCAAATAGCTTGCATTAGGAAACAAAAGAGTTTTGTGCCATTTGTGTCAGATTTATAATAGGTTTTATACATTATGGAGGAGTAAATGTAATACAGAGAGCAATTTATTCATCCCAAGTTAAAATTATTTTATTTTCTTTAAAAGCTTTGATTAAATGAATCTGGAATTACCTGTTTCTTATATTCACAGAGAAAACTTTTGCTAAGAAAACCTGTAGAACTTGCATACACAATGCTGACCTAGCTGAGGCTTAAAAGCTGTAGTTTGAGCAGGGGAATTTCTGGCGTGAATCATCTGTTGGAATCTCGCTTGACTGGAGCAGCCCAGCGCTTGGCAGCTGTGCAGCACGGGGCCCTCGGAGCCCAGGCAGAGCAGCGCTTGATGGGCGGGCGTTATATTCCACAAGCGCTTAGCCCAGCCTAGCCGTGCCCAGGACGAACCTCTTGGCAAAGGCATTTATGAAACTAATGTGGGAAAATGGATGTGGGGCGTGAGAAGGGCTGTGTGCCAGGCTTCCGTTGAGCCCTTGGGACATGCCCCGCCGAGTGTGGGTCCTTGGCTTTTCGCAGGAAAGAATTCAAGAGCGAGCCACAGCTGAGTGAAGGTAGATTTATTCAGAGAGATACATTGAAAGGCAAGAGAAAGGCCACGAGGTGTGGGGGTTGGGTGCTCAGATTAAAAGTAGGTACACACTCCATAGACAGAATGTGGACTGTCTCCGAAGAGGGAGAGAGGGGGGTGGCCTCGAGGCGCTGTGTTGCTAGTTTTTATGCGCTTGGTGGCTTCATATGCTAATAAATGGAAGGACCAGTCTAAGTAGCCTGGGGAAGGGATTCCCAGAAAGTTGGCCATTTCCTACTCTTTGACCTTTTGTGGCTAGCCTTGGGACTGCCTTGGTGCCTGTGGGTGTGTTATTCACCATGGTAATATATTACAATAGACATATAATGAAGCTCAAGATCTACTAGAAGTTAAATCTCTCATCATCCTGAGCCTCAAGGCCTCCTGGGGGTTGAACCTTTCACCATTTTGATGTTAATTGCTGCAGCATTCCTTGAATGGCTGTGTCCTGCCCCCTTCCATCCTGTCTCAAAACTGCTGTTCTGAAATCCTCAAGAAGACAGGAGCCCTCCTCGTTCTGGTGGGACAGTCACTGACTGTCAAGCTAGTATCCTCCATGGCCCCTCCAACATCCCCCAGAATGGTCTCAATTTCACATACTCAGTTTGGGGACCAGCACCTCCAACCACACTGTCTTCACTCATTTTGTCCCGCTCTCTAAATCCCATGCACATTCAAACCTCTAGTATTCTACAGCAATTGTGGTCTCTCACTTAATTGCTGAGTGTCTTGTGAAGGGGACTGACTGCTTCACGTGATATTCCTGTCTCCTCCATTCTGTTCAGGCAACGAGTATTCGCTGAGCCTCTTCCACATCCCAGGCCCTGGGATACAGCAGTGAACTGACAGAAAACTGCGCTGTGGCTCAGCAACTTACTTTCTCAATGGGAGGAGAGTGTCAGTAAATAAAGAAAGAAATAAGATCGTTCCCAGTGGTCACCACAATTTGAACCCATTACTTGCAGTGCTATAAAGACAGTTTAAAAGGTATATTATAGGACGTGACTGATCATTGAGACAAGGACAGGTCTTACACTCCTGAATTCCCTACAATGATAAGCACATATAAGGCCCTTGGAACAATTTTTGATTGAAAAAAGTGTGATTTAAACCATCGCACAGAGTAGAAAGCACAGGAATGTAGGGGCATGCCTAGACTCTGGCTCACCTGTGACCAGACTTCCATTCAGCTTCTGTTATCTACTCCCTGTCAGCAATTCCTCGCTAGGTGTGGCCTCGGGAAAATTACAGAATCTTGTTTTCCCCACCCTCTTTTTCTTATCTTCATTTACCTCCCCTTTAAGATAATTGAGTGCCTTATCAGTGCTGAAAAGGTGATTCTTTAAAAACAAAAAAACAAAAAGCAAATAAACAAACAGAAAAACCCACAACTGTCCCTGGAACTTGGGTAGCCTCCGTGGAGTGCTTTAAGCCATTCAGAAGGGAGGACAACTGGATGGCCCTCCTAGAAAGTATGTTTCTTGAGTAGACTAGACCCAGTGAAGCAGGTGACAATGGGATTCCAAATCCCCTCCCTCGTTGGACATTCTTGTAAAGGATACGTGGAGAGAAGAAAGAAGCAGCAGCTGGTGGTGTCTTGCCTGGGACCTCTGCTGTAGCAGGCTGTGTTTGGCATTTGTCTGTGCTGCGTATAGGCCCTTGCTGTGTTTGCCAGAAGACAGACGATGGAACAAAAGGATCAGGTACCAGCAGGGAAAGCCCGTCACAACTGCCAGGGAGTTTATCTTCCAGACAGATCCCATTCTTCCTGACAAATCTGAACCCCAAAATATTTCAGCTCTGGATTACAAAGTAACGACAAGTCTTCTGGCTCCCCGCCCAGTTCCTAGGGCTCTCAGTTATTTTAGCCAGACTGTGTGGCGTACATTCCTTCTCTCCCTTCTGCATTCCCCACCCCAGCACTCTCCCTGTTCCACCCCTGCTCCCTTTTTGTGCTGCCCGCAGAGCGCCCAGCACCTCCATGCTGTCGCTGCCCAGATCTGAGCAGGCTGTGCCCGTGAGCCAAGAAGTCTGAGAACTCACCCATCAGCTCGGTTTGGGTTGGTGGTCCCTCCTTTGACTCTTCAGTTTCTATAGACAAGTGGACTCGAGGGATTACTGGGAAAATCAATAACCATTTAATTAACAGGGGCTGGGGAAAAACCCAGGGGGTCTTAGCAGCCAAGGGTGGCCAGTGGTCACAGTGGATGAGTGGAATCTGAGAGTTCTGTTTGGCTCATCCAGCTATATGCCTAGGTGGTTACTGTATTTGAAAACCGGGGGGTGGGGGGGCAGGGTAGGGTGCTGCTGTATTGTAGATTTAGGAATGTAGTGGGCATGGGTCAGCAGACCGAAAGGATAACCTGAGAGTGTTCCTGAGGAGCCAAATGTCTGCCTTTATCCTCTGACTTAAGTACCAACAAAAAGCTAGCCTGCTTGTAAATCTCTCCCCATGTGGACCTGCCAAAGCCTCTGTCAGCTGGGAGGTCGTTCCTTCAGTTCAAGCTCTATGTCTACAAAAGACTATGCTAAAAATTCAGATACGTCACCCAAGATGAGTAAATCATTCATCTGTATCACGAATGTGGTTAATAGATTAACTCTTTACCCAGCATGTGCCTTAGGGAAAAGGACTACAGGTTTTTTTTCTCCTTTAGTCATTTTTCCCCATAAGTAACAAATGAATTCATTTAATAAACTCAGTGAAATTCAAGACACGTAAAAATCAGTGAAAATCCCTGACTCAGGCTCTCCCAAATCATGGCTGTTAGTATTGTGATGAATGTCTTCCTAATTTATGTCCTGTGTGTGTGTGTTGTGTACACAGACAGACATAGATGCATTTATTTATTTTTCAACAGTGAAATCGCACTCTATGTATAGTTTTATTGCCTGCTTTCCCTGTGTTATTTATTATCCGTCTACAACATCTTTTAAAGCTGTTGTATAACTTTCCATCTGTAGCCATCTAAGAATTCATTTAGCCAAGCCTCTGTTGTTTGGCGCTGCTTCCTAATTTTTCCATTGTCATAACCACGATGTAAACATTTTGAATAGAAATTGTGGTAAATATGTTTGATAAAGGTAAATTCTTAGGTGATTGCTGGGTCCAAGTGTATATATGTACATTTTTAAGTTTTCAGCACATACTAATATATTATTCTCTTTTAAAGAAGTTGTAGTTTGCACTCCTACTGGAAGCACACGAGAGTGCCTCCCTCCCACCACCCTTGTCAATATGAGGTGTTAGGAGTCTTCTTAACTTTGTCAACTTGATTGATGTAAAAAGCAATCTTGATTATCTATTTATTTATACTTATTTTGGGGATTTATATGAAGGACGTTGATTTACCATATATATCTGTTCATGGCCCTTTTTCATCAGTGGCCTGGGCCAGGCCATTCTCTTGTTTATCTGTCTGTCTGTCTGCCTGTCCGCCCACTCCTTTTGTTCCTGTAGCCTATTCTCACTTTCCTTCTCCCCAGCTCCCCACTTAAATAACTATTCTAATGCAATTTAATGTGGATTTTTAATATGTATGTGTTCTTATAGTCTTGTATGTATGTACTTTAAATATTCATACATATTACTAGGTAGATATCTCATACTTTTCCTTTTCTTAACTTTAAAGACTTTCTTAGAGCAGCTGTCAAGTTCACAGCAAAAATAAAAGGAAAGCACAGAGATCCCCCATTCACTCCCTGCCACCATGCATACATAGCCTCCCCCATTATCCACATCCCCCACCAAGTGGTACCTTTGTTACAATGGATGAACCGTTCATTTACTTTTTTTTCCCTCACCAAGCACTGTTTCTGAGATGGATGCCCGTTGCTATGTGCACATCCAATCCATTGCACCTAGCTGCTGCTCTCCTGTGAAATTTGCATATCTCTGGTTATTCATGAGGCTGCAGATTCTTTTCATGTGTTGATATTTTTTCTATTACGAAGTCTCTTAAGAACATAGGGGTTTTCAGAACATGTGGAGACCAGACATTCCAATTTCAGAGTGTAAAGTTTTCTGCTGGCCCAGGGAGGAAGGTTGAGGGCAGAAACTAGACAGGGGACAAAAGCAGTTGGTAGTAAAAGAATCAAAAAGGATGATGACTCAGTGAACTTCTCCTTTTAGATTTGTCTGGCATTTGTGCCTCCTAGACTAGTAGCCTTGGCCTCAGATGAGACCTTGACGCGGGGAACGGAGCACAGTCTGCCCGGCATCTGGGCTTCACCATGACCTTCACAGAGCTATTCTCAGTCACTTTCCAAAGGGCTTTTGTTGAGGTTTTGTAGCAATTGCAAGAAAAGAGCTCCAGGGTCTGGGGCTCTGGGAGAGGCTGGAGCCCCTTTATGTAACTGCTGGAATAATTCCTGCGGGCTTCTCCGTTACTTCCCTCCGCTCCCGTTCTGAGTGGACCTCCCTTTCCCAGAGTCTTTGTTGTCCTTTCCTCTTCTGCCTTGCGTTACGTTTTAATTTGCTTCCTTTCTAATCACTTGGCTTTTGATGCCAGTTGAAGCAAGATTTGCTGGATCTCGCAGGGTGTGCCACTTGTGTGATCACAGGCAACATTCTCTGCTTTCTCAAACATGTCATCTCACCAAATCCCCATGAATGAAGTGCAACAAATATTATTACTCCCCCTTTACAGGTTAGGAAAGCAAGCAACAGTGAAGTTGAGTTTAAGACAGAACATTTTTGCATCCAGCAAGAGCTTCTTACTGGAAATTGACCCATTGTCTCCTGATAATACTTTAAAATTTGGCAAGTACTTCCTAGTCATTTGTGAGATGTGAATGAAAGTTATCAGTTGTCACAAAATGGATAAGGAACAGGATGAAGGAATTTGCCTTGTGTATGATGTCCTTGCTTGTGCCTGGATTTTGGGCTGTTTCATTTAATGGCGAGTAGAAACTTCTTGGCATTTAGGAAATCTGAACTGCAGCCTCACGGATGACTCTGAAAAGGTCTGCTGATCAAGGGTGCTGATTCCCTGGTGATGGCAGGTGAACATATTCCAAACGACCATGGGAAAGTTGGGGAACCAAGGCTCCTTCTCTTTCCCGAGGGTCAGTTTGCACTGAAGGCTGAGCCCATGGGAATCTGTGCCCCCTGCCTGGGATCTGGGAAGGCTTCCTGGAAATCAGAAGTAGTTCACAGGAAATGTTTTAACACATCCCTAGAAAAGGGCTGCATTTTATTCTTGGAGTAGCACAGGTTAACATTTTTGACAGCAACCTTCTATTTCAAAATTATCAAGTACAGAAAAGAAGTTTGTTATTTTTAGAGTAGAGTTTCAATATAGGGTTGCCAAAAGAAGAGTAATTCGTTCCTTTTCATTTTGAGATGAATTGCTCAGCAAGCCAACACATGTCTTGTTATGCTCCAGAAAAGTCAGGGGCTCTCCTAAATAAATTATCTACTACATGTGAGATAAGAAGAAGGCTTTCTCTTATTCGTCCTCTGTTTTAATGTATTACCACAATTTTCACAACATACACTTCAAACCCTGGGTGATCTGAAATATATCACTAAGAGAAATTATGGCGAAAAGTCAGGGACTGACCTTTTATTTTTTGTAATAACCCAAATGTAATAAAATCCACATGGAAAATAAGCCTGCAAGAAGAGATTATCTGCAGTGGCATATGTTCAGTGTGAGAAATTAGAAATCAATTGCAAAACACAGTGGGAGTATGTCATTATAAGAAATGACAGCTCAAAAAAAAAAAAAAAGGGCAAGAAAAGAAATGACAGCTCAGCATAGTCCTGTGTTGACATACCAGTCCCTTCTGCTGTCCTGCCTGGCCGTGGGTCTCGTCTTTTATTCTATATGGAAAAGAAAAGGGCCAGCATCACATTTGGTACATTACACAGATGCAGCGCAAGCATTCGTCAGCATAAGCAGATCTGGACTCCAGCATTTATTAGACAAAATTTAGATCTTAACATCTTCATATCATTTCTTCAGGCTTTGACCTCATGGTTAGTTGTTTCCATGTGGAAGGTAGCAGGATGAACCCCCCATAACCAATGAAAAGATCTGCTGTGCATTCATTTAATGTGCATTTAATAAGTTCTGACTTTGTACCAGAAATCAATCTGGATACCAGGGGTTTAAGATGATAAAACATGGCCCCTATTTTGGAGGATATTACATTCCATTGAAGGGGATTGATTAACAGAGTAATTAATACTGTAGGATAACTCACATGAGAGGCATGTACAAAGAGCTGCAGAAACACAGAGGAAGGAGTAGCTGACTTTGGACAAGTTCAGCCAAGCTGCAAGAAGTAGCGGCTTAGGAGGCCTCTCAGGTGTAAACAGGATTACAGGGGCTATGGAAGGGGTCAGAGGGATTTCCAACTCGGTCAATCCTGTGTGGGGCATCTGGAACCAATGCACAGGCACGTGGCATGCTTGGGGTACCCTGCTTCACAAAACTGGCTTGCTTCAGGGAGGTAGCACAAGGCAGGGCTGAAATGCTAAGTAGGGCTCGGTTTGTGACGGACCTGAGTGCCATCCCTAAGTCTGTGGCTTCTATCCTGCTCAGCCTTTGACCCCCATTCTGATTGGCAGTACCAGGAGCAATATTAAAACTATTTAACAAGCAGTATGGCACAGATCAGGTCAGTCGGAAGGAGGGAGACCCGAGACCCTCTCCTGTGTCAGACCTTTCGGTTGCTGGATCGTGGTGTCTGCCAGGGTTCCCAGGGCGGAAGCCACAGTATCAGGGAGGGGGCCAGAATGACAGCCGTTTACCAACCAGGTTGGAAGTATTGTTACTGTTTTCACAGCCAGTGCAGCAGTGTCTATACTGCCTTCAGACAGTCCCCTAAAGAACTGGGGGTTTTGCTTTAATTTCTCATCTCCGTGCCCACTGGATAAAGATGGTTTCATCCTTTAAGGATGTCTTGAGTTAATTACCCTCTTTAAAGTAAGCGCTCCAAAAGCAAAACTGATCGATTCCTCTGCCCTGATGAAAACTTTTATGGGATGAAGTCCAAAGTCCTTACCCCTGGCCTCATGACCTGGCCCCTGTTGCCTTTTTTGCCCCCCTCCCTGTCATCCCCTCAGGCACTTCCTCCCTGGTGCCCCTGTGTTCACCTGTGGCGAGCTGGGAAGGCCTCCCAGGCCAGCCCGGCGTCTTGCATGTAGTACGTGCTTCTGTTGAACATTGATATACAGACCAGCCTGGCGTGCCTTCTTAGAAATGCACTTGGGTTTTTGTTTGTTTAGGTAACGGCTTTGAATCAGCTCCCGAGTCAGTAAGGCAGAGGCACTTAACAGTGATAGACACTTCAGATAGTGACTCTAGTCAGTCACTAGAGAGTAGCTAAATAAATGAATGACAGATTTCATGTGTATTCAGGGTAGACTTTGTCACCGGGATCTTTGCATCCACATATTTAGTTACGTTGTAGTGTCAGTGGCTTATCTCAACACAACGTTCTCAGGCACCACTTATAAATAAGGTGTTAAATGTAAGTGAAGTTTGTAGGCCACTGAGCTGTGTGCTCAGCACAGAGTTAACAAAAGAGATATGGACTCTGCCCTCATGAACCTTACGGTCTAGCGAGGGAACCAGATGATAAATAAGTAAACTTTCCTCCGCCTCTGCTTTCCATCTGCCATTGTCATCTCTTACCTGGACCAGAGCCGTTGACTCCCTACTGGTCTCCCTGCTGGCATGTAAGTCCATAACCCCTCTCTACATGGCAGCCAGAGAGAGCTTTTAAAAATCTAAATCACGACTTCTGTCTATCCTATTTAAAAAGCCCATTCATGACTCCCATTGCAGGTAGGATAAAAATCCTAATTTCTTTCCATGGTCTCCAAGGTCAAGTCTGATAGGGTCCCTGCCTACCCTTCCAGCCATGAATCAGGAACACTGTGCCCCACTATGTCCACTGGGTCCAGCCACAAGGGGAGCCTTCAGTTCCTTGAACTCCCAAGCTCCTTCCCGTCTCAAGAGCTTTGTTTGTGCTGCTCTCTGGCTCTCCCCAGGGCTGGTCACGTCTCGTCCTTTAGAACTGCCTTAAGTCAATCCCTTTCTGTCCTACTACTGTTATTCTCTGTCAAAGCACTCTTCTTATCACTTACCACACTTTGCAATTATGTCTGAATTTGTTGGGGACAAAAGTTTTCTGAAATTAAGGCCTTCTTGTGCAGTCTGGAATTGAGGAGAGGATTGGATCTTAAGATTTTCAATTCAGGCATCCTTTCTTCTGATTCTAAAGGGATCCCTAATTAAGTTACTTAGGTATAGTTCTCAAGTCACCTGTAACCAGCAAAAGCGTTCTCCCTGCCAATTTTGGTCAGAATGGGTACCTCTGAAAAATAGATGATGCTCCATTGTGAAGCCAACATTTTGAAAATCAGGATGCATTAACAGAGGCATGGGTGGGGTTAGCCATACGGACAGTTAACCAAACAATATATTTACTCATTCAGAATAGTCCTCTCTTTATAGATCTGCTAAGGTAAAGAGCAAGCATGAATGTAATTAAAAATCAAATGCTGGAAGAGGAGGACATTTTCAAGTCTTAAAGGAACAACTTTTGTCTAAAAATAATGTATAGTTAGAAATCTAAGGTATAAGAGAAAGTCAAGCTTCGTGAGTACTCAAGATATATGTTTAGAGCAGATGCTACGGGGGTGGGGAGGGGGATGACCAGAGGCTGAGTTGTAAGATTTGTGAGGGAGGACAGAAGGAAGACGGCAGGGGTTGGGGGAGAGAAGGGTGCGGAGAGATGGAAAGGGAGGGAAAAAGCCCTGGGAACCAAGCAGTACCAGGTCCCTCAAGGTCTAATCAAGGATTGGAGTACCTGGCACCCCTCCTTAGCTGATTCTTGATGCACTGGAGGTAAGAGCAGTCATCCTCTTGGCACTTTGTTGTGTGGTTACAAAACGCAGGGTGATGGAGGGCCATCTGATTTCATTAGACAGACCACGTATGTCTAGAAAATTATGATTCCCTTGCCTGTGACTCCCAGTGCTCAAAAGCCTCTGATTTCCTGTTCTCATTCTCTTAGTGATAATTTATTGAAGTTGTGTTTCTGGCCAACAGAAATAGGATTTTTTGGGGTGGATTTTTTTTTTCTCCTGTGGTGCACATATGTGCATGGTGATTTAGGATTGAAGGAGCCAACATTCTCCTTATAAATTCTAAAACATTTGAAAGAAAAATCACAGCCTTTCCTTCCTATTATCGGTTGTTCACTGATTGTGCTGTTTGCCTGCAGCCTGCCACGAGTCCTGTGTGGCCTGCTGGGGCCCCACCGAGAAGCACTGCCTGGCCTGCAGTGACCCGCTCCACGTGCTGAGGGAGGGCAGCTGTCAGAGCAGCTGTGGCGACGGGTTTTACAACAAACAGGGGACCTGCAGTGGTGAGTGCCGGGCTTTGCAGATCAAAGCATCTTTTCCTCTTCCAGGATCCCTTGTTTTATTCAAATCATAGCACCAAAAATCAGTGTTTCTTTACTCAACAAATATGCAAAGGCTGCTGACATTGACAGCGTCTTAGTAGTTTATGAAACGGTTTTCTTTTTCCCCCAACTGACAGCATCCCTTTTAACACCCCAGTCCTGCAACTACTTGTGAGGGTAACTGCTCACTCTAGCCTCGTCCTGCACGTGCAAACCACAAGGCTCAGGCTGCTCACTCCAGACCCACCGCTGTAGGGAGAGGCTTCCTTTCTCCAAATCCTAAACTCCCCATCAACGCCACATGGCCTTCCAAGTAGCGTGGGGACAAAGCCACTCAGGCCAGCTGAGGGCCAACCTGCCTTTGGTGTTGGTATCACTGACTTAAAGCTGAAGTACTTATTGTCTGTTCTACCTTTAACACCGCTGCGTGGGAGTAAGAGTTAACCCAGCTTAGTGCTTCCTGTGCCCAGCACTGTTCCAAGAGCTTTCTAAACATTCGCCCACTGAGAAGCAGGAATGTATTGGGAGGGAAAGCATGACCTTGGGCAAGTTCCTTAATCTCTTCCCATGTTAGTTTCCCATTTGTAAAATGGGAACAACTGTGGTACCTGTGGTAGACAGAATACTGGTTCCTCAGAGATGTCCACGTCCTAATCACCAGCACTTGTGAATAGCTGCCTCAGATGGCAAAAGGGACTTTGTAGGTGTGATTAAGACAAGGATCTTGAGTTGGGGGTGGTTATCCTGGGTTATCTGAATGGGCTGCTGTAATCACAAGGGTCCCTGTATGAGGGAGGCAGGAGTGTTGGAATCAGAAAGGAAGATCTGAGACAGAGCAGAGGTCAGAGTGATGGTCAGAGTGTCAGGAAGGGGCCATGAGCATGCAGGCAGGAGCTGGGAAAAGACAAGGGAATGATCTAGCCATAGAGCTTCTGGAAGGACTGTAGTCCTGCTAATGCTTTGATTTTAGGACTTCTAATCTCTTAAGCTGTATAAGAAGTTTGTGTTGTTTTTAAGTCATTGAATTTATGGTCATTTGTTACAGCAGCAATGGGAAACTAACACACACCCAACTCAGAAGGCTGTTGCTAGGATGAGTTAATGTATGCAGGGAATTTAGCACAGTGCCTGGCACAGAATACATGCTGTGTGAGTGTTTGGTGTTTAATCCTCACGACAAGTTCATGAGGTAGTTGTTACCATCCTTATTTTTCAGATGAAGAAATAGAGAGGCTAAGAAACTTGCCCAAGTCCCCATAGCTCGTAAGGGGCAGCGCTGGGACTCATGCTCGTTCTTCTGACTTCAGATCTTAACTGCCTCTTAACTGCTGTACTGCTGCAGTGACATAACATCTCCTTGTGCACCTCTGCCCGTTTTCCCTCTCTTCTTCTCGTTGTCCTCTCCCTGGCCCTCCTCTTCCCTTCCTTCTTGTCTTCCTGTCAGTCTTTAGATCAGCTGGCTGCCCTGTGGACATCGCCAGGTCCACAGGTAGGCACCAAATGGTGAAGGAAAGGTTTGAATTGAGTTTTTTGCGATGGTCATACCTATTGAAAGGGTGTGATGACTTTTTTTTTAAATAACTAAGTCCACTAAGTCAGTAACAATCTGCAGTCCATAAAACTTCCTTGAGTTACAGTCCTCATTTTGTTTACTGATCAGGGCAACAGTACAAATGAGATGATCCTGGGGACATGACAAACACACTTGTCTTAGAGGAGAGAGAGAGCTCTCAGCAGCTGCTGGCTGAAAGCTGTGCAGGGATCCATCCGCATCGCTGGTGTGAGAAATCTCACTCGATACGGACAAGTCACAGGTGGCTTCTGTGTGGATTTGGAAAAGAACAAGGAAAGAAAAGCAAGCTGCCATTACCCTGAGCATTTTAATCTTTTTCTGCCAGCATCACTTTCCTGCTCAATTAAGCCAGATGTATGCTCTAAAGGTCGGCAGATGTCAAGTTTGCACTAACTCAAAGGCCTCAAGGCATTTACCCTTTAACTCCCCGAGGACACTGGCTGCTGTCACTGACAAGGAGCCGGTGACACCGGCCTGCCACCGAGACGATAGTATCTGGAGTGAGAAGCAGCCTCTGCTAGGGAGCACGTGTACGTAAAAGGAGGGAGGGCTAGTGTGAGCCTGCGGCGGTGACGGGTGGGAATGTTCTTGGGCTAAGAGGTTGAGTGAAGAAAGCCAGAGCTCCCTGCGGACTGGAAGAATTTAAAAAGAAGACTCCTGAACAGGTGGCTGAGGGAGAGAGTATATATCTGAAATGCTCTCTGTGTACATTTTGAAACAAAGCAGAAAGCAAATTTCCAAATAGGAGGATTGACCACTGCTGACAGTCAGCCAACCCATCAATTGATCAAAAGGTAATTACTGGGGGAGGCTATACCTCAGGGTAGAGTACATGCTTAGTGTGCATGCATGAAGTCCTGGGTTCAATCCCCAGTAGCTCCATGAAAATAAATACATAAACCGAATTACCTCCCCGAAAAAACAAATAAACAAAAAGAGGTAATTACTGAACACCTGCCACGTGTGTGGCAAATATAAGAGTTTGTGCCGCCATTAACGTTGGCCAGTGGTCGTTTTGATACACAAGGCTGGGATGTACAGTTTTCATAAGGTTATTGGAGTTCTCTAAGTTTGTATCAAAGGCCTTCAGAAAGGTTCACAGAAATATTTTCTAAAATAAGGGTGAGCCAAGTCACTGATTGGTATCGGAATGTTAATTAAGACGTCTGATGCTGATAATGCTGACTTCCTTTCAATTCAGATTAGTGCTGTTTAAGATAAAGACCAGCTGGTGTTGGTTTAATAATTTATAACCAAGCAGCCGTATCTGTAGAAATCTCAAAGTCGAGTGCTGAGAAAAATCCAGCACAACCTGTTATAAATGGTGCTATGCTCTGGCTGAAAGAATTTACAGCAACCAAGTTTATCTCTGGGACAGGCTTTGAGTTTTACAAATATTAGGTATAAAGGGTGGGGAAATTCAAAGGACAGAACCTCCTCATTCTTTAGTCATTTAAGTACCGGTGCTATTATGCAGGGCTTTTCTGACTCTAGCTAACACAATAAATCAAAGCAAGTTCAGAGGTTTCTGTTAGCCCATCTCTCTTTCTTCCTTCCTCCTCTCCCTTTTTCTCTTTCCTTGCTTCCTTTTACACCAATTTCCCTTCCTCACTTATGCAACAATTTTAATTTTTTTTTTATCTTTTTGTTTTTATGGGCTCATACAAAATGGGTATTGTTTTCAGTGAGTATATGTAAATGTATATCTTTCTTAAATAATACCATGTTACAGACTTCATGTGGTTCTTTTTTCACATACCAGTGCGTTTTTCAGATTTGCCCACATTGTTAGACTGTCTAGCCCTTTGCTTCTCATGCTACATAGTCCTTCCTGGTCTGCGTCCCCCACACCCATCCACTCTCCCAGGGACGGACACCATCACTAGAGAGCACCCGTGAACACTTCAAACATGTCCATTGGTGAACCTGGGTGGGAGGTTCCCTGAGATGGATGGATAACCCAGGAGCAGAATTGTTGACTTCTTGACTCCGCATGTGCTTTGTATAACTAAGTAGTGCCAGGTAGCTCACCAGCATCTTCACTCCCAAAGGTAGGGGTTCTCTCACCCCTACATCCTTGCCACCATTTGGCATTATCAAGCTTCAGGTTTTTTCAATACGTATACAGGGACATCCCATTTTAATTTGCATTTTTCTGATTATTAATGAGTTTGAGGTTATCGTCAATTCTTGTTGGACTTTTGTGTTTCCCCCTCAATAAATTGCTTTTTAATGTTTTCTCCACTGTTTTATTAGCCTTGCTGCCTTTTTATTGTTAATTTTATGGAGTTCCTTGCCTGTTATAGATCTTTACTGTGTCATTCTTAACTATGCAAATATTTTCCCATTTTGTTACCTTTTGTGGTACACTTTGCTGAACAGAAATCTCTTAATTCATCATTTCTTACTTTAACATTTTGCTTTTGAATTTTTGTCTAAGAAGACCTATTCTGCTCAATTTCACAAAGAAATTATCCTATAATTAATAGAAGAAATTCTATTAATTTCAGTTTTATTTTTATGTAGACTGTTGACCCATCTGGAGTCCACTTATATATATATATAGGTTTAAGTAGGGATCTAGTTTGACTTCTCTCCATTTCATGATCCAGTTTCCACAGAATCGTCTAATAATTCAGTGTAACCTTCTCCATTGACCTTTATTGTATATTAAATTTCTATATGCATGTAGGTCTATCTCTGAGCTATTTCAGTAGTCTAAATTTCTATTCTTCTACTACTATCACATTGTATTGTTTTATTTATTTCTATTGCTTTCCAGTATGTCTCAGTGTCTAATTGGGCAGATTCTCCCTTTTTTTCCCTCATTTTCAAACTTAACTATTCATGAACTTTAGAGTATGTTTATTGAATTCCTAATAAAATTTAACTGGAAGTTTTATTAATATTGTATTGAACTATAGGCTAGTTTGGAGGAGAAATGATGTCTTCCTAATAATTTTATTTAAATTTACAAATAATACTCCAAGTATTACTTTAGGTGTACCTTGAGATGTCAGTTCTAGAGTTAGAAACTTCAGAAGTTTTGGATAGGAGACTTTAAATTTTTTTAACAGTAGGATGGGTTTGAGATCATGTTACTATCAGTTTAATAAAAACAGTTATAGTAATGGGTTGACAGATTTACAAAAAAGGGTAACCACAAGCCAAAAATTTACAAAGGAGTCACAAAAATTAAATAAAATCCATGATAATACAAAGGAAAATTACCAAACCACAAAAGGAAGAAGAAAGGAACAAAGAGGATATACCAATTCAACTGCAAAGATAAGTTCAAAATGGGAATAAACACACATCTATCATTAATTACTGTAAATGTTAATGGACTAAATGCTCCAGTCAAAAGACACAGAGTGGCAGACTGGATAATAAAGCAAGAACCTTCAATATGCTGCATACAAGAGACCCACTTTAGGGAGAAGGACACATATAGATTGAGAGTGAAAGGATGGAAAAGGATATTCCATGCAAATGGAAAAGCCAAAAAAGCAGGTGTTGCAGTACTGATTTCAGACAAAATAGACTTTAAAACAAAGGCCATAAAGAAAGATAAAGAAGGACATTTTATAATGATTAAAGGAGTGATACAAGATGAGGATATTACACTCGTTAATATATATGCACCCAATATAGGAGCACCTAAGTACATACAAGAATTACTAACAGAGATAAAGGGGGATATTGATGGGAATACAATCATAGTTGGAGATTTTAACACTGCATTAACATCACTAGACAGATCTTCCAGACAGAAAATAAACAAGGCAACAGAGAAATTAAATACTACAATAGAAAAACTAGATTTGGTGGATATTTTCAGAGCATTACACCCCCCAAAAATAGAATATACATTCTTTTCAAGTGCACATGGAACATTTTCCAGGATTGATCATGTACTTGGGCACAAAAGAAATGTCAACAATTTTAAGAAGACAGAAATTATCTCAAGCATCTTTACTGACCACAATGCCATGAAACTGGAAATCAACAACAGAGAAACAAAGGAGAAAAAAAGGAAAGCATGGAGATTAAACAATATGTTATTGAAAAAACAATGGATCAATGAGGAAATCAAAGCTGAAATTAAAAAATACCTTGAGACAAATGATAATGAAAGCACAACCACTCAAAACCTATGGGACACAGCAAAGGCAGTGCTAAGAGGGAAGTTTATAGCGATACAGGCCTTCCTCAAAAAAGAAGAACAATCTCAAAGAAACAATTTAACCCACCACCTGAATGAATTAGAAAAAGAAGAACAAAAAGCCCCAAAAAGCAGCAGAAGGAAGGAAATAATAAAGATCAGAGAGGAATTAAATACAATAGAGATTAACAAGACCATAGAAAGAATCAACCAAACCAAAAGCTGGTTTTTTGAAAAAGTAAATAAAATCGACAAACCTCTGGCCAAACTCACAAAGAAGAAAAAAGAGAGAGCACAAATTAGCGAAATAAGAAAGGAAAATGGAGAAATTACAACAAACAAAATAGAAATACAGAATATCATACGAGAATATTATGAAAAACTATATGGAACCAAACTGGATAACCTAGAGGAGATGGACAAGTTTCTGGAAACATACTGTCCACCAAAACTGAATCAAGAAAAATCTGAACACTTGAACAATCCGATCACTAGAAAGGAAATAGAAATAGCAATTAAAAACCTCCCTACAAATAAAAGTCCAGGACCGGACGGCTTCACCGGGGAATTCTACCAAACATACAAAGAAGAACTCATACCAGTCCTTCTCAAACTCTTCCAGACGATTGAAAAGGAGGGAATACTCCCAAACTCATTCTATGAAGCCACCATCACCCTGATACCAAAACCAGGCAAAGACACTACAAAAAAAGAGAATTATAGGCCAATATCACTGATGAACATAGACGCCAAAATCCTCACCAAAATATTAGCAAATAGAATCCAACAACGCATAAAAAAGATTATACATCATGACCAAGTGGGGTTCATCCCAGGGACACAAGGCTGGTTCAACATACGCAAATCAATCAGTGTAATACATCACATCAACAAGAGAAAGGACAAAAACCACATGATCATCTCAATCGATGCAGAAAAAGCTTTTGATAAAATTCAACACCCATTTATGATAAAAACTGTCACCAAAGCAAGTGTAGAGGGAACATATCTCAACATAATAAAAGCTATATATGACAAACCTACAGCCAGCATAGTACTCAACGGTGAAAAAGTCAAAAGCTTCCCACTAAAATCTAGGACAAGACAAGGATGCCCACTATCACCGCTCCTATTCAACATAGTCCTGGAAGTCCTAGCCACAGCAGTCAGGCAAGAGAAAGAAATAAAAGGGATCCAAATTGGAAAAGAAGAGGTAAAAGTGTCATTATATGCTGATGACATGTTACTATATATAGAAAACCCTAAAAGGTCCACACAAAAGCTACTAGAGCTGATTGAAGAATTCAGCAAGGTAGCAGGTTACAAAATTAACGTTCAAAAATCAGTTGCATTTCTTTACACTAATGATAAATCAACAGAAGAAGAAAGTAAAGAAACAATCCCCTTTAAAATAGCACCCAAAGTAATAAAATATCTGGGAATAAATCTAACCAAGGAGGTGAAAGAATTATACACAGAAAACTATAAACCATTGATGAAGGAAATTAAAGAAGACTTTAAAAAATGGAAAGATATTCCATGCTCTTGGATTGGAAGAATCAATATTGTTAAAATGGTCACACTGCCCAAGGCAATCTACAGATTTAATGCAATCCCTATCCAATTACCCAGGACATATTTCACAGAACTAGAACAAATCATAATAAAATTCATATGGAACCATCAAAGACCTAGAATTCCCAAAGCATTACTGAAGAGAAAGAAAGAGGCTGGAGGAATAACTCTCCCAGACTTCAGACAATATTATAGAGCTACAGTCATCAAGACAGCATGGTATTGGTACCAAAACAGAGATATAGACCAATGGAACAGAGTAGAGAGCCCAGAAATGAACCCACAAACTTTTGGTCAACTCATCTTTGACAAAGGAGGCAAGAATATACATTGGAATAAAGACAGTCTCTTCAGCAAATGGTGTTGGGAAAACTGGACAGCAGCATGTAAAACAATGAAGCTAGAACACTCCCTTACACCATATACAAAAATCAACTCAAAATGGATTAAAGACTTAAACATAAGACAAGATACAATAAACCTCCTAGAGGAAAACATAGGCAAAACATTATCTGACATACATTTTAAAAATTTTCTCCTAGAAGAAATAAAAGCAAGAATAAACAAATGGGACCTAATGAAACTTACAAGCTTCTGCACAGCAAAGGAAACCAGAAATAAAACAAGAAGAAAACCTACGGAATGGGAGAAAATTTTTGCAAGTGAAACCGACAAAGGCTTGATCTCCAGAATATATAAGCAGCTCATACGACTCAATAAGAAAAAAATAAACAACCCAATCCAAAAATGGGCAGAAGACCTAAACAAGCAATTCTCCAAGGAAGACATACAAATGATCAAAAAGCACGTGAAAAAATGCTCAATATCACTAATTATCAGAGAAATGCAAATCAAAACTACAATGAGGTATCACCTCACACCAGTCAGAATGGCCGTCATTCAAAAATCCACAAATGACAAATGCTGGAGAGGCTGTGGAGAAAGGGGAACCCTCCTACACTGCTGGTGGGAATGCAGTTTGGTGCAGCCACTATGGAAAACAGTGTGGAGATTCCTCAAAAGACTAGGAATAGACTTACCATATGACCCAGGAATCCCACTCCTGGGCTTGTATCCAGAAGGAAATCTACTTCAGGATGACACCTGCACCCCAATGTTCATAGCAGCACTATTTACAATAGCCAACACATGGAAACAGCCTCAATGTCCATCAACAGGTGACTGGATAAAGAAGAAGTGGTATATTTATACAATGGAATACTACTCAGCCATAAAAACCGACAACATAGTGCCATTTGCAGCAACATGGATGCTCCTGGAGAATGTCATTCTAAGTGAAGTAAGCCAGAAAGAGAAAGAAAAATACCATATGAGATCGCTCATATGTGGAATCTAAAAAACAAAAACAAAAGCAAACAAACAAACAAAAACAAAGCATAAATAAAGGACAGAAATAGACTCACAGACAGAGAATACAGACTTGTGGTTACCAGGGGAGTGGAGGGTGGGAAGGGATAGACTGGGATTTCAAAATTGTAGAATAGACTACACTGTATAGCACAGGGAAATATACACAAAATGTTATGATAACTCACAGAGAAAAAAATGTGACAATGAGTGTGTATATGTCCATGAATAACTGAAAAATTGTGCTGAACACTGGAATTTGACACAACATTGTAAAATGATTATAAATCAATAAAAAATGTTAAAAAAAAAAAAAAAGAAACTTCAGAAGTTTTGGAGGGTGGGAGGGGAGAGTGCTTTTTAGATTCATTTTTGCTTCTTTGTTCCAGTTATGAGTTGAGAGGCTGATTTTCTTCTTCACTGATATGAAGGCCAGGGCCTTTATCCATTTACTGAAGATGAATTTGCCTTACATGTCTGCTTCTAGAGGTGCCAGATCCTCCAGGATTCGGGATGGAACATTTGGCCTCATCACTTGCCATCTTTTTTCTCAAGTTCTTAAAATACTTTTCAGGAGGTTAGAATACTGTTGGTAGATTAAAAGAACAGACAGAATAAGTCTTCACAGTTCTCTATACCTCAAACATTGAGTCTCTGGTCGTGAGAAGAGATTTGCTTTGCTTGTTTTTAAAGAATTTAACCAAGGAGTACGGAGTCAACTGAGTCATAGGCTTACCCGCAGCTGCATTCCCCCTCCCCTCGCTTCCACTCTCGGGAAAGGCAGCTTTCCTCTGTTCTGTTCAAGGCTAATCTCCCCATCTGTGCTTTTGAATGTAATTCCCCTTTTTCTCCTAGATATGCTTTCAACGATTATTCAGACTCTTCTCTTGTTAAAAACCTTTGCCAGGGTCTGTATTGGCCTTGGGCTTTTACAGTATTGGAGAGACAAAATATCTTGTTACCCTTTTAATTATTTCCTACCTGTGCCCTTCTGTTCACAGCCAAGCGCCTTTAAAGGAACAGTTTGTTTATTTTGTTTGTTTGTTTGTTTATTATTTAACAGTTAAAGAAGAAGGAGATGGATTTATTTCTATGTATTGATACAAATCCAAGAACTATCACACAGTTTTAAAAAGGGAAATAAACCACGTAATATGCTAACATTTATATAAAAACAAAAGGATATATATGTATATGAGTAAAGGACATATTTATGTAAAGAATATATGAAAATAGAAAGACCACTTTCCCACTAAGAATGAGTAAGAGTTTAATATCGTTGTAAAGAAACAGTTTATAATCATGGCCTTCACTCCCATTCTGTCCGATGAATCCACTGAAATGGTTGTGGCACAGGTCACCAGGTCCCAATTTCTAAGGGACGTGAACCTTCTTCAGATTTTATTTGTCTTCTCTGTACTGTAAATGTCTTCCTTCTTGAACTTTTTTCGCTCTTGGGTTCTCAGCCACCATACTCCTGTTTTTCTCTCCTACCTTTGGATCACTTCTTCTCAGTCACTTTTGCTAGTTTTTTCTTCTCTCAGTGACTTTTGGTGTTCTCTTAATCTTTGACTACTTCTCTCTAATCCTTCCTCCTTTTACTGAATAAATCGACTCATTTCTGATCTCGGCAACCACCTCTCTGTAATGACCCCCGGGCCTCTTTCTTGAGTCCCAGAGTTATAACTCAGGCTGTTTGCGGGCCACATGTATGCCAAAGTGAGCCCATCCTAATCCCCCACACCTACCCTCCTTTTTGGGTTCCTTGAGTGGCGTCACTCATCCCCATGCCAGAGCCCTGGAAGCCATTTGAGACACTTTTCCCCGCACTACTCTCAAATCTGTCACCTCATTCACAGCCTTGATTCAACTCCCAATCATCGCGTTCCGTGAGCATTGCCACCATCTTCCAACCAGGCCCCCAACTCTCCTTTCTCACCTCTCCCAACTGTCTCCAAACTGAAGCCAAAGTGATCTTTCTTATATGCAAACATGACCCCATTTCTACGGTGTTTAGAACTGTGTAAGGGCTCCCCGTGTCTTTGACGGGATGAGAATCTCCACTAGACTAGTCTGGTGTAGTTTCCATAGTCTGGCCCTTCACACTATCTCAGCTGAACGGAACTGCTGGTTCCCAGGATCCTCCTGGGGTCTGGGCCTGCGCTTGCCTTGCTGCTTCAGCCAGGAGTACATTCCCATCAGCCTGGCGTTCTCTGACTCACTTTCCAAGACAGCGCTCAAGGGTCATTTCTTCTCTGAACCCTTTCTTGACCTTTCATACCGCCTACCCCACACACATTTTGTTGGAATGTTTCTTGTGCCTACTAAGTGATGTGTTTAGTATTCCTAATATTACACGTGTTTATCTCCCTCTGGCAGACTAATAGGTCCCTTAAAGTAGAGACCAAGTTGATTTGGCTTTTGTGTCTCTACCACCTGACACAGGACCTAACACATAGCTTAAGAAATGTTTTGGGGGCTAAATGAATGAATAAGTGAATGAATAGATCCTGGAAGGTTGTGTGAAGTTCAGCAATTTCTACCTAATTTTTGTAGCATGACCTTGTTTAGTAGAACTCTGAATTTCTGAATTCTCTCTCCAACTAAGGTTGTCAGGTAAAACACAGAATGAAATATTTGGGACAAACATAAACTAAAAAATTTATTCATTATTTATCTGGAAATTCAAATTTAGCTGGGCATCTGATATTTTTATTTGCTAACTCTGGCAACCCTACTGCCAAAACCATTTTGACTTTAAGTCCCATATTAAGTTGGATACACTTAATATATTGTATAGGTGGGCCTCAGTATTTGTTATGCTTAGTTCAATGAATAATTAGTTGGTTCTCCTTCAACTGTGAAAACAGAAATGTTGGAATCAAGGAAATAGAACTCAGCTGAGCAGCCAGAGAATGTGATTATTATGTTGATATCAACTGTGGATGTTGTAAAGAATAGACTTTCTCTGCTCCCTTTGCTCACTATTGATTTTCTCTGATGAGTTTTCCTCCCCTTTTAGCTTGTGATCAATCCTGTAAGAGTTGTGGCCCCAGTAGTCCCAGATGTCTCACCTGTGCTGAGAAGACGGTGTTGAATGATGGGAAATGCATTTCTGAATGCCCTGATGGCTACTACGCTGATGCCACGGGCAGATGCAAAGGTATGACATGGGTAATTGTTAAATGGTTATATCATCATCATCATCATCACCATCTTCATCATCAAAAAGTATGTAACACGTTTGGTTATGCTTGCTGCTGTATGCTGCTCATTTGGAAATTTGTTTATATGATGGGAAATTGTCAAATTAAAAGGAGTCGCTTTTCCTTATAGAACCTATGTGGATCTGGTATGGGAGCAGGAAATATGGTGGATGCTGGAGGACTAGAGCAGTTAAATACAGGACTTATACATATCAATCATCATTAGAGATCATTGGGTCTTTTTGAAATGCCAAGAACACCTTCAGTATCTTTGTACAGTCCTTGTGTACTTGTAAACCATCACTAACTTATGTTGTAGGTATGACAATCATTCCTTAGATGGCATTTATAAACACATATATTGGCAACTACATCACACCATAAAAATAAAATAAGTAAACCAGATTTGATAGCTTGTAAAGCTAAAGTCTGTATCTATTGAAAATTTGGTTTTATGTGCTATCCATAGTGTTTCTTTCAGACTTACACAACTTAAACTAGGAGACATTCCCATTTGAGGTGGTAACTTATTGCTGCCTACGATATTTTGATTGCCCCTCTTCTCCAAAACAAACCCACATATTCTTACTTCCACCTGTAGTGTCTGTCAGTGGCAGGGCATTTAGATTGGTCTCACAACCTTGTCTTTTCAACCTCCTGTTTATTTGCCAACCTCTTTACTCATCCAGTGTTTGTGTATCCCTTTTCCTCGATATCCTGCCCCCAACAGGCTCATCCTGTCTCCACACTCCCCTCTCCCAGCTCCTGACCCTTGTCCTCTGAGCCTTCTTTCAGTATCTCACTGCTGTCTGTTAGGATGGCATGGTACCATCTGTCTCGTAGAGTCAGAGGTGTCCCACCGCTACCGCCAGAACCAAAGCAGTGGAGATGCATGCTGACATCATCACATGTAGTGCTCAGATTCTTTCATATAATTCTTACTTAGGATCCTAGAATGTCCAGCTGTAAGTATTTGAGATGACCATTTGGTCCAGCCTCTCACTGTGCATATGCCAAAGAAACTAGGCCTGGAGAGACTCAGACTTGGCTAAGGGCATAAGTTAACAGACAAACCAGTCAAAAATGCCAGCGCTCCCAACACCCAGATCAATGAACTTTCCACTCTTCCCTATTCACATGGGCAGTTTTAGGTTCAGGCAAGCCTAGGGCTAAATCTCAGCTCTGCTACAAATGAACTCTGTGATCCTGAGTCAATTTTTTTTAACTTTCTATGACTTCAGTTTTCTCATCTGCAAAATGGGGTTCACAGTACCTACCTCATAACGTTGCTATGAAGATTAAGAAGTGCAATATGTGTATAACACTTAGTTCAAATGCTAATAAATCATAGCTAGCACATGGGTGACAGATGGGTAAAGGAGCAATGTGGGTGGTTCTGGTGATATTACGATCTCTGAACGTGTCTTTTCCCTTGATTTGGTGTGACAGCTAGCGAACTGAGTGAGAGAACTGAGTGAGAGTGGCACATAAGGAGCCCAGCCAAGACATAGGCTTCTTAGTCACCTCAGTCCCACGTGTCCCCCGCACTCTCTTCCTCAGCGTGTCACCACTCGTGTGCCAGCTGCTCCGGCCCTGCCGCCTCTCAGTGTACTGCCTGCAGCGCCCCCCAGGCTCTGCGTCAAGGCCACTGCCTGCCCAGCTGCGGAGAGGGCTTCTACCCCAACCGCGGGGTCTGCAAAGGTATCGTTGGCGTCACCCTCATTCTTGAGAGACTTTCCCATCGCGAGGATGTAGATTGAAGTCACTTTCCGGGGCAACTTTTCCTCTAGTGTATCCCATATGGTTATGTATGCATTACATGCCTTTTTTTTTTTTTTCATTACTAAGGGATAATCTGAAAAAAAAAATCACATTGGAATATTTGTGAAGACATCCAAAAGGTCTTGATTTTTCTGGCTATCCTTGAGAGGAATTCGCCGTACATTAACACAAAACCCAACTCTTATTTCCTCCTTTTTCCATTCTCCAAGATGTGCTAATGGTTTTCTCAGTGTTCATTTTGTTTTTCCCTGAAGAACTTCTTGTTAATGATATCGCTGAGCAAACTGAGAGTTACTAGCAATGCCTCTGGGCTGAAATAAAATGGAAAATCTTAAATACCTGTTTGCCAAAAAGGCTTTGGGCTCTTTGGGAAGGCAGATTCATTTGAGCCTTTTGAAACTAGAACATTGGGAGCAAACATTTTAATTAAGTGAAGTTAATTTACGTTTATTTATACGTAGGGCACCTTGGAAAAGAATATGAGGACAGTTAGCAGAAAAATATACTTAAAACAGGGCAGTTGCAATAAATATTATGAAAAAGAAAATTTAGAGAATCTTTTAAAGTACAGGAGAGTTTATTATATCAGAACGTGGGTGTGAGAAATTCTGAGTACTCTCTTGGGCTCGGATTTTCACCAGTAGCCAAGGAAAACCAGAAACTGTGATGGATTGTCAAATTCTTATTGCTGCTCCAAAGGGGCCTCTTCCTTGTCTAGAAAAGCAGCCTTTTCTCACATAAATTCTAAGAGAAATTTGTTGCCTGGACCCCTCTTTAGTGGGTGATGGATGACATAATGGATAGTAACACAACTACCATTTTTGCCAAAAATACAGTAATGGCCTTTATAGGAATGCTTCTTAAAATCATCCATAAAAACTGAGGCCATAATGTTAAATCGTTATCCACTGTATGTGAATCTCTGGAGAACCAAGCCAATATTGTCCAGTGTGCTATATTTTTTTTCCATGATCTAGTCTGGCAGCCTTTCAGGACCTGAGAGATTTGACTAGTTAACATCACCTTCGTTTGGCCTCTCACAAATAGTAATGTTATCACCCTGTGCTTTGTATAGAATGCAGGAAAAACAGTTTTCTGAAAGGATGTATCTGGTGAACTGGTCCAAGTGGTTTTGATTTAATTAGGGTCTCCCCTTGGTGGTAACATGTACATGATCCTTAGATTGTTTTTTGCATTTTATTCCTATTGGCAGCCTGTCATTTCTCTTGCCTGACTTGTGTGGGTCCGCAGCCCTCTCAGTGCACCCAGTGCAAGAAGCCAGAGGAAGGACTGCAAGCTGAGCAGCTGTCTGGGGCAAACATCACCTCTGGCGAGTGCCTGCCCCAGTGCAGAGCCCATTTTCACTTGGAGAACACGGGGCTGTGTGAAGGTGAGTAAGCCCGATTTGAGGACATGTTGGGTAGCTTCTGGGCTCACCTCTTAAGAGATCCTGTGAGGTGGGGCCAAAGCCAGGAGATCTTAGTTTTCCTGTTACAATGGTTCCTGGATGCTTATGGATGGAACCCAAGACCGGCATGCGAAAGCGTGGCCCCACTGATGGCCTCCTTCCCTTTGTGAGTAATGGATGATCTTAAAGAGTGAACAGCTCTTACCCCTCTGTCCCCAGAGTCACACTCAGAAATTCCAGGGAGGGATTCTTTCAGAGACAGTGTAAGTAGCTGAGACAGACCTAGAGCTCGCTGTAGAATTCCATTTATTTGTTCTAATTTGCTGCTCTGAATATGAATTGGTCCCTTCAGGGCAAAATCTGGACTTCTGTCAAAATTTAAAAGTGATTCCCCCCATTGTCTTGGCATATCATCTACAGAGAATTGATGCTCTCCTGAATAATTTGACTCAGTAGCCTGGTCATCTGTAGGTGGTTGAGAAGATGAACAGGAGATATATACTCACCATCTACCACCTAAACCCAATGGCCTTTACCATTTTTCTGTACTATAGCCAAGTCTTTTTCCCTGTGCATAGCTTTGAGTTTTTATTTTTGCAACCTAACTGTAAGCATCCTGCAGATTCAGTTTTGTATTTTACAAGCCCACTTATTGAAGTGGCTTCAATTTTACATTGGAATATACCCTCACGTGGAAATGCTGGATTTCAAGGTTAGATGAAAAGATTTTGGACACAGGAGTTTATGGCACAGTAGAAAGTATGCAGAATTGGAATACCGAGACCCCAGGCCAGACACGTAAGCTCTCTGAGCCTTTGTATTCACAGCGTTAGAAGAGGGATAATTATTTTTCACACAAGCTTTTTGCCAGGATCAAAGGAAATGCAGAGCGTATAAGTGCTTGGTCAATTGTAAAGCCCCCATGATCAACTGGTATAAATCTCAGGCCATATACTCGGGTGTTCAGGAATATTATAGGGGTAACCGCCTGCTCCCTGGGAGGCACTAGGCTACAGGGGTTTGCCTGGTGCCTAAAATTGAAGAAGGGTCTGTTCTTTCCAGACATGCTGGTTTCTACCCATTGTGCATCGCCCAAACTCTCTGTGGTCCCTTCAACTCCTGTGGCTCTGTTTCCACTACCACTTGTCACTAAGAGTGACAGTGCCTTCCCAAGTCTTCATCACTAAGAATCTTCGTCACTAAGAGTCCCAGTGCCTTCCCAAGGCTTATCACACAGCCTTCCCTTCTGATCCCAGGAGAAGTAAAGAAGAAATCTTCCCAGGCTATTCAGCGTAGTTAGCCTTTTCCTATGATTTTGATCATTATATTAAAAATAAAAAATAGGGAATTTGGAGAAGGATCAGAAAAGAGATACAAAAATGCTTAACATTTTGAAAGTTAAATTGTTAATAAAAATTAGAGTAACCAGGGTCGTTCAGCCAGAAAATGATGTTCCTGTTGATTCGGTTCACATGGTAATACAGACATTGTGAGAAGCGGCTTGTTCTTTTCACTTGGTCCTGATACCAACCTGACAGGGTCAATAGGACAACTATTTTATTTTATTTATTATTTTTTTTCCTAGTGGGACAACCGTTTTAGAGGAGAAGAAACTGAGGCTGGAGGAAGTTAAGGCTGTAACTTGCTCAATGCCATGTAGCCAGCACAGAGTAGAGTCCAGTGGGGACTTGAGTCAGCCTGACTCCAGCATCCATGCTCTCTCTACACCAGGATGCTGCTATCATATGGTCACTGAAGGGGCAAAAGCACAGCATACCAACGCTGCAGGATTGAGACATCTTAAATTTAAGAAAGCATCTTTGACAAAGGGGGTAGTTTTCTGGGAATCCCTTTATATAGACACCTCTTAAAAAGGATTAGAATCTAATCCCTCTGGAATGGTTTAGTTGTGGTCCCGTGTGAAAGGGCTAGACTGACCTCTTGAGGCCCCGTGTAGCCCCGTGATTTTAGGCTAATTAACATAATATTATTAGGTATCACACATATAGCCCTCTACTCATATTTATTACCAAATCCCACACAATCTCTGCTAGGCAGATTGTTGTACTCAATTTATAAGTGATGAGAATGTGGGAGAGGGAGGTTAATTGAGTTGCCCAAGATTCCACTGGGAAACTGAGCGTAACCACCGATTGTTTCCAACCTTACCTGAGTAGTAAGTGTGTTGATTGATGTATTCCCTGTCACTCATCCCGTATCTCAGGAAACCTTTCTGCCTCCCCACAATCTGTTCATTTTCGATTCTGCTGAAGCGTTGTCTCTGAAATCAGGCCTGGGAGCCCTGTGAGATTGCACTGGGCTCCCCTCCTCACATTCCAGGAAACACCCTTGCCTCTTCAAAGAACATTTTGAAAGGTTAGAGTTGGGTGTGTGTGTGTGTGTGTGTGTGTGTGTGCGCGCGTGCGCCACTGAGAGTTGATTTTACAGCCCTTTTGATCGCTCAGCTTTTCATAAAGAAGGAAAAAGCAACTGTTTTCTGGAACTCTCCCTCTTCCTCTCTGAGACTGCAGCACAGAGTGATTAGAATATGACTGCGGCTAATGAAAGTGAGAGGCGGATGCATTAGAGGGAGAAGCAATTTACTTGGAGTCTGAATATTGTCAGAAGTTATTATAAAAGTTTCTACTCTAGAGCTCTATGACAATCCAGGAAGGATCTTGTGGAAGATGAAGCAAATTTACTCAAGATATCTGACTAAGATCCAAGTCTGTGATGGAAAGACAAAAAATATAACATTAACAAACAGTGACCAAAGAGATATTGTTTATTATTAGCCAGAGAACGATCTGTCTTGATTCATTCCTTCTATAAATGTTTATTGAATGTTTTGTGGGTACCAGGCATTGTCTAGGCACTTGGGGTGCACGTGTGAATGAGTCAGAGGAAATTCCTGCTCTTCTGGAACTTATATGCTGGTGAGAGAGACAGACAATGAGTAAATAAATGAATAACAACACCAGCAACAAAGCCCATGGTATATATACACTTGGCTCGTGGTCTGTACTGTGAAGCCCACAGCCAGGGAATGAGGAAGGCAGAGGCTAGCTGAGGTGGGCTCCAAAGCAAAAGTGCTTTGGTGGGAAGGGTACGGAAACCTGCGTGTGTTTGTCCTGTATTTTTGACTCATTCTCAGAAATGAACTTGGGAGGGGGAGGGTGTAGCTCAGTGGTAGAGTGCATGCTTAGACATGCATGAGGTCCTGAGTTCACTCTCTAGTACCTCCATTAAAAAAAAAAAGCAAAATTAATAAATAAATAAAACCTAATTACTTCTCCCTCCCCCCAAAAATGAACTTGGTTACTTCAGAAGGTGGGACTCTAACATGATGCTTCTTTTTCACATGGCCTCTGTGTTTTCAAAGTGTGACCAGAATTGCTGGTACAAAATAAAATCTGTTACTAATTGTAAGAGATCATTTGAAGGCATTGTCAGTAATCAACCAAAATTGTGCCCGTTTATTAAATATCAATCTTGAGTATTAGCTAAAAGAAGGATTTTAGTGATTTTATTCAGCGTTTATCTCACCAGTTTAACTAATTGTTCACTAGCATTGATAGATTCTACTTTCTAAAACAAATGGAAAACCCAAGAAATACCCAATACCAGGGGCACTGTTCTCACAGTAGTTTATGTGACTGGTGCCTCCTGAAGTCATATAGTGACTGTGCAGCCCATGTGGATGGGTGGATGGACGGTAGGAAGGATCCGGGGCTCTGGTCAGTAGGAGGCCCCTCCTCTCTCCCATGGGTGGTCCTTGGATCATGTCAGATTGCTCAACTCAGTCTCAGAGTCTCCTTCCACTCTTATTGAAGATTTCTTTTTTAAAGGATTCAACTATTTTGAAAACCCAGCTTTTAGTTGAGGTTGCTCTAGAGTGGAACTTCTCATAGGAATCTCCTGGGAATCTTGTTAAAATATGGATTCAGATGAATAGTCTGGGGTGGGGTCTGAGCATCTGTATTTTAACACGTTCCAGGTGAGGCTGACGTTCCTGGTCCACAGACCTTGGTTTGAGTAAGCAAAGCCTCTAATCAAAGAAGGACAAATACGGCATTTTATCACCTGCATACTTGTTTCTAACAGTTAAAAAAAAATCCCAATTTTTATTTCTTCTCACTGCGTGCATTTTACATATTACAGAAACTTAAAAAAATCCAGATAAAGAAAACAAAAACATCTATTACTAGGTTTACCCAGATTTAACAAATAAAAATATAGGATTAGGAAATAAAAATATTTAGCAAATAAAAAAAAGAAATGTCTAGTATGTCCCACATGTTACCTGAGATATTCTAAAATATTTTTTATTGTTTATTTCAAACTAAACTTAACTTATCCTTTATTTTAAAAATGTAAATCCTACTTACAACTCTTCTATCTTGAGATTACCTCTTTTAATCTTTTAGCATAGATTCTTATAATTATTTACATAAAAACATATAAATCACTTTATAGTTTATAAATTTTTTACAACTCAATTTTATTGGAAATTCTGTGAGTTTATATTTACTCCCATTTTATAGATGAAAAAAGTGAGGCTTAGAAAGAACTAACTTAAGAATAACATAGCAATGGGGGATCCAGGCTCTAATAGAGAACATAGTTGCTCAGGAAATGTTTCCTTCTTTCCGAGCCTAGATCTCTTCTTCTGCATTTCACACTGGAACTTAACAATTTAATTTCAGGCCAGGCCATCTCAATTAATGCTCCAGCTCAATCACCATTGCTCAATCCAGCTCAATCAACAGTTTGGCAGTGGTAGAGCAGGATGGGCTATGAACATGGTCAGGATGACTAGATTAGCCTTGTAATTGCCCCGATTCTCTGGCAAATTAATGATGGATTTTTTTTTTCAATTCCCACAAAGTTCAGCAAGAGAGTTCAAGATAATATAATTTTGAGGAAAGTACAAGTTTTATTTTTAAAATGAACTCTGTTGTGCAATAATGAATGTTACCTACGTATCTTCTAATGTATTATGTCAGTAGAAACACTGTGGTTCAAGCAAGAATGCAGAGGCAATAAACATCCCAGTCACCCCCATCCCTGCATCGCTGCCTTTTCATTGTACTTAGAATGTCACAGAACTTTCTTTGGTCAGGGAAACATCAGGGAAATTTTTGCAACTAAATTTTTCCAAGCCTTCTTTTTCTGTTGAAGATAGTATTGCCTCTTTAGGCGGGTCTTACTTCATAGGGCAAAATTGCACAAAATCAATACAGGTTTATTATCTTTTTTCCAGTTTTATTGAGATATAATTGACATATCACATTGTATTAGTTTAAGGCATACAACATAATGATTTGATATATTTATGTTGCAAAATGATTCCCACATTAAGTTTAGTTGACATCCTTCACCTCACAGAGTTGCAATTTTTTTCCTGTGTTGAGAACTTTTAAGATGTACTCTCTTAGCAACTTTCAAATAAACAGTACAGTATTGTTGGCTATGGTCACCATGCTGTATATTACATTCCCCCCAAACTTATCTCATAACTAGAATTTTGTGCATTTTGACCACCTTAACTCATTTCCCCTCCTCTTATTCCTACCCACCCCCCAGCAATCACCCATCTGTTGTCGGAACGTCATCATTCAGCCCAGCTCTTGCTCTTGGTTGTCTCTCCAACATTTGTGATTATCCAAGCCACATCCTTTGTTCTCAGTGGCTCCCAGTAGTTGAGGGTGTGCCAACACCCCATCCCAAAGGGGAGGATCTTAGTCAGCACCTAGATGTTGGCTGATTGGAGCCAGACCCTCAGGCAGCAGCTCCTAAAGTGTGCAAGTGAACCTCTTTCAGAGAAAGACTGGGAGATGGGTGTTCCTGTCCACGCCCTCTGCGCTGAGCCCTGGGGTGACAGCTGGTTAAGAACTGTTCCTCTGTTTGCTACAATCCCACAGAACCCACAGACTCAAACCCTGCTTAATCACCATAGTCATCTAGGGGTGTGTCCTCTGGGCAGCAGCTGTAAAAGCCAGGGCACCAGACGGTATCCTCCCACCTCCCAGGTCTCAGAAAAGGCTAGCAGGCACTCAGCCTCTACGTGTGTGTAAAAGCAGAAGCCTGACCCTCAGGCTGCAGCTTTTCATATAGGCAAATATGTTTCTTTCAGGAGAAGACTGGGAGATGGGCGTTTCTGGCCGATGCGCCTGCGCCGAGCCCTGGGCGATAACCACCACAAATCTTAGAGAGCCTGTGAAGAGCTATGTCTTTGTATGCTCTAGTCTTACAGGCCTTCTGGAGTCAAGCCCCACTGGCTTTGAATTTTTGCTTCATTGGCTTGGAGTTTTGGGGGCCCATTTCCAAGACAGAAGTCCTAAATTTAGGGTTCTAGATGTTAGATTCAAATCCTTCACTCCTCGGGGAGAAGCTGGGCGTTGTGAGTTCCCACCTGACAGTATGTTGCTGTTCCAGGGGTAGGGTTTGTGGCAAGACTGTGTCTCAGCCTTTCCTGTCCATTTTGATGTTTTTTTTTTTTTCTTCTTTTTCTTCAAACTTACTTAACCTGTAGGAGTCACTCAGCCAATTTCTGGATTCCTTTCAGAGGGAATTGTACCATGTATAGCTGTAGATTTGGTGTGACTGTGGGACAAAGTGAACTCAGGAGCCTCCTATGTTGCCATCTTGGACCAAAATGAGTTTCTTTTTTAAATGAGAAATTCACTTTTTTAAATGAGAAATTCGGTTAATTAATGAACTTGCTTTAGGTGAATAGGAAGAAATAAAGTATATTGTGGTATTTTGATCTATGTAGTTGTTCCTAAAATTCACCAAAGGCCTAAAGGCACAGAATTTTAATTAAAGAAATAAATGGGCAGGAGTCGGCATCCTCTGTTTGAGTACGTTACTATTTATGAAGTTGGGATTCCCTTGCATTAATTGAATGAAATACGTGGCATCTCTATTAGGCAACACTCCTTAATGTAGTCCCTAGAGTGCTGACATAAGTTGTACGAATGCATGCCTTCTGGAAATGTTCAGTCTTCTTCACTTTCCCCTTCTTGCTTTGATAGCATGGGTGTGCTAGGCTTTGGGAATAGAAAGATGAAAAAGATATAGACCATGCCTTCAGGAAAGCGTGATGATGTAGGGGAGGCTGACATCTGAACAAGTGATTAAAAGAACATGATGCATGTTGTAATGACAGTAGACACAAGATTCAGGAAGAGTGCAAAGGAGACTGACTGTCTGGGTAGAGGGTATGCGGAGAAATGTGTAGGGGGAAAGCTACACCATCATGCTGTTGAAGGTCAGTGGGAGCTCACCAAGCAAGAAGGTGGAAACGGGCATTCTGGGACAGGGAAGCAGCAAGTGCAAAGGCATGGCATGTTTGGAGAAGTACCATGCATTTGGTATTCCTGTGGTATAAAGTCCAAAGCAGTGAATTGTAGAGAGTGATACTTGAGACGTGGGGGTGATTCATGTCATGAAGTGCTGGTGTGCACTGTGCTAAGGAGTTTCAAGTTGACATTATTGGTTTTGGAGAACCATTAAAAGATTTTAAGTAGAAGAAGAAGTTGGTCAGTTTGCATTTTGTAGCAATCTATCTGGTGGTTGTGTGGCAGGTAAGTGGGGAGAAACGGAGTGGGGCTGGCCAGGAAGCTGCTGCACTAACCCACATCATGGGTGATGTCAAAGGTCTGCATGAAAGATCACAGGGACAATTAAATTGAGATAGATTTGACAGAGATTTAAGAAGTAAAAATCAGCATATCTTAGATGTGTTGTGGTGATGGAAAAGTGAAAGTCTAGGGTTTTTGCCATGAGTGACTTGGTGAATGGTGAGGTAACAGGTGAGCCAGGGACTACAAAAGAAGGACCAGGTTGGCGGTAGGATGCGAGGTTGGGGGTGGACATTGAGTACAGTTTGGACGGAAGGAATGTGATGTCATAATTTACAGTAAGTAGGCAGGAGCTGAGCTTGGGAGTGGATAATGGTGGTATTGGCAGAATTAGGAATATGAGATACCAACGAAACACCAAGTAGAGATATCCCCAAGGCGGTTAGGTTTGTGTGATTAGAATTCAGGGTAAAAGTCAGAGCTGTAGACTCACCTGCATGGAGGTCATCATTAATGCTATGACTAAGTTTGCTCAAGCGTGAGAAGAGCAAGAGCAGAGGGTACAATTTGGGGAAGCTCCTCCATTCATGACGTGAACAGAGAAGGGCTGAAAAGAAATGATCAAAGAGAAAGGAGACCTAGAAGTGTGCTGTCAGTGTTTCCACCCACCCACCCACCCACCCACTGACCCTCCTACCTGCCCCCCCACCCATTCAGTTAGCAGAAACTCATTTATTGGGAACATGTGACATGCCAGGGACAGGGACTATGACAGATACTGTGGGAATCACAGAGATGGAGAAGATGAGATTTTTTACTCTTAAAGGCTTCCCAATCTAGTAGCAGGTGGGGAGGTAAATTAAATCATTTTCATTAAAAAAAGAGAAAGAGAAGGGGGAGAGGGAGAGGGCCGGGAGAGAGAGAGAGAGAGGAGAAAAGAAAAGAAAAGAAAAGAAAAGAAAAGAAAAGAAAAGAAAAGAAAAGAAAAGAAAAGAAAAGAAAAGAAAAGAAAAGAAAAGGAAAGAAAAGAAAAGAAAAGAAAAGAAAAGAAAAGAGAGAGAGAAAAGAAAAGAAGGAAAAGAAGGGTGAGCAAAAGGAGGGGAGTGATTTTATTTAATTTCATTCATTTCAGTGCTCATCCTTTATCACACTATCCCTACTGCATATCCTAGAGGATTTTGATGTTTACATCGTAATTCAGGAGACGTCTACCTCAAAAATTGTTTTGACATGAAAAGCCAGGAATTTTTACATGATATGGAGATAGGGATGCTGGCCCACTTTTTGTGTTATTAAAAAGAAAAAAGAAGTAGTAGTGTTCATCACCTGAAATTTAAATAGAAAATAGAATGAACAAAAAAATGATCTGTTTTAATTGTTTTAGGTACAATTTTTACTGGAGTCAGGTTGACTGGAATTTACAACCATCTAAGGACACTTTTAGTGCTGGCACTTTTAGTGCTTAAGCAGCTCAGTTATGCTTTTTCAGAAATATACTCAGCCATCAACTGGAAAACCACTCTCTAAAAACATAGTATTACGTGGAGAAATTATTCATAGGACTTTTTATTTCATATCTCTTCCATATATGCCCTGTAATGGAGTTAGTCTTCCTTGAAGGATCTTAGACTTCAAACCAGAACTTCTGCTGTGAAATCAGCTTCCATAGAATGACAGACCCTCATAAAAGTCACTGAAATAGTGTAGACAAATCAGCACAGAATTGGAAGTTTCATGTGTGTGTTTTAAAGATGCAGATGCCTGTAGTTACAGACATAGAGAATTACAGAGAAAAAAGTGCTTAGAGAGGATGGCCACCCAACATATCCTTTTCCTCTGTGCCACACGGCCCCTAGCCAGCTCATTATCTACTTGGTTTTTACACATTTCCAATGAAGGCCATTCTGAAATCTGCCATGGAGATGTTCAGTGAGGCTCATTTCTAAAATCTAGTGGGTGGCAAAGGGACTTTCTCCTGGAATTCTTGGCCAAACAACCTTTCAACTCATTTGTCCTCATTGCTTTCTTGTTTTCTGTAATTCAATAATAACCTTTATTCACACTGAGTCAGGTTATCACATCGATTCTGTGACCAAATGGAATGAAATAAAGTAAGTTGTGTGCCCATAATGCATTTATTCATCTTCTCCCGGCTTTCAATTCCACAGTGCTACGCTTTGATTTCCTATTTATCAGGGAGGTGTAACAGGAAGAGCTAGGGATTTTAACAGTCTTGTAAAGTCTAATAGGAACATATTGGTATTATCATAAATATATTGAAGTATGTAGAAGTATGTTGCTTCCCCAAATCATGCTGGAAAGCCCTGTGTTGACAATATAATTTAGCTGTTTTTTGAAATATTGCCACCTGACTTTCTAGTACATGCTGTTTCATTTTGTGTTAAACTTGCTTTAAATAATGAGATAATGTGTACCCTTCTTTTATAATAATATTTGTTCACCTATTCTATTTTGTTTCTTAAAGAGAGGAAGTGTTTTCTCAGTGATTCTGAAAATACTTGGGAAAAAATTCCTGTGACTTGTACGAACAGAGCTGTTAACAAGGCAATCTAAAAAAAAAAAAAAAAGGAAAGGAGGGGGAATTATTTTAGAACTTGGAGCTCTGATTCTGTTTTTCATAGAGGAATAAGTATTGTGAAACAGATACAGAGCTCTACGGCGTATCCTGGGATGATGATCAAAATATTCAGCAACCAGTAAGGTAGGGTGTACTACAGTGAGGCCCGATCCAAGTGGGTACTGGCCTTAGCTCAGGAGCAGGGTCCTGGAGGCTTCCTAGTACAGGTGTTAAACCTTTAGGTGCTGGGTTATGGATGAGGCAGGGTACTAGGGTGCAGCCAGGGCTGCAGGGAGCACCAGAGAGTTTAGGACAGCAGTCAGACACCAGCTGTATACCAGGAGTTTAACCAGTACTTCAACAACCAGTACTGCTGGAGCAGGACATCCTAGCTTATGTCAGCCCCACATAAATCCCAGGTTGAAATTTATGTTTCTGTGGAGGGTTGGTGGAAATGGAGACCTCAGTGATGGAAAATCCCATCTGGTTCTTCTAAGCTGCTGGTCTCTAAGTCCTCTGGGTATTTGATGGAAGGGTCAGAGGAAGGGAAGAGGAGGCTGAGAGTGGTGCCTCTGTGGTCAGTGGAGCTTGTGCATTGGACAGAAGGTGGCCTGAAATGCATGGGGTCATCCACATGGGTACGAACCAGGTCATTGTCTTGCTCATGGTTGTTTCCCCAGCACCTAGACCTACCTGAGGCTCAGTAACATATGAAGGAATGAATGAATGGAGGTGAATGACTGGCTATTTCAAATGGTAGGTGTTATGATTATTCAAGTGTGGTGAAGCCAACAGATCAGGAGACAGTTGCCATTGGAAAGGTAGTTTGTTACTCTTGCTTGTGTGTCTGTGGATGCAGCTAATTTGAGAAGCTCAAAATGTTCGACAGTTCTCACCTGTGTATGTCCGGTCTCCATCAGAGAGTGGGCACCATATAAACCTTTGTGGAATCAATAAATAGGGCTTCTATCACCTTTCTCTTTAACCTGAGCAGCCTGATCAGCAGCGCATCAACCGTGAGGGTGGGGGGGGGCTCTCTTGAGGGAAAGAGACCTGTTTTATGGCTTCCTGTTCTTTATTTGACATTCTCCAAGAATGGGAACATGGGAAGAAAGAAATGGATGATTCTGCAAAGGATTATTTTTGTTTTGCAGCATTTATGCCTTACTTAATCTGGGTTCTACAGACGCCTACTGTGTAGGACATGTCCTTGAGGGAGAAGTATGTGAGATGTGTGCCCTGGCCTTGGGAAAACTGAGCAAATGTGCAGAACTTACGCCCATGCGGGAGTGTCCACGGGAGAGATGGAGCTACTGCAGTTGTTGAATGGTGGCTTTCCTGATTGTGCCCTCTGCTTTCTCTTTCTTCCAGAGTGCCACCAATCCTGTTTGGGGTGTGTAGGGAAGAGCTCCCATAACTGCACGGCCTGCAGGTCTTCCCATGTGCTGTTGGATGGGCAGTGCCTCCCCCAGTGCCCAGATGGATACTTTAACCAGGAAGGCATTTGTACAGGTGAGTGTGTAACACGCCAGCGCACATGCCCTGTGCCCATGTTTTGTCTTCATTATGCAGCCAGCCTCCGTAATTAGAAACCCTGTCATACCAGGGGTCTAGGGCTGGGCTGTAAATCCTTGTCTTGAACTTGTAGAAGTAAAGGGACAGAGTGAGGGAGCAAGTGAAATTCTGTTCTTCCGATAGGGCAGTATGTATGAAGTGAAAAGTTAGAATCGGCTTGAACTACGTGTACAGCGCGGGGCGGATTTGACGGTGATCGTCACGCAGCTGAGCTACTACAGGGTCTAGTGTATTTGTGAAGGATCAGGCATCTGGCGTGGCCTCTGCCATTCTCAGCCCCACTTCCCCTGGGTACAGCCCAATAGGGCAAAAGGAGAGAGAGGTATTTCTTCCTTTCCTTGACATGTCAGTCCAATATGTTTTTAAGAGCACCTTTGTAGTTCAGTGACAGAGATTCTAGAAATTACTAGTTCAGATTAGTACAGGGTTTTATTGGAATTGACAAAAGACTAAAATTTGAGCACGTCATTGTGGCACTGTGTTTTCTCATATCTACAGAAAAAAAGGAAAAGACAAAACACAGTCTATCATGATCACGGTTTTGTTTCTAAAAACAGACTGTTGAGGCCAGCTTATAGGAAGAAGCCCATTGTTAAGAAATGGTTTGACATGTATTTCTGGAGTTGGAAAACATGTCATAAATGTAGAAACTATTTTTGAAATGAATGAAGACTTGTTAGGTTCATCTAGCCTCAAACTCCAAAGAGGGAATTTAACGTGAACACAAATTTGGGCAATGGAATAGCAATATTATACTTTTCCTGGAATTTTCTTCTTCCAAGTGGCCTTTTAATCTCTGTAGGCCCCTCATGGGTTGCTTTACTTGAAACACTCACTCAAGCTCAGTGGGGAGCATTCCTGGTTTCTCTGTCACTGGGGTTGTCCTCGAAAACAGGGCTCTGTCGTATGTGCTCTCACCCTCCCCCAGTTGGTTTTTGTGTATGGAAAACTGTTTCAGGGAGAAAAGTCTGAGTAAGCTCTGACGCTCCTCTGTCCATGCCTCTACCTGCGTGAAGCCAGCAGATGGGTGGTACCTCAAGCGGCAGGGCGCCAAGGTCACTGGAAATATTCTGGCAGGGAGGAAAGCACTGGGCGGTGGGACCATCCCGAGGATTCCAGTATCTTTTGGACAGGCGTTTGCAAAGTTAAGAGCCTCAGGAATGTAGGAGGGGTTCATGCTAGCCTTCTAATCAGTTCACTTTCTTGCTCGCTTTTTTTTTTTTTTTTAATATAACGCCTTATCTTCTCTTGGCCTCCCGCCAGCAGAAGTGAGAAGCAGTTGACTTTACTCGAAATCCTGCCTTTCCTTCCCACCAGCTCTGTGCCAGAAGGGAATTCTTTGTCATCAGTTCTTGCCAGCAAGCTCTACCCAGCTCTGGTCCCTCCCTTCCCTTCCTCTTGGAATCAGACATGCTTAGACCTCGTCATCCTTGGCAGAGAAATCCTTAAATCTCCTTCCCTGCTCCTGCCTCTGCCTCCTGCCCGGCGGCACAAGTGTAGCTGCAGCCATAGCCTCCCGTTCCTCTCTGCCGTCCACCCTTGTCTTTCTCACCTGCCCCCACTGTGACTCACGGCTCATTTCAGTGTAGGACCTCTGAGTAATTTGGTCGTTTTTCTGGGGGAAAACATAGCTTGGATGCAGTGTTGTCTAAGGAATTGAATTTCAAACACAGCTCCTGATAACCTCCAGAAGGAGGGCTTTTTCGGTTCTTTGTATTTTAATTAAGTGTCGCTGCTAAAACCAGCATCCAAGTTGTGGCCTCAGGGGGAGCCCTGCTGGCATCTGACTCTAGCGAGAAGTTTCCATTTCCTCTGCTGTGTCCGGTTCCCCCTGGGCCTGCCAGGAATTTCTTAGAAGCAAAGCATCTCCCCCCTCTCCCTGTCCCGCTCTTGGAATCACAGTATTTTATAGGGAGAGCCCTACCAAGTGCTCTTCTGCTCTGTGACTTTGATGTGAACTTCCTTACTTGCATAGATGGGGATGGTCAGGCCTTGCAGTCGGTTCCTCTAATTCTGATGCTTCTAGCTTCTGTGTTCTGTTCCCGGACCGTGTTTTCACTAACATCAGAGAGGCCGTCCTGCAGTCAGGCCTAAGGCTATGTCGGGCTCACTCAGGAGTCTTTAAAAGTTGATGAGTGTTTGAAGTCTGCTCTTAAAGTAATTTGTGGAGTCCATGAAACACTTCATGTATTTACATGCTGAGCTGCTAATTCTAATCTTGTTTCTCATTTTGCCCCCCAGAATGCTACCCAACCTGCAGGCAGTGCCACGGCCCGTCGGGATCTGACTGCATCTCCTGTCACCCTCACGGCACTCTGGCCGGCGGGAGCTGCAGGACCAGCTGTCAGGAGGAGCAGTTCCTCAACCTCGTGGGCTACTGTGCCGGTGAGTGTGACTCCTTCTCAGTCTCAGGAATCAACCGCCATTCGCTCACGTTCTTCTTGCCCAGCCTATGAGGGCTCCTGTGCTTGTCCTTGGTCATCAGATTAGGAGCTCTCTTGTGGGAGTCATTGGTCTCCTGCCTGGAAATTCGCTTCACTGCTTCCTATCAGATATTTAGTAAATATGTGTGGTTTCAAGTAGAATCTTCTAATAACACTCTTGCAATTCCTGAAAAAACTTAGAACCTCATATTAGTGGAGATTAAAGTCGTGATAATAGTGCCTTCTGGGCCTGTGGTGTCCTTCAGCTGAAGACAACAAGAAGTATTTTCAAAAGAGTCACTCTGAAGACTGTCTCCTGCGGTGGAGAGCCTTTGTCATCACTACCAGGCACAAACGTCTAGGGAGACTTACCGAGAAGTAAATCAGTGGCTTCAGGAGATGGGTTTTTTCCTCCTCAGTTTAGAACTCAGATCTCAAAAAGAAATGAATTAGGAAAACAGCCTGGAATTTGGAAGATGATGAAGGAGCCATGCAGTGTTTGTCTTCAGCCATCTATTCATGCAACAGGTATCTTTGAGTGTCTCCTAATGGTCAGATACTCATAATACCAAAAAAAAAAAAAAATATAGTGACAAATAAAACAATGACTCTGCCCTTAAAAAGCTTACAGTCTGGAGAGAGGAGCTGACAGTTTAGTGGGTTATTATATACCCCTACCCACTTCTCCAAATTGTAGGAGAAACTTGAAGAGCTTTGCCTGGAGAAGCTGTTGTCATAGCACTGAAGGGCTTGACCGGGAGGCAAGAGGGAGAGCTGGGAATCTGGCTGGATCTGGTTGGATGCATGCTGGAGGGATGACCTGGCTGTAGGGAGGAGGTGTGGCCAGTTGTCTAGATCATAGTATCCAGCAGGCACATGCCATCCGGGCCAGCACTGCTGTCTCAGCCATCCAGTTTGGTGGGTGTGGGCACAGCAAGCCAATGGTAGCACTTAAGGTGTAGCTGGGGCACCATGGTCTGGGTGATCCATTCTTTTCGCACATGACCTTAGCTGGAGACTAGACAGTGGGGTCCAAGGTCTATACCCTAGGAAGCTAAACTGTCGAGAGCAGGGCTGCAGCTAAAAAATGCTGGGATTCAGGGCAAAACCAAATCATAGAGACCGCAAAGCATTTTAGGAACAATGGAAAGTAGAAGCTTGGAGAGTCCAGACTAATGAGATACCCGACAGCTGTAGGGTGTGAGCCGATCGCTAGTCCCACCAGTTGTAGTCAGAACTGGCCGGGGAAGTGGGCAAATGGGAGGCATTAGCACCTACTCTTGAAGGGGAATCTGGCAGTGGCAGGGTCTGACTGGTGTAATAGTTGGTAAGCTTGAGCTCCGCTGCTCATTCTTACTTTAGGATACGAAGGAGCAGCTGCCGTGAAAACTAAGGTTCCTGACATGGTTAGAGCTCATTAGTGGATATATATTGAGAACCGACCGAGTACAGGTGCTGAGTTGCTGTTTGAAGGGGACACAGAGTTTCCTTCTACTTAAGGAGGTGAACCAAAGACACAAGTGCAGTTAACAAATAGTACAAAGCAAGTTATGGATAATAACACCAACAGTCAGCATGGGCTGCAGGAGTTCAGAGAAGGGAGAAGTGAAAGGTGTGGAAAGTGTTGTGGAGGAGGTGGGACCTAAAGTTTTTCCTGAAGAATAGCTAGGATTCTGTTAGAGAGGTCAGGTGGATTCTACCAGGAGACAGACCCAGGGGGAGAACACGTGGGCCATTCATGGCTAGTGAGAGTGGTCCAAGGGCATGGTTTGGCTGAAGGGCATGGTTTGAATTAAGGCATATTAGATGAAATGGTTGGAATCAGGGTAAAGGGAACCCAAAGTTCTGGGTCAAAAACTCTGGACTGAATCTTGTGGCCAATAGGGCCATGAGAGTTTTGGGGAGGACTGTGATTGACTAAGACTATGTCACAGGCAGGAAATCTGCAAGCTGCGTGGAAGATGATTGGAGTCAGGAGAGATTACAGTTAGAGGGGCATTAGAAAGTTGAACCTTCATAATGGCTTTTCTATTTCCAACCTATTCTGTAAGTGGACCCTAAAAATTTTATGCTGGGGCAGATTTTATAAATAAATGTTTATATAAGGAGATTGGAAAAATTTAATTTTTAATCAGCTCTGTTCTCTCCAATGTCCAGAGCCCTCTTTGATGGTAAATTAGGTGATTAGGAGTTGCATTAATTTTTAAGGCTTTTAAGAGATCACTGGAATAAAGAATCGTGGGACTAGGCTAATTGACTCTACAAGTCCCCAGTCCTAGAAGATCAAGTCTCACTAAAATAAGCTAGAAGGGACAAACGTTGGCTGTCCTGAGATTAGGTATATTAAATGAAGGCTTTAAGTAAGGTAACTCATTGTCCGGTGCTTGGAAATCCTTCATTGACTGGAGAATGGTGTATCAATATTTGTTACAGAAAAATTTGGCCAATTATTTCAGTTGTTGATCTTTCAGAGAAGTGCACTGACCCAAAGTTTACTTTTTCAATAAATACATGCTCTTTCCAAACCCCTCCCAATTCTCTCTGTAGCACTGTAATGCATTCATTCATTTATGGCTTCATCAAACATTTATCAGGCACACACTTCATACTAGGCACTGTGCTAGTCTCTGGGAATGCCCGGAGAAATAAGATACAGTGCTTGCATTCAAGAAATGTATCATGCAGTAAAGGAAGGAGGTATGTGTTGGGTATGATATTGCTGTGGATATGAGATGAGCCTGTGGGACAGCACCCTAACCCAGGCTAGAACATGTATGTGTGTGTGTTTAGTGGGTAGTGAAGGCTTTCTGGAACAGGTCATAACTGGGATGATTTGGAAACACGGGGAAGAGTTAGAGGGGTTTGGAGATTTAGAGGCGAGAGCATTCCAGAAAACAAGCCAAAGAATATTTTCTGCTCAGGCACTGGCGAAGAGTTAAGTAGAAGGCAGCCCTAGTCTGGGAGCGCTGGGACCTGAAGCAGAAGGAAGAGGGGCAGGTCATGAAGGCCTTTGTATGCTCTGTTTAGGAGAGCAAGCTTTGTTATCCAGGCTGTAGGCATCTCTTGAAGGTTTTTAAAGAGAAAAGCATCATGATGACATTTCTGCGAAAAGATCTGTGGAAGACTGGGCAGAAGAAGACAAGACTGGGGGCAGAAAGACCTTTAGGAGGGGGTTGTCGGTGTCCAGATGAAAGATGAAGCCCTTTGATGAGGAAACTGCTGAGGGGATGCAGAGAGGGGGGCATGGCTTCACTAAGTATTCATTATGTATCAGATTTGTTACCGAAACACAGGTCCAGCTGCTTGCTATTTGAAAGCCAATACAAAGAGAGGCACATGTGAGTAGAAAGGAAAGTTTGCTGTATTCTGCAGACAAGCATCCAGGAGCGAAGGAAGCAGGGAGGAGGGGAACTCTTGTCCAAAGATCAATTCCCACCAGCTCCACCCTCAACCGCCGCCTCCCCCCGCACCAATCAATGGGCATGGGCTTTTAAAGGGGAGTTTCAGGGTGTATAGACAGAAGGGGCAGCTACATGCAGATCAGCACAGTCAGCTCTGACAGTCGTCTTGCACATTAGTCATGCAGTGGTCTGGTCAGCATCATCTTGATTGTTTTAAGTACAGATAATCTTCAGTTTCAGGGTCAGTTTGTTCCCATTTCTATGAGGCCAGTTCTCGGAATTGTGGCAGCTTATGTCGTGGCTACGGTCTGGTCATCGTGTAGTTAACTTCTACCTGGTGGGGGTTTCTGTACCTACAGGACAGCTCAAAGGATCTGGCTCAGAGTATTATCTATAGCCCTTGAGGAGGAACTAAAGGTCCTTGACTTTGTTTAATGACTAAACTACTATTATTTGGTCTTGTTTGACTGCTTTCTTTTGCTTTTGCATTGTTTCCCTTCTAAACTTATTCTTTGACTAAAGTTTTTCTACAGACAACAGGCAGGTGGAGGCCATGGCAGGGCTGGAGGGTGGGGCAGGTCTATCCTGAGAAGGCCCCATCGAGTCCTGCTCCATTTCAGGTTGACCCATGTGAGATTGCTATTTGGCAAGGGGAGGGGGAAATGAAATAGTGGTGATTTCTTATGGTTCAACCTAATAGAAGCAGCAGAAGTTGGTGATCTTGCCCTTTGGATAAGGGAGAGGGAGTTTCCAGGGATGATTTCTAGGTTTCTGGTCAGGTAAATTTGAGGAATGGGAGTACCACTTACCAAGGGCCAGAACAGGAACATGCTGTGTTGAGCTTGGGCTTCTTGGACCACTGGACACCCAGGGGTAGCTGTCCAGGAGGAGGTTGCAGGTCTAAGTGAACACAGCTTTCTGACTGTAGCCCCCGTGAGCTCATCTGCTGTTTTCATTGTACCCCGAACCTAAAGTCCTGGAGCTCTATTTTTAGCTGAAGTGTTGCCTTAGTCAGGTCATAAGTTAACCTTGTGTAACTTTTATCTAAACTTAGGAAGGCTCTAGGAGGAGCCCTGGAGATAGTCAAAGCAGAAGATAATCCACCCCATGCAGTGCCATCAGTAGAGTGTATTTCCATCGTCCTTGGGACGTCCTAGCACAGTGGGAGCCCTGGAGAAACATCCTCTCTGCTCCATCTTTCATGTGTGAGCTTTGCAGGGTGGTAGGATTTACTCACAGGATTTATTCTCTACCTGAGCTACACCTAAGATCATCATCAGAGACCTCTTAATTACACTTAGCTGTTTAAGAAAGAAAATTACATCTAATCAATCACACAGACAAGCATAAACTCTTCCTGGGAACAGGTCCAATAACCTCAATGTGTTATCACATATGGAGATGTCATATGTGTGGGGTTCTTTCCTTCAAGCCTATCAAAGCAAATATACAGTTTGTGAGATTTTGATCAGAGCTGAAGGCTTTCAACAGAAATAAATGAACTGGGGTGAGATGTGACAGTGGATAAGATTGCAACAGACATGGTTAAGTCCATGGAAAGCCAGATTTTTTCTTCATATTTTTTTGTTCTTTATATTTTGCCCACATCTCAACAAAGTGATCCCCAAATTTCAAAGCCTGGGGTGCATCTTCCATTCATCTTTCTCCCCTAAAACCTTTTTCCTGTTCATAGAAGAGGGTGAGAATTAAAAAGAAAAGGAGAAATATCCAAATGCAAATTCATTTAAAAAAAAAAAAAAAGCCTTGGGCTTTGTGGAATGGCCAATGGGAAGGCAGTACTTTTTAGTTTTTATGTAGAAAAAGGAAATAATACTGAGAGTGATGTTGTAGAGGGGAGGGCTGCAAGTTTTTATTTATTTTTGATTGAAGTATAGTTGATGTACAATATTGTGTTCATTTCAGGTGTACAGCAAACTGATTTGTTTCATAGATGTGTTTTTTATTCTTTTCCATTATAGTTTATTATAAGATATTGAATATAGTTCCCTGTGCTATGCAGTAAATCCTTGCTGTTTATCGATTTCATATATAGTAGAATGTATCTGTTAATCCCATACTCCCAGTTTATCTCATTCCCCCTTCCCCTTTGGTAACCGTAAGTTTGTTTTCTATGTCTGTGAAGACTGCAAAATTTTAAACAGCTGATTTGTTAGGATGGTAGAATTCTTCTAGGGGATTAAAATTTGTTTATGCAGTAATTTTTAAAATGCTGGTTTGTTTTTGGAAATCTTTGCCAGAATGTAAGCAAAATAAGTATCAGTAAAGAAATATTACTCTGAGCATTTTCATATTGTATTCCATAGTCCTCGAGTTCTGAGCAATGGTTAGTAGGTGTTATATGCAAAGAAGTCTCCTGGCAGAATAAATTTGAGAAACTCTCAGTTAAATAAAGCAGAGCAGCTTCCTTTATTGCAGGATTTCTCAAAACCATAAATAAGCAGATGCGCATTATGAATCTCTGAGATGAAGGAGGCTGGACATCATGTCTCAAACATTTCATTGCAGACCCCTCCCTTTGGTTTATTATAGCCTCTCACAGAGCTCACCAGTGCTTTACAGAACAATCTTTGGGAAGCCCTGAACTGATGTTAGTATGTTGGACAATTTGTTGGCACTCCGTAAAGGTAAAATGAAATGATCAACCTATATTCAGATTGTGGACTTCCTTCCTTCCACCCCTCGGTGCCTTTCTCCCTTCCTTCCACCCCTTGGTGCCTTTCTCCATTCCTTCCTATTTTCCTTCCTTCTTTTCTCTGTGGGCTAGCAGGCGGGGCACTGAGAAGGCTCAGGTTTGCCACTCTTCTGTCTACTAAAGAGCATCAAAGAGCAATTATAATTACCCTCTCATGTTGGGTCTCAGAAGTGTCTGCTCTCTGAACCTGAGTTGAATAGTGAGAAAACCTGTTCATATTTTTTTCTTTGAAAGCATTAAAAAAACAAAGTAAAATCTTTTGAGTCCCTTCCACCGTTTCCCCCATTTATTGTCAATCATTTCTGAAAGAGGACCCTAAAAAAGGTGGTGAAAAAGTTGAAATGCACAGATTAAAAGAGCAAAAAATCCTTGTTTTGGAATAAGCTGATAAAACCGCAACAGTGAGTAATAAGAAAAACCAGTTCCAAATGAGCATCATTAAGGGCTGGGTAGGAGCCCTGTATGAGCTGGTGTACCAGCTCTTTCTCGGGATACTGTGACTTGAAGCCGGAAAGGTGGGAGCCAGTTGTTTTAGAGCAGCTTCTACGCATGGGGACAGTGGGTGGGCACTGCCCTACATCTTGCTGCAGCTGCTCCAGAAGCTATAAGCTGAGAGAACGAAAGAAGCACACCCTAAAACGTGTAGCAGTTGCTACCTTATTTTCATCATCAAAATCCCACCCATTCATCCCTTGTAGCCCTGTTCAGATTCCTTCCCTTCTAGGACCAGCTTCCTCTTGGCATCTCCTGCGGTGTAATTCCTAGGTATGCTGATTGTTTCTACCAGTTACCTAGCACTTGGCATTGACACGTTCTCTGTGAGTGATCTTTTCTTGGTGTCTAATAATAGGTGACTGTTCCGAGGGCTTATTATGGGACAGGCACTGTGCTAATTGCTTTGAATGCATTTTGCCATTTAACATTAGCAATAATCCTCCAGGGTAGGTACTAACGTGATCTCCATTTTACAAATAAAGAATCTGAACCACAGAAAGGTTGAATCATTTGCTCAAAATGACAAAAGTTGGAAGATAGAGCCAAGATTGGAACCTAGAGAGTGTGATTCCAGAATCCACATACTTAACCATTTTGTCATACTCTACGATGCCAAATACAGTTGATTACAACAATAGGGACTCAAGAACAGTTTTCTGATTGTAGATTAAAAGGTGGATCGTCAGGGACTGGTATGACAGGATGTCTTGGAGAAGCACTGCTGGGGAAAGTTGAAAGAACTTGCTGGTCTGTTCTAAGGAAGCTGTTTTAGACTACCATGTAGTTTTATTGTGTATATGCTTATTAAATGAATAAACTTTAAACAAAAACATTAACACATACTAAATTTTAATAATTTATATCACTCTGCATATACTTTAATCTTTTCAGTGGATACATACCTGCATTTTTCATAGCTATAATCAGTAGCTACGTACAGGTACACCTCAGAGATGTTGTGGGTTCGGTTTCAGACCAGTGCAATAAAGTTATCATCACAGTAAAGCAAGTCACACTAATTTTTTTGATTTCTCAGTGCACATAAAAATTATGCTAACACTATATTGTAGTCTATTAAGTGCACAATAGCTTTATGTCTTAAAAAACAATGTACATACCTTAATTTAAAATACTTTATTGCTAAAAAAAATTCTAACCATCATTGATAACATAGGGTTGCCACAAACCTGCAACGTGTAAAAAGACTGCAATTATCTGCAAAGCACAATTAAGCAAGAGTGCAGTAAAATGATGTACACCTATATTTCTTTGTCATTTCTTGTATCACTTTAATTGTGTATTTCCATGTGTTGGCAAATAATTGAAGAACTCACATAATTGTCTTTTTTAATGGTGAAATAGCATCCAATTCTGTTTGTGTGACTTAATCTGATAGGCCACTGTCCTTTTGTGGATCTGGGCAATAACCAGCAGGAGATAGATGTACTTCCTGGTAAGTTAAGCATGACTTCCAAGACATCTACTGGAACTAGGTCTGTTTTTCATGTTATTGTTAGTAGCACTAATGGTGTGTTTTTGGAATTTTACAATTTTAAAGCATCTTCTCACTTATTTTTCATTTCATCATCCCAAGAATCCTTCCTGCGGAAGCGGGAATAAGCACACTCAGTGCAGTGCCTAAGTAGCACGTAGATGGTGATTGAGGGATGTTGGCTAGAGGAGTGTCTCGATTCTGGCGTCCTGGTGTCGATTTTCATCCCCTTCTAATGCATCGTACGGTAATTACATCAATCATCTTCTTCGTGTGACCCGTTTTTTGCTTCTTACCTCTTCTTCTTCGCCATCCACTTCATCTGGTCCTATCCTTCTATCTCTATATTTTTTTTCAATTTTCTTGTGTCTTTTTTTTTAACACTTGATTCTTTATTTCCCTTCTCTTCTTTTTCTGGCAGTGCACATCCTTCTCTTATTTCTCATCTGTCACCCTGTCTCCTATTGCTTGAACTGTGAGTTGCATATCCAATCTCTCTCCGGAACTTTCAGTGATTGTCTCTCCCTTGTTCTCTGAATTGTGTTTTATTTAAGGGACCACACTGTCTGCTGAAGGATGATTGAATATTTCAAGGCATTCTTTTTCTCTGAACTTTTAGTTTCAGGAAAAAAAAAATGGTGTATGCTTAAAACGAGGCCTTCCTAAATTTAAAAAAAACTTGTATTTTCTCCTTTGCATGACTTTTACTAAACAATATCTTACCTAGCTTTAGAAATGACCTTACTTACAAGTTTTCAACTTGGCAGGGCTCCCAATGAAGTCCGGATGGCTGTTGACTTCATCAGAACTGCAGGCCAGGGCCTGAACTGCAAAGAAGGCTTTGAGGGTTGATGCTTAAAGAACACAACTGAATTTAGACTCACAGGCTGTCCTCTTAAGTACTAAAGATAGCAAAATTGGTATGGCTACACTTACTTTTCTTACACGCATGTAAACCTCTGTGGCTTACATGTAATAGGCAAAAATAGTGACTTAGATGGAAGTTTGATCATCAACATCAATACCAGTTCTGACTGGGTCTGCTGTGTATAAAAAATAATCACTGATATTTACTAAGCACTTCCTCTGTTCCAGCTCCTCCCATACACGGTCTCATTTAATCCGGACTGCAGCCCTGGGAGGTCGGTCCTATGATCAGTAGCATTTCTGTCTTATAGCCCAGGAGACTGAGATGCGAGACGTTAACGGGGTTACCCAGTGTTTCACAGCTAGTGAGCAGTAGAGCTGGGCTTTGAAGCAGTGCCACGTCAGAGGAAACACGTGTGAACACTGTGCCATCAACCTGTGTCACTCCAGTAAGACCTTCTCTGCCCCGCATCATTCGTATTATTTACAGTTCTTTTTGATGCTTTGTCACCTTGCCCATCGTGGGCTTTCCGTATGCACTCGCCACACTTTACTTCATCTCAGCTCTCACTCCAATCAGTTGACGACTTTGCACTTTTAATTGAGGTATAGCTGATTTACAGTGTTGTGTTAGTTTCTGGTGTACAGCATAGTGATTCAGTTATACACATGTATTTTTCATATTCTTCTTTATTATGGGTTATGACAAGTCATTGATTATAGTTCCCTGTGCTATACAGTAGGTCCTGTGGTTTGCTTTCTTTTTTGTTTAGAAGATTAACATAATCAGATAAAACAACAGTAAAACTCTCATCTTTTCTCCTCAAAATGTCTCTTTGTCTTCTTCCAGATACCTTTTTCCTCATTCCTTCCTTTGAGAAAGGAGCTCCCTCACCTTGGTCCAGGGAATCCCTCCATCTGTGACCCATCTGCCCCGTCACCTTCAAGAGCTGGTTCTGCCCATCAGTCATTTCCTCTTCTGGCTTCTCATTTCATCCCCTCCTTTCCTCTTTAAGTTTTCCTCTCTCCTTCCCACCTGGCCCTCTTTCCTCTAGGACCTTAGTGTCTTAATACAGTCCTCCTTTCTGTTTCCTCCTTAGAGTCCATCTCAAGTGCACACGTGATGATCAGCTCCAGGCTCTCTTTTTGTCTGTCTACCTTCTGGACATCTGATCCACAGGAACAACATACTCAAAAAACTCTAAAGAAACCCTCCTCACCCCTCCCCATCAGGTCATTTCCTTCCTTCTCCTGACTCTCTTGTGCATCCACCACTGATTTTTCAATCAGTGTAATTCAACATGAGTACAGTTGACCCTTGAGCAATGGGGGTCTGAATGGCGTGGATCCACTTATATGCAGCTATTTTTCACAAGTAAATACTACAGAACTACACAGTCCGCACTTAGTTGAGTCTGAGAATGCCGAGGAACAGCGGATAAGTTGTAAGTTGTAAGTTATACCCATATTAAGCCCTGCATTGTTCAAGGGTCACCTGTAATTCAAAATTGAGTTACACCTGCTCCCTTCCTACCGCTATTCCATATTCTAGTCACTGCCACATCTGGCAAGGTTCAAGGCCTTCTTACTCCCTTTGGATAAAATACTCTCTGGTCCTCCTCAGACACCAGTTGCATTTTAAGTGTGGCTTTCTTCTGATATTGGACCTTATCACAAGCACCTGAGAGAAATCTGCCTCTGACTCAATGCTCCGTCTCCTGCAGTAACTTCCACAGGGCCTCACACCCAGCTCGCCTTCCAGAAATGTTAATGAAAGTGAAAGTTTTTCTGATTTTGAGGTAAGGCAAGAGTAAAACATAAACCGATGGGAGGCCAGGCACAAGGCATCAGGCTACCTGGGCAGGAGCGGTGCTTACGTCCCCTCGTTGGCGGCAAGAACTGGCACCAGAGCTGCGGAGAGGGCTTTGCTCTCATATCCGACACCGCCTCTCACCCCCTCCTTCCGACCTGTCTGTCGCCAGGGGTCCTACCGCAGGCTTCTCACCCCATTTGTAAGTTTGTCAGCACTGGGTGGAAATCACTGTCCTTTAACGTTAAAGTCAGTCTGTTGTCTTTGTTGTTGTTGTTGATTTTTTTTTTCAGGATAAAACAATAGCCACAGACACTGAAAAAAGGGGAAGTTCTAGAGCTGCTAATAAAAAGAACGCATGATTTGTAAGAGCTCGTAGGTGGGCTAGGACTCAAGTAATGATCGAAAGAGGAAGAGAAGAGGCTGATGCTTCTTTGCCACCGTATGTTATTTTCTGGCTTACTGCTGTACTTATCTCCCAAGTCCAACCCCATCAGTTTTAAAAGTGGCATCAGAATTCAGATTCTATACACACTTTAAGGACACTGAGCTTCAGCATGAAATTCTTTCTTTTTGGCCTGACAAGGAACCGCTACATGTGCAAATTATTTTAACAGCTTCCAAACACACTTAATGTGGTTGCATTAAGGACCTAATCGACTGACAGGACATTATTAAAAAATCTCACTGTGTCTAAATTTGTCTTTATAGATCATTATTTACCAGCTAAGGAGTCGCTGCCCCATAAAACCAACATCCAAAGCCATTGCTTCAACAGTGCACATTTACTGTAATATCTTCAAGCTTTTTTGACTTTGCTCCAAAGACATGAAATAAGTCATTTCACTGCCGTGTGCTTCCATCCATCATGATTGCAGGTAATCCTCACTGATCCTCGAAGCAGAGCCTTTGTGATTTGAAGAAAGCCTCACACAGTGATGACCACATATAATTTCCTCACAGCTGTGGGGCGACATATGAGAGGATATTGCAGCTGCTGAATCAAAACATTAATTTTTTTTTAGGTATTTAAATTTTTAGCCATGTGCATGCTGTGCATATTTAGGAAACAAATGGAACCCTCTGTTTGCTTACAAACAAGAAATGTATTTATTCCAGCTTGAGCTGATACTCCATTTCCAGTCCCTTATGTGTGTCCATTCATCTGTTTGGTTAAAGTGCTAATTCACCGGGTAAGCAGTGAATTAGTAAGCAGGCATTTAGACGAACAAGTGGAATTCCATCAGTGCACCCCCACCCACCCCACTTGCTTATTATTTAGCAGGGATCTGAAACAGGCTAAATCTAAATGTCTCCCTGGTCTCTCTCCTCTCCTTGTCACCCCTAATGAGTCTTTTATTTAAAGACTCTTTACTGTAATCGAAGTAGTGTCAAATGAGGACTGACTTACTGAGCTGCCGTGGAAGGACTCTGAGAGACGGCCTCCAGGAGAGGCACTGTTTTTAAGCAGTTAATGGATGCACACCCCCCATTTAGACATATTTGAGGTTAGCCTGCTTTTTTGATTACAGACAGGCAGGTTAGATGCAAACGCCTTACCGCACAGATGGGACATTTAGGACGGGCCGTTAATCCTTGCAGAGGCCGCTAGATTGGTGGGTTGGAATCTCAATTCTCCTATTTTAGTAACGCGGTCCTGGTACAAATTAAGCAGTGACAGTGTAAGCTTCCTCTCATATATCCTGTGAAATTATTCCAAATATCACCTGCGGGGAGGAGTGGGAGTGGAAGGTGGGGTGAGAAGGATGACAGGGGAATTCACTCTGGTTTGTTGGCCTCTCTGAGAATACTGGCACTTTAAGGACACTGTTTCTGACACTTTTGCTCCTACAGTGTGGGTCCAGCAAGGATCTGAATCAGCATTTCTCAGATGGTCACCACCTACCAAGAAGAATTCAAGGCTTGCCTCCAAATCAGCTTATTTCTTAGGAAACATGCCCCTAGGTTTTACTGTGCGTGAAGTGGCTGGTGTCATAGCAGGTCCCTGGGATGCGTAGTCACCTCCTGCAGTGCCTGGAGATGAGCTCGTACCACCTCTTAATTATGTTTAGATTGTATAATTAATACATCTGGCTGGCCATGGGGTATTTCCCTCTTCATTATCTCAAATTGTACTGAAAAGGCAATTGTGAATTGCCTCACACACAGCCGAGTAGTGCCCTGCTCCTCGTGGCCTGAAGTGCATTTTGAAAACCAGGTGGTGCAGCCCAGGTTGACCTTGTCATGGGCCTACCGTTTCCTAGTATTTTGACTCCAGTAATTTTTTTCTTTCATTTAACCAATAGGGAAGAGGTCCCTATGAGGTACTGCTGATTCAGTCAAATTTTTTAATTTAAATTTTAAAGGCATTTTGGAAGCTGACAGTTTGCGTAAAGGTCTTTCCTGGTCACACCTGAGAGACAGACCACTGGTGTGGTCTTCCTTCTCCAGGGACACCTGACAGCTCCAATCCTGGTCATGACAGCTTTCATATACTTACACTATAGGATTCTTAGTTTTCCTAATCTGCCTTCTCTAACATCAGCCTCTTGAAAACAGTTCAGCATGGGATGCTCTCAACAGTGAAGGGTCTTCTGTGAACATGTCAGAAGGGGGAAGGGGAGAGAAGAGTGGTGACTCCTCTCCTCTCTCCAGCAAAGTTCACATTGAAAACTGCTGTGTGTCAGAGTTTTCTTGGATTGTTGGTTCTTTGCTGTGGTTTTAACGTCTTCTGCCATCTCTAGTCACTTTCATACAACAATTTCTCATTTAAATCTGTAATAAAAATAGAGACCTCAGTAGATAGACTGGCGAAGAACACGTACAGTTAGGCAAACTGATTCCCAATGGCCATTAGGATAAACCCATACTCTCTCATGACTTACAAGGTATTCCAAAACCAGCACAGCCAGGTCCTGAGTGGCTCTTTTGTATGTTCTTCAAGATCCAGTCATATGAACTTTTTTCAGTTGGGCATCCTGTTCTGTTGGGCTTCTGGGTTCTTGCTGTTTTTTTCCTCTAATTGGGACCCTTTCCAAGCCCTCTCACCCCTGTCCAGGTCCTTTTGCAGTGCTCCTAACTATATGAAAAAGTAATTATATGACAACATTTAATATAATCTCATCTATGTAAAAAATCTATATGTGTAAAATTGTATAGAAGAACTAAAAGAAAAAAGTCCATGTTAGTAGCTATTTACTCTGAAAGGCCTACTTAGGGTCATTTTTATGTTTATGTATACTCTGTAAAAAAAATGTTTTGTATTTTTTTCCATGGCTCACTTTGTAGTCAGAACAATAAAACCTTAAGCTCCCATTTTTGAGCCCCAGTCAGCCTCTGTCTGTGCAGAAGATCACAGTGGCCGCCTGGGCTTGAGCCTGAAGCTTGCTTACAGGTGGTGCCCCGGGTACCGGCCACCTGTGGTCCATCACACCTGGGTTCTGTAGCCCGCCCTCGGGAACTGTGCTTTTCTGATTAAGTCAGACACTGAGATTAATCCTCAAGCCCTTGTTGCTCTGATGTCTGGCTTCTTACCCTGCACATCATTCCTCATTTTGAGCTCTCCCAAGGAATTCTCTCCAACAAAGAGATTCTGGCTTCAACCTCTTAAGATAAAGGTATTTCCTAGGTTTTAGGAATTTATTTTTCTTTTCTGGTTGGTTTAACAAAAGTCAGTCAACCTTCAGATTGACTTCAGAGTAAGATTTGAGAGCATATTGGTTTCAAGTGGCCTTCTGTTGGGGGCTTGTATAAGACAGAGTTGGGAAGGGAGGTTTGCATGAAGGTGTTAACACGAGACCCACACAGATTGCCGTTTTGGAATGATTCTGTTCCTAGGATTGGGTGCTCAGTATGACTTTTTAAACCATGGATGAATGAATAAGGGATGAATACAGATAGTGAACAAAAAGAGCCCAACTTTCCAGACTTGAGTAGTTACAGTCTTGTGTGTAACGTGAAACTATAAACTAACTTGGATTAATGTGATGCTTGGGGCAACCCGCATCACACCGATTGTTTTATATTTTCAGGTATCATTTATTGATTTCTCCTTGCCTCTGGGTACTTACTCCATCATTCAATGTGCTATGTCCAGTGATTGATCCGATGCCTCCTTAAGGCTTAATACGGAACCATGGAACAAGGCAGAGGCCTTGAGTGATTTTGGAGTCTTGGCAGCTCTCTCTTTTGTTTTTTTGTTTTTTTTTTTTTTACTGAAGTATAATTGACCTACAACACTGTGTTAGTTCCTGTTGTACAACATAATGATTCGATATTTCTGTTTGTTACAAAATGATCGCCATGATAAGTCTACTTACCATCTGTCACCATACAAAGTTATTACAGTGTTATTGACTGTGTTCCCCATGCTGTACATTTCAGCCCCATGACTCATTTATTTTGTTACTGGAAGTTTGTACCTCTTAATCTCCCTCACCTATTTCACTCATCCCCTCTAACCCCTTCCCCTCTGGCAACTGCCTATTTGTTCTGTGACTCTTGTTTCTGTTTTATGTTTGTTCATTTGCTTTGCTTTTTAGATTCCACATGTAGGTGAAGTCATATGGTATTTGTCTTTCTCTATCTGACCTATTTCGCTTAGCATAATACTCTCAAGGTTCATCCATTGTTGTTGCAAATGGCAAGATTTCACTCTTTTTATATCTGAGTAATATTCCATTGTGTGTGTATGTGTATACCACATCTTCTTTATCCATTCATCTATTGGTGGACACTTAGGTTGCTTTCATACTGTGGCTTTCATAAATAATGCTGCAATGAACATAGGGGTGCATGTATCTTTTCCAATTAGTGTTTTTGTTTTCTTCAGAAAGATCCCCAGAAGTGGAATTGCTGGATCGAATGGTAGTTCTATTTTTAATTTTTCTGAGGAGACTCCATGCTGTTTTCCAAAGTGGCTGTATCAGTTTACATCCCCTCTCTCTGCAACTTTTGAGCCCTTTCTACTGGCTTCTGGTAGGTGTATACCAAAAGGACGCACACAGCCACGCCTGGTTTAAGGCCTCCGGAGAATGAGACTTGGCTAGGAGGAGAGAAGAAGTTGAGGGCTGTGAGGAATTTCTACGTTTGTCAGGCAATCAGAGGCAGAGAATGACCAAGAGGAGCCCCAGGGTAAAGCATGGAGGGGGAAGGAGGTCGAGGAGGAGGGGTGATCCAAAGTACTGCAGAGACTCCAGGTGGGTTAGGCGTTAGAGGAGTCCATTAGATTAGGTTGCTAAGAAGTTGTCAGATGCCAGTGAGATGAGGAGTTGGGGGTGAAGGGAAGACAAGAGATGGGGTGGTTGTAGAGAAAAGCTTTGGGGGGAAGTTGAGGTCAAGGAGAATGACGAGAGGTGGGCATAAAAGGGCAATAATGTTCAAATAATGTGGAAAAATAGATCAAAAAATGTGGTGGGGGAATTGGCCATTTCATCCTGTGAGGGGAGATGTAATGAAATAAAACTGGTCAACAGGAAAGAATCGAAGGTGCTCGTGCCCAGTGAGCTGAATCAAGGAGAAGGCGAACTACCCTGGGAGGAGGAGGAGGGTGGGCAGGGTGGGCTGGTGCTGGCGTGGGCGTGGGGGGGCAGAGCAAGTTTCCAGAGCAGCTGCCCTGAGAGCTGGAGGGAGCGTCCGTAACCTCGCCCAGCTTCCTGGAGAAGTAATTAATGTGCATCACACTCTTCATTTAAACAGCTTCTAGACATCCCCAGGATCAGACAGATCCATAAATGTTCATTTATTGCACCCACAAAGTACACCCGAGGTCGGCTTACTTTCTCTTCAAAGCATCCCCTGGTGATTATCCTTTTTCATTTCTCTAATTGTACACTAGAGCCAGCCTCAGTTAGATGCAACTAGTTTTTAGACCACTGAGCACCTGCAGGCCTTGCTGACGCATGCCTGAGCCCAGAACTCTCTGTAAGCACTTGCTTTTCAGAGGAAGAGGCCATGACTTTTCAAATAATGGAGCCTCGAATCGGGAATGTTTCCCTGATTTCCAGTCCTGACATGTACCCACTCATTAAGGTTATCATAAAGCAGGGTCACCTCCATTTGCTCCAGAACTTTTGAAGTGCTCCTGGCACTGTGAGGGGAGCCCGGGAAAAAGAAAACAAAAAGGTTGGCCTTGTGTGGAAACCATACACTAAGTCGGGGGAAATAGCCTCCTTATCAGATTTCTCTCAACACAGCCATCATTTCCTGTAGAATTTACTGAAGGGCTATAATGGGATTAGTTTGCCTCCGAGGGTATCAAGAATTGTTCCTAATATTGGCAAAAGGCTGCCTGTAATCTGAAACTCCCGAAGTTCAGAGAGAGGTCAGGGGCTCTTTGTCGGTGTACTGCTAGAAGAGTCAGCATTTTTGAGGAGGACAGTCTGGGTTCAGCTTCTGGAGTGGCTGCAGAGTCCCAGAAAGACTTCTCGTGTGGATGAGTGGGTGCCGGGAATGGGACTACAATCTCTTCTTTGGCAAGGAATGCATCTCAGATGATGAACCATTAAGAAAGTGTATCACTGAGGGTATAGAGAGAAAGACCTGTTTCCACAGATTTTAGGAGACAGGCAATCTGTTTTATTGACAAGGATTTTTTTAGTCTAAACATCACTAGAATTCACAATCTCCATCTACAAGACTTTGAGATGAAACAAAACATACCTGGTTGTTGAGTGGTGCATTAGCAGCCGTAAACAGTGCTTTGAATCCTAAGGAGGAAGATGGACAGGTCCTATAACCAGAGCTCTTTCTTCTTTTTTCCTAGGCCTTTACTCCTTTTTCATTTTGGTGGGTAATTCAGGATTTGTGGATTTTCTTCCACCTTTGGGATGGAGGGGGGTAAATGGGATTTGAAGGATAATTACCACTTAAGGTAGGACAGAGGGCATTTTCACCTATCGTGGGAGCTGAACACAATCACGTTATTTAACTAAAGGATGCCTGTTATATGGGCAAGAATAAGAGGCAATTCTGGCCGTCCCAGATAATTAGTCCTATAGCTTTACCCACAACTGGTACAGCATCTGCTACGAACCAGGAATCAAGTCATGAACATGACTTTCAACTCAACTCTTTTTTGTAACTTTACCTCTGGTTAGAGACTAAAATTTTCCACCATTCACCTATCGACCAGTCCTAATCCCCCCATACCAACGCCTGAGACTGGTGTCCTGACTCTGGAAGGCCACGTTTGTGAGGAGGAGCTCGGGAGGGTGCTGAGCACAGCTCAGGAGCTGTGTGGATGGGAGCCATGCTGTGCTTGAGTTCGCAGAGGTCTTGGGGATATGTTGATATGATGAAGTGTTCCTGTTATCTAACAGTTCTCTCCATGCCCCTGGCGAGTATCTGTCACAGGCTGCCCTAGAACTTGAAGGTTGTTCAGTTGGAAAGGGATGAAAATTCAATTGCTGTGCTGGGCCCAGTCATTTGCTAAAATCCTCAAACACACAATTTGTACAGGTCCCAGGCTTCTGCTTTACTGCTGCACACTGCCTCTGGGCCACTCTCCGGCTGTCGGTGCTGCAGCAGTGGTAATTGCAATCCCGTTTACCCTTCGGTGTCATGATGAGCATTGTGCCTTCTCTGTGGCCCCCTCCCTCTCCAGACTGCCATCCTCTGTGCCAGCACTGTGCAGCCGATCTCCGCAACACCGGGAGCGTCTGCCTGCGGTGCCAGAACGCCCGGTACCTGCTGCTGGGGGACCGCTGTGTTCCCGACTGCCCTTCGGGATACTATGCAGAGAGGGGAGCTTGTCAAAGTAAGTGCTGGACGCAGGAGCCGGTGGTGCGTCTTGAGCTTCTCTTGGGGGCAATAGTGGAGAAGGCTTGAACTTCCCAGGCGAGAGAGAGGGCAGGAAGCACACTGTGGGGCCAGAAAGCAGACCAGCGAATGCTCTCTGCACTGGCACTTTTATTAACGGCTTTGGAAGGGGGTTTGGCTTCACAGGTTCTCTTTGTGTCTCTTCCCTCTGCAGAATGTCACTCCTCCTGCAGAACCTGCCGGGGCAGAGGACCCTTCTCCTGCTCCTCCTGTGACACTGGCCTCGTTCTGTCCCACCTTGGTACCTGCAGCACCGCCTGCTTCCCAGGGCACTATCTTGATGACAATCATGCTTGTCAGCGTAAGTTTTTAAAAATGAACTTTCTCTCCTGTCCTGCTCTGCTGAGGTCATTGAAGGAAATAGGAACTTTTTGCTTCCATATTCACACCTGGTAGCCTTTATTTTTATAAAAGGAAGAAAATGAATCTCCAAAGGCATATGGGCTCCATCAGCAGATTTATAACTCAGGTATGGGCTTAACTGGAAGTGCTGGGCTAGGGATCTCCTCTGCGAGTACCTGCTGTGTGACCTCAGGCCATTCATTTAACCCCTCTGTTCTCTAGTTATATCATTAAAATAATAAAAGTATTAGTCTATTTCATTCCTGTGGTTTCTCTCAGTGTTTCTATTCCAAGAGCCTGAGCAGAGAGGGGAGCTCATTTTATTACACGGGCTGTGGCCTCAGCTCTTCTCTGGGTTTAATTTGTTTTTGACATGTATTTGTTGAATATTGACAATATTCAAGGCTTGGCATGCTATAAAGCATTCAGTTTCTGCCCAAACAGTAGTTATTTTTCTTGCATGAGAGTTACTTGTATAGATGTCTTAGTCCTAAAATAAGTAAAAATATGATTAAGTACCTGAGTCAGGCACAAAGATTTAGGATAAATTAGGGAAAGGGCAAATCTGGATGGAAAAAAATTAGAAAATCCTGCACAGGTGAAGGAACATTTTTGAGATAGCCTGAGGCAGCTTAGTTTATTTCGATCAGTAAAGTGTCATTCGCCAAAAAATTGTGTTATATTTTTCTCCTTTTGAAGATGACAGTTAACAAATGCAGGGCTGATATATCAACTTTATGTCCTAGGATGTACCATGTTGAAGGAATTATAAAGTAATGGTTAGGAGAATGGGCTTTAGAATCAGGTGACTAAAGTTCAAATCCTAGCTGCCACCTACTAGCTTTGTGACCTTGAGCAAGTAAATTAACCACCATGCATCAGTTTCCTTTTTCTATAAAAGGGGGATGATAATAGTGCCTACATCTAATGTTGCTGCTCTAACACAGACCCTAGCAGAGAATCAGCTTTCACTGTCTGTCTTGTTGTTATCATCATCATCACGTGAAGTGAGAGGCAAATGAAGCAGTAAAAGATATTTATATTTTGTAGGTAGAAAGATTGATCTTACTGTTAGTTTATGGAGGTGCTTGTAAGGATTTGCATTTGAAATGAAGTTACAGGGAACCCACTGTTTGCATCATCTGTTGAGATACCAGAGATAAAATCCCTTTTTGGACCAATGAAAAGATTTTTCTACATTTTGTAACAAAAACTTTGCTTGGTATATATCAACCGTCTGCTGAAATCTGTAGATTCTGTAACACTAGAGACACGAATGAAATACTTGCATGTTCTATTCCAGAGCCACAGAGTGTTGGTGTAGAAGTAGTGACCTAGATTTATGAGGCTCTTCACAGCAATGAAATCACAGAAATAAAAGTTGAAAAGAGAAAACAGAATCCCTTATATGGCACATAGGTGACAAAAATATGTTGCACTAAAATATTTCTCTTCTGGGAAGCTTTTGCTCTGCACAAATGCATTTGCTATGCCACCGTGTAAATAGGATTTTATAGACTATTTCAGTTAAATTAAGAATCTCCTAACTTTAGTCCTTTGCTAAAGCCAAAGTTTCCTTCCTCCAAAGCTTAAATAAAATATGCCCCTAAGTTGGGATATTTGAGTTTCTAGTACATTAAAAAAAGAAAAATCCACAACGTCCCTTTCTAACGTTCATCATTATAGACAATTATGGGCCTGACAATTTTTGAAATTGTGCGATAAAGGGCTTTTAAGGAAATATAATCAGTATTAAGGGAAGACATTAAAAACCATATTATAGAAGAAAGTTAGAGCTGGAGAGCTGTCTAGATTCTGGTTATAGAAACCTTTAGAAATTACGTACCCAGCTCTAAAATCTAAGGACAACCAGCTGAGCAGGAGCTTTAAAGAAGAGGTGGTAAGTGAGGTTCTCAGTGCTGGAAACCATGGTGCTCGGGAGGAGGAGAAGAGCCCCGGGGCGCCAGCGCAGAGGTTCCGTCTCACCCTCCAGGCTTCTGCAGCTGAGGAAGGAAGCCAGGCCGAGGGTGGGGATGCCAGCTGTTCAATGGTTCTTTCTCATCAGCCTAGCACTTCCCTCTGGAGCAGGATAGCATGTCCCCTCCCTCATTCACATTACCTTCAAAGGTTTGAAATAAGCATGTCTCTCCCACTCGGACATCTCTGCTCCAGGCAGGACTGGAGTCAGTGGAGTATTTTAAGCAGAAATGGAGAACCGTCTCTCAGAGGGACTGTAAAAAACAAGCCTATTGAGGAGGGAGCATGGACTTCATAAGCTATGAGGTCCCTTCCTCCTCAGTGAATGATGGCTAAAGATCATCCCCCATACCCTCACTGCCTTCTGGTCCACTCGCCACCTTCTTCACTGTCCTCTTGGCACTTTCCTTGGGGTCACTGACCTCAGAGAACTGCACCAGGTACTCCAGACATGGTCACGCCAACATGACTGCAATAGGACTGATACCTCTGTGGTCTGAATATCGCAGGATGGAGAAAAGGCTCCTCACCCACACTCCTCTGAAGGTGGAAGCTGAGAACCCAAGGGATTTGGTGTGTGTAAGACGTAGTCATTTGAGGGTTGCCCTGGAGAGAGCTAAGGGCTTCAATCAGAGAGGAAGTGTTCAAACAGAAATGATGGAAGCCCCTGCTCCTTAGCGTGGCACTCCTGCCTCCCTCCAAATCCCCCACATAGTCTTTTAACATTTCAAAATGCTCAACATGAATCTGTTTCTTTCGGGAGTCAGTGAAGGAGGTGAGTTATGCTTTGGGAATGAAAGACTTCGTAGAAGAATTCAAGAACACAGAGGCAGACAGAAGCTTGGGGAGTAAACTACACAAGACTCTGAGTTGTCAGGACAGGGCACCAACCTGTCACCCCAACCAAGGGACTAGCCTAGGGGTCAGTCTTCAGCTCTACGTCCAGCAGAGGGTCCAGCTGATACTGAGATTACACTATGGCTCTTCAGCTTAAGACTGGGTCAGTTTCTTTAGTAACCATATCAACTTTTAGTAAGCTTTTAATCAACTAAAATTCTGAGATCGTTTTTATGATACTGACGTCTAAACAGGTCTACTGTACCGTCTATTTGTACAATTAATTATAGAACATAATACAGGACGTTACGAACAGTTTAGCTTTTGTTTCGTCTGATTACTTTTAGTTTATTGCTTCAATTGGTTTAGTGAGTTTTTCTTTCAACTGGTGAAACTTAACTATGTGTGTATCCTATATGAGTGGATGTGGCATATTTAAATATCATTAGCCTGATTTCTTTGTTTTCATTAAAGTCACTAATAAAAATACCAATCAAGTAAATAATTAAGACTTCATCATAATACTCTGCTAAAGACATTTCCTTTCCAATTACAAAGGTTTACTGACAATGTTTTGAGTGTGTATTTCAACTATCTTCAAATCCACCTTCCATTGGTAGACCCCACTTCATTTTTACATTCACAAGTTTATCTGTGGGATTTTTGTCAAACCCTTTGCCAAAATTAAGATACAACATGTGTAGAAATCCTACCCCCCAAAGGGTAAAAGTTTAGTCCCCTATAAGTTTCCAGCAATGAGAGTATTCTTTTTCTAATTATTCTCCAACTGTTTGAAAATTCAGGCTAGAATTTCCCCAGGACCTTTTATTACCAGTCTACATATTCTAACAAATATCTTATACCAGTGGCTTTTCTTGTAGGTGAAATGAGGAGTTTCTTTTTCTTTTATAAGGAGGTGACTTTTCTGCACTGCGCCACACACTTTGGTATCCTGTGAAAGTAGGACTCACGCAACCCCTTTCTAGGCTTCCCGTCTGACACACACTGAGGGAGGAGTTCTGAATGAGGCCGAGACGCTCATGCTCATGTATAATTACAGTATCTGGCTTCTTCCATTTATGTGGCAAGTGTTTATTGAACACCTACAAAATTACAGATAACCAGCGAGGTGCTGGGGACCATGGCAAGGACCAAAACAAACTTGGTCTTTGCCTTCAGGAAGCTTACAGCTTTAAAGGATAAGATGTTAAATCATCGCTGAAATGAACACTGTTACATATGGCGTGAATGGAAGGTCTGGGGTGCTGTCAGAGCACTGCCTGGGAGACCTGTTCTAGACCAGAGAGTCAGGCAAGGGCTTCTTGAAGGAGGAGGCTGAAGCATGAGTAAGAGTGAAAGAGAAGAGATTGGGAGATTATATTGAGAGAGTTTGAATGTATGTGTTATGATTTATAGGTGAAAAGAATGGAAGGAATGGTGGAGGAGGAGTATTTGCAGGAATGATGGCTGGAATTTTTCTAGGACTGAAGAAAGATATAAATTCATAGATCAAAGTATCCTCTGAAACTTGAGCAGGATGGATAAAAAAAAAAAAACTCACTCTAATGGATACATGGAAAATAGAAAGCAAGGGAGTCAGACCAGTTAGGAGGCTGTGCTAGTGGTCCAGTAGGAGATGATGATGGCTTGGATGTATTGGCATTTGTGGATGTGGAGAAAAGCTGAAAGTTCTGAGAATTAAATAGGAGAGTTCAAATAAATAAATAAGATCCAGTGAGTAATTGGATTAGGAGTGAGAGAAAGGGAGGTGACAAGATAGACTCTAAGGTTTCTATCATGAACAGCTGAGTAGATGGAGAAATGCTAGTTGTTAAGTTAGGCAAGACAGAGGCATGACCATACCCGGCAATCATCCCTGAATGCCTGGATTAAGTGGCTGCTAAGAATTACAGCTGGGTAGTTCAGTAAGCTGGGTCACTTTAAGGTCTTTTGTATCTTAAAATATGAGATTTCCTGAATTCCAGAGTAAGTCGATGCCTAATTTTAATCTTGGCATCCCACAAAATTCCATCTCTACCTCATGAACTATATAGGAGGCTTGATTCCTTACAAAGCAAGGTTTCAGTGAAACTTTGGACTATTATTCCAGAGATCTTGGAATGCGTATAAATTCTGTTGAGGGTTCTGAGGCATGATTAAAGAACAGGTTGGAGGCGGCTCTCTGCCTTCACAGCATCTGTCTCGGTTTGATCGGTGCTTCAGTATTTGCAATTGTAATCATCTGGTCATTTTCTTTTCCTATCTGCTCAGCGTGCAACGCACATTGTGGAAGCTGTGATTCACAGGCCAGCTGTACCTCCTGCCGAGATCCAAACAAGGTCCTGCTGTTTGGGGACTGTCAGCATGAGAGCTGTGCCCCACAGTACTATCTTGACTTCCCCACCAAGACATGCAAAGGTAAAGCTCTTCCAGAATTGCACAATGACTTTTATCCTGGGCAATACCCCTTTCCTGGAGATGTCCACTGTCCCACATTGGGAAGATACTGTTATCAGATGTTTAGACTTCTTCTGATGATAGCAAGACATCATTATGTATGTATGTATGTATGTATGTATGTATGTATTCATTCATTTATTTATTAAGCAAATATTTTTGAGTACCTACCATGTGCTAGATGTTGTGCCAGCAGACCAGAGGTGGCAGACTGGAAACTCTCAGGTTGTATTTGGTCCCAAAGCATGGGTTGGTTTTTTTTTTGGTCCACTGAATGTTCCAATGTTTGAAAATCTTTAATTCTTTTCCTTTTAAGAATCAGAAGACTTCACATACAAAAAATGAGACTTCCCATTTCTTTTGACAAAGCCAGAAGGTCTGGCAATCCTGAATTTGCATTTGCTCAGTGCAGGAATAGGAGTAGCCATCGTCTCCTTGGGTGGAAGCCTGATCTCCTCGGGTTGCCGCCGTCCCCACCATTCCCTGTCCTATCACATCCAGCCTGTTTTGAAGATCAGCATGGCCTTCCTGGGCCACATAGGCATCTGCATTTACAACTGTAGATAGCCAGACCCCAAGCTTAGCAGACAGGACTTGTGTCTGATTTGTTCATCTCTGCTGAACATACTTAAATGAGTGAAGACACAGTCCCCATCCTCCAGGAGTTTATAAGGAGGCAATGTCAAAAACAGAGTGCCTTTTCCCTTGTTCTCCAGGGGTTAGAATTCTTGGAGCTTGTGCTCTTCGAATGGCAGTGCTCAGTCAGGAGAAGAAGAGAATTAAAGATGAAGTTTCCTTGCTCCTGTTTCATTTCCCTTCTCCGTTCCTCCATTCCGCATTTCTCCCTGCCTCTCGGGTCTTCCAGAGAAGCTGGGGCTCAGATAGAGGTCAGACATCAGTCAAGTCAACTTGGTATGCTTTAAGGTTTCGCAAAATTGCATACTTTCCATTCCAAGAAATTCTCCTTTGTTGTGAGCTGAGGTGGTCTGCTGCACTCAGGACCACAGAACCCTTACAGTTTTTTTCCCTTCTAACCAGGGGCCGTTGGTCTGTGGTGAAAAACAAGAGTACCACAAATCCTCCCTGTTGTAAATGATTTCACAACTATGCTGGCAGTTTTCAAGACTCTGTTTTAGTCATTTTCCCTCAGGACCGATACAGTCATGTAAATGAGTGAGCTTAACTTCGTAAGTCTTTTTGGAAGCACATGTACTGTCCTGCATATTTACCTGCTTCTTTGGGACTTGGAAATACTGAATCAAGGTAGAGAGAAAGGTGACTGATGAGAGATTTCCCCCAGCTTCTTAGCGGAGAGGGAAGGTGGGGCAAGGCAGCACTGAGAGGAGATACTTCTCCAAGGAAACCGGTCAGCAGCAAACATTTATTCAACTACTTTGTGTCAGACACTGTGCTGAGTTCTTTAAATTCATGATTTCATTCAATCTTCACAATAGCCTTATGAAATAGGTGTGACTCTTATCCTTGTTCTACAGTTAAGGAAACTGAGGCTCAAAAAGTTTCAGGAAGGTCTGTAGGACATGCAGATAAAAAGTGACAAAACCATGACTTGAATACAAATTTAACTGACTTCAAAACCCAAATACTTAGTCCTGGTGCCTTGTTACATCTCCCAGTGCACGAAGGACTTCCCTTACCAGCTGGAACTTTGCCTTTCAAACATGCGTCTCGTGACTGCATCCGAATTGCCCGGGTCATGAAAACAACAGCACCCACAGCTCTGATAATCACAGTGAGGGAAACAATAGCAGTAGTACCGTGTCTCCTGTGCCGCCTCGCTCCCCGAGACGGGCTCGGTGGTTCTGAGCCCGAGCCCGGCCATCTGTGTTTCTAACACGCCCCTGGGTTATTTGGGTGCACATCTAAGGCTGGGACCCGCTAGCTCTTTGAGGGCGGGGTCCCCACCCACCACATGAGAACCTGGGTCAGGGCTGTACATCCCGTTGGTGCTTGCTGAGTGAACGAACATGTGAAGGCATCAGCTCTACTCGAAGTGAGCAGGAATCTTTTTCTTTCCGGACAGTTCTTTTCCGCCCCGTTTAATTCTAACGTCATTCGTTCTTTCTGTTGTGTTGGTCAACATCTGAGTTTGGAGAGGAAGAGAGTCACACGCCTGAAGTCAGTGGAGAGAGCAGATGCATCCTTAGTTGAGTCTCTGACATCCTTTACCTGTTGACATTTGGAGGAGGTTGGATTAGGTTTGTGGAGGCGAATCGGCCACTCCCTAGAGCAGGCTTTGCATGAAGATGCTGTAGCTCGGGGTAAAGAGCCCTGGGGCCCAGACGGATAAGATCAAGTCTATCTGGCCCCTCAGCAGCCCCGCTGACAGGCAGGCTTTGCACAAGCCGGGAGCGATCCTTGTACACGCCCGTGTCTAGCATAACGAGGAAACAGCCTCAGAGAGGTGTTCAGGCTGCTACATGCAGAGCCTCGTCAGAGCTCACTTATCTGACATCTCTTATGTTGTCCTCACTTTACCCCATGCAGCTGCAGACAGTGTCCTCATAAATTAGTCTCTGGAACAGAGACTGGACAGGAGGGAAGCTGATCTAAGGAATTTTCTTTCTAGAGTGTGATTGGAGTTGCAATGCGTGCAGCGGGCCTCTGAGAACGGACTGTCTGCAGTGCATGGACGGCTACGTCCTCCAGGACGGAGCCTGCGTGGAGCAGTGCTCACCAGCATTTTACCGGGACCGGGGTCTCTGCAAGAGTAAGTGTCTGGGGCCCTTGCTCTGTGCTCACTGAGGCTTCCACCTCCTCTGATTTCTACTGTTCTGAGAAGGAGCCTGTGGCAAGTTTCCTTTCTGGTTTTTTATCCAATTTCTGGTTTCTTCCCTGAGAGCTTTTCTTTGCTATAATGAAAACATCCCCTCTTTCCTTCTCCTGTGCCCAAATACAACATTTGATACATTTGAAATCTACATGGGAATCTTGGGGGTATATGGCCACACAAATAGGTATGTTTTGACCATTAAGTTTTGAATTTCTGTAAAAATGGAACAGTCCTGTGCTACAGATAGAGAGGTCTGTATTCTCCAGTCATGTGAGCACAAGGAAAGACCATATTATTCCATCATCTGCCTCTCACGACCCTCCAAGTACCATACATCTAACCATTGCCTCTCTCTGACCCAGTACCCCCTCCAGCCTCAGTTTAACACCACAACGTCTTCACACCCCGTAGTGACCACCCAAACAAAGTACATAGGCAGCATCCTGGGAGCATCCTTGGGTAATGCTCTGATAACTCACCGGGTGAGTGAGGAAAGATAATTGACACTTACAGTGAAACAGTGCAGAGAGCCAAGGACTCATTAATAATATGATAATGGTTGATATCTGTCAGTTTATAGGAGCAGTGTGTCAACTCCCCTTCTCTGGGAGACAACACTGAGGCTCAGAGAAGTGGAGTGGCTGGTCCTCAGTCACCCAGCTGGTAAGCGCAGCAGTCGCAGACAGAAGCCTGGCTCCCTGGCTCCCCGTCTGCGGCTTTGCCCAGTGCACCAGGTTAAGTTGCGTCACCACGAGGGCCCAGAGCCCCTTGGAAAGCTGTACCCGTTCCTGTTGACTTGACTTCTGTCTTCCAGGCTGTGCCAGACACTGTCTCCAGTGCCAAGGTCCCCATGAGTGCACCCGCTGTGAAGAGCCATTTCTCCTCTCGGAAGCCCAGTGTGTCCAGGACTGTGGGAAGGGGTACTTTGCAGATCATGCAAATGGCAAATGCACAGGTAACTTGGACACTGTGCTGAGTTCTCTGGAAAGAAATGAGGCCAACAAGTAAGTCAGGTGTGCTGATTCTCAGGTAATTAAGGGCAGAAAGGAAACCTGGAAGTTTGGCCTAAGTAACTGATGGCTTCTTGTGCACATCTGCCAATTGCTGACTAAATAGAACACTGGAATGCCGGCCAGTAATTCTCTTGCACAAATCAATACTGTCCCTAGAAGTCTATATGGAAATAAAGCCAATATTTCATGGGATGCAAAACTTACGTTGAACTAAGGTGAGGGATCCATTAAGAGAGATCAGCCCTACTGATACAGGGCCAGGGTGTTCAGTGCATCCACTAAATTACCAGTGACCCTGATACCGCGTTATGTCCTTGAGGTGTCGGATTTCTGGGGGCAGTTTAGTGAGACGTGTTGAGCTTTATTATGAAACTAAAGTTAAACCCAAAGTCTTAATCTCCTTGTCCACTGAGTTATTCTCAAGAGTTCCTTGTTTTATTCTCATCGTTTCTATCAAAACCTGGTACTGTGTGCCCCACTTTAAAGAATACCGGACATTTAATCATATGCCATTACCCAGGTGTGGCATTTTACGTTTCCCCAAATTTCCTTCATCTGCATTATCTCATTTAATATTCACAATGACTTGGTAAAATATGGCAAACACTACGAGTCCTGTTTCACAAGTGGAAAAAAAAAAAAAAAAAGAGGCAGAAGAGTATAACCAGGGCAACATAAAGTCAGGTACTGATCTCAAACTTTCTGATTCTAATTCAGGAACCAGAATAGTTTAAAGGGCGAATTCAGGGCCCGTTAAGCTATCCTGTGCCCCCTCTCTATAACAAAATCTCAACTGAGAAAGCAGAATAATTAGGCAGTAAACACTTGATTTGTAGAAGGTTGTTAACTTGATCCAAAGAAATTATCTATGGTCCTTTAAATAGCTTGCTCTCCTCGTGCATTTAAAATAATAATAATAAAAATAATCTCAGAATAGCAGTGATGGTAGGAGTACACTTGAGTCCTTTCTGTTGAGCCCAATACTGTTCTAGTCAATTTGTATCATTAATAGCTCACAGTCCAACCAGCAATCATTGGTATTAGGTGCTATTACTATCCCCATTTTTAAGATAAGAAATTGTACCGCAGACTGTTGAAAGAACTTGCCCAAATTCAACAGCCGGTAAGTGGTAGAAGAGGAACAGTACCCAGAAAGAGTTTATGCTCTTAATCACTATAAACTACCTCTCTGACAAGTCACTATGGTTAACTTTTTAAACAATCTGTTTCTGTGCAACATTTTCAGGTCATGGCGTGTAAAGCAAGGGTGCTCCTCCCTTCCCACTGTCCTTTCTAGGGTAGACCAGCTGTCTCTGAAGTTCTATGGGGAACTGTTGGAATTCTCTTCTGCTACAGCTGGGGACCCCATGCTGCTTGTGCTCTCACTTGTCATTTCTCTATCACCGGTAGCCCTCGCTGGGTGCCTGTGCCTTTGTCCTGCCTCATTTAGTGTGTCCTCTCTTCAACAGCCTGCCCTCGGGGGTGCTTGCAGTGCAGCCACAGAGACCGGTGTCACCTGTGTGACCAGGGGTTCTTTCTGAAGAGCGGCCTTTGTGTTGCCAACTGTGTTCCTGGCTTTTCTGCCCACTCCTCTAATGAAACATGTGCTGGTAAGTGCTTCTCCTCCAATGGTCCAGTGAATTCACCTGTAATTTCTCCAGGCAGAGGCTGAGTTTCCAGGTATAATTGACTCACATGATGCAAGATCAGGATTCCCATTCTGTGAATACGCCTGGTGCTGCTATGGAATAAGGAACTGTTTCTAGAACATGGAAAATTGGGAAAATTCAAATTCTACGATCTCTGAAAGAGAAAAAGAAGCAATGTGTGCTTTAAAAGTCACAACTATCGCATCAAAGATTTGGCATAAAATTTAGTTATATTCCTGAATTACAGTCATGTTATAGAAAATTATATATATTCTTACAGATATAACATTATATTTATATAAACATACAGAGCTAATCATGCCAAGGTACAGTGGTTCATCCTTTGTGCACACACTCGAGATTAATGGTAAATAATTAATGAATAGAGAGTAGCCTACCCCATTAGGTCCTCACATTTAAACTGAATGGATTTCAAGCCACTCTGTTTGCCATTAAGAATTAGGTAAGATGTTAAGGAATGGAGCTAGTCTTCTCTGGACCCTTTACCTTAAACAACAAAGAAAAGCAAATTTAAATGCAGGCTTAATTTTGAAGCCAAAACTTGTATAGGTGAATGAAGATTGGGAGTTATATTATAGCCGAGCATTCCTTGGCTTTTGGGTGTCCTTCATCAATAACACGGATCATGTTTTATCACCTGCAGTCACTCGTATTTTTCATCTCTCTATTTCTGACCTTTAATGATACTAAGATTTCCCATGGGGAAAAAAAAAATCTTTGGCTTATTTCATTGGGATCCTCCTGGAAAGCCCGAGTACTGAGAGTCAACTTACTCCTCTTGGGACATAATAAAAGTCAACTTGCAAGAATGAATTTGAGTTTCATTAGTGTAATCTTACATTAGAAGTAGTTGGCCTGCAACTTGGCATCCTTGAACTGCCCTGTCTGACCTACTTGTAAAAGGAAGTGCTACCAATTAAAGTTCAGGCAAACCAACTTGCAGGAGACAAGATGAATTCCACATCAAGGTCAGAAATCCTGATTCATCCATCAGATGCTTCCTATGGACAGAGATGGTAAAATTTTAAAACAGGTTGTAAATATTTCACATGAAGTCTGAATATAAACCACTGATAATCCTACTTCATTGTAGATTAACTGGGGCTGTCCCTGCAAATGGCACCAGACACTTGTCTCTTGGTGGGTCTGATGGTCAGATATGACAGGTGTATTAGGATAGGACTGTGGTTCTCAGAGGTGGCAGCCCTTTAGGATTACCTGGGGAGCTTGCAAAATCACCAAGGCTCATCCCGGAACATTTAAGTTGGAATCTGGTGGTGGAGCCTAAGTATCAGTATTGTTTTAGAAGATCCCTATGTGATTCCTTATTGTTACTCTTTCTGAGATACAATCCACATACCATAGAATTCACCCTTGAAATTATACAGTGGGTTTTTAGTATATCCACAGCGTTGTGAAACTATTATCATTATCTAATTCCAGGTCATTTTAATCACCCTAAAAAGAAATCCAGTAACCATTAGTAGTCTCTCCCCACTGCCCCGTTGTCTTAGCCCCTGGCAACCCCTGACCTACTCTCTGTCTCTATGGATTTTCCTCCTCTAGATATTTCACATAAATGATATCATTCATTTTATGTCTGGCTGCTTTCACTTGGCACAGTATTTCCAAGGTTCCTTCATGTTAGAGCACGTATCAGTACATCATTTCTCTCTATGGTTGAATAATATTCCATTGTATGGATGTACCACATTTTGTTTATTCATCAATTGATGGACATTTTGATTGTTTCCACTTTTGGATATTATGAATAACACTGCTGTGAACGTTTGTGTACAAGTTTTTGTGTGGACAGATGGTTTAATACTCTTGAGTATATACCTAGGAGTAGAATTGCTGGATCATATGATAGCTCTGTGTTTAATTGCTTGAGGAACTACTAGCCTGTCTCCCAAGCAGCCGCACCACTTTACATTCCCACCAGCAGTATATGAGATTTCTAGTTTCTCCACCCCCTCGGGAACATGTTTTATTGTTCCTCCTAGTGGGTATTAAATGATACCATCTTGTGGTTTTGATTCGAATTTCCCTGATAGACTGATGATATTTGAACACCTTTTCATGTGCTTATTGTCCTCTTGTATATCTTCTTTGGAGACATGCCTATTCAGATTCTTTGCCTGTTTAAAATTAGGTTATTTATCATTTAATGAGTTGTAAGAATTCTTGTTATTTTCTGGATACAAGAGGGGGACAAGTCCTTTTTCAGATATGTAATTTGCAAATATTTTCTCCTATTCTGTGGATTGTCTTTTCACTTTCTTGCTGGAAGCATAGAGGTTTTTAATATTAATGATGTCCAATATATCCATTTTTTCTTTTGTCACTTGTGCTTTTGGTGTCAGATCTGAGAAAGCATTGCCTAATTCAAGATCACAAAGATTTTCTTCTGTATTTTCTTCTAGAAGTTTTATAGATTAACGTTGAGACCTTATGTTATTCTCATGTGCATCCAGGGTGAGAACCACTAGATCAGAAGGAGGCTAATGGTATACAGTAGCCTAGAGTTTCATCTTTGTAGCTCAGAATGAACATTACAGGTCTGTTTCTTTAAAAAATAATAACCTAACTAGTGACTGTACCAAGTCTGACCTTTGATTTGTGTGATTTCCAGGCAAAATACACACTCCTAGTCTTCATGTGAATGGTTCCCTCACCCTTGCCATTGGTTCAATGAAACCACTGGATTTTTTCCTCCTGAATGTCCAAGACAAGGATGGCAGGGTCGAAGACCTCCTGTTCCATGTGGTCAGCACTCCCACCAGTGGTCAGCTCGTGCTCTCAAGGAATGGAAAAGAGGTTCAGCTCGACAAGGCTGCTCACTTTAGCTGGAAAGATGTGAAGGAGAAAAAAGTGCGTTTTGTGCACAGCAAAGAAAAACCCAGGTGACGCGGTGCTCTGTTGTTTTCTTCCTGCCTTCTTTCCGTCAGTGCTCTGCGCAGCCCCCCACTCCTCCCCCATCTCAGCAGCTCTCCCTTCTCTCCTGGGGAAGATCAATACTCTACCAATGCCAAATACTTTCAGCTGCCTGTCGTCGTTTCACTGTAACTGCTCAGAGAGAGTGCTTCTGTTAGAGGCATTTTCATTATATCACATAATTATGGGTAATTCTTTGATGTGACAGGGAAGTTCCTAGTACAGTTACCCAGTTTTTTGGCCCAGGAGAAACAAAATCACTTATACACCCAGATGTGCTGCTGCTTCTTCAGCACTGGGGTACTATACAGGGAGGAGGGAGTAGTTGGAGGATGGAGCGTGTGCTTTTCAAGATGTTGTATGGTTCCTAGAATTTCAGAGTTAAAAGGAAACTAAGAGTCATCGTTAACTTTTTATTATCCGCTTTGTGGGACTAATTGTTAATTTTTAAGCCTGATCCAGTTTTCCTCTGATGCCGAGCACACTTCTGGCTGTCCTCCCCACCTCAGCTGACACAGGCTTTAAGAATGCAATTGTATGTTAACACTAACTCAAGCAAACATAGCCGAGTAATTAGCAGAGCAGATCTACTAAACAGAAATCAGAGAATGCACCCCAAGGATTAGCCTCTTGGATTATCCTTCACGCTGCTCTGCATCATTAGTGCAGATTATTCAGAGTAGACTATATATGTAAACAAGGAATTGAAACCCAGGGAACAATGATAAAGAACAGTGAATATTTTCAACTATCACCACTGAACTTGAGATTTTTTTAAATGTTCAAGGTTTGGGCTAGGAGATAGGTAGGGGGGAATTAGATTGCACTTTCCGTATTGCATTTCAGAGCCAGTGATGCCAGAAATCTCAAAACCTCCCATCTTATGGGAATAAGAACAACTAACATTTACTGAGTGCTAACTATGACCCAGGTTTTTCAGCAGCTTATGTGAATTTATTTATTTATGTTCCGACTCTACAGATAGGGAAACAGAGGCCTTGAGTGAATCAATAAGTAATCTTGCCCAAGCCTCACAGCCAAGCGTGAGCATAGAGCTGACACTCCAACCAAGGCTCTCTGATTCCACACCCCATGGCTTCAGCCACCATGATTTCTGCCTCCTCAATAGTACTAGGAATAATGGGCATGCATCCATCCTCCAGGGGCAAAAGATGACTGTGTAGGAAAGTATTGCTGTAGAGATGGAGCTTCAAACTCTGGTGTCTGATGCCATAGAATCACTCTTCAGGTTTGTGCTCCATCCCCTTCATTCATTTTGCCTCAAGTGTTGTTCTTAAGTATTGGCATCACACAGCTCTGTACCTGTAGTCATTTGTCTCGGAATCACTTATGAAAAGTGCATAAAGCATGTAAAGCTCCACAGACAACCAAAGTTAACCCTCTTATCTGTTTAACTTCTTTAATCTCTCATCACCTGGCTTTTTTGCAGAGTCAACTTTATACTCCTAAATGGGCAAATGCCACCTATTTTGCAGGGACTTCTTTCAGTACTCTTTTTATTTTTTAGTGCCCATTTTAACATTGGATTTTTCTTATCTAAAATGTTTTTGAAAAGAAAGAATGAGAGGAATAGTAAAACAAGGTTAATAGAAACTCATGGAAAGAGGAAATTATGTCTCTGAATTATACAGAAACAAAAGGGGCAGCTTGCCACATGGGTTTGTGGTTGTTTTTCCCTGTGAAAACATCCACCATGGTTCTTTAGGATTGGCTTCCTTTGGGTTGGAGTGCCCCCGGGGAGTGCCAGACGACTTGGAAATACAGTCGTGGTGGCCGAGATGAGCTGGCGTTGCTGAGAGACTGGAACCTCAGTGCCAACAAAAATCGTTTTTCCCCTGTCGGTTGGGAGTAACAACCCCTCTTTCTTCATTCTGCTGCTTCCGTCACCTGCATTCTCTTGAAGTATGGAGGTAGCAGTGGAGAGGGGCAGGATTTAAATGGGACAGAAAATGAAAGAGACAGTGAAATGAGAGGGAAGACAAGAATTCCTTTTTTAAAAAATCAGGTTTACTGAGGTATAATTTGCATTCAATATAGTTCCCCATTTTAAAGTATACTGTTCTACGAGTGTTAACAAATATATAAGGTCTTGTGGTCTTGGGACTGCAACAATTTCGTCACCACCCCTCCAAAGTCATTTTTACAGGACCCCCTACCCCCATCCCTGGCAATCACTGACCTGTTGTTTACCCTTATTGGTTTGTCCTTTCTGAAATGTCATGTGAATGGGCCATATGGTATATAATCTTTTGTTTCTGGCTTTTGCCGTGATGCTTTTGAGATCATCCACATTCTTTCATGTATCAGTAATTAGTTCCATGAATGCCCTTTAAAGAAGCTTATCGTCCCTGTAGTAGACCAGAATTCAAAACCTTCCATAATGCATTAATCACACATCTTACCGGCCTGAAGTGAGTTCTGAGCTTGCTTTGGCTTTGAAGGTGGGCACCTCCTACCTTCCCAGGAGGAGTTGGGGCTCTGAAGCTGCTGGAACAACACTTTTATAGGAAGCAAAAACCACAGCAGAGTGAGCCTTATTTTGTTCTATTAATTAGGACTCTTTAGTTGCAAGTAATGGAAGTCAACTTGAACCAGATTAAGGCTTGTTTATAACATGGCCGGTATAGCTCCGATCTCAAACCCATCAAGGGCACCTGGGTTTCCAGAGCAAGCCCGGAAGTTAGAAAAGGGAAAGGAAAGTGGGATTCAATTCTTCCTCTCGTCTCTGTCTCTTTGCTTATTGACATGATAGACTGTGGTTCCCCATAGTCAAATGGGGTCGTTTCCAAATTTCCAGGGAATAATCAGCCATTCTCCCCTTGTCCAGTCCACATCAAATGTGTATGTGTGTGGCCGGAGGGAGAGGGGGCTACAGAGTCATATAATACAAACATTGCCAACATTGTTAATCGGGGCCATTCACATGAATTGGGCAGGGGTTGGGAAGAGGATTCGCAGGGAAGAGGGAATCACTGAGGACTAGTCAGAAACTATGAAAGATTCCTTTTCATTCTCCAACTTAAGCATTAGCCTTCAATATATTACTAACCTGTCTTGGCCCGACAACTGATTTTTCAACCTATTCCATATTCTATTTAGAAAAATAGAAAGCCAAAAGTTTACATAATTGTTATGTTATAATAAGATCAAAGAATACACAGTAGCATCATCTGCATCTCACTGTGTTCATCTTTATGTGGTCACTTCTATGTACAGTATTATGTTGCTGTAGTGGTTTGAGCCAAATTCCTATGTGCACATAGCCTGAAAATATTTTTAATCCTTGTCTTTCCAAAGACCACGTTAATGATGGTATTTTCTCATTCCTTTCTTGGGGACTTCTTTCAGGAAAGGTTACTTTTCCCTGAAAATTAGTGACCAGCAGTTCTTCTCGGAGCCACAGCTGATCCACATACAAGCATTTTCAACACAGGTAAGGAAATGCCACATGATTAATAATGTCTCACGCCTACTCATTCTCACGCACAAATCGAGATTTTCAGTAGTTTTAGCAGAAATGTTTGAGCTAAATTAACCTTGTCTCGGTGTCCTCAGGAAATGCCACTAGAATAATTTTTAGTACTTGTGGGTAATAGCAGCAACAACAGTTACTTACACACCTCAAATACTCTTCTTGTGCTTCTTATTCAGTCCTCGTGCCAGCCCTATGAGGCGTTATGATCCCCAATTCACAGATGAGGAGACTAAGTCACAGGAGGTAAAGGAACGTGTCTATGGTGACAGAGCTCAGAGAGCCGAGGTCGTGCCCAGCAAATCGGTGTCTCTGGTTACAGAGTCTTCATTCTTTACTTTACTACACTGAATCTGATACCAGCCCTTCAGAATATTTTGAAGCTGTGCCAGTTGTTGAGACTTTCCTATTTTTAGGTAAATAAGTATATTTTGTCTAAATATTTCTCTCTCAGGGATATAGAATTAAGTCCGCCTACTTTTGCCCATTGATCATGTAGTAGGACTGCATTTAACTCAGTGTGCAGTAGTTAGAGGATCTTTAAGGATCCACTTAAACAAAGTGCACTGTGGTCATCTGCCAAACACAAGTCTGAGGAAATCAGGGTAGATGCTCTAAAACTCAGTGTGATGGCTCGTTTGTTCTCATCACTTATCTCTGTCAGGTTGTACTTATGTGTCCTGAATACATACAGTAGTGGATGCTCTGAGTGCCTGGGCTAGAGGGATTGAACAGCTGAAATGAGCAAAGAGGAGGAAGATCAATGTATCATTAAGTTGTGAACAACAAGAGAGTGGGGTATCAGCGTGGGAGAACCAAGACTACCTAAGTATTAGATGTCAGTAGTGCATTAATTAGTCATGATTCAGGGAAGGATATGAGATCATTGTTTTTAAAGCTGATATTTTTATATTTTTGGTTCCCAAATGAAAAGACCACACACCAAGGATAACATAGACTTGAACCAGAAGTGACTGCCAAATGGTATTCACAGTCAAGCTCAGCAAGTCTCAATTCAGGGATGACTGAAGTTGAGGAATGATCAAAAATTGATCCTAAATTAATTTGACCTCAGGGTTAGGCAAAGAGTATGAATTTTATTTTAATTAAAGCTAAAACATGTGATCTCTGTAAATATGGGTCAGAGGGCCACCAAGTCTCAGGATTTACTGGCTTAGATGTTTCTCAGTACTTAGCCTCTGAAGTTTTGTTTTGTTCTTTTTGTTTGTGCTAATATAGTTACACTAATTAAATGAATAAAAGACTCAGGCTAGGTTTTGAGAAGCAACTTCTGAGATGATAAGTTGCCATGGTTCCCAGATTTTTGTTTGTTTGCTTTCCCCAAATAAATGGAATAGATGGTGAGGGCACATTTTTATTTTACTTATTATATGAGAAACTTTTATCATTGTAGCATTTTTTAAAATGGAATTTTAGAAATGAATTTTAGCTTATTTTTGTTCCTTTACAGTTCTGTGCTATTTCAATATGGTTTGAAGTCTCCCTAAGATTTCCTCATGTGAGCTAAGTTGATGTTTTCCACTTACGGATTTTGACATCACCTCTTTAAGAATCCAAGGGGTTATTCATTCCCACGTACAGAATCCCAGCTTTTGAATTCTCACTTGGGAATCCTGGGGAGTAGCTATCTTTTCATTTCCTATTATGTGATTATTATAAAGATGCATTAGTTAGACATTACTTTAATAGATATTGAAATTTCCAGGAGGCCGGGGGGTGGGGAGTATTTTTAAAAGAAAGCCATTTGGATTAAAGAAGGCAGTGTGCTGAGAAAAGTCCTAGATGGTTTAACTTCAAACGATATAAAAAACTAAGATAATATTTTGTTTGGCTTCTCACCTCGATTTTTTTGGAGGGGTGAGTTTTTTTTTTTTTTTTTTCCTGTTGTGGTTCATTAACTTTTATCTTTATGAAAGAACATTTTATCTGCTTACTGAAGTTGCTGGAGGAAAACCTGATAATCCTAAGGAAAACATATTAAAATTTGCCACATGAATTAACCAGGTGGCTGCCTTACCCAGACCATGATCTTATCAGGCTTCATACTCTGAGTTGGGGTGGGCCGCTTCCTGATATGGATGAGACAGCTTGAGGGGAATGACTGGGAAGGACCGGAAAGAGCGTGAGTGGAGACCGTGTCGGTGTCTCACCCCGAGTCCGCGTGCTGCAGCGTAGCCTGGAGTGAAGTGCTCGACTCCCAGCGCAGATGCCAAAGCTCTGGACCTCTCATTAGTCTCCCTTGGCTGCAGACCGATGAGTTCCTTGACACTGAGGTGATCTCAGTTACCATGCAGGGGATGTAGTGTAAATCAAGACGGCAGAGACTTCAGAGATTCAGAAGCAAGCAGCTCCCCTTGATTGTCCCTGATCAATACCACGGTCTGGATGTGGCTTAAGAAACCTCCAGAACCCGAGGTGTAAAGCAACCTCCTTTGCAGTGATTCCTGTGACTGACTACACCTGTGGTAAGTGCTCTGACTATGCAAGAGTTTGGCACTTCACTGGAGCACGTAGAGTTCCTTAAAAAGCACAGAAATATCAATCAGCTTGCACACACCTGGCATCTGGCTCACTGGATTGTCCAGTCTTTTCCTGCTAGTGGCTTCCCTTCTCCTTCCCTTCAACTCCACAGGCCCCTTATGTGCTGAGAAATGAGGCCCTCCACATTAGCAGAGGAGAGAGGGGAACCATCACCACCCAGCTGCTTGACATCCGAGATGACGACAACCCACAGGACGTGGTGGTCCAAGTGCTGGATCCTCCAGTCCATGGCCAGTTGCTCCAAACCCTTCAGTCCCCTGCAGCCCCAATCTATCAGTTCCAGCTGGATGAGCTCTCCAGGGGCCTTCTCCTTTATGCCCACGATGGCTCGGATAGCCCTTCTGATGTCGCAGTCTTGCAGGCCAGTGACGGACACTCCTTCCAAAACATACTGTTCCACATGAAGACTGTGCCCAAGGTAGGTGTCATTCCTAGAGCTACAATGTGCTTGCACCTACATGTGAAGTTTTGTTGATGATACTGTTTTGCAATATTCATAAATTTGAGATATGGGTAGTTATTTATTTATTCAAATATTTATTAAGCACCTATTATGGAGATACTTAGGACATGCAAAGATTAATAGAACACATCACCAAAACTCAGGGGGCAGTGTATATTTTGTTAGGAGCACCTTTGATTTGAAAGTCCTGTGCCCATGTTCTCTGCAGAAGGGAAACTTTTGAACCTCTATGTTGCTGCCATAAAATTCCTCTTTGTCCATTGATTTTTTTTGTCTCCTGCCTGAGCATGATTATAGGAATCGAGTGCACCCCCGTTCCTGTCTGCTCTTTTAAAATAGCTCATGTGATGTGAGGCTTGCAGCCAGGTTATTATAATGAATCAAAAAGGATGCATTCACGCCATTCTGTTACCCCAGCTGAAGGAGGATGAGGGAACTCTTTGAGTAATCATAAGAATCCCTGGCCCAGTAAAGAGCCATAGTTCTCAGCCCGAGTCATCACCTCCATACATATGTTTTCGCTAGACCCATGAGTACCTATCTTATTATTTACTTAATATTTATCTTTGAATCCAGTTACTTTTTTACTGTGACCTCTTCCTAATAAATAATACCTATGAAATCATGGGCTTAATGTAGAATTGTACTTTTTTCCATAGTATTAAAATTTATGTACAACCATTTAGTAAAATTTCATCCACATACAACATGAGATGTTTTGGGATGTAATAGGATGGCTATCACTTTTTGGGAAATTCTGGGCTGGCCCATGCTGGATCAAAGGGACCTATTGAAAAACACTTTCAAAGTCATTTATTACTGAATGATGTTTCACGAAGCTCTTTTCTCTGTAATAGCAAGAATGACTCTTTCCTGTGATGGCAGAGTGGGAGACTTAACAATTTTTTTTGAACTTTTCATTCCAAATATCAGTACCTACTGAAATGTCATTGATGATTAGCTAGAGAGATTGATTTGCTGAGGACAGCTTAGAAATCACTTGTCACCTTCCCACCAAAGATCACTCAGAATTTGCGAAGGTCAATAGCTGAATCTAATATGATCTGCTAGGTGGTTTCTCAGGCTCTTGTCTCATTATTTTCAGCTGCTGAAAACAGTGATGGTGGCCTGAGATAGATGGGAGGGAGTAAGTGAAGGCTGATTATGAGATGGAGCTGGCAGAGAGCCACCTTGTAGCTGATCCTAATTATCACCCTGCCACAATCACCCTGGGAGATGAGGTTTAGTTCTGAAGAAATGAAGTCTAGACCAGACACAGAAAGTTTTCTTTTCTTCCTTCTTGGTTTCTTTCCAAAGATTGTTACAGGATTTCAGTGTAGCGCTAGCAGTCGCCCTTCGTATCATGGTTTCATCTCCATGTTTGAAGCTCATTGCCTTGTATGGCACAGCCAGCTTGGGTGGTTGTGCGCCAAAGTTGAAGGACATTTCTAGGATTTTAGCTGCTTCAGCTACCAAAACAAAGAAAAGTCCATTTTTAATTTACAAATAAGGCACAAGCACAGAACTTGAGAATTCTTTTAGTGAATTCCCTCAACTGGGGAGTCGTGTTGGTATTTACACTGTCTGTCCCCCCTCCTTCCCCTTTCCATCCCTCCATCTCCTATAGTCCTGTGCTTACCTGTTCATCAGGTGAACTAATGGCTTCTAAGCCAATGAATCAGGATAATGAAACCAGTTACCAGAGCCCCAGTAGCCATTAGGATGTACTCATTACAAACTTCACACTCTAATCCTGATAATACTTTACAGATACATACTATATTTTCTCTTAGGAATTCAGAGTACTTTTCTCAATTTATCTATTTACTCATCTTTCCAATATCTTGGTGAAGAAGGTTGGAATACAGGCCATATAACCTTATTGCTTCTAAGGGATATTTTATGATATATTGGTGGAAAATGTTTTTGTTTGTTTGTTCTGCTTGTAACCTTTATTGGGCACTAATGCTTGACATGAATTATTCCTTTTGATCTTCACGATCATCCTAGGACGTTTGTGCGATTATTATCTCTAATCTTCCAAAAGAGGAAACAGAAATAAAGCAGGTTTCCAAACATTTAAAGAGGCTTAAAAATGTTTATTTTTCATAAAGGTATTTAGCGATGGAGCTGTGATTTCAAATCAAGTGTGTTTAGGCCCCTCACACTTAGCCTTGCAGTTTTTTCATTCCAGCTCATTTTTTTCCCCCAATATTTTGGTCATATATATTCTTATCCCCTAATGGACAGAATGGAGACAGTAATTTGGTCATTTTCTCAGTGTCCTATCCACACAGCCTGGGCCCCAAGCCTCTTGGGATCTTCCCTGTGGACTCACCACATCTTGTTACAGGTGAAGCTATTTATAGTGTCTACTGGAGCCCAAGAAAAAAAATTGCCTCAACTGTTAATGGCTTCCAGTAGATATAGAGTCAGACATGATTGATTTTGTTCCCATAGCCATTTCTGAAGGTGGGCATCCAAGTCCTTACCTTGAGGCTACCTGTGTATTAAATTTGGAGAGAGGACAGTTACCGACTGATGTCTACTTGGTGGCTTAAATGGAATGGCCAAGCAGTTTAGGTCTAATTTCTAGTAAATGGATGTACAAATTAATCTCAGTGTAGTTCAACATAAAACTTAACCTGGTAAGATTGATGGAAAGGGAGGGAGGGCTAGAAAAAGGAAGCTTTGTGAGGACAGGAACTATTTCAGTATTACTCTCTCGAGCCACGCACATTGTAGAAGTTGAGTACATTTTTGTTGGAAGGACAGATAGATGGTTGGATGCAGCAACTTGAGTTAGGCTGGTGCCTATGTTCCTGTCTTTGAATTGATCTCTTGCATCAGATAAAAAGTCTTCAGGGCACCTCTGCTGACTGAGGGGGCCCCTCTGAGACTGAGGGTGGGGGCTGTCGGTTCCAGTCTTATTTATCAAGTTCTGCATCACTTCCTCCCAGATTTATGTTTTTATCCTTGCCTTGGCAGTGAGTAAACTTGACTGCCACCTCCAGGCTTATACTGAATCACCGAGGAGAAAATAGACCCAGGACTGATGTTGAAACATGTTCTGTTGGGGGGAGGAGGCAAAAGAATTCAAAAAGATTAAAAGGTAATAAAGAATGCTCTGCTGAATAGCTGTCATTAATTGGGTGGATTACCAAACCGAAGCCTGCTAGAGATATGATTCTAAAGCAATTCAGGATCTAATAAGGGCTAAAATGTGGGCAGGGAGAAGCCATGCTTATTTGTGGGTTTCTCCACTGCTGGGTTTTCAAGGAATTACCTTCTTTTTCATTAATTAAAGCCTCTCTGGAAATCATGCCTCTTTTTCCACTTTGGCAATAAATCTGATGATCTTTCTGACCTCATTTGTTGTTGTTTGAGCAGTTATTTTCTGCAACTGGCTAATGCTTTGATGTTAAAAGCCCCCAAGTGTCGTGCTATGAACCGGACGGAAAATTCTATTGCTGAGAGTTCTCTCTGGCTGTTTGACCTTGGTAAGGGCTGAGTGCTGCTAAAAGCCCTATTGTGCTTTCCCTCAGTTTTCTTAAAACCTGTCATGGTTTTAAACCCATGGATTGTGTTACAGGGACACAGTTTGATTAAAAGGATGTTTGTGAGAGTTATAAATATCAATGGCATAAAAATGTTTATTTTTCTGAATAAGAGTCTGCCTATCTCATAAATAAATCCTCACCACGTATCAGGGTTTCACCATTTTGGGCTTGCTTAGCTTGTTCAATTTAATGTCTTGTAAGGTACATTGCTCAGAGTATAGACTCAAGAAGTGTTCATTGGTTACAAAATATTTGTTTGCTCATTTATAAAGCAGTTGAAATCTACATGGAGAGAAGTTTCTGTATTCTTCACCCAAAGCTGCAAAGTTTCTGAGGCATATGCACACATTGACAAACACAAGAACAGTCCAATTATCTTTCCATTGTTCTTCATTTTGGCAAATAGCATCTATGTCTCACCTTATATGTGCCACTGAACATAATCCTTCCCTAAAATCCACAATATCCTACAAGATCCAACTTTAAAAGCTATGGTATAAATGAACCATTGCAAATTACTTTTTTCAGAATAAATAAAATGTGAGGGTTACTGTTATATTCGATTATAGTCATTTTCTGTTGAATAAATTTTAATTTTTTTTAATCTTGAATATTTTGGTTTGGGGTTTGGGGACCCCATCATGTTTGAGCTCACATTTATGTCCCAGTCTTTAACTGGGGAGGCAGAGAAGTTTTCATTTTGTTTGTGGGATTTTTCCTTCAAATGGCAGAGGCGTGGGCTCTTACTTATGGTTTACGACATTAATGTTTTTACTTGCAATACAGTGTACAATGGTTAAACTTTATTACCAGCATTTCTGTATGCCTATTGTTCTATGAAATTAATTAGAAGAACTATTTAATTTAAAGCACTGTTTTAATTATGTCCCTATAATCCCTTGTTGGAATTTCACTGCCTTCTAATGTGGACCCTGAAGGATATATAAAACATCACTAGGCAGAAGATTCTTCAACTGAAATTATGGCTAATTTCTTGAGCTTACAGGGATATATGCACCATTGTGCAGAAAAAAGCTACAAGCACACTTCGTTTTATTGTGCTTTGCAGATACTGAGTTTTTTACACATTGAAGTTTTGTGGTAACCCTGCATCAAGCAGGTCTATCAGTGCCATTTTTCCAACAGCATTTGCTCACTTTGTGTCTCAGTGTCACATTTTGGTAATTTGGTCACAATGTTTCAGAATTTTTTATTATTATTATATTTGGTATGGTGATCAGTGATCTTTGATGTTACTATTGAAAAAAGGTTATAACTTGCTGAAGGCCCAGATGATGGTTAGTAGTTTTTGCAATAAATTTTGATTAAGGTATGTATATATTTTAGACATAATGCTCTTACACACTTAATAGACTGCAGTATAGTGTAAACGTACAAATTTTATATGCACTGGGAAACCAAAAGAAATTTATGTGGCTTGCTTTATTGCAGTATTGCTTTATTGCAGTGGTCTGTATCTAAACCCACAATATCTCCAAAGTGTGCTTGTATAAGGAGATAAAGAAATTGCAAAATGTCAGAACCACCGGGGAAATTATGTTAAAATTTGTTTTGGATGCATTAGCTATAGAAATGATGGTGTACAGACTTCTAGTTACCCCTTCTCAAATCTTCCCTGGACCATCTCCCAAAAGAAAGCAACTGACAAAACCATCTTCATCATAATGAGCAGGAAGAATTAATACTTCTTTTCCTTGGACAGTTGTCTTTCTTCTTAAGTACTGTAAACAAATAATTCAGAAACAGAGGTATGTATATTATAAATGTAGATATTCTAAAAGGCCTGTCTGTGGAGTTTGGTAGAACCACTCTAGACCCGTTGCTATCTCTGTCCTGGGTGATGCTTCTCACGCCTTAGCGTGACTCCACATCTCCCAGGGATCTTGTTAAAACACAAGTAGGAATGCATCAAACTAACTGCTGTGCAGCAAAGGAAACCATAAACAAAATGAAAAGGCAACCTACAGAATGGGAGAAAATATTTGAAACCCTATATCTGATAAGGGTTTAATATCTAAAATACATAAGGAACTCAATTCAATAGCAAAAAAATAAAAATAAAAAATGACCTAAGGGCCTGCATAGACATATCTCAAAAGAAGACATACAAATGGCCAACAGGTACATGAAAATGTGCTTAACATCACTAATAATCTGGGGAAGGCAAGTCAAAACCACAGTGAGATATCAGCTCACATCTGTTAGAGTGGCTGTTCTCAAAAAGACAAAAGATAACAAGTGTTGGTGAGGGTGTGGAGAAAAGAAAACTTTTGTACACTGTTGGTGGGAATGCAAATTGGTGCAGCCACTATGGAAAACTCTATGGACATTCCTCAAAAAATTAAAAATAGAGCTATCATATGATCCAGCAATCTTACTTCTGAGTATCTATCCAAAGGAAATGAAATCAATGTCTCAAAGAGATATCTGCATTTCCATGTTTATTGCAGCATCTTTCACAATGGCCAAGCTATGAAAACAAACTAAGTCCATCAATGGATGAATGGATAAAAGAAAATTTGGCTGTATATACAATGGAATATTATTCAGCCTTAAAAAAGAAGGAAGTCCTGCCATTTGTGACTGCATAGATGAGCCTGTAAAATAAGCTATACAGAAGGAAAAATACTGTATGATCTCACTTATATCTGTAATCTGAAGAAGTCGAACTCATAAAGGCAGAGTAGAATGATGGTTGCTAGAGGCTGGGGTGTGGGGGAAACTGAAAGGTGTTGGTCAAAGGGTACGAAGATTCAGTTATGAGATGCATAATTCTGAAGATCTAAAGTATAGCATGGTGACTATACTTAATAATACTGTCTTTTATACTTGCTAACAGAGTTGATCTTAAGTATTTTCACTACACACACGAAAACTATGTGAGGTGGTGGAGGCTTAATTAGCTTGATTGTGGTAATCATTTCACAATTTATACATATATTAAAGCATTACATATACCTTAAATATATACAACTTTTATTTGGCAAGTATACTTTAATAAAGCTAGTGAAAAAAATTAAAATGCAGATTCTAATGCACAGGGTCTCATTCAGAAGGACTGGGTTGGGGTCTAGGAGTCTGAACTTCTAATAAGCCTTTCTGGTCTCTGAACGTTGACTTGCAAGACGTCCTGTCTCCTAAAAATTGACGCTCACATAGGAATTACAGAGAATTATATTGATAAAGTCAAGTCAAGATAAAAATGTAGTAGGAGAGACATCTGGGGACATGCATTCAGGTCAGTGGGCTCAGTTGCTTGGGATATGAAAAAACCACATTGCCTTTGTCCAAGAATGTGGTCGTTGGTGTATGACTGATCTCTATAACGTAATCGAACTTGACGAGGCTGCTGCTATTAGAAAGATTTCTTGCAATTAAGATATCTGGGTGCAAGTTTATTATGATACATAAAAACTCTGCTGGAGTTACTAGGGCCCTTTTCCCCAGAATTCTGGTAGGTAACATGCAAAGTTCTTGGCACACTTTGATGTTTTTGTAAATAACATGTTGTAATCAATTGTGAAGGGAGAAAATTCTGTGGGGTTTTTCCCCTGAGCACCAATCACAATAAAAGGTGCCTTTGCTGCTGTTCTCCTAGGCACTGCCTTGGGTTCTTGGTGACTGTGGTGGGAAGAGCTGGGACTGCCTCCTGAGAGACGCAAACACTCTCATGTCAAGTGACAGCACAGGAGTATTTGTCGTCTTCTGTTCTGAATATTCCCCTCCTGGGAGTGCTGTTTGCTCTGTTCTGTTTATTGGCATATTTGAAAGTAATAGCAGTAATTTAGAAAAACATCCCTTCTGAAATGCCCTATTTCGAAATATCAGATTTACTGATTTTGAAAGTATGAAAACTGAAAACTGAACACGGGGAGCCTCACTAATCTCATTCCATGGAAAATGTCAGTTAAGAGGCTTTGGAAGAGGTATGCACCTTGCACATCAGGAACGGCAGCACTTTTTAATGACATTAACATTAGCAGTTAGAGTGGTTGCCTTCTCAGGAGTGCTAAACAGGTGATTTCTTCCAGTCAGCTATTCCCAACTGTGGTTTTTCAGGGTTTCCCTTTCAATCAGACATCAAGGCCCGTCAGTTTGGCCTCTGTAGAGTTTCTGGAATTATTCATTCCACTGCAATCACCATCTTCTCTCACCTGAGCCATTACCAGAACTTGTTACGTGGTTTCTGCAGCTCCAGTTTCATCCCAGCTCTAGTCCCTCCCATCTCTTGCTGCTGGTGGCTCTCTAAAACCCAGACCTTAGCATCCCATTTCTTCCCCTGAAGATTCGTGTTGACCTTGCAGTGCCTACAAGCTAAATCGAGAATTTTAGCACAGCTTCTGCCTTCTACTAGCCAACATTAAGAGAGAGTCACTTTTCATTCACCCCCCTCCCCAGCCCCCCAGACTGTACTTGCGCAGACACTTGGATATTTTATTAAGCACACAATGCCTTGTCTCATGTCTTTGCTTAGGCTGGGCCCTCTTCCTCGAGTCTGTTTCACTTGTCCATTTAGAAAGCCCAGTTTTTTAATCATTCAAGAATTAAATGATATGTCCATAGGAAAGCCTTCCAGAGCATTCCTTCCCCAAAGAGGAAATCTCCTTTTTCCTTCATTCTCCCCCAGCGCCCTGCTCAGACATCGTATAGAGCATCACTTGTGATGCATCCTAACTATTTATGTGTCTGTCTCTCTTCCTCATTAGACTGTAGTTTCTGAAACTGAGGTCCTATTTCAGCCAACCTTCTATATCTTAAACCTCTAGCAAAAAAGCTGGTTTATAATGGTGCTTAATGAATAGTTTTTGAACATAGGTGGATGGAGAGGATGGAAGGACAGGTCAATGGACAAATGAAAGAAAGAATTGGAGAGACTTAGTCTTCCTGAATGATATGAGTTATTTGCTCATGATAAATTAGGAAAAAAGCAAGGTATATACATATGTACATATATACAGACACATGAATTTATCTACACATAATACACACACATATATTCATAGGGTGACTCTAAAGCTATGAATCTCTCTTATTAGACAATCTTTAGCAGCAATAGGACCTAATAACTTATGTTTTTTAAGGATTGGTATTTTCTTATTTTGCTTGGACCTAATAAGAGTGTAATTCTGTACCCTTTATTCTAGAATGATGGAGGTCTTCGGCTTGTGGCTAATTCAATGGTGTGGGTTCCGGAAGGGGGGATGCTGCAGATTACCAACAGAATCTTACAGGCTGAAGCTCCAGGTGCCAGTGCCTCAGAAATCATCTACAAAATTACACAGGACCACCCCCAATTTGGTAACTCTTTTTTCTTAACCATTTCATCATTGCATTCAGCAGTCTTGGACATGCTTTTGTTCAATGCCACACAGCAAAGTTTGTGTTTCCAATGAACTTGACTTTCTAATACCCCACAAATCCCCTTTAAAGGAAAAATAATCAAAATAGCTATCACACAATATACATATTATGTACTAGGTAGAATGCTAAGTAATGTAAATGTAGTATATTTAAACCTGAAATATAAGTTTTAAAACAGCTTCATTTTACAGAGCAAGTAACTTGCTAAAAATCACCTCGCTAATAATATGTCAGTTTAATTTCAAAGCTCAGGCTCTCAAACTCCACTTTGTGTCCCTCTCAGAACATCACCAGACTTCTTGATGAGGCTTTCCTTTTTAAAAAATTTTAAAAGTTAAAAATTAAAACTTTACATGAAAACATTTCTTAAGATCTCCATTGTTACTTCTACTTCCAGCAAGATAGTAGAGTATGATAACCTATCATCATCACCTAGAAGTGATGGATAAAAGAGATTAAGAATTATAGGGCATTCATAGCTGACCTCCCAAGAATAGAGAGAAATCTCCAAGTGCCAGAAACAAACAAGGAATGAAAGCCAGTCTGGGCATGAGCTGATAGCATAGCTTCCCTGAGAGGGGTGGTATGTATCTCAGTAACCTTGGGGCTTGGGATTTAATGCCTGTGCAGAGGCAGAAAGTTGGAATTAAGACCCTGCATGAAACCAGGACTCTGAAAAGACTTAACCTTCCATTAGAGGGACAGAATGGAAAACAAGAACTCACCATCACAGAGAGAGATGGCAAAGAATCCTACCTGTGTTTCCAGGGCTCAGAGTAAAAACGTCTGCACAGAATTCAGAACTTCGGGCCTGTTTCTCCTGTAGATCCAAGGTTAATTACGCTGTGCGCATTATCTGAGAAACCCAAAGCAGAGGCATCAATATGAAAATTAACCTCAGACCAGTGATACTGCTTGAAGAAACTAGTAGTAACTGCTATAGAATTTCTACCCACAACTCCAGACCATACAAGATTCTCACAGATAAACCCACTGAAGACTAATTTAGAATTCAAAATTACAGAACATAAGAACAGAAAACCTATAGTACTGTAACCAAGACAAACAAGAAGATTAAAACCCCAAGGATTTCAAATAAAGGAACAACCTTACAAAAAGTACAAAATAACCATATTTAAAATGATTGAAAGACACAAAAGGAGGAGTTGAAAATGTATGGAAATAACAAAATGCTATAAAAATAAAAAAGACAAGCAGGTAGATTTTTAAAAAGAAATGAATAGATCACCTGAAAATGAAAATTACATTCATTGAAAGTAAAGACTTGGCACATTTTTAGAGAAATAAATAATGTTTTTCCTCAGGGTTATCAGAGTTTTAAAATCAGATATATTTTCTGTGATGAGTAAAAAGTTAATTTCTGTACTATTTAAGAATAATTCCAGGGCCCACAAAGACATTGAAAAGCATCATCTAATCAATCATTGATAGAATTATAAAACAGTCAGTCTACCTGGGTGTCATTTATGATAGTTGTGTAACCTTAAAGAAGGCAAGTGGACCTCCCTTGAGCCATAGGTTTCCTCGAAAGATGAAGCTAGATCATTTTTAAACTTATCTTAAAAGAATTTTAGGCTTACTGAAAAATTGCAAAAATATTATGAAAAGCTCTTGAATATCCTTTATCCAGCTTCCCCCAGTGTTAATATCTTACATAACCATCAAATAATTATCAAACCCAGGAAATTAGCATCGATACCATGTTATTAGTTATTCACAGACCTTATTCAGCTTCGCCGTATTTCACCCACTGATTTTAAGCTAGACAATGTTTTAAGTCCTTTTCAGCTCTAAAAATCTTTGACTCATTTGATGTATTAAATTTCTTATCTTGATTATTAAAGGCCAAAAAATTAAATTTCCTAAACACAGCCCATTATCCCAATATTCTATTTAATATAAGTATTAAGCCTTTCCTACTATAACTCTCTTAATTAACTTCTTCCTATGAACATAATCCTATTTCTGTGTGTTCAGAGCTCCCTACTGGTAATAATCAAATCGCATTACACTTAGGAACCATTCAAGAGTGAAAAAGGTGGTGGGAACTAGAAGCCCACTTAATACAAATCTACTTACATCCAACTGCCCCAGTGATGCGGATTATGGAGCCCTTACCTCCTTCCACCCCAGCTACTTTGCATTCCCTCATCACATTAGAATGTTCCGATTGGACTCTAGGCTTTTGTGAAGACTTGATGGTGGACCTAAACCCAGCGTAAATTGCTTGTGTAGTATTTGCATAAAGAGCTTAAATTCCACCACTTGCAGACTCATCACTGTTTTCAAATATAAGTTTAGATAAATTGATTAATACTTGCACCTTTAACTACTTCACAGGTTTGGAGGAAATTTAATGAGATGGTTTTAATGAAGTAACTTGAAACATCATTTGAGGGAGAATCTGACTTCATCCAACACATTGCCAGCTCTGTTATTTAGCATACTGTAGGAAAACTTTAAAGCAAATTATGTAAATCCCGAAATAATTCATGGAGATTCCAATGAGTTTCTAATTCTTTTTACCTATTACATTTTCCCTTCAAGAGTCTTGGTTAAAATATTGACTTCAGTATAAAGGAAATCACTAGTAGAGATTATTTTCTGTTTTATAAACCTGCACTGTGTTTTAAACATGGATTTTCATATATTTAAAAGGTCATCTCCTTGTATTTGTCGTACTATGGTAAAAGCAGAGGTGAGGTACTATGCAAAAGCTCCCATCTCGATGGAGTGAACCCCCCAGGATACTGGCATTTCTCCCAGTCTACCTATGGGGCTTGTCACAAAGGCACCTTGTATTCAGCATACCCAGTGCTGAACTCTTCCTTTTCTCCTCAACCAGCTCACCCTCTTAGTGGCATCACTTCCCTGCCCATCACCCTACTCAATAGGAAATTGTCTGGTTCCCCCCTCTTATACTTTACAGCCACATTTGTCAAGTTCTGTTGCTTCCGTTTCCTCCGTGATTCTTGTATCTGTTTGTTTCTTTCCAATATTACCTCTGTTGCTTTAGTCTAGGTTCCCATCTCTCATATGGATTTTGCAGCAACCTCGTAATTGGCCAGACTGTCCACATAAATGTTAACTACTGTTGTTATCATTCTCACAAAGTCCAGCCTCTTTAACAGAACTTTCACATACACTCTGTGTTCTAAATCAGTCTGTGCCTCTAACCTACTGAAAATCTCACAGTGGCTCCCAGTTGCTTCTGGGGGCTGATCTCCAGGGGAAGGAATTGCATCTTGCTTAGCTTTGATTTCTCCACCCCAAAGGGCCAGCCACAGTAGCTAGCACCTAACAGGTGCTCACTGATTGTTTACTGAGTTGAAATTAATGGAATTATCCAATCTCCTATGATTGCTATTAATTTGCATGGTATGGCAACTTTTTTTTTAATCTGAAAATACCTTTATTTCTTTAGGACTTGTTAGGAAAATTCTGCTTAGCTTTCCTATGATAAAGCAGAATAGCTAGGAAATTGGCATTTGAATATTTTCTATCCATCTACTCTCCACATTTTCATTATAGAATTCTCCTTTCAGAATATTTTGCAACTATACTCACATTCATAAACAGTCCACATCCTGGAAAAGCATGTTTATTAGCAGAGTCTTATGAACAGAAGTTGAAGCAGGGAGAGATGGGTAATGGAATTTGTGACTTAGGTACAAATGAGAAATAATACAAGAAAGAAACTAGAGTGAGTTGATTCTGTACATGATCGTTTTAAGAAGAATGTTGATGTTTTTCTATTACTTCAGTATTTCATTACTATTCAGGATATTATGCTTATTTTTAACTTGAATTTAGTACATATAAATATTAGAATGAGTAGTTCCTTGGAGTAAGAAAAACAGTTTCTCTAGGGTAATCAAAATGCACTGTCAGTTGCCTAATATGTCTAGGGGGCTAAGATCTGGGCATCCTACAGTATGTTTTAAAAATATATGCAGTTTCTCTCTCTCTCACATACACACACACACACACACACACACACACACACACACTCTCACTCCTCTCCCTCTTACTATCTGAGCGGTAGAGATGCTTCTTTGAGATTTCTTGTTAGATGCTTTTTCTTGAGAACAGGGCTTCTGTTTTCTGCAGTTCATTCTTCTCTTTGGTCTTCACTGGAAGGTGTATTCTCCTTGTGAAATTTTGATTGTTCCTGTAACAACTCTGTATTTGCAATCTCACTTTAAGAAAATAGTAGCTTCAGGTGAAGAATAAGCATTAGAAACAGATTGGTGGTGGTGGTGGTGGTGGGATTTAGATTTAGATTTCCTTGCTTCAATTCTAGTAAAGTTTAGAGAATGAAGGAGAAGAAAAGATGATCTGTTATTTATCAGTGTAAATGTTGGGCTGTGAACATAAAATAATCATGATGGGTAACAGAGTTTCATGACCAAGAGAATGAACTTCAGATTCAAGTCCCAGCTCCTCCCCTTAGGATTTGTGTGACTTCAAACAAGTTATTGACTTTCTCTGAGCATGAAGAACTTTGTCTTTAAAATGGAAAAGATAGTAGCATTTTTAGAGGGGTTAAATAACATAACAATATGCATGATCAACATTCTTTTTAAGTACCTGTGAAGTATGTACTATTATTTTCATTTTAGCAATAGGAGCAGAGATTTATAGTACTTAAGCTCACGCAGCAGTAGTGGAGCTGGGTTTGAACCACCGTCTAAGGTGCTTCATGCAGCGCCTGCCATATGCATTCCAGCACTAGCTATTATTATTTTCATTGTACATAATTCTCCCAAGAATCATTTTTTTCTGAATTTTATCTAATTTCCCATTGTGTTTACACCAAAATCTTCCTAGTTGGTAAGCATTTTCTATTCATAGAAAGTTGTGGATGAAAATGAATCCATTCAATGCCTGTATTTGAGTATTTGTTTGCAGTATTCATGACTATTTGGGTCTCCTTATGTAATTTTAATAGATACAAGTCAGTAACTTCATACATGAATTGCCCTTGAATGACTAGCTCTTTTAACTGAAAGACAGGGAATTCTATGTCTAAAGGTGAATTCAATGGTATCTATCGAATTCTGTGTTAACGTTCTCTCCTTCACTTTAGATAAAAATACAGAAGTACATCATATCTTTTCTGTTTAAAAAACAGTGCTAGAAAAGGAGATGAGGGCTCAGATTTACTTTTACTTTTCCCAGGGATCCTCACTAACTGTGTGGCTTTCCTAGGGGAGGTGGTCCTTCTGGTCAGTATGCCTGCAGACAGCCCCGCAGACAAAGGGCAGCACCTGCCTGATGGGAGGACAGCAACTCCCACCAGCACCTTCACCCAGCAAGACATCAACGAAGGCATCGTGTGGTACAGGCACTCAGGGGTCCCAGCCCAGAGTGACTCCTTCCGCTTTCAGGTACCCTCTGCTTCCTGAATTTCCTGATGTCTGGATGGTCTGATGAAAACCATCACCCTTATTTATAAATAACCCTGGTAATTTTTCCATGATTGCCTAGAGATCACGTATGGGGGAAGGAAAAGTGTAACTAATAGAATTCAGAGATTTTTTTAATCTGTGAATTCAGCCTTAGGAGTATCTGTACAAGCAGAGTCGTTCCATAGCAAAGAGGTTTATAATAGATAATGGCTAAAGTGTTTGGAAAACATGTTTTCAAAATATTAAAATGCCACATGGAGTAAAAAAGATCTTATTTTCTTTTTTCAAATGTTTTTGGAACATTACCATTTTATGTCAAGGTCATGGACTTGGCAGCCAAACCCAGTGGCTTTATATTTCACTTCCACTGTGTATTAATTACACAACTTTGGGAAAATTACTTGATCAAAGTCCTTGTATTTCAGTTTCCTCATCTATACAATAGCATTATTGTAAGGATTTAATGAGTTAATACATTTAAGGACTTAGAATACTGCCTGTCAGTCTATGAGAGTGTGTGACTACCATTTATGAGGACTGGTCAAATACCAGTACTACAGACTGAATGTTTGTGTCCCCCTCAAAAGTTACACGTGTAAATCCGACCCCTCTGTGTGACAGTATATGCAGATGCGGCCTTTGATTAGCATTAGATGAGGTCATGAGAGTTGTGCCTTCATGAATGGGATTAGTATACTTACAAGTCGCAAGAGAGCTTGCTCCCCGCCTCTGCTGCCTGCCGTGCAGATACCATGAGAAGTCGGCAGTCAGCAACCCAGAAGAGGACCCTCACCAGAACCCGGCCATACTGGCACCCTGATCTCAGATGTCCAGCCTCCAGAGCTATGAGGAATAAATTTCTGTTGTTTACAAGCCCTGCAAGTCTATGGTATTTTTGATAGTAGCCTGAGCCAATGGAGGCAGCCAGACCATAAGGAGGCTGTCAATAAATTAAAGAATAGGAAACTATATTGGGCAACATTCTCTGGCTGTTATGAAATATAATTAGAAATTAGTAATAAAAGGGTGAAAAAATTGAACCATTTGGAATTTTAAAAATAGCTTCCTAAATAATTACTAGTTCTAAAAGGAAATCAAGATGGCCAACTATTAAGAAATATTGATGAGGAAGAAATAATTTATCAAAATGTAAATGATGTGGACAAAGTCATACTGAGAAGAAAATGGATGGCCTTAAGATGTTATTGAGCAGAAAAGTATGAAAATAAATGAATTAAATATTTAACTCAAGAAGCCAGAGAACCACAAGAGAAGCCTAAGGAAAGCAAAAGGAAGGAATTAATAGAGAGAAACAGAGGAATTGATTAATTGTAAGATGCTAGAATGGGTAAATGAGTAACAAAACCTAAGTCTTTGAAAAGGCCAATAAAATTGGACAAACCTCTGTCAAGGACAATCTGGAAATGACAAATTGAACAGAAATACATGAGTGAGGAAGTGTGAATGAGAAAGAGCACTTAAGCATAGATACAGAAAAGAATTTGGAAAAGTGTCAGAGAAAATATAAAGAAGTTCTCATGGTGATCAGCCAAAGCAGTGTCGCTGTCCCTCCAGGTCTGAGCTGTTTCTTTTGTCCAGGAATCCATTTGGGATAAACTCCACAATGGCTCTCCTTGTTAAAATTGTCATCCACTCTGCTTCTGATGCCTCATGTGCACATCTTCATTGTCTGACTAATTTATATTGTGTAAAAGATGTACTTTCCCAGAGAGCTGTTGAAAGAAGCTTAGAAACCATTAAAATAAAAAGATATACTGAGCACACTGAAGGTCCAGTGAGTGAGCAAACATTACATGCCCTTTGCCCGAGTTAATTTTTCAATTTTAGCACATGGGGACTGGATAGTCGTCAAATAATGAGTCAGAATGGAGGCAAAGACCTCAATCAAAAGAAGTCACCTCAGCAAACTAGACTCCTTAGATCTGCCTTTGCCTTCATAGGCATCAGCATGAAGAATATTATCAATATGGAGCGTTTCCCTGAAAAGGGATTTTCAACACCTGCTAAAATGATATTTTATTGCCTTTGCAAGTTGGCTACTAAGTGGGTTATTATAAAATAGCAAACATTACTGATTTTTTTAAACAAATTAGTTAGAGTTTAAGACATCCAGTTAAACATTATTACTTAGAAAGTGGTTTCCTTTGGAGAATCTTCTCATGTTTTGCTCAAAATGTATTTGAACTCTTGCTTGAAATCTCCTTCAAAATCTGTAGGATATTCTCTAGAATATCCTCAATAATGACAGCATATCATCCTTTAGAAGTGGATTTTTAAAATATAACCAAATAGTCAAAAATCCTTCAGAATCGGTTCTGGTTAAAAAAAAAAGTAATAATTATTTTTGGTTAAAACAGGGAGTAATTATAAAGTAACAAGCTCAGTTTTCTTACATGATTTGTGAACTCCCTCTGAAGGCATTCCAAAAAATGCATTTTGAACACTGACAGCATCTTTACAGCAAGTATGAAACAGCTCTCTGAGATCATATTCTCTTGGATGTGGAAGTTTTGGTGTGTTTGTTCCTTGGTGTGTTTGATAGGCTTACTTTATTCTTTGAAGTGAAGTGACACAGACACTGCAGCTATGTGCCAAAGTAAATGGTTAGCAACTTTCCTCATTCATTTTAGTGTCCCTCAAGGATTTTTGACTTTTTAAAGAAGATGCTGTTCTAATGATCCTTTTCTTTCTTCCCTTATTTTTTTTTCTTTAAAGCAGAAAATGCAATATGATGAGTTGCATGGGTTTAATTCCATTTTAATGTTGATTTGCTGTCATGAGCCATCAATGCAGCCCATCTGTTACTTTGCATCTAAAACTTGGGATTTATGTAATGCGAGTGGTTTTAAAAAAAAAGAAAGAAAGAAAATGGCAGAGTGAGAAGAAAACACGTACGTTTTTTGGCAGGGGAAGAAGCCCTGGTTTCGGTGTATTCAGGTCACACTGACGTAGCCTCAGGGGATGTGGTTTAAAAAAGACGAATGTATTTTACACCAGGACCTTTGCTAGGGAAGCTGGAACTGAGTTCTTGCTTGATAATATGCTCACGTCTCACTACCTGCAGTTCTATTCCTTTTCTTCAAGAGTTAGGGGAATGTATCTTCCCCTTTCCTAACTTCCTGAAGCTTCCAAATTGAGTCATTGTGGTCAGTAAGAATATCACTTGGTTTCAAATACTGCCCCTTATTGGCTTTGTGATCTTGACATCTTAACTTTTTGACCTTCAGTTTTTTATCCGTTGAAAAAAAAGAAAGGAGATAGTATCTACTTTGTGGGTATTAAGTAAGAAAACTTCTGAAAAGTAGCTAGCACAGTGGTGAGCCCACGATCCACGTTCAGTGAATGTTACCTGTTGTCATTAATATTATCTATTGTGACACTATGTCTCCTTGAAAACATGTCAATAGTCTGAAACTTGAGCTCCAGGCATCAGATGTGATCAAGATGCAGAGAAGACATTCTTCTGTGGGGTGTAACTTCAGAAGACATACCTTCTTCTCAGAATTTACAGAACCGTGTCCCCTCTCATATGAACCTAATGCAACTTCATGTGGCCACACAGGCCTTAGCAATTCTTCTAACAAGCATAAGGAGGAGCAGACAGCGAGAGGAGAGTTTACGCACGAAGCTCAGTAGCACTGAGGGTGGGGAGAAGCCGCGTGGGAAGAGCATCACTTTTCAGCCTTTTTAAAGCAGGAAAAAGAAGATTGTGTGACCACTACCCTAATTGTAAATGTTATGAATCTTGCCTTGCAATGATAAGACTGAGATTTGTCTTTTATAATCTGGGTATGGATATTTGTGCTGGGTAAAGATGAAAGAAGTGGAATAAAAATCACAGATAAAATGTGCTGTAATTGCTCAGAATGAGACATTATGTAGCTATCAAAATTATGCTTTCAAGAATGTTTACTGATATAGCAAATATCATACTATCATGTTAAGGAAAAATTTAGAATATACAATTGCGTATAAAGTTTCACATATGCATAGAAAAAAGACTAAACTGAAAAGCAGCGATATATTAAAACTTCTTTTTCTAGGGAGTGAAATTCTAGATGATTTTTATTCCTTATTTAGACTTTCTTGCAACTTCAGAATTGCCGAAGATGATTATGTATCTTTTTTTTATAATCAGTAAAAAATTAATCTTAAAATACGAAGCACAGAATGAAAATTGTAATGCAGGAGCGTACAGAATTCAAAGCCAGGTGGTTTAAAAGAGAAAAAATCAACACGGGCAGACGTGCTGTGCCCAGCAGAGGCTGACCAGTGCGCTGCGTATTTCAGGTATCCAGTGGCACAAAGGCCCACGCCCACCTGGAGAGCCGCACATTCAATATCGCCATCTTACCGCAGACGCCAGGCGCGCCCAAGCGCTCCCGGGGAGCATCTCTCCACATGACGGTGAGTTGGGTAGAAGGGCTTGTGGCCACCTCTCGGAAGAGGCATACTGATGGGATATAACAGGATGCCTGGCTCAGAACTCAGACTCTGGAGTTAACAATACCTCCCCTGTGAACACGCTTTTCACTGACTTGAAAAAGAAACTTAAAATTTGCAGAGTGAAAGGAAAGTTAGGTGGAATCCACCCCCACTTCCCATCCATTGCTGCTGAGCTTTTTACAGCATGCGAGACAGTCACAGGACCACTCCTTGAGTACGCAGAAGGAATTTCAGGCTTCTGTTTGTTTAATGAACACCGTGTGGGTGTATTTGTCCAGTCAGTTAGAGCTCCGCCTAGCTGGAGACACTTACTCTATGTTTTAGAAGTCCTGTTAGAAATTTCCTTTCTATTATAAAAGTTTCCTGGAGAAGGTGATGCCTGTGCTGACTCCAGAAGATTAAGTAGCAAATCTCCAAGGAAAAGTTTGGGGGGCAGGTTGGAAGGAATAGAGGGGTGATGGCAAAGGGCACCACCAGACATAAAAGCAACACATGCAAAGGCCCAGAGGTGATAGACAATATGATTGTTGGGAAAACTGGAAGTAGTTCAGTAAAACTGGAGACATCAAGGAGGCTGAGGAGAAACGGTGAGAGTGTGGAGGTCTGTGAGCCAGATCCCAGGAGGTCTTTTAGGCTGTGTGGAAGGAGTGTGTGCATATGGAAAGTTTGATGCAAGTCGACAGCTAAATTAGTACATGAAGCTTAGTTCAGACAGTTAGCAGCTCCGCTGTAACTCTCTATCTTTGAGGCATGTAATGCTGGAACCCCTCTTCTGGACAGAGCCACAGGCACATAAGTCCTTGTAAATTAATCATCATGGATCCACATTTTAGTTAGCACCCACATAATTATGCTCCAAATATTGTATCAGCCCTGAGCCTCAATAAAGACAGCAGGTATAGTTTTAGAAATTATGGGTCTGGGGCATGACGGAGACATAAAAGGGGAAACAAAGGTTTTAATGAATAGCTGGTATTGGCATTTCCACCGTAAACCGTAATTTAAAGAAATCATAATTCAGCAGCACTATAAAGTCTATAATTCATCATTCTGACTGGAGGAACTTGGATCAGAATTTTCTCCAAAGCATAAAGAAAAATGTGCACATACATTTCTTGCCAAATGCTAATGCAATGTTATTTTGAGTTTAGAGGGAAAAAAAATGGGCCAGGAGCCATGAAGATGGTGTCACTCCTGTTCTGCACTGTGAACCTCCAGAAACTTTGCAAGTCACTTAACCTTTAGGGTATCAGGTTGCATGTTTGTAAATTAGGTCTGTCCTATATAATCTAGGGTGTCACAAAGGTTAGTTTACTGCAAAATGTGATTAGACTGTTCTTTCATTCCTGAAATTATATATAGTTTATACAGTTTATATTTCCCACCCCAGGCTTTTCAAATATAGTAGGTCTGGTACAGAGGCTGAGAATTTGAGTTTGTAACAGGTTCCCAAGTGATACTGTTTCTACTGCTCTGCTCACCACACTTGTGGAATCTCTTATTTAGACTAGAAATAAGGAGAAATTCCTTCCAGGCAGAGGAGCAGCAGTTGGAAGAAAGATGCAGACACAGGAGAACATGACAACCCTGAGGAGTGGTAGAGAGTTCATGTGGCTGGAGCAAGTATCTTACATCTTATATCTTACTTCTTATACCTTAGGAAGATATAAGAAGTAAGAGTCAATCATGGAGGACCTGAAGCTAAGATGAAGGGATTTCCATTTTGTCCTGAAAGACTGTTGGGGCAAGTAGGATATAGCAGAGAGCTGGCATGATCAGATTTTCAATTTTAAGAAGGTCATTCTGGCTACAGGGTAGAGAACACCCTGGATGGGGGCCAGATAGGGAGCAAGGAGGCCAAGAAATAGGCTATGGCAGTCACCTAGAACAAGAAAGGTTGGTGGCATGAACACCATGCAGTGGCAACAAGGATGAAGATTTGATGAGATCTTGAAGAGATACTAGCACACCCATGTTCATTGCAGTGTTATTCACAATAGCCAAGAGATGGAAGCAACCTAAATGTCCTTTGACAAATAAATGGACTAAGAAAATGTGGCATATAGAACAATGGAATATTATCCAACCTTAAAAAAAAGAAGAAAGTCCTATCATATGCTACAATATGAATGACCCTTAAGGACACTGTCCTAAAGGAAATAAGCCAGCACAAGAAGACAGATACTGCGTGATTCCGCTTACATGAGCTATCTAAAGTAGTCAGACTCTTAGAAACAGAAAGTGGAATGGTGGTCGCCCCTGCATGCAGTGGGTGGGTATGCAGGTGGGGAGAGGGAAAAAGGGGGGCTGTTATTCAATAGATAAGGGGTTTCTGTTTTGCAAGAGGAAAAACCACTAGAAATCTGTTGTACAACAATGTGCTATAGTTAACACTACTGTGCTATACACTTGAAAGTAAAGATGGTAAAAATAAAAAGCTGGGAAGAGATTAAGATATTTAGAGATACAGTGCTCAGTTAGATGTGGAAGAGGGTGACACACCCGTTTCTGAGTATACAGAGATGCCGTTCATTGAGATCAGGAACATATGACTTTGAGGGAGTTGTGTAGGAGACACGAGGAGTTCAGTTTGGGATGTGCTTATAAAGGGTGTGCCTATTAAGGGCACGTGGGAGATCGGTAGGTATTCAGGGTGGGAGATAACACCCTCGAGAATCATTAAAGGCAGGTAGTGGTTAAGGCCTCAGAAAGAACTGAGATTCCCCAGGAATCCCACTGCATAGAATGAAAAGCAATATATTCAGATACCTGCCTAAATGAAAATTTGTTCTGTGGCCTTTCTGTAATTCTGTCATTCATCAAATCTAAGATCCTTTAAATGGGTTTGGTTTTTAGTGCTCATCAGAATTATATGCATATGTGTGTATACATATATCATATATAAACATATGTGAGATGTATACATTTAGAATATGTATCAAATTTGGGCAAAGAGATCTGAAGACATGTATATCACAGCATAGATAGTGTAAAATTCAGCAAATAAGTTAATAGATTCACATCAATTCATAGTTTTCCAAGTAATCACCTACTATTTGACTTAGAATATCCTTAAGGGCAAATCTTTGTTTAATTGAGTTTGGTATCTTCCTCGGCATCTAGCACAATGCATTATATAAAATAGTTGCTTAGGAAATATTTGTTGACTAAGTGAATATTTTCAGTTCTACTTTCACGTACTTAGTAACTTCCAGCAGGTGCGGGTATGGAAGGTGGGCAGATCAAGTCGGGCTTCACAGGCCGTAACTAGGGGACTTAGCTGTATTCTGAGTAACATGGAGAGCTACGGCAGGGGGTTGAGCAGAGCACTAATGTCCTTTTTAAAGGCATCTCGCTGGCTGCTGTGCTGAAATAGACCGAAGTGGGGGCAAGGGAGAAGTTGGGAGGCCATCATGGTAACCTGGTAACCCAGGAGAGAGACGGTGGCTCCTAGCAGGGTGGTAGCAATGTCGGTGGGGAGAAGCAGTTGGATTCTGGATGCATTCAGAGGTAATACGGGTATTATGAAAACCATTACTCTGTAATCTTCTTTTGTTGACAGATACTTAATTTTAAAAAGTGTCTTCTATAATGATTCCCATGAAATTTAACCTCTCATTTCTTACTGTTTAATTGATAAATATTGAACATTCCAAACAGCCAATATTAAAATTGGTATACTCCAATACATCTCAACCTCAATATTGCTCTCTTCAGAGAATCGGGTCCTTACTTTTCCTACCTAGTATCCATTTCTATTAGTAAAGAAATAAGTATCAATAAATTCTGTAATAAAATGTCTGTTTTCTTGGCTAGAACACATTTCCCTTTTCCATTGTCCTGTGTTCATGAAATTCTCTTTTCTTACCACTTTATTGTTTTAGGGATATCTAGATTTTCAAAAATACTCCATAATATTTTGAGAATTTCTAGTTATTCTATGTTATTGAGATTAAAAGGTAGCAAACAAACCTGAACAATGTATTCAGCTGGCCGTTTTTGGTCAGTGTACCTGTGGCCACACATGTACAGGTTTACAGGTTGTGCACACGTGCATGGACTGTAAACACCTTATGTAGGGCACATATTTCTAATTTGTTGTCCTTAACCGGTTTTAGTTTAGGGTGAGAGACCAGCTGCTATTTGCAGCTCTTGTTTTCCTTGCTCGTTACATTCCAGACCTGAGTGATGACCTGAAATATGACTCTGTCCTATAGCGGGGTTGTCCTAACCTGCAGATGCTGCCTCTCCCCAGGACCACGTATGCCTTGGGGACAATTACCAGGCAACTGCAACCTTCAGTCTTTTCATGCTTAAAAAGAAGAGCACCACACCCTCCTCCAGGAGAGTGACTGAGCCCTGCTTAATCCTTTTCCTAAACTGGAAATTCCTTCTGAAAGTGGCAGAGCTTGAAAGAGCAAGAGAGCATGTCAAGCTCCAACGCTTCAGGGCTCAGTTAGGAAGAGCCTGCGACGAGCTGCATAGTTTTGTTCTGTTTTATTACCAGACAAGGGCCCTTTTCCTTTTCTCTTCTCCACTCTGTGTTTTTGCCACTGTCCCCAAATCTCTGTTAGGCCTGGTCATGGAATTCTGAATCTCTCCTCTTTTTTTTTTTTTTAATGTTGTCACTGTTTGTGGGTTGTGAATATGTACAAGTGAAGGCATAGTGAAAGCTGCACACACGTTGGCCTTCTGGTTAATTTCACCTGACTCCTTCACTGAGTCCTGAGAGCTAGAAACAAAACGCAGTATCTGGTTCTTTTGAACAGTACAACGGGGACAAAGAGAAATACTGACTATTTTTATAGTGCTTCAATAAACAGTTCTTAAACCTCTGAATTCAGATGGTGGGGCTCTTTGGCATTTAAGATGAGTTCATCTTCAGCCCTTTGAAACCATCAAAGTTAAAAAAAAAGGGAGGGGGGTGGCGGGCATCACAGTTCCCATTAGCAAGCTGAGGGGTTGGGAGAAATTCTCACCAGATACAGTCTTAGCCCATTAAATTAGAGGAGCAGAGCTGCAGGAATCCAGCTGTGAATAGTAGAATAGCCAGCTGCGATGCTTCATTTTCTAACGTGTGCTACCATGAGTTCCAACTAGGGAAAAATGATCACACTGGGACCCCCACAGCACGCACCCGCAGGGGCCAAGGGCAGGGGACAGAAGGGTCGGGTGCAAGACCCGAAGAGGACTCTGTCACCCTGTGAGGTTCCTGAGGCTGGGACAGATCTGCAAAGCAGGGGACCAGCTCCTTCTTTTGAACTCTCAGAGAAAACTTTGCTATCTGTGACTAATTAAAAAACCCAGAGTGAGGGTTTTGTTGTTTTGTTTTTTTTTTAAATGAGGTTTGTTTTTGCCTCTGGCTTTTGTTCATCAGACCATTTTTTCTTCTTCTTTCTTAAATTTTGTGTAGGCTCGGGAGGATGGCCTGACTGTGATTCAGCCTCATTCCCTCCCCTTCGTAAACTCTGAGAGGCCAAGTGGAAAGATCGTGTACAACATCACTATACCTCTGCATCCAAATCAAGGTGAGACGTGCGGTCAGTCATCTTCTGAGTGATGCTGCTGTCTTCCACTTGTTGACCAGCCTTAAAAGCTCTGAAATTCTGTCTGCTTCTACTTGTTGAGGATTTCAGGAGTAACAATTATTCATCACCTTTGCTCCTGTCTTCTGAGTTTAGAACCAACTGAGAGAGAGAGACTGTGGTCAGATAGAGGGAGATGGATGTGTCAGGTTTGGTACTGACAGAGCTGTGCCTAAGAAAACAGCGTGCACATAGCTTTAATCACCAGATGAGCTCCCGCTCCCATGGCAGGCAGAACCAGACAGACCCAAGCATAGCCCGTAGGGACAGACAGCTCCTGCCCTGATGAGGTTATGATAGGCAAGCAGACCAGAATGAGCTTGTGCTAAAGACAGCTGGGGCTCAACGGGGCCTGAGCCCCACATACTTAGTTTCATTCCCACTTGGATAAGTCACTCCTCCTCTCATACGGGAGCATGGAAATATGGAATTACAGTTAGAGGAGAGGTGGGCCCCTGCCGTCAGTCTCCAGCCCTCAGATCCCTTTACTTTGGGGCTCAACTAACAAGCCTGCGCCGGAATAGGTGTGGCCGGGCATCACAGGAGGGTCGGCTTCTACAAAGACACTTCTGTTCCCTCTGGAGCTGCTCTCCCAAGACCAACCACTGCCTTAGATATAAGCCTTTCACATTATCATATTCCCAAGAAGAAATTAAATTTCATTTCCCTTTTGAAAAGGTCTAGAGGAATTAAAAGTCTGAAAGTCCTCCTTCCATCTTTTTTTAATCTAAGTCATACTCAATAAGAAAAAAATAAACAACCCAATCCAAAAATGGGCAGAAGACCTAAATAAGCAATTCTCCAAGGAAGACATACAAATGATCAAAAAGCACATGAAAAAATGCTCAATATCACTAATTATCAGAGAAATGCAAATCAAAACTACAATGAGGTATCACCTCACACCAGTCAGAATGGCCGTCATTCAAAAATCCACAAATGACAAATGCTGGAGAGGCTGTGGAGAAAGGGGAACCCTCCTACACTGCTGGTGGGAATGCAGTTTGGTGCAGCCACTATGGAAAACAGTGTGGAGATTCCTCAAAAGACTAGGAATAGACTTACCATATGACCCAGGAATCCCACTCCTGGGCTTGTATCCAGAAGGAAATCTACTTCAGGATGACACCTGCACCCCAATGTTCATAGCAGCACTATTTACAATAGCCAACACATGGAAACAGCCTCAATGTCCATCAACAGGTGACTGGATAAAGAAGAAGTGGTATATTTATACAATGGAATACTACTCAGCCATAAAAACCGACAACATAGTGCCATTTGCAGCAACGTGGATGCTCCTGGAGAATGTCATTCTAAGTGAAGTAAGCCAGAAAGAGAAAGAAAAATACCATATGAGATCGCTCATATGTGGAATCTAAAAAACAAAAACAAAAGCAAACAAACAAACAAAAACAAAGCGTAAATAAAGGACAGAAATAGACTCACAGACAGAGAATACAGACTTGTGGTTACCAGGGGGGTGGAGGGTGGGAAGGGATAGACTGGGATTTCAAAATTGTAGAATAGACTACACTGTATAGCACAGGGGAATATACACAAAATGTTATGATAACTCACAGAGAAAAAAATGTGACAATGAGTGTGTATATGTCCATGAATAACTGAAAAATTGTGTTGAACACTGGAATTTGACACAACATTGTAAAATGATTATAAATCAATAAAAAATGTTAAAAAAAAAAAAAAAAGTCATAGCTAGAGTCATCCTTCCTATGGGGCCAGAGTGGAGATGTTCTTCCAGACAAGCAGCCTGAATGGTGAAGCCTCATATGCTCCCTCCTTTTAAAGAGTTGATAGGACAGGAAAGATGATCACAGCATAAGTTCTATACCTGCAGAGTTTAGAAATGACAGACAAATCTGCAGCCCCTGAAGTATTTATAATTTAGTGATTGTTGCAAATCAAGATCTTAGAATAGTCAGGATCCATGTTACTGTTGCTAAGGATCATCACAGAGACTAGGGAGCCTCTGAAGGACAGAGGGGAGATTGAGAAAAATCACTTTAGAGCCTCACCAAGAGACCAGTCTGTGCCTTTTTTTTTTTTTTTTTTTTAGCGACTTTGACCTTTGAACTTAAGCTCAATTGCGAGAATCTCATAATTACGGTACAGCATCTGTGACTTGTGAAGAATTCCCTGGTCTAAGCTACACAGGGGGCAGTAGTTTGCATCTTACTATTGCTTATGGTCAGTGAATCCTAGTCAAGAGTATTTGGGTTTCCGATTTGCCCTTTTCTTCAATAACTAGAGAATAGTCCACCAAGAACAACTTGAGAGCACTTGTTCCTGAGGAATAAAGGCCTCCCACCTGTGGAAAAAGCAGCTTTATGGCCCCGATCATTCAGCCAGCCACCAGAATTACTGCTGATGCTCATGCTGACTCTTCCTCCCCAGGCACCATTGAACGCAGGGACCAGCCTCACTCTCCCATCCGCTACTTCACACAGGAAGACATCAACCAGGGCAAAATCATGTACCGTCCTCCCATGGCAGCCCCCCACCTCCAGGAGATCACGGCCTTCTCCTTTGCTGGTAAGGCTTTTTTCTCTATGTGAAGCACCAAACTGCTCTCTGTGGATCTTCATGGCAGTCTTGCCCTGACTCTGCCATAGTCCTTCTAGAGAGTTTGGTGACACTGCTCTGTAGGTTTTCAAAATAGCTCAAGACTTGGGGGCCAATAAGTAGCTCTGTGCTCATGTTCATCATTTTTTCCTTTATTCATTTGTGCTGGCATACTTTTAATAAATTTCTACTTTATGTTGTGTCTCTGATGTGGAAAGGCCTGAGAGAGGCCTTAGAGATCTACTGGTGAGAAACAAGAGGCATGAATCCTGTTCTTGATGAGTTTTGGGATCTAAGATAGAGACAGAATTTGGAAATAATCCCAGTAATGAACATTTAGTTGCAGGCTGAGACAAGAGCTCTGAAAAGAAAGAGGAATGTTTAGTGGTGGAATTGGATGTAGCGAGACTGACCTAGACTGAGGGTTCATTGCTGGCTTCCCCAGGGAGGCATTGACAGTCGAGGGATGGGTAGACGCTAACTAGGCTAAGTGTGTGTGTTGGGACCATTGGGAGGACATTCCTGAAGGAAGGGCACATGTCCCTGTGCAGAGGCCCTGCGAGGGAGAGAATGTGACATTCTGGGGATTTAAAAAAAAGGTCAGTGTAGACTATTACTCAGCCATAAAAAAAAGAATGAAATAATGCCATTTACAGCAACATGGATATGCCTAGAGATTATCATACTAAGTGAAGTAAGTCAGACAGAGAAAGACAAATATTTTACAATATCATTTATATGTAGAATCTAAAAAATAGTATGAATGAACTTATTTACAAAACAGAAATAGACTCAGACATAGAAAACAAACTTATGCCTACCAAATGGGAAAGAGGAGGGAAGGGATAAATTGAGAGTAGGGGATTAACAGATACCATACTACATACTACCATACTAAAATAAACAATAAGGACCCACTGTATAGCACAGGGAACTATATTCAGTATCTTATAATAAACTATAATGGAAAAGAATCCAAAAAATATAGATATATACATATATATACATATAACCAAATCACTTTGCTGTACACCTGAAATGAATGCAATATTGTAAATCAACTATACTTCAATTTTTAAAAAATGGTCAGTGTGTCTGGAATGTGGAGGGTTGAGCAGAACAAGGATGAGCCTGTCGGTATGGATAGAGGCCAGGCCTTAGAGGCCCTGGAAGCCTGCAGGGATTTGGATCAGAACAGTAGAACCTGGTGAAGGTTTTAAGTTACAGGGGGAAAAGGAACTCTTTGACTGCAGTGATGTGAGTGGATTTGAGGAGGGGCCGGGGCAGATGGATATGTGGTTGAATGGAAACTGGCGAGAAGGATCCTGCTGTATCTCAGGGAAGGTCCCATGTAAAAATGAAGAATGCAGGTGATCTTTAGATTAAAACCAGAATTTGACAGATGGCACCTTTTTTAAAGAAGAGAAGACTGAGCAAAAGAATAACTAAATTTCTGATTCAGGCAAGTGTGTGCCCTTCCACTAAGCTAAAACAGCCTTAATCCTTGCCACCCCTTACCTCCCCCCTTGACCTAGTATTCAAAGCTGCTGAGGTTTTTTAAAATTTTAATTCTTATTTTTTATTGAAATGTAGTCAATTTACAATGTAAGTTTCAGGTGTACAACAAAGCATTTCAGTTATACATATACATACATACATGTATTTTCAGTTTCTTTTCCATTATAGCTCATTACAAGAAATTGAATATAGCTCCCTGTGCTATACAGTAGGTCCGTGTTATTTATCTATTCTAAATATAGTAGATGCGTATCTGTTAGTCCCAAACTCCTAATCTATCCCTTCCTTCCCCTTCCCAGCTGGTAACCACACAAAACTACTGAGTTTTAAGCCCCTGCCCTAAATGTTTCTGTGCTCTGAAATCATTCTAAAAATCTGCAAGCCTGTTTCTTTATGATACTTAAAATGTATGTATCATATAGCACTTAATATAGAGTATTATTTTTATATAGTAGCTTTATTCATACAGAACAATTGGTGATTTCTTATGGTGAGTTTAACACGGCTTGAATAATTTTAGAGTTATGTTTTAAAGTATGCCAAATGTTTAAAGTAATATTTGCCATTATTTGTATAGTTGCAATTTTCTAGAAAATGATTAACTCCTCTGTTACAGTGAAAATCCGTAAGTGTTGGACTAGACTTCTTATCTAAAGGTTTACTAAAGGTTTACTATATCTTATCTAAAGGTTTCCCCAATGTTTACTAACTGATAACTGGTAGCCAGTGAAAATGTCCATGGTCCTCTAACTCCAACTTTACAAGACCTACTTTACAAGAAACTCCCTGGGATTAGAGGGAAAGAAAACATGTCAGCCATGGTTGAAGTTATTTCCGAATACACTATACTGCAGAGAGCAGAGTCCTGTCCTGTATAATCTATGGGATAAATGCCACGAGGTAAATCTCTCACACTGTTACAGTGTGTAAATCAATGTCCCAGGCATCACTCAATTCTACAATGGAACTGACCCACCAGAGAGCCTTGTCAGTGATGTATGGCATCACCCACAGTCACCGATTTGTATGATTCTGTGTACTGATAAAATGGAATCTGAATGAATGTGTTATAAATCACTCTAACTGCTGTGATATAAAATTATTCCTCTATGGGTTTCCTTTTGTTACTTAAAATTAGTGCTGGCACCATTAATTCAACATAACATTAGCAAACAACCTGGTGATCTTTCCATAAACCCTAATAATTTAGATTAAAATGTCCTTTTACTTTTCTAACCTCTGCATTATATTTTGTACCTTCTCCATCTATTTCTGACCTCAAAATATTTAGTGTACTGATTTTCTCACATCTGTTCTTTCAGGTCTTCCAGACTCAGTGAAATTCCACTTCACAGGTAAACATTTTTATCTCAATTTTATTGGAAAATGGAATTTTTCCTTTTTTTAAAAAAATTTGTCCCTTCTTTTTACTCTCTTCATCATTACCTTTAGCTATTTTCTAAGAACTACTTAAAAGTTACATTAACACAAGTTTCTTCTAAAATAATTACATGGCTAGTTAAATAGTTATAGCTTAACTTTGTATTCATAAAAAAATAATTTACCAAGGATACCAAAGATTACTATTCTTTAAGCCCCATTTCAACTTGCCCTAATATCTATTAAAAACAGGTAATGGTTAAGACTCTGGATCCAGATTGTCTGGGCTTCAGCCTGCTTTGGGAAAGTTTCTTAACTTCTCTGTGACTTGAATGTCTTATTCATCAATGGGGATAATAAATAATAATTACATACATGTAAAGCCCCCAGAACAGTGATTGGCATACCTCGTTTTACTGAACCTTATTGTACTTTGTAGATATTGCATTTTTTACAAATTGAAGGTTTGTGGGAACTCTTTGTAGAGCAAGTCTGTCTGTCGGTGCTGTTTTTCCGAGAGCATTTGCTTACTTCATGTCTGTGGTCACATTTTGGTAATTCTCACAATATTTCAAAATTTTTTTCATTATTATATTTTGAATGCAAGGTTCTTTAAATTCTACAGTGCTTTATAATTTTCAGAAGTTTCACATACAATTTCATATAATCTCATAATAAACTTTTTCATTATCATTATTATATTTGTTATAGTGATCAGTGATCTTTGATGTTAATATTGTAATTGTTTTGGGGCATGAACCACACCCATATAAGACAGCAAGCTTAATAAATGTGTGTGTTCTGAGTGTTGCACACACCGGCCATTCCCCTGTCTCTCTCCCTCTCCTTGGGCCTCTGTATTCTCTGAGACACAATAATATTAAAATTAAACCCATCAATAACCCTACAGTGACCTCTAAGTGTTCAAGTGAAAGGAAGAGCCACACATCTCTCACTTTAAATCAAAAACTAGAACAGCTTAGTGAGAAACACACATCAGAAGCCAAGACAGGCCAAAAGCTAGGCCTCTAATGCCAAACAGCCAAGTTGTGAATGCAGAGGAAAAATTATTGAAGGAAATTAAAAGCGCTACTCCAGTGAACACATGAATGATAAGAAAGCAAAACAGCCCTACTACTGATATGGAGAAAGTTTTAGTGGTCTGGAGAGATGAACAAACCAGCTACAATATTCCCTAGGCCAGAGCCTTCAGAGCAAGGACTTAACTCTCTTCAATTCTGTGAAGGCTGAAAAAGGTGAGGAAAATTCAGAAGACAAGTTGGAAGCTAGCAGAGTTTGGTTTGTGAGGTTTAAGAAAAGAAGCCGTCTTCTTAACATAGAAGTGCAAGGTGAAGCAACAAGTGCTGTTGTAGAGGCTGCAGCAAGTTATCTAGAAGATCTAGCTCAGATCATTAATGAAGGAGGCTACACTAAACAACAGATTGCCAATGCAGATGAAGCAGCCTTCTATCAGAAGAAGATGCCATGCAGGACTTACATAGCTAGAGAGGAGGAAGTCAATGACTGACTTCAAAGCTTCAAAGGACCAACTGACTCTCTTGTTAGAGATTAATACATCTGGTGACTTTAAGTTGAAACCAGTGCTCATTTACCATTCCAAAAAATTCTATGGCCCTTAAAAATTATACACTAAATCTTCTCTTCTGTGCTCCATAAATGGAATAGCAAAGCATGGATCACAGCACATCTATTTACAACACGGCTTACTGAATATTTTAAGTTTTCTCTTAAGTCCTACTGCTCAGAAAGGAAAAAAAAAAAGAACTTATTTCTATAGGAGGAGGGTATAGCTCAGTGGTAGAGTGCATGCTTAGTATGCACAAGGTCCTGGGTTCAATCCCCAGTACCTCCACCAAAAGAAATAGGTAACCTAATTACCTACCCCCTAAAAAGATTTTTTTTTAATATGTTGCTGTTTATTGACAATGCACCTGGCCATCCAAGAACTCTCATGGAGATGTACAACAAGATTGATGTTGTTTTCATGTCTGCTAACACAACATCTATTCTGCAGTCCATGGATCAAGGAATAATTTTGACTTTCAAGTCTTATTATTTAAGAACTACGTTTTGTAAGACTATAGCTGCCATGGATAGTGATTCCTGGGATGGATCTGGGCAAAGTACATTAAAAACCTTCTGGAAAAGTTTCACTATTCATGTCATTAAGAATATTCACAATTCATGGGAAGAAGTCAAAATAACAACATTAATAGGAGTTTTGAAGAAGGTGATTCCAATCTTCATGGATGACTATGAGAGTTTCAAGACTTCAGTGAAGGAAGTAACTGCAGATGTGGTGGAAATATCAAGAGGACTAGAATTAGAAGTGGATCCTGAAGATGTGACTGAATTGCTGCAATCTCATGATAAAACTTCAACAGACGAGGTGTTGCTTCTTATGGATGAGCAAAGCATCTTAGTTTCTTGAGATGAAATATACTCCTAATGAAGGTGGTGTGAAGATTGTTGAAATGACAACAAAGGATTTAGAATATTACATAAACTTAGTTAAAGCAGCAGCAGGATTTGAGAAGATTGAATCCAATTTTGAAAGAAGTTCTGTGGGTAAAATGCTATCAAACAGAATTCCATGCTACAGAGAAATCGTTCATGAAAGGAAGAATCAATCAATGCAGCAGACTTCATTGTCTTATTTTAAGAAATTAACACAGCCACCCCAACCTTCAGCAATGACCACCCTGATCAGTCAGCAGCATCAAATCAAATCCCATCAAACAAAAAGAAGGCTCAGATGATGGTCAGCATGTTTTAGCAATATAATAGTCTTTAACGAAGGGTTTTTAGACAATGCTATTGCACATTAATAAACTACAGTATAGTGTAAACATAACTTTAATATGCACTGGAAAACCTAATTTTTCATGTGACTTGCTTTATTGCAATATTCATTTTATTGCAGTGGTCTGGAACCAAACCCCAAACCATGTCCCAGGGTATGCCTGTAATCATCCCTGGGTGACACTCAACTAATGAATTGTTGTTGTATATAGCATTGAATAGAGCCTTTCATTGGATACCTCGCTACTGGAAGGGAAGTGTTGTGACCCAGAGAGTGAGTTGTGATAGCTGTGTGTAGAAGACCTCAGCGTTCTGGTTTTAGTTCACAGTACAGTAAAAGCTGAGTGCCAGTAAGCAAAAGCAGAATCAGACCTGACATCTATGCTGGTGCAAAATAGAGGCAAGATTCTTTGTTTAGGTCTAGAGTGAGGATGGTTGACCATAAACGGCATCCTTAAATAGCTGTTTAGTTGGGATTGACTATTCCATTAGAAACAACCATCAGGATGTCCTATTGTGTTTCATATAGATAGAAATCTTGATGGGAGAGATTCACCTCTCTGAAACTCCCAGATAGTCCTCCTATGAGGGTTAAAAAATCACACTTGAATCAACAGAAAATTTTAGAATTGTGTTGTTTTTTTCCTTTTTATTTTTTAATTGAGGTATAATTGATATGTAACATTGCATTCGTTTCAGGTGTACAACACAGTGAGTAAATATTTGTATTCATTGCAAAATGATCACCACAATAAGTCTACTTGACATCTGTCATGTGTATAGTAACAAAATTTTTCTTCCTGTGGTAAAACTTTTACAATCGCTCTCTCAGCAACTTTCAAATATGCAGCACAGAATTATTAACTATAGTCACCATGCTGTACATTATATCTTCATGTTTCAGTTATCCATTCATCCACCAATGGATACTAATCTTGGCTAGCGTGAATAATGCTGCAATAAACACGGAGTGCAGCTCTCTCTTTGAGACACTGATTTCATTTTACTTGGATATACACCCCAGAAGTGGGATTGCTAGATCATATAGTAGTTCTAGTTTTAACTTTGAGGGGAACCTTCATACTGTTTTCCATAGTGGCCTCACCAATTTACATTCCCACTAACAGTGTAAAAAGGTTACCTTTTCCTCACACCCTCACAACACTACCTATCTTTTGTCTTTTTGTTATTAGCCATTCTAAGAGGTGTGGCATGATATCTCATTGTGGTTTTGATTTGCATTTTCCTGAAGATCAGTGATGTGAGAACCTTTTCATGTACCTGTTGGCCATCTGTATATCTTCTTTGGAAAAATGTCAATTCATATTCTCTGTCCATTTTTAATCAGATTGTTTGTGGGATTCTTTGCTATTGAGTTGTATGAGTTCTTTATATATATAGTATTAACCCCTCATCAGATACACGATTCGCAAATATTTTCTCCCATTCTGTAGGTTGCTTTTTCTTTTTGTTGATGGTTTTCTTTGATATGCAGAAGATTTTCCCTTTGCTATGCAAATAGGATGTAGTCCAACTTGTTTATTTTTGTTTTTGTTGTCAAATTTTAAAAAATCATTGCCAAGGCTGATGTCAAGGAGATTATCACCTATGTTTTCTTCTAGGAGTTTTATAGCTTCAGGTCTTATGTTTAAGTCTTTAATCCATTTTGAGTTAATTTCTATGTATATTGTAAGATAGTGGTCCAGTTTCCTTCTATTGAACATGGCTGTCCAGTTTCTCTTGACACCAGTTATTGAAGATTGTCCTGTCTCCATTTTATATTCTTTGTTCTTTTGTCATAAATTAATTGACCTTATATTTGTATATATATTATAGGCTCTCTCTATATATATGTATTCCTTTGATCTATAGATCAGTTTTATACCAGTACCATACTGTTTTGATTATTATAGCTTTGTAATATAGTTTGAAACCAGGATGCATGATGCCTCCGGCTTGTTCTTCTTTCTCCAGATTGCTTTGGCTATTTGGAGCTTTTCATTGTTCCATAAAAATTTTAGGATTATTTGTTGTATTTCTGTGAAAAAATGCTATTGAAATTTTCATAGAGATTGCATTGAATCTGTAGATTGCGTTGAGCAGTATGGACATTTTGACAATATTAATTCTTCTAATTCTTCAAGCATGGAATAGCTTTTCATTTATTTGTGTCTTCAATTTCTTTCATCAATGTCCTATAGTTTTCATCATACAGATCTTTCACTTCCTGTGTTAAATTTATCCCTAGGTATTTTATTCTTTTTAATGCAATTGTCAATGAGATTATTTTCATAATTTTTCTAATAGCTTGTTATTAGTGTTTAGAAATGCAACTGATTTTTGTGTATTGATTTTGTATCCTGCAGGTTTACTGAATTCAGTTATTAGATCTCCTGGGTTTTTGGTGGAATCTTTAGGGTTTTCTATATATGATACCATGTCGTCTACAAATAGTGACAGTTTTTCTTCTTCCTTTCTTTCTGATTTTGATGCCTTTTATTTCTTTTTCTGGTGTTGTGCTATTGTTGAAAAGAACCCAGTATCAGCTCATTTCTAGTGATAAACTTCTAGATAAATCATACGTCAGTAATACTGTACAACAGATTATAACAGTTTACATTTTACAAAACAATTTACAATATAAGTTGTCTTATTTAATCCTTATAACAATGTCGTAAGGACAGGTTTTATTTTAGCATTTTAAAGCTAAGGAAACAAAGGATCATTAGAATAGTAATCTACCCAGGTTTCCATATCTGGTAAACAGTAGAATCAGGATTTTAGTACAAGTTTCTGACTCTGAGTATGGGATATTTAGTTTAGTCTGGTCTGTATGTGTTCTACTCATGAAAAACAAGCATCATGGTAGTATACCAGTTTGGTTTCCAAGCCTCAGCACTTACCTGAAAGCTTGAATAGGTAAAGGGGTTATCTATTAACTTCTCCAGGACTTTAAGTTAAATCATCCATGAACCTATTATACAGAGTAAAGTAAATGGACATTGGGCTGACCTTAAATTAATTTATCTTGTTTCTGCCTGAGGTTCCTTTTTTATTGTTCAGTGATTTTAAAAAAATTATTTTAATTTTTTTAGAGTGGTGTTAGTTTTACAACAAAATTGAGAGGAAGGTATATAGACACATGCATAGCATAGCCTCTCCAATTATCAACATCACCCACTAGAATGATACATTTTTTCTAAACCAAGGATGGACTTATATTGACACATCCTAATCTCCCAAAGTCCAGTTTACTCTAGAGTTCACTCTTAGTGCTGTATATTCTATGAGGTTAGACCAAAGTATGACATTTATCCATCATTATCATATCATACAGAGTATTTTCACTGCCCTGAAAGTCCTTTGTGCTCTGCCTATTTACCTCTCCCCACTCCTACCTCCCACCTTTGGCAACCACTATTCTTTTTATTGTCTTCCATAGTTTTGCCCTTTTCAGAATATCATATAGTTGGAATTATACAGCATGTAGCCTTTTCACTTAGCTTTCTTTACTTAGTAATATGCTTTTAAGATTCCTCTGTGTCTTTTCATGGTTTGGTAGCTCATTTATTTTTTAGTGCTGTATAATATTCCATTGTCCAGCTGTACCATAGTTTATCAATTCACTTGCTGTAGGACATCTTGGTTGCTTCCAAGTTTTGGCAATTATGGATAAAACTGCTATAAACATCTGTGTGCAGATTTCTGTGCAGACATAAGTTTTCAGCTCCTTTGGGAAATACCAAGGATTCCAATTGCTAATCTTATATATGGTAGGAGTATGTTTAGCTTTATAAGAAACAGCCAAACTGTCTTCCAAAGTGGCTGTACCATTTTGCATTCCGACTAGCAATATATGAGAGTTCCTTTTGGGCTATATCCTCACAAGCACTTGGTGTTGTCAGTGTTCCAAATTCTGCCCATTCTAATTAGTGCATGGTGGGATCCTACTGTTGTTTTACTTTGCGTTTCCATGCTGACATATGATGACGAGCATATTTTTCACATGCTTATTTGCCGTTTGTGTCTTCTTTGGTGCAGCATCCATTAAGGTCTTCAGCCTATTTTTTAATCAGGTTGTTTGTTTCTTACTGTTAGCTGTTAAGAGGTCTTTGTACATTTTGGATAACAGTCCTTAGTCAGATGTGTCTTTTGCAAATATTTTCACCCAGTCTATGGCTTGTCTTCTCATACTCTTGACACTGTCTTTCACAGAGCAGAAGTTTTAAATTTTAATGAAATCCAGCTTATCAATTATTTCTTTGGTTTTGTATCTAAAAAGGCATCACCAAACCAAGGTCATCTAGGTTTTTTCCTATGTTATCGTCTAAGAATTTTGTAGTTTTGTGTTTTGCATTTAGGTCTATGATCCATTTTGAGTTAATTGTTGTGAAATGTGTAAGATGTTCCTTTTTAATTAAGGAGAAAACCTTTTGGAATCTGGTAGGAAAGAAGTCATCTTCTTCAAGAGACTTTTGTGAGAGAGAAATTTAACTTGGACACATAGTGAACTAAGGCAGCAAGAAACCCAAGCCCTGGTGTTAACCCATAGAATGAGAGAGAACAGCTCATTTGGCTGATCAGTTAAGCTGAGAATGAAAGCTGATACTCCTGACCTGGATGCTTCCAGACAAGCACAGGCGCTCTACAGAACCATGCAGAGCAGGGAAGACACACGAGGTGAATGGTGCCTGTGGGAGGCATCTGACCAAGGAGGCAGTCTGACTGTTTCTCAGAGGCGTCAGAAACGTTGCTTAAAGAGAGGGCTAGACATGGAATTGCTAACATTTTAATTGTAAGTTTTCATGTTTGCTTGCAAAGCCTTGCACCCGCATGGTCTATTTTACTGTTGTGTAATATGTACCAGAAAATAGCTTTCCTCCCTTTACTGTAGAGGCAAGGCTACCCCTTGGTCACACTGACAGCTGTGTGATATGACCAAAGCTTTTAAAGTTTTAGAGCCTTTCCTCTCCTCTGTGGTGAAGTTCGGATAATGAAGGCCCACTGAGGGCCTCCCCCCAACTTAAAAACAAAATCAATGTAAAACATAAAAAATTAAAATTATATTTTGCAATTTTTAAAAAAAGTTTATCAAGGGGAGTTCTTAAGTTAGATTCCAGGGACTTCAGAGAATCCTGAATCCACTGAAATTTATGGAAAATTTGTATGTTTGTCCTCAAACTCGCAAAAGTTCAGCATCGTTAGTCCCTGTCTCTGATGAGCACAAGTGATTGAGCTCAAAGAAGCAGATGCAATGACTTTGACATTGACTGAATGACCAGAGCCATAAAACCCTCCTCCTCACAAGGATAATGTCTTCTCTTCTTCAGTAGGGCTATTTCTGGACTTCTCTAGGACGTGGTGTATACCTTATAAAATCCAGCCTTATCTTTTAGATCTGTCCTCAAGAAAAAGACAAATCTAAAACCTGTATGGAATCATTACCAGAAGTCACTAAGAAAAGCTTTATTTGGCTGAAGTAGAGGTCAGATTCCTACTGACTTGTTACTAAGTCCAGAAGAAAGAGAAGGAAACTGATTTCTTATAACCAACCCATATATAAGCATCCCACATATTTAAAATAATCAAGAAGGCAGTTTTCACAGTAGGCACTACAGATAGACACATGGATGGATGTGGTGCAGGTGCTCCTCCAAACCTGGCTTTTAGAGAAAGGATGGTGTGTTAAGGAATGAGAAAGTGGAAGCGAGAATCAAGGGTCTGTCATTTCTGCTTTCATTTCCCTCTGGCAATCGGTGTTCACTTTGATGTCCAAGGGATAATCCAAGGGAATAAAATCTTAAGGTCACTGTTTTGTTTACAAATGCATATTCCATTTATTGCATGTGCATCATGGCCAGGTAAAAATGGGTCTGGCTCACTTCCAAACAAATGCCATTAGAGATATTTGTATAGACATTTTCTTTCCCTTTTAAAAATTATTTTCTGTTGAGACATAGACATGTCATTCCTAAAAGAGATTTCTTGAAAAAAATATTGGAACATTGGAAGAATGAATTGAATCTAAAATAATTCCATAAATAAAAACTTTCACCAGCTTCGTCTGAGAGTGCATATTTTGTATTACTTTCCTTCCCACTAACATTTATCAATATCACCTCGTTGTGAAACGTGCTTCTTAGAACGACTTTGTTGTTATGATCCTTTAGCCTGTTTGTTATTCAGTAGAATAAGCTTTGTAGAATAGCTCGCAGTATCTTGCTTGCTTGCTTACTTTTTCCATTTATAAGCATCTCTTCAAAGTGTTATGGTAATCTAAAAAAGCCTCTGGCTACATATTTATAGAACTAGCCTAGACTACAAGTTGATATGTGTGTGTGTGTGTGTGTATCTGTTCTAGTTTCAGATGGAGAGCACACAAGTCCAGAGATGGCCCTCACCATTCACCTGCTTCCCACTGACCAGCACCCGCCGGTGTTGCAGGTCACAGCTCCACTGCTCAAGGTCAGCCCAGGAGGCAGCACTGCTATAGGTGAGAACTGGGAACCTGAGAGAAACGGAGCTTTGGAAATGGAACCACATTTCAGCAACAGTCCCTGTTTAAACCTGTTCATGGTTACCAAGAAGTAGTGACCTCCTCTTCCCGAGGTTGTACGCGTTCTCATCCATAGCCTTCCCTCTGCCCAGCTCCATGCAAATAGAAGCAGCGCAGAAAGAGGGAAGTCAACCCTTCAGAGGCCAATGCTCAGTGATGGGCTACAACCCCAAATTTATTTTCCAGCCTCCAGGAGTTTGATTTGTTGCCGTCAGTAAAATATAAAGTAACAGAGAGCAGAGAGGAGAAAGGGGAGGGGGAGTGGTTTCAATGACTGCTCTTGTTTTCTGTTTAGAAAGTAAAGAGTAATGGGAATGACAGATTACAGTCACCTTCAAAAGCTGTGAGGAGTTAGAGTTGGCCCAAGTATTTTGTATGTGATTTTATTTACCTATTAGTATACTTACTCGTTAGAAGTTGATTCTTTTACCAAGAACATCTTAAGAGCAAACAGTGGATACTGTGATTTTTGTAAGGTGAGCTCTACAGAGCCATATCCAGTTTCTACATATGGGTATTGGTCTAAAATTACTTATCATCCAACTTATAAACAAGCCACATATGCAAAGATGACTGTCTGTTTGCCCTACTCCTGCTCACGTCAGCAACAGTCAGAGCAGCCGTTGTTAAGATAACTTAGCTCTTCTGTAAATTCAGAGAAAGAAGAAGGGAAGAAACAATGAAAAACAAAAACAATTTCTGGGAGTATTTTCTGGAAGAAAACTTACTTGGTCAGTCAGGACTGACCTTTTTGTGGGCTTCCATTTCTTCATCTGTATGAAATAAAAAAAGATGTTCTAAAGTTAGAACTACCTGCTAGTAAGTTAACTTTTGGAAGATCCTACTTGTAATTTGGGAATTGACTATATCATCAAGTTTTCACTCTTTTGTGGTTGATTCGAATCAATTGGTGCTTTCTTATATCCATCAGATTACCCACAACATGGCTTCCAGCCCGGCCTGTGCCTTTAATGTACACATAGTGTAGAGGTTTTAATGTACACACCTTCTCACCATGCTTTTTTCTGCTGACTGCAGGACTCCAGTTGGTAGTAAGAGATACCGAGACAGCACCTGAAGAACTCCTCTTTGAGCTTCGCACACCTCCACAGCATGGCGTGCTCCTTAAGTACACAGCTGGGTTCCCAGGACCCATGGCTGCAGGTAGCGGCTCACTCTGTCATTGGCTTGCTTAGAGGATTTCTTGCTCTACCGTCAGTTTTATGTGTCTCAGACAGGACATAAAGCAACATCGTGGGACAAACTATAAGGAGATACTTAGGAAAAACCTTTAGTGTGTTTAGTCCATTGGCTGAAATACTTGGGATGTCTTTCTCTGCACCCCCACCACCCACACCCCAAAGCAGGAAGCTATGTCCTCAAGTTGTAGGTAAAACCAGTTGATTTCTGAAATCTGGAGTAAATACATTTAGAACAACCTCAAATGAGTTGTGTGCTCCGACTTTCCCATGGTTTGTTCATGGAGATAAATTTGTCTTCCTTACTTCGGTGTGTGAATCTTCACAATATTTTCAGCACTGGGACTCTGACTTGTAGTGTAAACTACATGTCTCTTCATCCATTAAAAAAGGATGGTAATGTGACCAGCTTTCCAAATAATATTTATTTTTCCTTCTCTGATTATAAAAAAGAATACATGCTGATTGTTTAGGAAGTACAGAAGAGCACAAGAACACAACAAGATCTAAATTTTAATAGTCAGCCCTTATATATCAAAATGAATATTAGCCCTTTCAAAGTAGTCACCCTGGGATGCTATATACTTATTCTGACAATCTGTACTTTCTCAAAACCTTTATATAATTCCTAATAGGCGTGGAATAATACATTCTTCTGAATATTCCTACAGAGGGAGAGTATCAAATCTTTGACCTTGAAGGTGCCTTGAATTTATAAGAGCAACAAATAGGCACTTGGGAGTCACAAAGGCATATTTTTAAAAATTTACTGAACAAAGGAAGTATCGTTAAGATAGATTCCTGGCATCCTAAGGGAACTATATTAGGAGCGTAACAGTCATGGCCCAGTTTGTTTAACATTATAGTTAACTTATATTTGTGTAATTAATATATATGTTCTAAAGATGTTTATAAAATATTAGTTTATTTCTTCTTTTAGGTACAATACCACTAACACCAGTAATTCACAGTAACACAGTGTTGAAGGAGAAGGCTTAGAAGATGAATAAAAAGAATGAACAAATTCTTTGGTTTTATTATATAACTTCAGTTATGAGAGTCAATAATCCATGAGGCAGTAGGGCCTCTAAGAACACCAGTTCTTAACTGTGCTCATGGAATCACTAAGAAGCATTTCTCATAAAAAAGGTTCCATGACCAAACAATTTGGGAAGCTTTAATATTGTATATTAAAGAGTCTAGAATTTTAATAAATCCTGCTATTTAAAATTTTTTAAAGTTTTGTTTAAACCTGTTTTTCTTAAACATTTATGACTTTGAAACTTTTTTCACACTATACCTATCAGGTGGGTCACAAATTAGTGCTCTAGGCTTACACAGGCTGGGTTTCTAATGACAAATTTTCAATTTTTAAATTTTTTTTCATTTAAAAAAGAAAACATTGTACTTACAGTTAAAACAAAGAACTCTTACAGGTTTATCTAGCATAATTTACTTTCTTAACTTTATCAATAAATTTTCAGTATTAAGATTAGATTCTGGAAGGGCTAACATAAAGAATAGAAGCATGTCCTTTATTCTGTAGAACTAAGTGATGAATGGATCTTAGAGAGGCAGATTTTGACTCAGTATGATTAAGAACTTTAAAAAAAAAAATGTACAGCTATCTCCAGTGGAATTAGCTCCCTTGTAAAACAGTGAGACTTCCACCTTGAGATGTGTTGAAGGACAGGCTAGATAACCCTTTTTCTAGTGGAAAGGGAATCCTGTCCTGGGTGGGTGGTTGGACTAATTGGCTTACAACTCCCAGAGTTTATGATATATATACTTTGAAATCCTGAGAACAAAGGTGTTATGTAAATGAAAAGCTTTATTCCCAGAGGTAATGGTTTTCTGTGATTTGTTTTATTCTTGAAAGGTGACACTTTCACGTATGAGGATATTGAGAAAAACGTTCTGCAGTATCTGCATGATGGCTCCTCTGCCTGGGAGGACAGCCTGGAGATCTCAGTTACAGATGGCATCTCCACGACAACAGTGGACGTGAGAGTGGAGGTGTCGCCACCCGAGGTCCGAGGGCCTCGGCTGGCTGCTGGTGCCTCTCTGAGCCTGACCGTCGCTAGTCAAAGCACAGCTATCATCACTAGGGCACATCTTGCTTACACTGTAAGTTCTTAACGTTTGTCTTTCTGTCCACCGCCCCCTCTGTCAGGGCTGACCGGAAAGCAATGCCATGGCTGAATACTTGGGCCATTAAGTATACAGCCATATAAGTAACATTTTTCTCAGCTTCACTATAGTTCTACTCTTGGGAAAGAGTTACACTCTTTATTCCAGCTGCTCCAGTGTCTCATTAACAGAGTTAATGAGCAGAATGTTGATGAAAACACAATGAGTATGTGTAGGGGTAGGTGACTGTCAACAGGAAACAGTGCCAATCTCAAAAAAAGCCCAAGTCCTCCTATTTTAAGCTCCGTCCATATTTCAAATGGGAATTTTAGGGAAAGAGAATTTTTGAAGAACTTACCTGGTCAATGACTAATAGGTAATGGTATTTCATGGCCCACTTTTTCTGAGAGAAAGCACACTTTTCACCAGCTGTCATCTCAGGTCCAGCTCTAGACAGAATGCTGGCATAGTCCTTTGGCAAGATGCTGTGTCACCCCCCATCCCATGCCTCAAGAGAGGCAGTGTGGTTAGGGAACAAGTGTAGATTCAGGAACTCTGGTTTGTTTTTTTCAATCCCCAATCTGGCCCTAATTTGATAAGTGATCTTGGGTAATTAAACTCATCTTCTTTCTTTGACTTTACCTCTGGAGCTAAGGATAATGAGGAAATTAATTTTATTTTTCATTTATGTATGTTGTAAACAGATATGAACTCTCTGTGTAAAAATAATAGGTCGTTTTGACAAACACCTTGAAAATAAGAATGATTGTCTAGATGGTATCATTCTTAGTATTGAATTTTTCCTTTGCTAATTTTAAAATTTTAACCAATAAACTGGCCTTTCTTAAAAAAAAAAAAACCCACTATATAGTTTTAAGTAATCCTTTTCTGGGCTGAAGAGTCTGGCTATAAAATCTGGTCCTGAATAGTAGATGGAAGATAAAGCATTGGCCTGGGAACAATTGCTTCAATTGCTTTTGCACAGATATCCCCCTAAAATTGTCTTTTCTTAAGTTATGGGAAACTGCATTCCACCCTAATACTTCTCCTGGGTCTAGTATAGTTTCAGAACAACTTTGATTTTGTTGTTTTTTTTTTTAATTGACAAGTGATTCTTCCCATAGGTTATATAGTCTTTTGAATCTTATGAAACACAAATTCATAAAAATGGATGAATACAGATTTAATCAATAGATCACTAAGGCTTGGAAAATGTTTGACAGACCAGAATAGGATTCCAGGAGCGATTCCTTCCCATTAAATGCGTATTATAAGCTGCAGATCAAAATGCAAGCCCATTGGCAACTGAACATATATTTTCAGAAATTGATTGAATGTGATTTACCCACCAGAGCGCAAAGGCTCGAAAAGAAGTATTCTATCCCGTTGAAAGCGAAGCATATTTTAAATACTAAGCTAAGTTATATACTAACTTTCTCTGAGGATTGTAGAAGAATCTGTTGTACTTCGTGTTATGGGGAAATTTTTTCTAGATATGCATAGTTAGTGAGTTTGCAACGAACATTTGGAAAGGTTGGAAAAGCCGTCTGAAATTCTGGTCATAAATGGAGCAGAATATAAGGGATAGGAGCAGGTGAGCTTGTTCTTAATTAGAGTATCATTAACTCCAAGAAGGTGATAATGATGTCAGGAGAGACAAAAGGCAAAAGTGGGGTTCTGTGTGATTTGCTTCTTAATGGTGGCTTTCTATCCACCGTTTGCTCTGTACTGCAAGTCAACAAGTAGGGGAGGGATGGTAGGGTTTTGTGGTTAGAATGAACGAGTTTTAATTCAAGCTCACCACTTTTACTGGTGTAATAACCCCTGACAAGTTACTTAACTCTCTAGGGCTCCATTTCCTCATTTGTAGTATGGGGAGGTTAAGATTAATCTTAGCTAATAGAATTTCTAGGCACCAGCCAAAAATACATTAATTCAAAATATGATACCATCTATAATAATACTACACAACATATATTAGGAATAAATGTAACAAAAGGTGTGTAACTTCTAGGGAAAATTGATGTTATGACTGACTATAAAGAAAATCCAAAAGAATGTCTTGACAAAGTATTAGAAATAAAAGGAGAATTTACCAAGGGGCCAAACAGAAGATCAACAAAACGAGAGCATTTCTATACATAAGCAAAAAATAGCCAGTAAATGTAACTAAAAAGATGCTACCACTGGTAATAACATCACAAAAATTATATTCATTGGACTAAATCTAGCAAAAACCAGGCAATATATCTATAGGGAAATTTATAATACTTAATTGACATTTTAAAAAATACTAAATAAATAACAAGATACACCAACCATATTCGTGAATAGGAAGATTTAGTATCAAAAAGATATCAGTTCTCCCGCAATGTGATCTTTCCATTCACTTGAGTTCCAATCAAAAGCCCATGGCTGGTGTCCTCCTGTGCTATTTTGTACAAATAAACCTGAGTCAGGATCTGTCAAAAAAAAAAAGTCCAATGGACTTTTAAAGGATCTTGATAAGCTGATTCCACAATATATAAGGACCAAAAAAAGGGCCAAAATTCTGAAAATGAATGATAGGAGGGCAGGGGCTTGCCCCATCAGGTACCAGGATTCATTAAAACCTGCGCTATTTAAAGCAGTGCAGCCCTGGAATATATTAGAGAGTCCAGAAACAGACCCACGCTTGGGACTGTCAAATAAAGCAGATACATCAAGCCAGATCAGTGGAAACAGGAGGAGCTATTTAAAACGTGGATCTGCACAAAATTATTATTCATATGTAAAAAAACAAGAACTTGGACTGCCATGTCCCACCCTACACAGATATTAACTGTAGCAAATCAAGTACTTAAATGTCACAAGTAAAAAATTTTACAATTCTTTGTAGGATATAGGTGAATATTTTCATCATACTGGGCAAGAGAAGAATTTCTTAAACTAGAAACAAAAAGTACTAACTATAAAGAAGAGATTGATAAACTTGACTATAGTAAAATTAAATTTATGCTCCCCAAAACACATCATAAATACAAAAAAAACAGACAAGTTACAAATTGGAAAAAGATATTTGCAACACATGTAACCAAAAATAACAAAGAATATATGAAGAACGTCTGCAAATCCGGAAGAAAAATAATCCATTTGAAAAATGAACAGGAGACATGAGCAGGAATTTCAGAAGAGGAGCCCACAAGGCCAATAAATATAAGGAGAGATAGTCACCTTTTTAGTTATTTTAGTTTAGTTGCAGAAGAAGCAAATTAAGACTATATTCCACTTAATAACAATTCAATTGGCAGGAATTTACAAGTATGAGAATACCAAATGTTGGGAGAGAAATAGGAGCTTCTTTGCTGATGAAAGTGTAAATTAGAACTCTGGGAAAGAATCTGGCATCGTCTGTTGAGGATGAATGTCCATATACTCTAACCATGCCACTCCTAGGTTCCTATCCAGGAGACACTTTCACACGTGCATAAGATACTTACAAAAAATATGCACGAGAATGTTCAGAGCAATACTGTTTGTAATAGTGACACTATTTGTAACAGCAAAAATATTGATACAAGCCAAATGTCCATCAGCATCAAGGGGATAACAGGTAACTTTGGGTTTACTTACTTTATGGAACATCGGAGAACACTCAAAACAGATGAACTACAGCTGCACAAAAATAGATTAATGGATCTTAGCAGTCTGCTATTGAGTCAAAAGAAAAATAAATCCCACAAGAGGAGTGTCTAACTCCTTTTCCTAAGTTAAAAAAAAAACTAAAAATACTTTTTAGTAATATATCAAACTATATCAAGAAATTCAAGGAAATGAGAAACAAGATCTAAAATGATGGCTGGCCCAGGGTCAGGATAGAAGAGGAGCACGTACATAAATGTTAATTATCAGAATTCTAGTCCTTGTGTTGAATGGTGGGTCAATAGATGTATAAATAATAAAAAGAAAATGGAAAAAATGAATTAATATTAAGTGGGCAAGAAGGTGTTTGAGTAGGAAAATTTCATGAGAACAAGGTCTATATTCTTAGGGATTTTTTTCACCCACAATATCTTGGATATCCCCAAATAGTAATTTTCTTTAAGTTATGACAGCATTTTCAGGAAAAAAAAAATTCAGCTGATTTCATCCTCTTCCAAACCCAGCAGTCATTTGAGGTTTGAAAGATTATAATAAGTTGTGCCTGACATGAAATAAGCATTTCTCTGCCAAATTTGCCAGTGTGGCATTTAGAAGCTCTTCATTCTAATCAAGTACCTGGAGCTCTGTCCTTGTAGTTTATCACCACCTCGGATGACAATACCTTAGAACTCTCAGCTGTCTTTTAAAAATTCTCCCCCAGAGGGTACTTACAGTAATAGTAAGTAGTCTCTTAACTATTCATATCCACTTACTGAAGCATGCATCTTTGTCATAGTGTGAGATATGTCTCGACTTATCTGTCCCTCTGACCAACTCTATTCTAGCATCAGATTTCACAAAGAGCTTTTAAAAAGAAAAAAGAAAGAAAGCAAAGGTGGTTGGGTGGCCTTTATTTCAGAAAAGTAGCTGAAATCTAGGCATCTGAGAAGCAATGGAAAAGACAATTGCCTTTCAAATGGTATTGGGTGACTTAAAAAAAAAAAAAAGAAATAGTCTTTTGGAAGCTTGCATATTGTATTTGATAACCCATGTGAAAAAAGAGAAGCTTTTAAAATATAAATTTAGGGGAAATTTTCTGAAGTTTTGCAGCTTCAGTGAATTTGAGTTTCCTTCCTTGCTGTTGTCAAGTGATGTGAGGAAATACGGAAAATTCTGATCTTGCATTGAGGCTCTGAACTGTCAACTTAAAGCGATCCCTCAGAATCTAAATGACAGCTGACTACAACCTGCTGCCCCAGATCCCCAGGTAGCTGCGCTCACCTTCCTGGTCTCATACGTCAACTAAGTGTACAACCTAGCCGTGAAAATTTGCATTTGAGAGTACACTTGGCCAAACACTATTTCTTTTTGTTCCTATGGTAAAGTGTCGAGTGCCCCCATGTTCACAGTCAACTGCCCTGAAGGATGAATGACTCGGGGAATCTTTCCAAAGAGATATTGCCTGCCTTCCAGATAGTTCCAAAAATATCCTTGGAGAAAGAGAAAATTGTTCATTAAGACATTCAGTGACAATCCATGTAGAAACACAAGAGAGCCAGTTTCATTTCTCCAAAAACAGTGCAGAGGAAAGGGAAGTAAAGGAAGGGTCTTCATTAAACTGGGCATCTTGGGGGTTGAGCATCCATAGATTTGGTCCTAATCGAGTGAAATCCATAAAGTTTCCTCAATTCTTCTGTTAACCTACAGTTTTTATCATGTTGAACATTAATGCATTGGCTCAGCTAATCAACTTCCATTCTTTCTGCTTCACAGAATTTTTAAATCATTGTTACCAATGTATAATGGAATTTTACCTGTTTCTGAAAATCAGACTCTTCTGAGAAACTCTAGAAGAAGATTACAACTGTGTTTATAGAAAGATGACATGTTTCTGACTATGTTTTGTTCTTCACCAGATGCTTGTAATAAAAACAAAACCTTGCATGGCTCTTAAAGTAACTATAGGGCATCTCTTTGTTTTATGCCCCGTACCTAAAGTGCATTTTCCACTATTATCTTGATCAAAGAAACCCTGTAGGAGAAATAAATACTGGGGATTGCATGCAGTTTGAAATGATATGCTTTATCATAAAAGGAAAGAGATTTTTCCTTTTAGACAAGAAGGAAGCACCCATGATCTTTAACTACTGGAAGTATTTATTCCTGCAAATGCGCATTCATGTCTTCATATTTGCCCGATTAGGATGACTCGTCTCCTGACCGAGAAATCTGGATTCATTTAAATTCTCTGCCCATGTATGGTGCTCTTCTAAGAACCTCGGGACCTGAGGTGGAAGAACTCTCAGAGATTTCCAACTTCACAATGGAAGACATCAGCAGCAGGAAAATTAGGTAGGTAATCACTTGGCATTACTTGACGTAATTTTTAAAATTGTGTTAAAATATTTAAGCAACTAACCAGTAGCTTCCTTGGAAGGATTTTGTTGCCTCTGGCCCCATCTTTAAACAAAGATGCCGTCATCCTACCTGGCCTCTCAGTGTAGCTCCTTCATTCCATTCCTCTCTTGGCCTGTCTAGGTACTCAGCTGCATATGAGACCGGTGGTCATCTGGTTACTGACAGCTTCCACTTCTCTGTCTCTGATAAGGACAACAACCGTCTGGACAATCAGCTGTTTACCATCACCATCACTCCTGTCCGGGACCCACCCCCCGTCATTGCATTTGCTGACCTTATCACGGTAAACAGTTCTGAGATCAGTGAACAGTGGGTGCTGCCGAGAGCTGGAATGTGTGGCAATGTGAATAAAAGATACCTAAATTGGCTGTCACGTCTTTCCCCCCAAATATCTGTATCATAGTATCAAGATATGCATGGTTTTCAATTGTGAGTTTTTCAGAAAGTATGCAAATAGTGATATGCAGAAGATCAAATCATTATATCCGCATTAGTTTTAGTAGTCTACAAATATTTATGTGCCAGACATGACTCGAGATGTGTATAGTATTTTATGTACCAGGCTAGGTGTGTAGTGGAGTAGGAATATATCTTTGAAGAATTTATAGTCCAATGTTTGCAGCAACTAAAACAGGGTTATGGACAGTGTCCCCAGGTCACTTCTTGAATCAAGTTGATACTTTTCACTGTAAACAATATTGACAGTTTCTTGGGGTGGGGAGCGTAGGAGGCTAGATAATGTGTCTTAATCATGAAGTTACCCCGACCTGAGTTCAAGTGCTGGTTCTGTGACTAGCTAAGTGGCCTTGGACCAATTATGTAATCTTTCTTAGCCTCAATTTCTAATTTTAAAGGAACACTGTTCCTGTCACACAGAGAATTGCTCTGATGATTAATAAAATAGCATTCAAGGGCCCTGGCACCATGCTGGCACATGGTAGGAACTCCATAAAAGTTAATCCACTTTCCCAGTTCTGCTCTGTGTACACACCACACTTCCTAAAACTCAGGATTTTTCTGGTTTTGTCAAGCAACTGAAAAGTCAGAGAATGAAGTTGTTTCGAAATGGCTCCCATATTCCACCCATTTTTTTCATTTCATTTCCACACCTTGGGGAAGCCATTTGGACCTTCCGCATTCCCAGAGCCAGGGTGACTTTCCACTTTGTCACTTGTAGATCTTCCCATATTTGGCCAACAGTCATTCAGAATAAGCAGCTTCGCATCCAGCAGGCTAGCAAAAAAACACCAGGCTCAGGTTGCAAATTTAGCACACAAAACAGGGCCCTAAAGGAAAAAGGTGGCTAGAGCAACTGCTTTTACTTACTCTGATTTACTTTCCTCCTTGACATTAGGTAAGCGCTAGGTACAGTGCGCCCTTCCTTCCTGCACACCAGTAAACATGTACTGTAAGGGCATAAATGGGACTTTACTCCGGGCGGGAGCTCCTATAGGACAGGATCACTCTCACGGTCCCCGAGGGAGAACTGGATGGCTCATTCTCTGGCTGCGGGTGTTTAACATTGATACGGAAGGAGGGCAAGCATCCAGTCATGCAGCTGTTCCAAGGCGGGTGATTAGAATGGGCCAGAGCTGCTTCATAACCAGATCCATCACTGAAGGAAGCACAACTTTGAAGGGAAACAGGAAAGTCATCATGTCTGAGTGCAGCTTTGAGAGGCACTGAAGCACTGCCTGGCCCCAGCACACGCACAGTTCCTCATCCCGTCTGTAGGACCTGCCTCTCAGAGAAGTGGCATCGCTGCTAGGAGGTCACCCAGGCAGCTGTTTTTAATTCAGTTCTTTTTCGCTGCAGTTACGTGCAACCGCCCAAGGACTCTACAATCTTCTCTTTCCCAGGTTGATGAGGGCGGGAGAGCCCCACTCTCATTTCACCACTTCTTCGCTGCTGATGATCATGACAACCTCCAGGGGGATGCCATCATTAAGCTGAGTGCCCTGCCCAGATACGGCTGCATCGAGAACACGGGGACAGGTACCAGCAGTAGCTGTGCTGTAGAACTGTCCCGGACCTGGAGAGAAGGGAGCGTGGAGGTGGGGTCACTGCCTGCAATTAACCTGAAGAGGAGTGGGACCATCCCAGAGAGATGGAAGAAAGGAAGGAAGGTTTCACTGACTGAACAGAAAATAGACTGAGCCTTTCCTGCAGGCCAAGCACTTTTTTAAGAGCTGAAGAGACACCAGTAAACAAAACAGGCAGAAACCCCTACGTTCATGGTGCCTTAGATCCTGGTTGGGGGAGACATGAGAAACCTAATAAATGAGAAAGTTGTGTAAGATGTTAGGATGTAATCAGTACCACAGGAAAAATGAGAGCAGGGTAAGGGGGTTTGGGAGCTGGCAGAGGGGACAGAGGGGCTCGTGGATTGCGCTTGGAATTGAGGGTCAAGGAAATACAATTTTCTGTCCTTTTACTGTGAGACAGCTGCAGTTCAGCTGAACCATAGCTTGTGTCTCAGCTTTTTCCTAGGACATGACATGAATTGAAATGCATGCTTGTCTCTGTGACCCTCTCCTCGACATCCCTCCCCCTCACCATCTGCCCAGGACCCACTGCCCTTGGTGGTTGTCCCAGAGAAGAGGAGGCGAGAAGGCGGATACCGTCCACAGGCCCCTGAGACCGCAGTGACTGGCAGTTGAGACAGCTCCTGGCAGGCTGCTGCGCTGCTGCTCTGCAGAGAGATGCTCGAGTGCCAGCGCTTGGCTCTAATTGGCGTGCAGCTAGCAGCTCCCACAGAGAGGCCATTGACTGAAGGCGTCTGCCACCAGCGTGGGGCCTGGGACTTGAGCCCCGTTACTGGAAATTCATTTAGCAAGGGTCATGTTTTCCCATAGCAAATCCTGAGTCTTTTCCCCATCTTGCCTTTCAGTGTGTGCCCTTAGATTTGGTTATGGCTGAGTTAGATTTATCTCAGTGAATGTTTGTGCCGGATACGACGAATGTAAACACAAACAAGACACAGCTCCTGCCTCAAGTGGGAGACAGATATGAAGACTGATAAATGATGATGATGAGACGTCAGGTCAGGGAGAGGAGCAAAGCACTGAGAAAGCACGTGGGATGAAACAGTGACTTTTGGCTGGGAAGGCAGGAAAGTCTGAGGAAGTGACATTTGAGTTGGAACTTGAAGGGTTAGTGGGAGTCGCTGTGGGCAGAGAGAGAATGACATTTCTCACAGAGGGAAGAACACGAGCAAAGGTGGGAAATGGTGAAAGGATGGTTGCCCAGGCCCTCTCTTCTCTCCAGGGGGTTGCTTTCTAAGTCTCCCTAACGCTGTTTTATGTTAACCTGGAGTGCATGCAGAGGGGTGTTTCAGTGGCCCAGAAGTCAAATTTCTGGTGCATCTCAGCCTCTCTAAAAGTGGTTCTCAAACTTTAATGTGCATACGACTCACCTGGAGAGCTTGTGCAAACACAGCTTCCTGGGCAGCCACCCCCGAGTTCTTGTTTGGGGAGATTGGTGAGACGCATGCATTTGCATTTCTCACCAGCTCACCTGCGACGCCATTGCTGCTGGTCCAAGGACCACTTGGAGAACCGCTGCTCTACATTAGTATGAACTTGGAAGTAAGGGAAAGATATTCAGGGGAGCAAATAATGTAAAGACCCACCATTTGCTCTATGGTTTCATATGTGTATGAAATGGGCTACCTAGATTCAGAATTCAGCTGATTAGAAGAATGTCTTTTTAAAAACATTAGAAGAAGTAGCTTTAGCTTCATACCAGCAAAGCAGAAGAAACTGAAAAATCATATTGTTTGGTATGAAATCCAGCAGCGTGGAATCTACATCGCTTTAGTACCAGCACAACCAGGATGGGGCCCACCTTGATTACCTGTCAGGCATCACTGTGTTCCAGCACGATGCAGAATGATAGCCTGCGTGCATCGGGAACTGTTTAATTTGCACGTGGTATATTCTTTTTAAGAAGGCAAGGAAGCACATTAATGAGAACGATTTACTTAAAAAAAATAGAAGGTGCTATTTTAAAAATGGAAAGAGCTGGTGCTTGAAGCCTCCCTGACAGGTGCACTTGTTGAATAGCTTGTTTTCTAATGGCAGAAAGTAAGTCATGATGCTGTTTGAGCAGATTTTCAGGCATCATTTACTTAGGCTATTTTTGACCCAAATAAAGAAGACGTATTTCTTATATTTATAGTGAGCAATGGAAAGAGAAAATAAAAGTTTGAAGGAATTACAGCAATTCTTTCCAGAAACCCTAAACTGTATGCCCTAGGGCTTATCAGGTCACTGGTCACTTAGACCCCTCTATGCTTCTGGTGCCAAGAGGAATCAAATCTGAGTAGTAAAATTTAAGAAAACTCGTGTTATCTAAGAAAAAAATTGTCTCAAGTTCTCATTTCAAAGAAATTGTAAATAAAACGTTTTCATTCTTAGTCTTTCCGTTGGGAGGTTGACAAAAAATGACCCTGTATACAATTCAGGAAATCAATGGCCTTTTAATTTATGACCTAATCTCTGCAAAGGACCATGAAAGAGGGAAAGAGAAAGTCTTGTTGCTTTCAGATCTACTATCTACACTTTCCTTTGTTGATGTATATCCAGGGAGTATTTGAAGACACAGGATTTCTTTTTTCTCCTCCCTTTAGAAGAAAATGCAAACATTTAAAATCAATCAATTAGAAAGACTTAGACCAAGTAAGAGACAAGTCATCGATCATTTAGATGCGCTTGCCCTTCCTCTTGGCCTTTCGAGTTGGGATGGAAAGAAGAGTTAACCAGAGCCAGCACTTTCTATTGAGCTCTGAGTGGTACCTGACAAGCATCCCAGCACCTGGGGTGCACCTGCGCTCCAGACGGTCCCTGGTCATCACAGTAGCTCTGGTGTGCCATCCCTGGGGCTGAGCACTAACCCAGGCAGAGGTTCCCTTAAGGAACTGAAGGGTCCAGTGAAAACATGCTTGAGGAGATGTTTCTTAGAGGTCTCTGTTTACAGAGGTACACAGTTCACCTTTTCTTCTATGGAGAAAGAGGGTTCCTCTTGCAGAGTGGTTCTGAAATTGATTACAGTTAAGGTGGAACTTTTGCTGTTGTGTCCTTGCTTGCCCCAGGACTTGCTTTATCAAAGATGTCTAACAAAACAGTCACTGATTCTGTGCTATATGAAATAGCATTCTGAGTGCTTTCATGCCTGGTATCTTATTGATTCCCATTTATAGATAAGAAATGGTGGGGAAGCTGGGATCCCACTCCAAGTCTTCCAGTTCCACTCTGCCACCTTTCTTCTCAAGTGTGTTTTCATCTTCTGTTGATAACACTGTCATGTTTTCCAGTTCAGCCTAGTAAACAGGAAGTGACAGATCAAAGTAAAAGTTCCCTCTTACTGTTGATGCAGGTGATCGTTTTGGCCCTGGAACTACTAGTGACCCAGAGGCATCGTTCCCTATTCAAGATGTCCTGGAAAACTACATTTATTACTTTCAGAGTGTTCATGAAAGCATTGAGCCAACCTACGATATTTTCAGTTTTTATGTGAGTGATGGAAACAGTCGATCAGAAGTTCACAGCATTAACATCACCATTGAGGTAAAGACTTTGGAATTTGGAAAAGTGGGGCCTTTGACCACAATGTCCCACCTTTAGGTACCTTTATATGAACTCAAAAGCAAGAATGCTTGGCTTTAACCTTCAATTTTTGAGGTCAGTTTAAAAAATATAACCCTGACCTTTAGAAAACGTGTAGAATTAAGGGTGGCATTTGGGGATGGTCTGACTTGGAAATCTGAATTTCCATTTCAGGGTAAAATCTATCTGTTCTGTGTGAAAATACTTTATGAAGGTCAGACAGAGAAACCTTGCCAGTCTCATATTGGGTGAAAAATAACATACAGTTATTTTTTCCTGAAATTATTGTTGTGGTTCTATGTGCATACTTGCCTTTTCTTATATTTTAACGCATTTATTCATTACATTGTAATGTTAAAGAAATGTGTCCCTTGATGCTGTATTTAGTCTCATTTGAGCAACTACATAGGCTTGCTCTGCCACCCTAGGGAGAGATAAAGATAAAAGTTAAAACTGAGAATGGAATGTCCTCTGACTTGCGAAAATAAGACGTGGTGCCCTCCGCATCCTTCAGGGACAGGAGTGGGGAGGGCTGGGCAGAGGGTGGTCAGGGAGACACCCACAGTTTCACATACGTGTCCTCCTACAGGCACTGGGATATGCTTGGGGTTCTGAGACAGTTCTGCTTTCAAATAAAGTGCCCTTTTATCCCCCACACATACTTGTGCTTGTCTAACCCATTTCCATATTTTCGGTCTGGAAAATGTCACCATTGTACCTATGGGAAATATCTGGGATTTCTGTGGCATGCCCATCAGTTTCTTTTCAAGGGGCCTTTTGGTTTGTATAACCTGCTTACCTTTCAAACTAACCATTTTGATTGAGAATTGAAGATGGCGACAGAGTAAATGCTATTTCAATAGTAAAAGTTGATGTGATGGTGTTACTTTCTCTGTAGAATGTGCGTTGTTTTTTTCCTTCTTCTTGTTCTTCTTAAACCAGTGTCTGTGTGATGTTTTATATGCTTTCATCAGAGGAAGAACGACGAGCCTCCCAGGATGACTTTGCGGCCCCTCGGCGTGCAGCTGAGCTCCGGAGTGGTGATAAGCAATTCCTCTCTGAGCGTGCAAGACCTGGACACTCCAGATAATGAGCTGATTTTTGTATTGACGAAAAAGCCTGGCCATGGTAGGACCCAATTGCTATGGGAAGCTTCTTAACTGAAGTACCCAATGGGTTATTAGAATAAACACATAGATTTCAGCTGATCATTCCCCTGCCTTGCCTGAGTCTAGTCCATTCTTTGCATCAAAGTATAATCAAATTCACAGCAAGCTAATATTCTTTGGGGTCACAGTAGACGCTGGTTGCTCTAAAAGCCTGAATCCTGGGTAATTGGTGTCTCTGAAATTCAGTTTCAGCTATTTCCTTGCTTTCCTGTGTAAACTCAGGCAAAACAAGTTTTCAGAATCTGCACATCCTCTTCTTGGTGTAGGCATCATTGCTTGATATTCCTGGGCCATTTCATGCAAGGAACAGCTTAGCAGCCTTGTAATTAATTACAAAAGGTGTTCACTTCAGGTTAGAGACGTGGTAGACATCCTTATAAGCTTGTTCCTTTTGCAGAGAAAGCACTTTTCCTGATTAAAGCAGAGAGGTGAAAACCACCATGGGAATCGTCTACCTACCTCTTTTCTAAGGGTCGTGCCCTTGGTATGAGCTCAGGTCTGGCACTTGCGTCTCCCAAGTGATGTCTTAGTCCATCCGAACGCCTGTTGGTCTTTTAAAGATGAAACTGTTGCTGTTGATGGAGAGTTATAGGAGAGGCTGTTTGTCATTGCATTTTAGCTTGCTTTTACTTTTTTTAATTCACTTTCTTTAATGAAGCACTTTAACTGTCCCATTGCCCTGCACATGGCCCTTGAAAACAGAAAAATATGCCTCAGCCCAAAGATGCTCAGTGTCTTTCTAAATTTAAAAGGAATTTTCCTGTCTCCTGTCCCAGATGCCCTAGTAGGAAGTCAGCAAGTAAAAGTGCTGTTTTCACCTTGTAGAAGGGGAAAATAGGGTTTAGATAACGAAGTGTGTTCAAATTCATGAAGAGAGACATGATTCTTAAGTCACCATATTACCACATCCATCCAGGTCTCCTTAAGAGATTGTTCACCCAGACAAGTGGAACTTTATCTTCTTTATTTGGAGATGAGACCATAGAGCAGTGCCCTGTGCTTCTATATAAAATGCTGACTTGTTGGTCATTTATTTGTGTGCCACCCAGAGCCTCTCAGGGGCCTGACATTCTACCCAGGCTCAAAGGAGCTGACAAGTTCAGACAGTTTTGATGCCATACATACTATACCATTGTTTTCCTTCTTTCTTTCTTTTTCTTTTTTCTTTTTTAACTTCCTTCCTCAGGTCATCTACTCTGGAGGCAAACTGCTTCTGAACCTCTGGAGAATGGGAGGTTTTTGGCCCAGGGCTCCTCCTTCACCTACCAGGACATCCTGGCCGGGCGGGTCTGGTACATGCCTAGTGGTCCTGGTGTGGCAGTGGATGAGTTCCAGTTCTCCATCACTGATGGCCTCCACACAGACACAGGGAGGATGGAGATATACATAGAGCTGCCTGCAGGTGACACTCCTCGCTTGGCTGTAAACCGAGGCCTTCGACTCTCAGCAGGTACCACGGGAATGGAAGAGCGTGGCCGTGGTTTCTTCTTTGTTGGTGGGCAGTGCTTCCTTCCATGTCAGCTCTGCAGGAGGATCGTGGACTGGGTGTGCAGAATTAGGGGAGACTAGTGTTGGGGAGAACTGTTGTATTGGGGACACTAAGAGTTGTGAGTGATAAATGTGAATCTCCAAAGTTCTTTGGACCAGATGCCTCTGTCCATGAATCTGCAAAAAGATTGAGAAGAGTTTATAGGATTTCCAGGGTCCTCAAAAATCTTACTTTATCCAGCTACTCATAGGCCTGGGTCTCTTAGAACATTGCCACTGCCCAACCAACCTCACAGGAACGAACAGCAAAACCTAGCAAGATTTTCAAGATGCTTAATTTAAAAAAAAAAAAAAGTGCATGGAGAGGACACTTGGGAGGTCATCATGCACCAAGAGAGATTATGCAAATAATTGGGAGCCATTAGCTACGGGATTCTAGGGTCTAACGTTTGCAATTTTTCTTAAGGAGAAGCAACACTGAAGTATCAGTCTTGGAGTCAGTTTGCAGTAGGGAGTTACTTAATTAGAGAGCAGGCCTTTTGCCCACAGACCATCTGTATCCCCCTGGAGTTCTGTTCGCTTGTCTATTCTCAGTTTCACGTATATTTTGTAGTGTAAAATGTACGGTACGATGGTGTTTGAAAATTTGGAGATTGCCAAGGGTCCCAAGTATTACGTCTGGGGCTTAACTTTGCCCTATTTACAAGCTGGTAAGTCAGCCTATTACTGTTTCATGGATGCTAGTAGAGGACCGGAGACTGCCTGATCATAGACAAAGTCCTTGGTTACAGCACAGCAGGCAGCATCGCCGTCAGCAAGCTTGCATTGATTCCCAAGGCCCTCCAAGTCTGCTGGGGTGATGCAGAGGCCCCAGGTGAACACCTTCATGTGCACTGTGATGCATTACAGAAGAGGACCACTGAGCTTGGGGAGCTGCCCGTGTTCTAGTAGTGAAAAGCAAGCCCGATCTTTGTCCCAGAGGAAGGCATCACCTCATCACACGGGGCTGCTTGCTGAGACTGGCTCGGGCAATGAGTGGTCCAGCCTTGCGTTCTCGGCATTGCCCAGCAAGAACACGCAGGGATGCTCAGGGCCCATGGAGGACTGTCTCTCCAAACACCAGGATGTATTCCACATGAGTGGCTAGGACCTACTTTATCAGGATTTACTGTGATATGAGAAATGAGAAAATGGCTAGAAAGGAAAGCAGAGGGGACGGCCCTGAGAAGAGGCGTTTGCCGGTAGGTAGTGCCTTGCCTCCATCCCCAACCCCTGTGCAGCCTTATAGGGCCCAGCACTCAGGTCTCCCTGCTTTGAGGCCCTCACTGTGTCCTTTGTCTTAAGCAACAGTGATTCTGACCATTTGGTCAGAGATGGTAACCAGATATGTTTGTGTGTTTACATACAGCTGTTTTGTTATGCTTTGGTGATCCTCAAGACAGTAAGTCAGTTAGGTCCAAGCTGGTTTCTTCATTGGTCTGGGAGTCATGAACATCACAGAACTAGGAGTTGCTTCATGGATCTAGGTCCTAACTGAAAGGTCCCAGGAGTACAGTGAGCACAGGGAGAGAGTGAAAACGGATCAGAAGAGAAGAGGGGCTCAGATCCAAACTCAAGGGATGATTAGCAAATTGGGAAGTTGGGATTGTTTCACGTAGGGAAATTAAAATTTATTCAGCTGGAAACAGAAGGGCAGGCAGCTGATACTTCCTTAGACCCAGGGAATGTGGGTAATTTAGTCTCCGGTCTCCTAAAGTCATCTGACCTCCTATTCAAAAGCAATGATGGAGAATGACCCACTGTCTCCCATTCTCTTCCAGGGTCGGTAGCACCCATCACAGAACAGCACTTGAAAGTGACAGATACTGACTCAGATGACCGTCAGGTAATGTACGTCTTGAAGGAAGATCCCATTGCAGGGCGCCTGCAGATGGTAAAGCATGACAGCCTGGAGCAGATCTCCGTTAAAGGCCCCATCCAGAGTTTCACCCAGGCCGACATCAGCCAAGGTCAGCCGCTTCCTTCTGCTGCCCAGCCTTCCAGAGACTCCACCCCTAGTAGTAAAATGGGAGTTGCGCCTGGTGGCCTATGGCGGCAAACAGCGCACTTTTGTTTGGAATTAAGGGCTGAGTTAGAGCTTCATTTGTTCTTTCTTGACTCCTCAGTTTTTTTGTTTTTTAAAAAACTCTCCTTCTGGGCTAAAATGTGTTCGTGCCTTGACATAGCCTTGATGAAACTGGGGGCTATTATGGAGGAAAAAAATCATTTTGACTTGCTGTGATGCTAAAAAAAGGTGTGTGTGAGGGAGAAAGAAAGGAAAAAGAAGTGAATTGGGATGGATTAAGGTGAAAATTATGCCTGCCTTAGGTGAACAATTTATATCTCTTTTTCAGCTCCCCAAAGAGCACAAGTTAATGAACTAAGCAAAATGGAAGGGCATAAATCGGAACTGCTTGAGGGAGATTACATAGCTCATCCCTCCTCCAGGAAGTGCTGATGTAATGTAAAAGCATAAGTGTTAAATGCTACGTAGTTACTGTACAGTGCTTTCCGGGGTGAGAAAGGAAACAAAAGTTACATAGTGGGGAGGAAAGCAATTCAACGCCGTGTGATGATGTGCAGTTTCATTTAGTTGTGGAAACATGCCCTCCTATGGGGGAAAATAAAGGTCCTGTCTGTGCACCAGCACCTAAAATTATAGCAGCCAAAACCTCACTGGACCTGTCTGTACTTGAGTGAAGGGAGGGAACTAATTCCTTCATTATTCCTCGCCTCAGTGTCTCTTTTTAGAGTATGAGAGCAGGCATCTCTTCTCAGATGTTTGGTTGTATTTACCTTGCTAGGTACTTATACGTGATGCTGTGGGTTAACAAAATTGTAATAGATTGCATTTTTCCCTTGGAATCCTTTTGACTTCTATGTGGAGTTTATTTTGTTTATCTATTTCTTTGGTGGTTGGTTACATCCCACGTTGTTCCCCAAATGATTTACGACTGTACTGAGAAATGGGAGTGACACAGTCTGGGAGAATGTGAGCTGCAGCTGTCTGTCCTCTTGCCCTGTGACATGGATATATAACAGGGCCACAGCAGTGATGTGGGTCCAGTTCAGTGCGCATTTTCCACGTGGACAGTTTTACTGATGTATCTATTTGTGAAACCTCCTTAGCGTCATCTTCCTCAAACTCTGCGCCTCAACCATAAGCAATGCTACTTGCTGCTTGGGGTGTTTTATCATCGGGGATCATCAATCACGAGGAAGCCACTAGTGGGAGACCAAAGGGAGGAAATGAAAATGTTAGATTAAAATGTCGAAAGCAATGTCAAAGTGAGAAGGGGTTAATTGATTCATTGGTGGGAATACCAATCAAATTCTCGCCTGACACTTCAGAAGTAAGGGCAGAAAGCACTAATAGCAAATTTTGATTTTCTTGTCCTTTTTACAGGCCGCATAGAATACAGTCACAGGAAAGGAGAATCTAGCGGGAACTTTGCTTTTAAATATGATGTGGTTGATGGAGAAGGCAACAAATTGACTGACCAGTCATTTTCCATCAGTGTTTTGGGTAAGGGGGCATTGGGTTTCTAAACATCATCCAGCAGTTCTGAGGTTGTGGGGTGCAGACTGGGCTCACCTTGAGGCTTGACCCTTTCCTTTAGCGGCTGGTGTGGAAATCTGGAATTATATCCCCTCGGTTGTGTGACGCTGTGGCTCCTTGAGGCACTCTCTGAGGGACAGGCTTGAGGGCTATTTTGATCCTCAGGTCCAGAACTGAAGAAAGGAGGCTGAAAATGATCCCATTTCAAATCACTGATTTTGATATTTTCAGAAGACAAATCCCCACCAGTCATCACCACCAATAAAGGGCTGGTCTTGGATGAAAACTCAGTGAAGAAAATCACCACTCTGCAGCTCTCTGCCACTGACCAGGAGACGGACCCTGCAGAACTGATCTACAGAATCACCAGACAGCCCCAGCTGGGCCACCTGGAACACACAGCATCACCAGGTAACCCCGTCATCTCTGACATCATCAAACCCAAAGCTGGGATTTACCAAAGTGCTGGGGGCACCCACATCATGCATACACATTCACCTCGAATCTGCCTTTATTAGTATTTCTTTTTGCATCACTAGTTCTGACCATTGTCTATCACCTTGCATTATACTTAGCACACAGTAGATGCTTAATAATTACTTGCTGGATTTAGAACTAAAAATTATAATTTGATATAAACAATCTTGTCTCCATAACTGGAATTCAACAAGTAACCAATGAGCATGCGTTTTGAGTAAGATTCTGGTTTAGCTGCTACAGAGGAAAAAAAATGAAAAATTAAATACAACCCTCACCCTTTAGAATTCTCTATTGGATGAGATAAGGATCCTCTGCATATAACCATATGTAAGGGAAGAGTGTGGTAGGTAATTTAAGAACCGTATAAACCTAGTATCATAGGAGTTCAGAAGTGGAAGCGGCTACATCAGGTGGGAAGGTGCACAGAGGTGGCATTGAAGAGTGCCCTTGAAAGACAGAATTTGGGCAGACAGAAATTGTGTTATTTCCAGAGATAGGAACAGCATGAGGGCACATTCAAAAAAATTACGAGTGGGCCAGTTTAGCTAAAGCATATATTCTGAAAATAGTCATCAATAGGGCCCTTGGGTAAATTGAGATTTTATGGAGGGTCTTCAAAATGGCGATAAGTAATCCCTATTTAATTCAATAGGCAATAGGGAGTCACTGCAGAATTTTGAACAGGGGAGAGAAGTGAAATTCATCTACTGCCCAAGAGGATGACCTGAAAGAAAGAAAAAGGAGGTGGTGATGGTAGTTAGGAAATTTCACTTTTGGCCACATAGGAGCTAGTGAGGCTTCACCTGGAGGGGCAGCAGTGGAATAGTAAAATGAGGTAACACCTAGTACCTAGTAAGTATTCAGTAAACAGTGGCTGGTGGAAGGGAGGAAGGAGTGAGTTAATTTCAGGGGAAGAACCTATGGAACTTGGCAGCTTGAATAGATGTGATAAGGGACAAGAGGTACTTGCTGAATAAACAATCTAAAGGTAGAACTGTCTTTATTTGTACCTCACAGAAGCAGTGTCAGCTTGCAGGAAATTTAGATCATTGGTTTTCTTTGGATTTTAGGCTACAAATTCTTCATTCATTCAACCAGGGAAACAGCAGAACAGGGGAAGTACTTGCCCTGATGCAGGGAGTCAGACAGTAAGCAAACAATCCGGCAAAGATACCATATGTCAGTGGTGATAAGTTAGGGGCTGAAATAAGGGCATTCCTGGTGCGCAGGGAGCAAGGTGAGGGAGGGCCTCCCTAAGAAGAAGACATTTGAGCACAGATCTGAAGAAAGTGAGGGGCCAGCCATGCTGACATATAAGAAAGGAACATGCCAGACAGGGGACCAGGGAGTGTTAACGTCCTCAGATGGGATCAGCCAGGCCCACCCTGTTCCAGATGCTGCAAGGAGACCAGTGTGGCTGGGGCAGAGCAAGTGAGGGAGAGAGCCAGGTGGATGAGCTGGGGGTGACTTGGTGGGAGATGAGGGAGGCAGACCATGCCTGGGTCCAAGGTGAGGGTGGAGGAGGGAGTGTTGTGTGCATGGAGGGAAGGTGTGGGGAAGGATGGACAGATTGGCCAAAATCCCAAATGCAAATTCAAGCAGCTGCTCTCCCCTTTTGTCCCAAAGTTCCTGGGGGAAGTATGCAGATCAACGCTCCGGATACCTTGGCTGCATGAGATGTTTGATAAGTAATTCATGAGCTAACTGCTTCTGCCAGAATTCTGTCAGGTTGCTGACCATATCTCTCCAAAGATGACAGGGCAGACTCTTGCCTGTTGTGTTGGGCAACGGCATGCACGCGGCACAGAGCTCCAAAGGGCTCAGAGCTCTGTGCGAGGCCCCGCCAGTGGCTGGTAACTCACAGCCCTGGCTCTTCTCTGACCCCAGGCTGTGTCACGTCCTGTGTGAGCCTGCCCCAAATTCGCCTTTTCTGTTTTTTACAGTCTCAGCTTTCACTGGGCTTAAATCCTGGATGCCAAGGCCAAGCCAGGGCCGTTTAGGGGACAACCCATAGGGGATCACCCTGCTCCCTCCTCTTGGGAGAGCGGGGGGCTCCCCTGATCTGGGATACTTCCTTCACCTGCCCTTTTCCACCAGGCTTGACTCCCTAGCCTGTGTTCTCTCCCACCCTCACCAGTGTGTCTCAATCCTCCTATTTCTAGAAATTCTAAGTAGACCAGAGAGGAAGATATTTACTCTCGGGGGCCCCTCTCCAATTCTAATGGAGCAGAGCTTCCCTGTCCCTCCCACACCACCAGCCCCACACCCAGTCCTTTCTGTAGCATTTAATCAGCAATCTCTCCTTTCCTGTCTCCCCTAAGCGGAAATGTATTCATGAATTTGAATCCTTTTAAATGTCAGAGCTCTCCCTTCAGAGGAAGTCCGTGTTGATTAAGGAGCACCCTCTCTGAAGGCAGGTGGCTCCGGCTTAGAGAAAAGCACCGCCCCCCGTCTGTCTCAGTGGTGAGGAGGGGTCTCCCAGGAGCTGGGCTGGGCTGGGAGGAGCAGAACAGCTTCTAGGCCAGTGTGTACAGTGCAGACACTGAGCTGTCTGGGGACTGGATGCCTCTGGGAATTGTCATTTGCTGCTGGCGCTTGCGGACGTCTCCTGGTGGTTAACTGCAAAGTGGACTTAGTCTTAGGTGATCTTTCTTGATCAGCTTGTTGTGATTGTTCTCTTTAGGTAGAAAAGGTGTGAAGGTCCTCCTTTCTTCCCCTGAGGAGACATAGGGAGCCTATGGGAACCCTGCAGAAGACAGACACAAACCTCCCACCGTGGAGGAGAGTCACATGAGACGCTAAGTCCCCATGGGCTCTTTGCAAGGTTGAGGACCCACACTCTCATGTCAGGGACCCTAAGGACCCTCTTATTCATGGGAAATCAGAGTAAGAAGTTATCAGGATAGAAGCTAAGTTGCTGAAACAAAGAGACTGCAAAATACAGTGCCTTCCACAGTAAGTTTCTTTTCTCTCCCAGCAAAATCTAGAGGTAGGTGGCCCAGACCGCCCGAGGTAGCTCAGTGACCCTCCACGTGAGGCCCCCATCTCTGGTCCAAGATGACTACTGTATTGTCGTCATCCCCCAGCCAGCCGCCAGGGAGGAAAGACCAGCGGCACCCACATGCATTTCTTTTCTAGGAGCGTTGCTAGAAGAACACACACCCCTTTTGATCACATCCCAGTGGCAAGGATGTAGCCACACAAAGCTGTGAGGTGGCTGGGAAATCTAGACCCTACCTGGGCATCCAGTCACTTAATAACAGTCATCAGTTATATTTTTAAAGTAGGGGAGCAGTAATATTGGAATATATCCGTCTCTAACACACACTGGTTCTCTCCTTCACCAAACATTCATTGAGTCACTGCTGCAGAGCAAAGCTTAGGTTTTGGAAGTGGGAGACATGTCAGTAAATGCGTGCCAGTGTGTTTCAGTAGCTGTGACAGCAACGTGACAGAGGATAGTGGGAGCCAAAGGACAGTGAGTCCCACCTAAGAGAGGGCGGGGAGTGAGTCAGGAAGGACTTCCCACAGGTGACGCTTTAGCAAGGTATTCGTTGGCCTCCTTTTCTTCTCAGCCTCTTGGTATTGTGACACCAACCAAAATAAGATGCACCCTTGTCTTAGTTTGGGTTCTTCTGAGAGCAAAGTTATATTATCTTCGGTCATATGGCATCTGTCACAAAGCACCACAGACCGAGCAGTTTAGACAACAGAAATCGATTGTCTCACAGATCTCAGTGCCAGAAGCCCAAGATCGTGGTGTCGGCAGGGTTGGTACCTTCCCAGGGAAGGCTCTGTTCCAGGCCTCTCCTCTGGGCTAATAGATAGCTATCTTTATGTTCACATGGCATTCTCCCTGCATGTGCATGTCTGTGTCAAAATTTCCCTTTTTATAAGGTCATTAGTGGAATTATATTAGGGCCCATCCTGATGACCTCATCTTAACTAATTACACCTGCAGTGGTCCTATTTCCAATAAGGTCACGTTGTGAGGTCCTGGGGTTAGGACCTCAGTATATGAATTTGGCGGGGGGGACGCAATTCATTCCATAACAGGAGGCTTGAAAGAAAATCTGAAGCAGAGAAGCTGAGAGTCTCCCTCCGCATGAGCTTGAGATGGGACGCAGACAACAGGCACAGAGCCATCCACAGCTACGCTGAAAGCAGGAGGGCCGGGGTGAGCTCCTAACATCCTATTAGGAAGGCAATTTCTTCAAAGGTGCTTTATTCCCACACCACTTCCCTGACCTGGACCGAACCTTCTCTAACATGCTGGCTCTCTGGGGGAATTGGAAAAACTGACAGGGTTAATGTGGGTCTCCATAATACTGCCAGATACATAGTTTAGCCAGCAGGTTGGTGACTGAAAACACCTTGGACGGAATTAAAAAGCCTTCAAGATGTTTCGAACAGTAACAACCTGCTGTGACAGCCAGTAGGGACAATATGTTACTAGGAGCACCATGCTACTGGTGAGTGAACAGCTGAAGGCTTCCAATACCCAATTAGCAACAACTAAACTTTTTTTTTTTTGGAGATGGGGATGGAAACAACTAAATATTTTTAAAAAGTGTATAGAGATTGAAAGTCTGTACTTAGTAAGACCTGTTAGATAGTCATTGTAGTGGATGAACTAAATTCATTTTCCAAATGTGTTTTGAGAACCTACTATGTGCCAGGCACTATTCTAGGTGCATATTAGTGAAGAAACAACAAAAATTCTTGTCCTCTTGAGGCTTACCTTCTAATATAGCTTGTGACCCTCTGGTGCTTAATTATGGATATTATGTAAATGATATTAAATACCCCACCAAAATCAACATTTCAGACAAGAAAATGGGCACAGCCAAAAAAGTATCTAAAAGTAAAATGATGATATTTCAGTGATAGATCTGAGTGGCCTTTGTGATTCTTTATTACTTTTCTGTGTTTTTCACATTTTCTGAATAGACATGTATTGCTTTTATATGGAAAAAAAAATTAACGGATTAAGGGTGAACTCCAAGAGGCTCCTAGTCTAGCCCAAAAGGCTAGATAAATTTTACAAAAAGTACCCCTAGCAGGCATACACTTTGGACATAGACAATCAGAGTTCCAGCCCCAGCGACTCTGCCGTCTTATGTGTGACCTCAGATAGGTCAGATTTATTTTCTGATTTTATTAGTATCATAATGTGAAAAAATAGAGGTAATATATCAACCTTGACCTCCCAGAGTTGTTAAGAGAAAACAATATATATAAGCAAGCCTGAAACAATTCTGCACATGGTAAGTGCTCAATGTTTGCTAAACTGAATGGAGAAAGACACACTGAGATCAAGCCTGGAGCTCTCATGCACTGCTAGTGGGGATGCAAAGTGGTGCTACCATGTTGGAAGATATTGGCAGTTTCCTGAAAAGTTAAGCATTCCATATGCTCCAGACGTACATTCCCACCATCCCACTCTTAGAGATTTACCCAAGAAAAATGAAAACTTACGTTCATACAAAGACTTGTGCAGGCATGATCATAGCAGCTTTATTTGTAATAGCCCCAAATTGGAAATAACCTAAATGTTCATGAACTGGTGGGTGGATAAACTGTCTATGATATATCCATTCAATGGAATACTACTCCATTAGTAAGGAAAAAAGGGGATGAACTATTGACACATGCCACAATATGGATGAATCCAAAACAGTTACACTAAATGTAAGAAACCATGCATAAAATAACATCTCCTGTATGATTCTATTTATAAAAAATAGAGAAAATGCCAACTAATCTATAATGACAGAGAGCAATTTATATGCTTCTTTGGGATGGGGAGGGGGCAGGAAAGGGAAGGATGAAAGGATTGCAGAGTGTCAGCTGGAAACTTTCAGGTGATGGATATGTTCCCTATTTTGATTAAGGTGGTAGTTTCATGGATGTGACAAAGCTTATGAAATTGTACACCTTAAATATGTGTAATTTATTATATGTCAATTTCCTCTCAATAAAGAATGTTAAATAAATAAATAAATCTCAGCACTTCCTTCCTAAGAGGAAGGGAAATCCATCACCTTTCTTAATCAGTCTTCGAGTCTTACCAAGGGAACACTGAATTTGGTGACCAGTTGATTGTGAGAATCCACACAAGTTATTTTCCCATGAGCTGTGAGAATGGATTCGCAGCAGGGGAAGAGATTTAAATTTCTCAGCTACAGCCAGTCTAAAGTTATTAAATTTTTAAAGAATGGTATGGATTTCTGTCCAGAACCACAAGACAAAGCTATAAGACAGGGCGCTACATTTTTTTGCCTGTCGAGAGCTGATGCAGTAAGCACAGAAATATAAAATGCCTCATCAAAAAATTAATGCCCCAATATTCAGGAGGCCAATCTATCTGGGTGACAGATTTCAGATGATAAAGAGAGATGCAAATGTAAGCCATGCTGGTTGATGGGATTTTTTAAAAAAAAGATGAAGCAGTGATACTGATGTCACAGTTAAATGTAAAATAGTCAGAGTAGAATCTCTTTGGGTTTTTTTTTTTTTGTTTTCTTTTTTTACAGGAAAGGCTGTTTTTGCCAGGATTAACAATGACAAACAATAAATTCCAGAAGCAGCAAATGAATTTCAGGACCAAACCAAAGAACTAGATTAAACAGATTAATACTGTAACACCCAGAGTCAAAAAGAAGGAATTTGTGCTGAGAGACTAAAAGATGTGATTTTGCTTCAGTCCTGGTTGGCACCAGAGGATGGGCCCCAGAAGCCCTCAAATAGAAGCAAGAATTCTGGGCTGTTTTGCTAAATGTCGTTGGCCATTTGAAAAGGGGAGATACTATTCATTTCTGGGAATTACTTAAGTTTTTTTTTTTTTTTTTACTTTTAAAACGACTCTGAAAAAAAAATTAACCTATTTTCTCTATATTGTGTTTTTAAAAGATACTGGTTTTGTAGGTCATTTTAGAGTTGAGAAAGAATGATTGCTCAAACCCCAAAGTCATGCAGTAAGTTTTGTGACTGCCAGCCTGGCCAGAGTGGTCCGTGAGAAGTATATGCTGATCACAGACCTGAGAGTGAAAGGGACCTTGAAGAATATCCAAGGGAGTTATGGGCAACAGGGATGGCTCACTAATCACAGAAACAAGGCTATGTGTAGCCAGGCCCTATGACTCCAGTGTTCAGATACTAAGCCATCACACAATATTAAAAGTTAGGGCAGGTTTTCAGAAAGGACCACGAGGTGATGGGGGAATATAAAACTTTAAGATTGAGGAGTTTAGAGAATAAGGCAGTGGCTCTACCTTTCACAGCTTTGACCTGCATACAGAAACCCCAAGAGAAAGGAGACTAACACTTATCGAGCACCTGTGTTTGCCCTGGCACATAGTCGAAGCCTAGGTAGTTAACATGTGCTCCCACAGAGCATATGCTGTTGCAGGGGAAAAAACACGAACAACTCTAACACTAGGTCTTAGGGGGCCACACATAAATGCTTTAAGACAAATACGAAGAACTCTGTCTGGTGAGAGTGTGACATTTCCCTCACCTGCGAGGTATGGCTGGCAGTGCAACACCCTTTCTCTGCTTCTTTCTTCTTTTGCCAGGCATCCAGATTAGCTCCTTTTCTCAAGCTGACCTCACTTCAGGAAATGTTCAGTATGTCCACTCTAGTGAGACGGAGGAGCATTCAGATGCCTTCAGCTTTACGCTCTCTGATGGAGTCAATGAGGTGGGTGAGGAGTTCAGTTCCCTCCCTCCTGGGTATTGATTCAGGCAGTCTTCTTTGACTGGAGTGGGAGAGCCACCAGTGCTGTGACAGCTTCATTCTCCTCTGCCCTCAGCCAAAGGCAGAGGCAAAGAGAACTCTATCTTGCTGAAGAGAGCTCACTTCCAGGTTCTGGGTCAGTCAGCCATGCCAGGATGCATGGAAGGCCAGAGAGAGAGCGCCTGCCTCCTGCTTGGGTGGGTGCTTGGGACAGGTGACCCACCTGCACTTTTCCCACGTAGGTGACTCAGACTTTCCACATGACTCTTCGCCCTGTGGATGACTCGCTGCCCGTTGTACAAAACTTGGGGATGCGGGTCCAGGAGGGTGTGAGGAAGACCATCACAGAGTTTGAGCTCAAGGCGGTGGATGCGGACACAGAGGTGAGAGCGCTCCCCCAGCTCTCTGGCTGAATGAGAGGCTGATCTGGTGGCATCTTTGCTTTGTGACTGTGCATCCCAAGGTAGGGTGGAGTGGTAAGGCTACGGTGAGCATCCTTGAAGGATTAAACCCAGAACACACTGTGGCCTTCTGGAAACTAATTAGAGAAACTAATACATTTGAAATCAAGTTGTTTTTAAACCCTTTCTGAAACCCTCAATACATTTATCCTTTCCCATGATTATGTGTAACAGTCATTGTAATATGCTGATTTGTGTCATGATCCATAGCAAATTAGGCAGATGACATTTTCTCCAGTGTTTTTATTAGTCCCTATTAGTGAACAAGCGTTTTCTCCACCTATACACTTTTACCTCCTTCTTCCAGACCTCACTGGTTGACAACTAATTATTGCAATTTAATCATTCTTAAACAACTAGGCTTCATACTGTAAAACAGGGCATGTGGAGACCAAACTCTTACTCGCATACTGCTTTCAGATTAAAGTATCTAACATTCTGACATGATTTAGCTCCCATTAAAAAAGGACTGCACACTTACTACTTAGTTCTATGTATATACCCTTCCCTGTGCCAACATGCATTCATTTATTTATTCACTCTTTTAGCAAATATTTATTACCTACTAAGTGCCAGGTTCTGCTCTGGATGCTAAATACAGCGCTGTGAACAAAACGGATCAAAGTTCCAGCCTGAGGGAGTTTACAACCTTCGGTTAGGGGGACAGACAAGACAAAAAGAAAGAACATAGAATGTCATGTCAGATGTGTTAAGTGCTAAGAGTAAAAATAAGTGAGATAAAGGAGACAGAGACTGACGGGTGTGCTGTTTCAGACAGAGTGGTCAGGGAAGGCTTCCCTGAGGAGCTGATGTCACAGCAGAGAAAGGAAGTGGAAGAGCAAGGCATGCAGTTCCCTGGGAGAATCGCTCTCCAGGCACAAGAATCAGAAGGGCAAAGGCCCTGTGGTCAGGTGTGCTTGGAACATTTGAGATGCAACCCAGAGGCCAAGCAGGAGAAGAGAAGAATGAGACCAGAGAGGAGCCCTGGGACCAGGTCACAGGGGCCTCATTGGCCCAGCTCAGGTCTCGGCATGTTTTTCCAAGTTGGTGGGAAATCATTGGAGAATCCTGAGCAGAGTTTTCTACCTCTTTATTTTTCCTTCTGCATGTCACCCTAGAAGCAGCCATTAGAAATGGGAAATTAGCTTCTGTTCTAATGTATATGGGCTTCTATATATATGAGTTTTGGAAAAATGTGTGTGGAGGGGTAGGATGGATGAAAAAGAAAGGAGTAATTTTAAAAGGCCTAGTTCTTGCCATCCTAGAGGTTAAAAATCTAGGTTTTCCCCTATGACCCTTAAAGGGCAAATTTAAATGTCTTAGTCTTAAAACAGAAGACACTAGGATATAAGTTCAGTTGTAGTAACCAATATAATTTCTCTCCTTAGCTTTATTTTCAGCATCTATAAAGAAGGTGCAATCCTCCTTTTATAGATGTCTTTAGGTTTGGCTACCCTTGATCACCTGTTGACCATCACTCACACCTCCGACTTCTGTTGTACAGTTCCCTTCTCCTCTTGCTTATTGCCTCCTTGACAGGCCAAGTCTGTCACATTCATGGTTGTGCAGCCCCCACGCCATGGCACCATCGAGCGAGCCACCAACAGGCTGCCCTTCCAGCCCAGCTCCACCTTCACCATGGAGGACGTCTACCAGAACCGAGTCCGCTACAGCCATGACGGCAGCAACTCTCTCAAAGACCGCTTCACCTTCACTGTTGCTGACGGGACAAATCACTTCTTTATTATTGAGGAAGGAGGAAAGAAGGTGACGGGCAAAGACAAAGGGGTGGGAGGCACAGCAAGGCATGCCAGAGGCATGCCAGAGGCTGTCCAGATGCAGAACATGGCACTGATTTTTTGTCTTTTTTTAATTAAACTGTAGTTGATTTATAATATTGTGTTAGTTTCAGGTATACAGCTTCAGAGTCTTTTCCATTATAGGTAATTACAAGATATGGAATACAGTTTTCTGTGCTATACAGTAAATCCTTGTTGTTTATTTTATATATAGTGTTGTGTATCTATTAGTCCCATACTCCTAATTTATCCCTCCCCAACCCCCGCTCCCCTATAAGTTTGTTTTCTATGTCTGTGAGTTTGTTTCTGTTTTGTAAGTTGATTTGTATTATTTTTTTTAGATTCCTCATATATCTGATATCATAATATTTGTATTTCTCTGCCTGACTTAATTCACTTGGTATGATAATCTCTAGATCCATCCATGTTCCTACAAATGGCAATATTTTATTCATTTTATGGCTGAGTAATATTCCATTTTGTGTGTGTGTGTGTGTGTGTGTATGTGTATATATATATACACATATATATACATATATACCACATCTTCTTTATCCAGCCATCTGTCAATGGACATTTATGTTGCTTCTGTGTCTTGGTTATTGTGAGTTAGTGCTGCTATGAACATTGGGGTGTGTTTATCTTTTTGAATTAGAATTTTTGTCTTTTCTGGATATACACCCAGGAGTGGGGTTGCTGGATCATGTGGTAATTCTATTTTTAGTTTTTTAAGGAACCTCCAGACTGCTTTACCAACAATGTAGGAGGGTTTCCTTTTTTCCACAGCCTCTCCAGCATTTATTATTTGTAGACTTTTTGATGATGGCGATTCTGACCAGTGTGAGGTGAGACCTCGTTGTAGTTTTGATTTACATTTCTCTAATAATTAGTGACATTGAGCATCTTTCAATGTGCCTGTTGGCCATCTGTATGTCTTCTTTGGAGAAATGTCTATTTAGGTCTTCTGCCGATTTTTTGATTGGGTTGCTTATTTTTTTTATTTTGAGTTGCATGAGCTGTATGTATATCTTGGAAATTAAGTCATTATCAGTTGCATGATTTGCAGATATTTTTTCTGTAGGTTGTAGGCTGTCTTTTCATTTTCTTTATGGTTTCCTTTGCTGTGCAAAAGCTTATAAGTCTAATTAGGTCCTATTTGTTTATTTTTGCTTTTATTCCTTTTGCCTTGGGATACTGTAGTAAGAAACTATTACTGCAATTTATGTCCAAGAAAGAGCAGGGCATTTTTAGGCCAAGGAAAACATTGTTTGAGTTTTTATTCTGTCGCATACTAATTGGCCTTGGGCAAATTGCTTAATTTCTTTAAGCCTCAGCTTTTTAGCTGTAAAATGGGCGCAGTAACAACCACTGGCTTTAATTAGTCTAAGGATCAAAGGAGGTAATCCATATAAAGTCCTTAACAGTGATGATAATTATTGTTGTTATTACTGCTGTTATTTCTCTTTTCCTTTTCACTCACCTTTAATTTTTCTTTCTTCTGGGTTTTTTAATACTATCACATGGTTCTAGATTGTGTCCTGAGCCAGCCAGAGTTTCTCAGTCTCACGAAGAGTTACAGTGGTTAAGAGTACAGCTTTTGCCTCCAAAAGACACTGATTTAAATTTTACCCCTGTCACTTACTGAGTGTCTTTGTCAATCATTTAACCCTTCTAAACCTCAGCTTCCCAATCTGTAAAGTGGGAATGATATCTACCCTTCTGAGGTACTCAAAGCACTTAGCCCAGTGCCTTACACAGGAAACACAGGAAACATCCGACAAATTGTGGCTGTAATCATCACCATTGTCATCATTTTAGGACCAGCTTATGAAACAGGTGAAGATGCTTTTCTCCTGAGGTCGTGCAGCTGTCAAGCTTCTCTTCCTTAAGAGAATTGCTCCCTTTTATATCCAGGTGTTAAAGAAACTTGTAGGATTTCCTTTCCACTATTTTAAATCATTTTTAGTAAGTTTTTTGCAGTACCGTAACCCTCCCCTGGGAATTACTGCACCTCTGGTGAACAGAGGACCCACGGGCACCCCTACATGTCACACATCTGTCTGACTCGGCAGAGGCAGTTTTAGTGGGCAGCGTGCTCCCACCCTACTGTACACTTCCAGAATAACCAAATGGTCAGCTTCTCAGTCCTGCAGTGTTTTTCCTACCTTGATGATGAGTGATTCTTTTCCTGGCAGCAAGATCCTCCTGTACACTTTAGAAACAAACAGCCCATGAGAAGGTCATTCTCAGTTGGCCAAGGTGTCAGTGAGATGGCTCTTGGGATTTCCCTGCCATCTCAGCGTCTGCATGGCATCACCACCTGGCAGGTCATCACATTCCTTTTCCCTCTCCGAAACCGTTCTCTGCTTTCTGATTAGTTTGACTTTCAGAGGAGAAAAAAGATTTCAGGGTGAATCAGCAAGCTGGCCACCCCTCTGATAAACATAAAAGGTCACAGCAGGTCTCCAGAGGGACTGTGTTATTTTGAAAATGGAAATTATCTAGAAGGAATGTTGTAGAAGGTTGAAAAGCCAACATCTTTCTGTGCTGTCTGCCAGCTTGTATCCACTCAGAAATGGGGAGATCACATCAGACTCCCCGTGTTTGCTGTGCATATGTATGTGTGTGTGTATCTGTGTGAGAATGAAATTATAAACTGGAATTTCTTTGCATTATTCCCACAAACACTTTTATTCTGAATTTCTTCTGCCCTCTTCCCCATACAGACAGTTCTCTCTCTCTCTCAAAAAAAAAAAAAGGAAATTAAAAAAAGAAACTGTCTGCCAGGGGGGAGGTGGGTAGAAAGGGAGAGAGACTGGGAGTTTGAGATTTGTAGATACTGACAGGTATTTATAGAATAGATGAACAAGTTTATACTGTATAGCACAGGGAAATATATACAAAATCTTGTAGTAGCTCACAGTGAAAAAGAATATGAAAATGAATATATGTATATTCATGTATGACTGATAAATTGTTCTGTACACCAGAAATTGACACAACATTGTAAACTGGCTATAACTCAATAAAAAAAAATATTCACACACACACACACACACACACACACACACACACACACAAAGAAACTGTCTTCCCATGAAGCGTCTGTTCACATCTGGAAGGATCCTACCTGGAGACTTTGACATTAACATTTTAATGATGAAAACCATGAAAATTTTAACAAGTGTTATTGAAAGGAAAATATTTTGTTTGTTGCTTCACCGCAGGGCAATACTGACCCCAACTAAAGAAGGGCAAGGTGTGCGACAACCAACCTCCACCACTGGTGAAATCCCAGCGGGAGTGCCACCTGCGTCTCGGTTTCTCGTGTACTGTTCCCTCTTGCTTAGTCAGCATTCTCCCTTAAGCCTCATGCCAAGTGGTGATAAGTGATGGAAACTTGCTCAGTTGCCCATTCTGATGCGTCAACAGATTTCAGAGGTTCCAGCTTTGTGGGTCCTAGACCTGACATAGCTCAGATATGTGTGCATGATGAGCTCTCTGTTTTGCTTTCATCACAGGTTATGACAGCAGCCCCTCAGCAGTTCCAGGTAGACGTCCTCCCAGTCGATGATGGCGTCCCGCGAATTGTTACCAACGTGGGGCTCCAATGGCTGGAGTATATGGATGGCAGGGTAAGGCCCTTCCATCTGCCACAGTCACCACTCACGACTTGGGCTGTATCCTGTCTATAACAGTAGGACTAGGACTCCAGTTCAGTTCATGTTTATCCCTCTCTAAGTGAGCTGATTTCCTAAGATTGCTGAGCTCCATGAGTTTGGTTAGAATTGTGTTATAGTTTAAGATATTCTTACAAAGGGATGCCCCACATATACTAGCTCAAACAAGATAGAAGTGTTTTTCCCTCATATTTAAAGGGTGGAAGCAAGTGGGAGTCTAGGGCTCCACGTGACCATTCAAAGATGCAGATTTCTTCTGTCTATTCTTCTGCCATCACTGGGTTGGTGCCGTTCACAGCAGAGCAAAAACTCTTCAGCTATTCATCAATATTCCAGCCCTTGGGAGGAGGAAAACAGAGAAGTGGAGGGCAAGGAACTTCATTTCAAGCGAGTGATACAGAATTTAAACGTGACACTTGCATTCATATTCTTTGGGAAAGAAATTGGTCATCTGGCCCCATCCGTTGCTTGGAAGTCTCTAGCTGGGCAGCGAGGGGCTCCACTGAAAGGTTGTTAACTAGAAGAGGAGGATGGATTTGGGGAAACATCTGGAATTTGCCATAGATGGAAAGGAAGTGAGTTTTTTTGGTAGGTGAGTGTCCTCAGAGGAATTCTAGAAATTTAGAAATTTCTTTCTCCTTTTTCTAACTTCCAATTTGGTTGTGTTAAGATAGACTGTAATTCTCACCTGCTAACATGTCAAGCATTAAATCCCCATCTCCACCCAGACACTCACAGTTCTTCATTTCAGTTTGGGAACTGATTTCTTACTTTTGTGTGTGCTATTTCCTCCAGGTTGTGGATTTTCTCATCTCTGTGGAGCTGGTTGGTTGGTTGTATATGTAGCAATGGTGTGACATAGATTTCCACTAAACTCGTTGGGAGTTTCTAAATGTATGAAACAAAATTAGTACAGCTTCCTCTCATGACCTAGTTGATATTTTTCTCCATCCTCAGAACCAAGCCATTCTCTTCTTGACGCTCTCCAACTGGTGTTCCACCTCCCACCCTTACCCTGCCACAGTGACTCTGATCAAAGTCACCAGTGACCTCGATTTCACCAAAGCCAAAGATCACTTACATGCCCTTATTTTACTAGCTCTAGTAACATTTAATACTGTTGACCATGCATTCTTTTCTCTCAAACCTTTGCTCTCACTAAATACTTGTTGGGTGAATAAACGAGTGAATTAAAAGTTAGTCACTACATCTGGGCAATATTGGGATATCATGTATTTACCTGACTCAGTTCCAAGCATTGTAATCGACTCCTGTAAGGTATAAAGTGGCCATCTCCCCTGTATTGTATCATTCTTTCAAAGTTCCAACCTTCTTTCAAGGCCAAACTCAAATCCCACCATATCAAATCCTCCCTCCCGCAGTCGGAATGGAATGAATCACTCCTGCTCCCCAAAGTGTGTACCACTCTTTCTGTATCTCCCATCATAGCTCTTGCCACAGTTACTTTGCTCATGAGCTTTTCTTTACCAGTAGAGTGTGAACACATCTAGGGCAGAGGCTGGGATGGTTTCCATCCTTAGGCCCTCTTCAATCCTGACAAAGTTTTCCAGGCAGTAAATGCACTCAGTAAATCATTGTCGAACTGAATTAAATCTGAGTCAGAGGGTCTTGTTCCCACTTTATTCCCATCTCAGGAATTAAATTTAATGGGTTTCTATTCCAGGCAACCAACTTGATCACCAAGAAGGAACTGCTGACCATGGACCCGGACACGGAGAACCCACAGCTGGTCTATGAGATAACTGCAGGCCCCAAGCATGGCCACGTGGAGAACAAGCTGCAGCCTGGCAGAGTGGCTGTGACCTTCACGCAGGGTGGGCTCTTGGGGCACTGAGAAGTGGGAGGAGTCTATTCTAACGCCACTCTCCCTCCTTCCTGGTCTTTCTCACAACCACTGCCAGCTACATGCCCCCAACTAACCTGTTTACCAACAAACAGATCTTTTAATTTCTAGCCACTCAACTTTAGAATTTTACTTCTCCTGATTTTTTTCCCTATTACTCTGAATTATGAACCCCCCCCAAATTTATCTTTACCATGCTTCCTCAGCTTCCAAATTGCTTTAGGTTTTGGCCAAGTTTTCAAGAAAGGATCGCATGATACTCTTGGCTTTTCTTTAAAAATGAAAACAACCACCAGACTTTATGAAAGATCTGTGATCCTGTATGGTTTATTTTTTTTCTCTAAGGGTTATGGACTTTTTTTAAGTCTTCAGCAAAAGAAAAACTCAACACAAGTAGATTACTCAGCAGAAATAGTATCCTGTTTTAAATTGCCTCAAGCCAACCATCTTAGTTTCTTACAAGCTTGTCAGAGTCTTCTAGACTTCTTTGGAGGATGGACCCGATTGGGAGTAGTCACGGCACAGCTGCATCTTACAGTTCATGTGCCATGTTTCCTTTTTCTCCCTGTCCTCAATCTGGTGTTCTCTCCTAGCCCCATTTTTAAAAGCAAAAATTTTTTTATTGAAATACAGTTAATTATAATGTGTCGGTTTCTGGTGTACAGCACAATGTCCCAGTCATGCATATACATACATATAATCATTTTCATATTTTTCCATTAAAGGTTATTACAAGATATTGAGCATAGTTCCCTGTGCTACACAAAAGAAACTTTTTAAAACCTATTTTTACATATAGTGGCTAACATTTGTAAATATCAAACCCCCAAATTTACCCCCTCCCACTCCTTTTCCCTGGTAACCATAAGATTGTTTACTACGTCTAAGAGACTGTTTCTGTTTTGCAGATGAGTTCACAGTGTCTTTTTTTTTTTTTTTTTTTTTTTTTAGATTCCACATATTAGTGATATCATATGGTATTTTTCTTTCTCTTTCTGGCTTACTTCACTTAGAATGACAATCTCTAGGTCCATCCATATTGCTGCAAATGGCATTATTTTGTTCTTTTTTATCCTAGCCCCATTTTATCTGTGTCTTGGGTAAGGCCTGTTTTATCCAATCCCAGCTTTTCTTAGTAGCACATACCTTCCAAAGAACCTTTATTTAGAAGGAAGTAGGGGCAGGTATGAGCATATATATGCACAGCAGTTGGGGTCAAAGACTTTTTCTCTACCAGCTCTAAGATTTGCCTTTAACATTCCACAGACATTTATTAAAGTGCTTTTTTGCCAAGATCCTGGGATTCTCATTTCACAACAGCATCTGGGTACTTCCTATACATAAAAACAGATCTTTTGTTACACAGAAGTACCGGATCTTATTTGAAAATCTGGCAGAAACATTTCTTTTTATGACTACTAACCTTTGTGTTCTTAGGAAAATGAGTTTTGTCTGTAGCCCATGAGAAGAATAAACTGGATGTGTCGGTAGGAATCTATGAGGCTGCCTTTACATCCCCAGGTTAATTCAGTGTCTCTTTTTCCTTCAGAGGACGTGAACTTGGGGTTGATTCGTTACGTGCTGCATGAGGAGAAAAGCCATGAGATGATGGATAATTTTCAGTTTCTGGTGAAAGACAGCAAACCCAATGTGGTCGGCGACAATATCTTCCATATCCAGTGGTCCCTCATCAGCTTTAAACATACCAGGTACAAGTGCTACTGGTGTTCCTTCTTGAGAAATGAATGAGTCAGGCAAGCAGGGGGAGTCAGGACGGAGCTCTCTGGGGGTCAGCACTAATCATCTGGCGATGATGGCAGTGGTAACAGTAATAAAAGTAACAATTACACCAAGCATCTCTTGACTCTTCCTAGTGCGTGTAACCAGGCACTGCACTGGGCGCTTGACGCACGTCATCTTGTTTAACACTTGCAGCTGTGAGATGGGACCCGTTGTTGCCGCCACAACAACAAAGCGATAGAGACAGAAAGAGATTCAGTAACTTAGTGGAAGTCACATAGCTAAAAAGCAGTAAAACCAGGATTCAAGCCCAGTGGTCTTACCCATTGTGCTTTGCTGCTTCTCCTGCAAGTATTTTTGCTTCTGTCTTTAAGTTTAAAAGATAATCCAGCAGAACCAATGGGGAAAACACATGCATTCAGTTTCTAAAAATAGTCCCTGGCCCACAATAATGAAGTCTTCACCTTCTGTCTACACTCTCCCTGTTCTCAAGCTCAGATCCTCCCCCTGGCTCCTTTGGTCTTCACAGAATCACGTATCTTTTGTGACAGACTCATAGCTTAATGTAGTCAGCTCTTCAGGATGCTTTTGTAGTCTGTGGGGGAGTTCAGGAGGCAGAGAGGCGCCAATCGGTAAAGCACAGTGCTGATTTTATAGATTAAATTATAACTAGGATTATGAATTTTGTGGGGGAAATAATTCTTTAGGTCTACGTTTCAGAGACTTACTCTTCAGTGAAAACAACTTCATAATTCAGATGAAAATTGCAATTTGGGGGGAAAAAGGATACCAGGCAAACTTGACTTCATGTGCCCCGGATGTAGGCCATTCTACTCTTCGCACACTTGGAGGACCCACTAACCTATTCTAATTACTTAACCACACTTAGAAGAGATTGCTGGTCGTTTCCCTGTGTTCTGAATTATGGAGTGCACAGCTCCTGTGTGCTGTCCATCTTCTGAATGACTTTCAACTCTGTCTGAAAATGGGGCAGATATCATTCTGCATCCACAGTTTCCTTGGTCACCTGGTTCTGGGCCTGCCCCAGGTGAACACATCCCCTCAATGTACACAACCTGACATCTTAAAGGAACCAAATTACCTCTTCTCTGAACTGTCTGACACCAATAACCAACCAGAAGAGACAGGCATTAAACACATGGATTCTTCACAGCCCTGTCAGAATGTCAGAGACTGCCTTTTTATGTGCTTCCAGCTACAATGTCAGTGAGAAAGCGGGATCAGTCAGCGTCACCGTGCAGAGGACCGGGAACCTAAACCAGTATGCCATCGTCCTGTGCCGCACGGAGCCGGGCACCGCCAGCTCCGGCTCCAGGCTCAGCTCCCGGCCTGGGCAGCAGGACTACGTGGAGTATGCTGGCCAGGTAGGTGGGCACAGGGGCCTCGGCTTCCTGAAGCTCCCAGTGGGCCCCAGCCAGGGCTGGGACATGCTTGTCGGTGGCTGTGACACCTTTGCACTTCTTTACTCCACCACCCTATCCATTGGCACCCTTCCTCCAGTAATTGTTCTGTGTCACCTTCCCACAGTGCTTTGCTCTTCACAGTCTGTCTAATCTCCACTGAAGTTTGAACTGCTGTTGAGCTTCTAGCTTCTTGGTCTTTACATTTTGCCTCAGGACCAAGAAAAGTCTCCAGGGCAGCATGTTGACTGCTCAGCCTTTGGTACCCTGACCCTTCCTCCCCCTTCCCTCTACCTGAAGGGAGGGGAGGGAGTAGGAGACCAGCTGGGAAGCTCTGGGAACAGGCTGGGTGAGAGGTGATGGGAGCTTGAGCTTCGTTTATAATGTGACGGTGGAGACAAGTGGGTGGATTCAACAGATGATGAGAACTGATAGGATGCAGCCGTGGAGTATAGAGCAGGGCAGAAAGGAGGGATGGGTGGTGATGCCCCTCACCGGGAAAGGACACCAAAGAGAAGCAGGTTTGTCGAGGGGGTGACCTTGACACTGCTTTGGATGTGTTGAGTGTGAGTTGCTTTAGAGACAATCAGTGGACAGTCCTATGAGTTGGTAGGAGTGCAGAGAGGGGTCCTGGGGTAGATACACACACACACACACACACACACACACACGTACACACACACGTACGCATACACACATGTACACACATATACATTTGTACCTCTCTATGGTACAACAATGGTAATTAGCACCAGGGTGTAAATGAAAAATAAAAGTGAAAGCAAAAGGGAAAGGAGGACATAAGTAGAAAGCGCCCTTGTGGCAGGATGCCCTATGTGTGTCATCTTTTATGTAGGACATAATCCCTGGCACTTACTAGGTATTTATTAAATGTTTTAAACTCAAAGTAGTTTCATTATTCTTACAACATCATAAATCTCTGTAAAGAGAAGTAGGCTCTCTCTTTGAGGCATTTCAGCTGGACCAAGTCTTCTTGTGACAAATTTAAATAAGGAATTAGAGAAGATCAGATAAGCTAAGAAATCTTTCAGCAAAATAAGAAGAAAGAGCTTGTACTTGTGTTTTTCAGGGAAAAACAAAGGCAGTGTGTCCTAGACCTAAATGGAGACCTATGAGTGTTTCATTTAGTTGGGAGCATCTTAAAATAGGGAGCTTAATTAAACTTACTTTGATTAATTGATTAGATGTGGAATCATAATTTTCTGTTGATGGAAATTATGGGTTTTTCAGATTTGTGTGTCCCCAGAGGTTTGGGACCCCTTGTACAGGTTTTAGCTGTCTCTGTTTAAACGAAGTGCAGTCTGGGCCCACTGCCTGCCTTTTCAGTTTGGGCAAACCTGAAGCCCTGGTTCCATATGAGGGTTTTGTCCTCATTTTTTTAAGACAAAGTAAAACTAGAATAAATCCCTGTAAGTTCACAATTGTATGCATATAAGTTAATTTCTCTATTTTGTACCAGGCTAAATTAATTCACATTATAGATCTAGCCATCTTAATGGCTTAAAGGATTTAGTCAAATAGAAAGGCAAAATTCAGTCTAGCTTGTTCGTAATGTAACTTTCGCTGAATTCAAATGCCATTATTCAGTACACTGAGATCCTATGTCAGTTTTGATTGTACCAGTAATACGGTGATGGTAATGAGGATAATGTCTTATTATCCTTATTTGCTCGGTGCTTTGAAATATGCTTAGTGCCTTCACTACCCATTGTCTGCTTTACTCCTCCCAGTAAGTGTGAAATAGGAGTATTATTATTGTTCTGTAGCTGATGAGGAATCTGATGTGTGTGAAGTCTCGTAGCCTAACCCAGCTTGGAAGAGGACCAGGACTTGAGGCCAGAACTTCACACTCCAAGTTCAAAGATAAATAAATATCACAAATACAAGGGGAGCTGAGCAATCAAAGGGCTCTGGCTGTCCTAAGTGCGTTAATAGGACAGGATATGAATAGTTACCTACACGTTTTCTACAGTCACGCATGGTGGGAGCCGCCTTGCCTTCCGTGTCCCTACACAGTAAATGAGCCCCAGTGTACAGATGGGGAATGGGAAGAGGTGATACAGCAGGAAGGCTGGGCGAGAGGACCCAGCGATTTCATCCAGTGCTCTGCCCCGGACTTGGCTGCTCTTTTCCCGCGATGCTCTAGGGGAGCGGAGCCGGGGACTCTGAGGCACAGCTGAACTCCTTGTCGGTTCCTTTGTGGCAGGTGCAGTTTGATGAGCGAGAGGACACCAAGTCCTGCACCATCGTCATCAATGATGACGACGTGTTTGAGAATGTCGAGAGTTTCACCGTGGAGCTCAGCATGCCAGCGTACGCCCTGTTAGGGGAGCTCACCCAGGCGAAGGTCATTATCAATGACACTGAGGACGAGCCCACATTAGAGTTTGATAAGAAGACCTACCGGGTCAACGAGAGCGCTGGCTTTCTCTTTGCACCTATTGAAAGAAAAGGTCTGTTGGTACCAAAGGTGACAAGGAGCTATCGTAATAGCTAACATTTATTGATTCCCTTTTATGTGCCGCGTGCTCATGTACCATATTAACTCCTGTGTAAGTACTTTAGGTTCATTAAAAATGTGCATCTAAATCCCTAGAATCCCCAATAACCATCCTACCTATAGTTAGTACTATCAGAAGGCTTCTTTTCTTAGTTCAAGTTGTTATCACTCCTATTTTTTCTTTAATGGACCCAGAAGACTGATTATATTTGGCCTTGCTAATGACTCATGAACTCGGAATTCTTAGTCAATCACCCAATTCATAGAACATTTAGTAGCCTTTAGTGGTCCAGGAGGGTAGTTACAGTTTGTAAGAACTGACTTCTTGTCTTAGTTCTTGGAAGACAGAAAATGTGCTTAAAGATTTCCGCATATGAATGTCACAGTTAGAGCTCAGATGAGAAATAAACTGTGTGTGAGAAGTAAACACGTGGAAATTAAATCCCCATTCAAAGCCACAACCTGACTGTAAGTGATGATGTCAGATACTTTGTTGCATCTGCTGACCAGGTGTCAGTGCAGCAAACCCTGCAGAGAGCGCCAGCCCAGGGCAATGCAGCATGGAGAACAAGCAAGCCCCGTGACTGCTCGGGGCCGGCCAGCCGAGCCCAGGCAGGCTGTCACCCAGGGAAGTGGCAGCACTAATGAGTACAGTCATTTGTACAGAGAGGCAGCTTTTATTTTATTTGGTATTTCCTTTAAAAACAAACAAACAAACAAACAAATAAGCTTGTTTCTCCCTGGGAGTTAATGTGTGGAAGTTTATTCAGAAAGGCAGTGAACTGTGCTCATAGCTCTGCCTTCAGGACACAATTACTTTGCTACTTAAAGGACCAAGTATGTCTCATATCTCTCCCTCCTCTGTGGTCTTAGATGGTGGGCAATGAGTCTTGTGAATTAACAAAGCACAAAATTCACAGAACAGGAAATCCATTTCAAGTTGTTTGGTGAAGTATCTGGGGTGTATTAAATCCTCAAGTGGTTTATACCACAGGCTTAAGAAACTGCAAAGCAGGAAGGTTTCATGTCAGGGTTTGAGCAGAAATCATGATGGAATATGTCAGAGGAAATAAAGCCCATCAAATTACCAGAGATTTTTAAGTGTGAGAAGTGCTTATTCAAATACTTTGGTTTTCTTGCCATTTTTATTTCAGGGGATTCAAGCAGCATCGTATCTGCCATTTGCTACACAGTCCCTAAGTCAGCTATGGGAAGTAGCCTCTATGCTCTAGAATCAGGCTCTGATTTTAAATCTAGAGGGATGTCTGCTGAGAGTCGTGTGATATTCGGGCCGGGTGTCACCATGTCCACCTGCGACGTCATGCTCATTGATGACAGCGAGTACGAAGAGGAAGAAGAGTTTGAGATTGCCCTGACAGATGCTTCTGACAACGCCCGCATCGGAAGGGTGGCGTCGGCCAAGGTGCTCATTAGCGGCCCCAATGATGCCTCCACTGTGTGCCTGGGCAACACGGCTTTTACTGTCAGCGAGGATGCAGGTAAAGGAGAGCATCTCTGGGTGCCGTCACCCATCTCCTGATCCCTTTCTTGAACAGTGCCCTCTTAGCTTTGAGAATGCCCTTAAGAACATGGAGAATGCCGTTCCTCAGCGACACCATCGTCGGTCTGAGGCACGTTAATGTGAGGCAGCCAGACCAAGAAGGGAAGGCAGTGAAGATTAGAGAGTTCCACCCACTTTTCCTGCTCTGGTTACTGATAGCAGGGAGGGATCTGGCTTTGAGTTCACTAGCTGACCTCTGTGGTCCAGAGGGTGGGCGTGGTGCTAAGTATTTCAGCCCATGAAGGAGGGGAATGTGATCTGTTGAGGATGGAGGTAAATGATTTAGTGTACTGCTAGCTGCCAACACAAATAAATCCCGTAGTTTCAGTGTCTTAACAAATGGAATTTTCTCATTCACATAACAGCCTGAGGCAGTCAGTGGGCAGATTTCTTCTACCCAGTCCTCTTCCCCCTTTTGCCTCCGTGAGGATCTCAAAGTCTCTGACATACATCCGGAAGAGGCAGCAGCTGGGCTGAGTGTCTGCTGATCTGAGCCACCTGCTCAAGACCGTTCACCTCTTCGAAGGTGATATTCTGAGGGATAGTAGGAACTAATATTTTTGAGCACTTGCTGAATGCCAGGCACCATGCCGTGTGCATTCCACTCATTCTCATTTATATCAAAGAGCCAGTGGAGTCCCAGAGAGATAAAATAAATCATCAAAGATCAGCTCATATGCCAGAGCTGGGATTAGAACCCAGAGCCTTCTAATATACCATGTTTCCTTTCCCATACGCCAAAGCCCGAGCTATGACTGCTTGTCATCCCCCAGCTCATTGGCTAGAAAAGTGTGATTGATGGGCTTGTCATGTAGCTTTTCTCTGACCTCCACTGTGAAAACAACTAAAAATGTACATGGATATCATTAGGACCCTACAAAGTATGTTGTCCCAGCAACCAGAAGAGGAGCTTCATTCCCAAGATAAGCAATAAGCACATATGGTTTAAGCAATGACGTGTGCGCCACTCGGATAAAATAGGGAAATCACCCAATTTCCCAGTTAGGAACATTTAATTAGGAACATTCAGCTCCAGGCCCCATAGAGTCCCAAAGCTGGTTCTTCCTTAATTGGCTATTTTCTGGCTCATCCCTGAGGCCCTGCTCTCTGAGTTTCTTCTCCCTAAATAAGCTTGAGATGTTTTTCAGTGGACCCTCCCCTCTTAAGTTCATTGTTCTTTTCACAGTGTGGAGACAGTCTCCCTCATGAAGCCACAAAACCACTTTCCCCCAAGGGCTGTCCCTCCAGCACCCACCTCCATGAGGCCTCCTTCAGGTCTGGTTGCCCTTAGTGTCAGTACAAAGACGGGCCATAACACCGCGCAGCCTTCCTTGGCGGGAGCACGGGAGCATCACTGAAGCTGGACTGGACAATCTAGCAGGACAAAGCGTCTGCTGCTGGGAGGGAGGACTTTGTTCTGAAAACTGCACTCATTTTCTGGTTCAAGGTTGACCATTGAAATGTATGACTCTCAATTCAGGCACAGTGACGATTCCAGTGATCCGCCACGGGACTGACCTTTCCACCTTCACGTCTGTCTGGTGTGCTACACGGCCCTCGGACCCCGCTTCTGCCACTCCAGGAGTTGACTACGTCCCCAGCTCTAGGAAGGTGGAGTTTGGGCCAGGTGTCACCGAGCAGGTGCGCGTACAGACGGGTCTGTTGTGTTGTCTCTAGTCTGCTCTCCACACTCACTGGAGGACTCTTAACTCCCCTTGCAATATTACCATCTTCCCTTTCTTAAAAACACAAACAAGAGAACAAACTTGGAGAGATCTTCTATAAACTCTCCAAATGCCATTTTCAGCATCTAATATCCAGCATGACAGGATAGAAACTGCACTTGTTTGATGCAAGTATCTAGGAAAGATACCTAAAATACGTGATGAAGAGATTATCACTTTATGGATTTAAAAAATTCACTTAAAGACGACCAAAGAAAGGAAAGTTGTCACCTTTGTCCTAATCTCCCAAAAGCAAATGGGTGTTGGGTGGTGAGCATTCTGTAAGATTTGCTTTGATTTTTCCTCTTTTTTAAATTAAAAAAAAAATTATGGAGTTATGATAGACATACAACATTATATTAGATTCAGGTGTGTAACAGTGATTCGGTATTTACATGTATTGTGAGAGGAACACTGCAGTAAGTCCAGTTAACGTCCCGATTTCTCTCCTAGCATTGTCCCCTGACAATCCTGGATGACACTCAGTATCCAGTCATTGAAGGGCTGGAGACGTTTGTGGTTTTCCTCAGCTCAGCACAAGGGGCCGAACTGACCAAACCCTTCCAGGCTGTCATCGCAATTAACGACACATTCCAGGACGGTAAGAGATTGGGGATGCTAGCTGGTGGTTCAGACTAAATTTCTCTTTTTTCCACAACATCCATGTATATGACGTTGGAATTCACATTTTCCTTCAAGAAATGTGTGTGTGTGTGTGTGTGCATATGTGTCTACGAGTACATGCATGCGCGCACTTTTACGTGGAAACGTGGGGCAGAAATAATCATTCATGTTCCTGGCACGCTGCTAGGCACAAAAAGACATGCAGGCATACTTTGGAGAGACTGCATGTTCAGGTCCAGGTCACCATATTAAAGTGAGTATCACATTAAGCAAGTCACACGAATTTTTTGGTTTCTCAGTATATACAAGAGTTTACACTATACTATACTGTATTACATATGCAATAGTATTATGTCAAAAATATTTATTAAATATTATTAATCAAAAAATATTTTATTACTAAAAAATGCTAATCATCATCTATACCTTCAGTAAAGCATAATATTTTTGCAGTAGTAACACCAAAGATCACTGATCACACATCACCCTAAAAGTATAATAACAATGAAAAAGTTTGAAATATTGGGAGAATTGCCAGCATGTAACACAGAGACACAAAATGAGCAAATGTTGGAAAAATGGTGCCGATAGACTTTCTCAACAGGGGCTTGCTGTAAACCTTTAATATGTTAGAAACATAGTATCTTCAAAGTGCAGTAAAGCGAAATGCAATACAGTGAGGTGTACCTGTTATAAGCCTTGGTTGGGCTGTGTTTTCAAGAAGCTCAAGGTCTACTTAGGGGATCAGATCCTTAAACAGAAAAAAATAGGATGTGTTATGATAAATGACTGTGAGATAGTTCCAGTAGTGTGGGAGCAGAGGGGACTGAACAGTAACTATGTGTGGATTTCACACATGGAAGATTTCACAAAGAAGGTGATATTTAAACAGTCTTCAGGTGTGGTAGGAGTTTGTGTAAGGGATAATAAACTAAAGCTTTGCTAAATGGAGAGGTATAGTGTATGTAAGGTGCCCAATTTTGAAAGATGCTTATTTGGAGCACAGTGAGATGCTTACTTTTGCTTTGAGTCTGGCAGGAGGAGAGTGGAAGGAAATGATATGGAGAGATAGGTGGGAGTCAAGGTCTTAGAGGTGTTTTGTTCCAGCATCAGGGATTTGTAGGTAAAGGGAAGCAGCAGATGCGTCTAAGCAGAGGAGTGGTGTGATGTTTGTTTGAGGAAACTGATATTGGCCGTCCTGAGGATGGCGTGCAGGAACGAACACACACAGGTCTGTATACAAGAATGTGAATCCCCACGGAAGAGCTGCCCTAGGTAACATGAGAATGAACAGGAAAGAGCAGTTGCTTCTGGGAAAGAACTGGTGAAACGTGTCAGATTCGAGAGTTGGGTGGAAAAATCAAGTCAAACCTCTCACCTCAAGCAGGAGGACCCTCATCAGCATCCCCACTGACTGACATAGAGCCCAGGGTTAAACTCTTCAGTGATGAAAAGTCACCAGAGAAGGAAAGGGCAGACCGGCAGGGTGATCTTTAATGTTTTTAAATTATTTATTTATTTATATAGTAAAAAAGAAAAGCAAACAGCAAAAAAGGTATACCATGATGTTTGTCTTCCTTCTGCCGCTGTCTCAACCCTCCAGCTCACCTCCCTGGAGACAACTGTTTTAACCATTTGTTGTTGTTGTTGCTCTTGTGCACATCCTTCAAAAGAAAAAAAATGTACATATTTGCATATATCCAAAGTCGTATCTTATTTTAGAGTCAGGTTTATTGAGATCTAACTTACATAGATGAAAATTCACCCGCCACCACAATCAAGATGCGAAATTCCCTCCTGTCCCTTCGTGGTCCTCCTCTCCCCATCCCAAGCCCTGGCACCCACCAATCTGTTCTCTGTCCCTAAATTTTGCCATTCCAGAATGTCATAGAAGTGGAATTGTGTAATAGGTACCATCTTGAGTCTGGCTTCTTTCACTTGGAACACTGCTTTTGAGAGTTGTCTGTGTTGTTGTAAATATGAGTGGTTCATTCCCTTTATTGCTGAGTATTTTCCTGTGTGAATATAGGTTTTCATTTCTCTGGAGTCAGTACTTACAAGCAGGGTTGCTGGGTCAGATGGGTAAGTGTTTGTTTAGCATTATTAGAAAGAGCCAGCCTGTTTTCTGAAGTGGTTGCAACTATTTCACATTACCACCAGCAGTGTGTAGAATTCCAGTTGCTCCACATCTTCACCAGCATTTGCTGTTATCAGGTTTTTGTGGGCCCTTTTAGCTAGTTATTCAGGTAGGTATATAGTGAGTGACTAATGACATTGAGGTCTTTTCTGGTGCTTACTTGCCATTCGTATGTCCTTTTTGGTTCAAATATTTTCCCCATTTTTTAAATTGGGTTGTTTTTCTCTTCTACTCTTGCATCATTTTAGATTCTGGACAAAGATTTGTTTTTCACAAATATTTTATCCCAATCTGTTGCTTGTTTTTTGTTCTCTTAACAATGTCTTTCAAAGAACAATCATTTTTTTATTCTGAAGTAGTCCTGTTTACTGATGTTTCTATTATGGATTTTGCTTTTAGTGTTATATCTAAAAAATATTTGCCTAGCCCAAAGTTACCAAGATTTTCTCCTATGTTATTTTATGGAAGTTTTATAGTTTTAAGTTTTACATTTGAGTTTGTGATTCACAAAATGGTAACTTATAACCATGAACACGATTATAACAATTATACTATATTATGTTGCGTGTTACGTCAAAGTTTAGAGTGATCTATTAAACATTATCTCCTTTGCTTATAATATTATGATTTTACTCTTGTTCTATTTTGTGGATAAATAAACTGATATTCAGCCAAGTAAACAAGTCACCCAAAGTCTAGTATATGGAGGAACCAGCATGCATTCTAGGACTTTTGGCTCCAAGTTAATACTTTGCACTACGCGAAATGGTCCTATTTAGTGCAGTGGAAGAATACGTGGGATTTTTTTTTTCTTTAAAGAAGTTAAAAAAGAAGAAAGAAGGAAATTCAGTTATTCTTTTTATTCTTAAAAAGGCTTCTCACTCTTTTGCATGAAAGGACAGTGAATTTCCCTCTGATGAAGTGGAAAGTGAATGCAAAGTCAGAAATCCTAAATACAATCCCAGCCCACCACTTCCTTGCTCTCTGGCCTTCCTTGCTCATTGCCTTGAGGTTACTGAGCCTCATTTTGCTCACCTGTAAATAATGAATATACCTACGAGATTGCTGTAAGGATTAAATTAGATAAAATATATGAAAATACCTACCCCAGTACCTGGCACATAGAAGGTTTTATTACATGATTACTTCTTTTCTTCCTGATGCATCTGTAATTTATCACACTTGCCAGTGGGACTCCAGTAACACACAATCTTCACTGCACTCTGATCAATGTAGAAGATTCCATTTAGATCATTCTTGTATTTTATTGATGGACATTAGGGTTGCAAACTTAGAAAATGAATATGTTAAATAAAATATCTTTCAGGAAGGCTACAACAATATATATTCAGTCAAGAATTTATTCCAGAGAAAGAAATCTGCAAACCTATTTTGGTAACCCATTGCAGTGTTCACCCATTACTTCTGTTGATTATCCTTTTCCCTAGTGTGAACAAAATATTGCTGGCCAGATCGGTAAGCAAAGGACACTGAAGACATCACCCATCACCCACTACCAGTTCCCCCCACCAACCCAGTGAGCTGGAGGGAACTCAGGATGCAGACAAGCAGGCAGCCTGTCCTCTGCCACCACCCCCAGCGGTGCACCCTGAGGGGACTGAGCTTGGGAATGAACAGGATACTGGCTCTAGATGGCTAGGTGCACATCAAAGGAATGATTTCAGTGAGCCCAGACTCATTGAGAAGTACTTCCCATACAAAGAAAAATGCTAAGTTCCTTAATTTGAGATGTCTGGTTCTTTAATTAACAGTAATCTTTTCTGACTACCTGATCTTTGTTGCAAAAACTCCTGTATTTCCTGGCTCCTCCCCTACCTCTTCAGAGCAGTCTCGGAATTAGCTGTCTAAGAGGCCACCTCTGGGGCTCGAGTCTTCAGAAAATCTGCCAAATAAAACATAACTCTCAACTTCTAGGTTGTGCTTTTTTTTTTTCAATTGATTCTAGTAATCGCTAACTTTTGTTGAGTCTCTTCAATGTGCACAGTCTAGGGTAGAAAAATCTCTAATTACATTATCTCTAATCCTCTCCAGTTTGGGAAACTGAGGTTGATCAATTTAAGATTAAGAGAGGAGGTGATGGAGCCAGAGTTAAAACCCAGGTCTGTTCTATCCAAGTCCAGTCTTCTGGATTTATACGCTACTATGTTGACTTTTTATATCACAGTTTTAGGTGGCCACCACCCTCGTGTAACAAGACTTAATGTCACTCAAGGCCCTTGTAAAGTCAGCTTCCAGCCTTCTGAAGTGATCTTAGTTCCTTTTATCTCTCTCCACTGGGCTGGTTTCAGGCCCTTAAATCATCTGAGTAGCTCATCACAGAGCCTTTTCTGTTTTCTTTCTCCTCTGCTCTGATACTTGGAATTGGACTTTGGTGTCTGAAGAATGCTGAGCAAGGCAAGAAAGGCCTTGGAGCCGCTGCCTCACTGCACGCCTGTATATGCAGCTGTGTCTCACCTGCTCATTAATCACAGAACCAGAGGCAGGGCTCTTCCTAAATCTCCAACTTAGCCATTGCCCATAAAGAGGCCACAGCGTTCCAGGCGGTGGTGTTTACACTCACCTTGTCAGTTACATAGAAGATTAGTGGGTAACAGTGCTGGGTGACACTTCCCAGGCCTGAGACTGATGCTCAGCACTCGGGGTTACAGAGGAGTAGAGAACAGTGTCCCGCAATGTATTTCAGGACACAAGACTTACACAAATAAGAAGATAACTGCAAATTGATGGTCTCAGAGAGGCGTTGACAGTAGTGCGTAATACCCACTGCCAGCCCGTGAGCCTTCAGGGAGTGGTTTCTGTTTCCCATTCCATTTCTATTTTCCATCTGTGAGGAAAGAGGTTTTCTGCAATCAGGCAGGACTGACCCCCAGGGCCAACGTCCATACTTCCTGTGGAGATTGCAGTGCCGGCAGGGTTGTTGAGAGGATGACATGAATTGTATGGAAGCCCTTAACACAATGCCTGCCCCAGGCTGGGCCCTTTCTATATATGCCATGACCCCCACACATAAATCTATCCCAGAACCTGGCCACTGTCTTTCCATTGTCTCTGCCTCCCACTGGACTCCCAGTCCATCTGCCACTGGACTAGGGGCTCCTTAAAAGCAGGGACTCTTCCCAGGAGGCAGTCATGAGAAGTGTTCATTCACTCACTTCCCTTTCTTTTCTTTTCTTTTTTTTTTTTTTATTTTAGCAGATAGGCATAGGAGTAAGGGTTAATATCTGTTAAATAGAAAGAAAGGGAGAAAGGTCTTTTTACATACAGCTCAAGAGGAATCTGGGGTTGATTAATATATGACAAAATCCAAACATCGCCATTTAGCTTTTAACTCTCCTCCAACTTATTGCTTGTTGAACCAGTAAGAAAAATCAATCCAAAGCATTAGGTAATCTGCCAGGAGCAGAAAAGCTTTCTTGCCTGTGTTGCTTTTTACTTGGCAACAAGCGTCCTCATTGTCCCCCTGGGCAATGTCATGTCATTCCCACCTGCCTTTCAGCAGCACAGACAGATGGAAGGAGCCCCAGACAGCTGATGGGCAGGGCCTGATGCCGAAGTCACTCATCTTCTTTTAGGTGTGGTGTTCTTTGAAGAGTTATCTTCCAGGTTTTTCTTCAGTGGTACATGGGAACTGTTAGGCTTAGCTCAGATAGTGGCTTTGTGTTATGTTTGCTAATGCCAACAGCTCTGAGCAGTGGGCAGGTTGGAGGCAAAGAGAGCTTTCTCCATACTGATTTGCAGACAGCCTGGTGTTCACGCCTTCTCTTCCTTCCTTTCAGTGAGGTTTGATGGGGTACAGCCAGGACGCAGCCAGGAAGTAGGTGACTGTAGTTTTAGGGTCAGCTTCCTGCAGCCCCAGAGACTAACCTGGCACATGACTGGATGGACTACCTCTTTGTGTTGTTCGCTAAATAATAAGTGGCAGTCAACAAGATGTTGTCTCGGAAGGGGCCATGTCTTAATGCCGAGCACTACGGACGGCATGGTAGGAAGCAAGGGGGAAAAGCTGATTCTTTGCATGGAGAAGCCTGGAGATAGGGGGCAATACAAACCATAATGTAATAATTCCTGCCAAAATGTGAGTGTCTGCTGTGTGCTAGATACACTATTGAGCACCATGCATACATAATCTCGTTAAGTTCAATCCTCCCAATAATTCTAGTTCAGTATTTCCAATTTACATACCAAAAAACCTCAAGGCTCAGAAAATCTAAGTAACTTGCTATATCATACGGCCAATAAGTGGCGAGGCTGAGATGGAAATTCAGGCCTGTTTACTCTGACGTCCTTGTTTTTAACCGCTATTTGGCTGTTGTCCCTCCCTAAAGTCCAGTGAGGCCATGTGAGTTATTAAAGAAGAAGTAACTGTGTAGCAGGAGTCATGGACTGGGACCCACTGGCCACATTTAGCATGTGGATGTGTTTTATTTGGAGTCAACAGTTTGGGTCTATAAGGAATTTCTCTTTACTATTTTAATTGCTTGCTCTTTTAAAATTTAGGAGCAAGGACATAAAAAGGCAGATCTCTGGTTTCTTTGGAAAATAAGAAGATCTGCCAACAAAAGAATGAAGATGAGGGGCAACCCTACCCCCCACAAACATGACCTGCTCTTTCCTCTTTACCAAAGTCCCCACTCTTCCCTATTGTATCCCTGGTCCAGGACCAATGTGAGTGGCCATTTATCATTGGCTTGCATTGCTGTTTTCTTTTGTGTAGCCTTAGCAGGAAGGAGAATTTTTCTGAATACTCCAGTCTCTGTCAGACTTTTCCTTCCACTTGGCCCATTTCCATCCTTGCATCACCTGTCTGCATCTGAGATGGTGACTGTGCCCTGAAGCTGAGCAAAAACAGGTGCAGACTTGATTCATTCTACTTTGTTGAAACTACACTCGTAGTGGAAGCAGTTCCCGTGTCCTGAGAGCAGCAGTAAGGCCTTGAAATCTGCTTACCACGTGTGATTTGTCAGCCCATGGTGGCCCTTAGTGGAGCCTTCCTGCCATGTGGCTGCCCAGAGCCCAAGAGGGCTACAGCCACCTCCCTCAGTCTCCCTCTAATGATGTCTCTGTCTTTCCTTCTGCTTATCCAGTGCCCAGCATGCAATTTGCCAAGGATTTGCTCCTAGTGAAGGAGAAGGAGGGTGTCCTACATGTGCCTGTTATTCGGAGTGGAGACCTGAGCTATGAGTCATCAGTGAGGTGCTATACGCAGGGCCATTCAGCTCAGGTCATGGAGGACTTTGAGGAGAGAAGAAACACAGACTCTTCGCGGATTACGTTTCTCAAAGGGGAGAAAGTAAGTGGATTTGTGGTGGCTGAAAGATGGGATTCTCTCCTTCCTTGATGCTTTTATTTGTCCATAGTGAGGTAATTTAGACAAATTCTGACCATCCTAAGAATTTTCTAATTAATTGCTCATACTTTTAACAATACCATCTATTCTGTGTGGCTTCCCTCTCTGTCTCCCACTTACAATCAAATACCTGTGTCATTGGTTGAGCTGAGATATTTGGAGGCTGTAGAACATTTCTTTGGAATTTAGCAGAATCAAATGAATGGGGCCTCCTCTTAATTTAAAACTACATTGGAGGTGAACACACCCCACTAATGTTACCTAGAGGAGGAAGAGACACTTCTCTAATGCTTGGGTCCCTGTCCCAGGTCAGCAGACATCCTGTTACAGGACGACTGGTACAGGACTAGACAGGCAGGTGTTGAGCAGGTTCAAGTCAGCAGAGTATTCTCTTGGCATTATAATGAAAACTGATGCACATGGATGCAAGAACTCCTGAGAAACTCCAGACACTAAGTATGGCTGCATCAGAATCAAGCCTGTATAAACACCTCAGTGTTTGTCAAAAGTAGGTATTAAATGGGAATCTTATTTCCCCATTTTTGGATCTCAGTTGCAGATAATTGAGTCAGTTTTCCCCCTTGGTTCAAGGCATAGTCCTCACTGGACAGGTCGTTCTCTTATTTTGCTGATTATTTGCTTTATTTTACCCCTGTTCTGCAGCCACGTTCCCTTCCCCACCTCAGAGTATTAATATGTATCTCTTCTTTTGTATTTGTTCTTAGAAAATGCCTGGTTTATTATGTACATAATTTTTAATTTATAAAACTGCTATTGTGTCCTATCTTTTTTTAAACATTTACAGCATTTGCTCAGCAATGTTTTAATATCTGTGCCTGCCATTTATGTATGTATTGAATGTGTTGCTTCAAACTCTTTCCAAGTATTTCATGATGCGCATTTACTCTTTCACCCATTCACTCTCAGCAACAGATAGTAAAGAACCTCAGTGACGGCGCCCGGTCACCTCCTAACACACTGTCACCACTGACGGAGCTGCCGTGTGAATCCTTACACACGTCCACTTACACACCTGAGTGGGAACTTCTTTGGATACACACTCACAGCCAACATTGCTGGGCCACAGGGAATGAATGTGCTTAATTTGAAAAAATGGTATTAGAATACTTTCCAGAAAGTCATAAACAGTACATGAGGGTTGCTAAAACCTTATACCTTCTTCAACACTTAGCATTGCTCATCTTTTGATTTTTACTAATCAGAAATGTATAAGGTTATATTTCATTTTAATTTGCATTCCTCTAATTAATACTGTTTTACATGCTTGTTAGCTCATTGAGTTTCCTCTACGGGAATGTATTATTTTTATCCTTTTATTTTACTGTATGGCTGTCTTTTTCCTACTGATTTGCAGTACTTTCTTGTATATTCTAAATATTAATTCTAAATAGTAATATTAATCCTTTCCAGTTTTAGACATTTTAGATACTGTAAACATAGTTTCTTTTTCTGTCACCTATTACCTTTGACTTTGGTGTTCTTCGTTGAATAGAAATCTTCGATTTTGATATAATCAAATACATGAAATTTTTGCCTTATGATTAGTTCTTTTGAAGTTTAGCATAAGAGACTTTGCCCATCCCAAGTCACCCCAGATTCTTCCTCCATTTTATCTTTACCACCAAAAAAAGCGATAGCTTCCTTCTTTAGGGCTCTCAGTCTTTTACACATTCATGACTCATAAAAGCTCTGTCTTAGTTATGTATTTTATGGGAATTTTACTGGTGGCAGGTTGAAACGTGTTAAAAAAACACACATAAATACTATAAATACAACCTTCACCTTTGAGTCTGCATGTCTGTATTTGTTTTACGTTCAAAAGAAGATTCTCTGTCTATCCAAGAGACAGTTTGTAATTTAATAAAACTGTAAAGAAAGTACAGCTTAATAGTCTATGTGTCACACATATGACAGTCTGTCATTCATAAGCACACTTCTGAGTCTCCATCTTCTTTGGCTTGCTAAGCAATATGTCTTTGGAACTTGTCATTCACCAGAATGACTTTTTAAAAAAGATATGCTGAAGAGTCATTACTAAATTCATGTTTTCCATAAAGAAATTCTTATTTTAAGAAAAATATGGTAGGTAAAAAAGAAAAAAAAAGGGCACATTCTTCAGGGATTTAAAACCAGGCTAGCAAGCCACAGGGAAGTGTTCGCAGAGATGTTCTCCTTCCATTTAGCGTGACTTAGGAAGTATGACAGTGAAGCCTCTACATCCACATACCCTTCACAATATGGTAGGACAATGGATTTTAAATGGTTCAACTAAAAATAATCCCACTTCGTATCCCATGACTCAGCTGTCGAAGCTGCTCTGTTATCTAAAATGTTGTGACCTTATTTTACGTTTTCTCAAGAAGAGAGTCCTCAGGAGAGAATATTCAGTTTGGAAAACACTTGGTTTCTTTTGATCAAACAGGAATTTAGACTGTGTTCACAGACCTTCAGTTCTCAGCAGTTTTCAGATGAGACACCATTTGGCAGCACGTTTGAGAGTTCTGCAGCTTCTAAATAGGTGTCTTCAGCCTAACAGGAAGCCTTTCTGAGTTCCTTAGAAGACTATTCAATTTTCACAAAGGAGAAGGAACATTATTTAGCTCTCCAGGAAGCCTAACCCCTACGTTAAGCCCCACCATCAGAAATCTACCTGTCGTAATGTGTGCAGATGTGTAGGTGGGCCCAGGCAAAATATGGGAAAGCACACAGATGTTCTGCAGACACTTTTTAGTGGGTCGTTTTATTGCTCTTGTCTTTCATAACTCATGACCAATAATTCAAAATGGCTCACAACGTTTAATACAAGACTCCACATACAGGTAGGTCCATTCAGGCACGAACAGTTAAGACTTAAACATTCTATTTCATTTATAAATGAAATGGTTTGGATCCTTTTGAATTTGTGTTGACCCTTTGATACTGCAAAGAAGAAAAATCCTTTCCTAGGGAAAGCAAAACAAATTGTTGGTATCTCACTGTAAATTCTAATCTGTCTTGTGCCCTTGGCTCTAGATGAAGAACTGTACTGTCTATATCCATGATGACTCCATGTTTGAGCCTGAGGAGCAGTTCAGGGTCTATCTCGGCCATCCTCTTGGGAACCACTGGAGTGGAGCCAGAGTTGGAAAGAACAGCATGGCCACCATCACCATATCCAATGATGAAGATGGTAATGGAAGAAACTGCCTTCAGTTATTCTTAGGTTGATGGGACATGAACTGATGTTTTACTAATAATGTAATTATAGGTGTTTTAAAAAATGAAAGTACTATAAAAGTGTCTACTGATAACAATCTTAGAGTATTTATATAAAATGTTGGCAGCAAATGACCACCCTCTACATAATGCCAGGATTTTTATTCACATTGTTTCCTACCACATCGCCAAGAGATAAGGAATGAGTGTGGTTAAAAGCTAGGGCAGAGACGCTAAGACAGAGAATAAAAACTGTTTAAATCACTGCAATTCGGGAGCAGATTTGGAAATACAATCAGAATCAGTTGAATCCAATAAATTAGTTTAAAACACTGCCACCTTCCTGGGAAAGTCTAATTTCTCAGTTTTCTTCTAATTGATTCAGCCTACTAACCTAAAAAATCTTAAATTCTTTCATCAGATGTTAGCAAAGAGTGACCCAGGCACCAGAGGAAACAGAATCTGTTTCAAATAGGGACATGATTGTTTTATTAAAATGGATTTTTTAGTGAATGGACAGTGACACTACAAGTAGTAACTGCTGTTTTTATTGAATATTTACTGCGCACCAAGACTCATGCTAAGCATGTTGTACTATTTCATTTACTCCTGACAGGAACCCTTTGAGGTAACTGTTATTATCTCTATATTATATGTGAAGAAATTGAACCTCAGCAAAGTCATATAACTTACACTCCTAGTTACTCAGCTACAAGCAGCAGAACTGCATGTAGAACCTTATTTTACCAGATTCTAGAAGCTATGCAGGAGTCAGTAAGACTGTTGGGGTTTCTAATATAAAAACAGGACTAACTTGGACATTGGAGAAAAAAATTTAAAAGCCAGCCTTGACATGAAATCAGCCCTTTACCCAAGGAGACTGAGGTTCAAATCCTGAAGTGACCCTTTTCCTGTTCACACAGACCCAGTGACTGAGGCTCAGAAAGGCAACAAGTTCACACTGCCACAGTGACACGCCTAAATTCAAAGAGCATACGTGTTAGAAACTACGACGTCTCAAATGAGGCTTACCTTCTACACTTGGGAACAATCGACTTTCTGTGAGAGAAAGTGGGAAATGACCATAGAGATGGCAGAAATTTCTGAAAAATTCTCTCATATATTTTAAATGGTAGAAGATTTGTAATTGCTCCCAGTTTTTCCATCTTTTTTTTTCATTCTCTCCACCACTACCACCTCACCCTTCCCCATGAGACTATAATAGAAAAGGAGGCAAACTTTGAATTTTTTTTTAAATCAACAATTAATCGTTTCATAGGAATGAGAATAGTACCTCAAATCATAATCGTGTTAGGAAATCTTCTGTTCCTGAATTCTTGTGGTCAGTCACTGAAACTACTTGTTTGTAACTCAATAACCTGTGAGAAGTTAGGACAAGCTGAGGAAGGGGGAGGTGAGCGCACTGGGGGAGCGAGGATCCAAAACATCCGAGATGAAAGACGGTTTGGTAAATTTCAGCAGTGTGCACGTGAAATTTCTACTCTCATAAATGAAAAGGAGTTGATTCATACAATCAGTCAATAGATACTTGTGAGGGCTTACTATGTCTCAGTCCCTTGATAAATTGTGTAGATTTGAAAACATGCTGTGAGATGTCATGCTTAGATGGAAACTTGGACTTCATGCATTTTAAAGCACTTAAAAATATTTCTCCCACTATATTGTTTTTAATAGGAAATATTTGAGAAACACCTCCTGCAGAATCATAAATAAATTCCTTTCTCCAAAGTATTGCTTAGGGGTAAATACTGATTGATTTTCAAGCCTGCAAGCCATTGTGCCTTTGTATCGTTAACTAATATGAAAAATTCCCTCTTGCCATTATAAGGTATTTTCCACAAGAGACGAAATTTTTTATTTTTCCAACTTGCTCTTGTTTTCCTAACCTTGTTTCCGTAGCCCCCACCATTGAGTTTGAAGAAGCAGCATACCAAGTACGGGAACCCTCGGGGCCAGATGCCATGGCCGTTCTGAACATCATGGTGATCCGCAGAGGGGATCAGAACAGGACATCCAAGGTTCGCTGTAGCACGCGGGACGGGTCTGCCCAGTCTGGTGTGGATTATCACCCGAAAAGCCGAGTCTTGAAGTTCAGTCCCGGTAATTGAATGCCAATCCCAAGGTGTCAGTTTTACTTTGTCGAGAGGCAAAAATCTTGTATTTGAAAAGAGGAATAAGCAGAAAAATGAAAGATAAAAACAATAGTTCCAATAGCATGAAGTACTTATTAAGCACACATTTGAGATTGCAGGAGTCTTTAAAATTGTTTGTTAGTAAAAATGGCATGGAAAAGGGGGGAGGGGGGAGGAAAAAGAAGTACTTTACTTCAGAACATCCTAAGCATTTTGGCTCCTTTAAAAGGACTTTGTTGTTGTTGTTGTTAGCCTGCGATTTAGCTGAGTGATAGGAGCAATTGATTTTTATACAAAGCATACATGACACATCATTTAACAAACATTGGTACACACCACTGTGCTGGGCTCTTCGGGATTACTAAACCCAGAAGACACAGTCTCTGTGCTCAGGTGGTTTTAACATCTGCTAGGAGATGCTGTGGAGACGAGTCAGGGAAGAAAGACAGGATTCAGGTCACAAGTAGCTGTTGAACTGTCTGATATATTTATCTGATGGGAGGAATGAGACAAAGAAGAGTTGAACTGTATGCTAGGCTTTTTCATGGAACTTTCTGGAACAGTCTAAGGTGAAGGGGCCGATGTTGATCCTAGCACCAGCTGTGATGTAGCCAGAAGTGGGCAGGAAGGATAGATAGCCTTTTCAGAGATGTCTTGGCAAGTGGAGGGAGAAAAGGCCTCCCTTGGAAATGGCGGGGGTGGTCTCTGTATGTCTCTGTCACCCCATTGGAGCGTCAAAGGGCTTTTGGATCCAGCCCATGTGTGTCTGGTTAGTTTGCCGGGAAGGTAGACACCCTCCCCCAACACCCTCACAAGGACATCTCTTCCAAGTGTCTTTACTTTTTCCTTTTCTATATAAGGATCTGGGGGAAAGGCAGGTCTTAGGGGTAACCTAGCCCAGATGTCTATAGGAGAGGACAGTGGGGGCCTTCACTGCTGCCAGGGATATCTGCACCTTCAGAGAATCACTTTATCAAAAAGGAAGACCATCTCTAAGCTCTAACCCTCCCCATTCTAGGCCGCCAAACCTTCACATTACTGTCTTTGCAAGACGGACGGCCTGGTAGGTAGCCTTTGAGCTATTGCTTCTCAGAGGGGCAGCTCTGAAGGATGTCTGGTGTCCAAGCACTCACGGCCACACAGGAGCTCATGCCTAAGTGTAAAGGGGAAAGAATTAAGCAAAAATCTCATAACCAGGGTGGAGTGTATTTTGGATCATAGATTTTTATTACTGCCAGCTAGTGTCAGGCAGGGGCCATTAATCCTCATATGGCGTTGAATAGTAAATCTGCAATACTGAGCCTTCACCACAGGTGGAATTTGGCCTATAAATAAGCAGATTCCTCACTGGAGATGGGGCTAAAGTGATTAGCAATCCCTGCATTTACAGAAAACCTGTGACAGGAAAGGGCATATTTTAACGTGAAGTCTCAGCAGGGCCAACCTGCACTGGCTTAAGGGGGTCACTAATGAGGTCCTTTGCTCTCTTCATCCTCTCTGTCCTTGGCAAAGGTGTGGATCATATCTTTTTTAAAGTCGAGATCCTGTCCAACGAAGACCGGGAATGGCATGAATCTTTCTCCCTCGTCCTTGGCCCAGATGACCCAGTGGAAGCCGTTCTTGGCGATGTGACCACGGCCACAGTGACGATTCTAGACCAGGAGGCATCAGGGAGTCTCATACTGCCAGCACCACCCATCGTGAGTTGCTTGACCCAAAGGATTGCTGCTTTTATGTCTTTGTCATTAGATGAGAAGTTGAGAGAAGCAGGACTTTCGGTGCTGTACATCTTCATTTTTCTAACACAGTGGTTTTCAACCAAGAGTGAGCCCTCTTGTCCCCTCCCCCAAAGCCTCAGTCCCATCACCTCCATTTGGCAATATCTGGTGACATTTGTGGCTGTCATGACTGACACACTAGGTGCTATTAGCATCTAGTGAGTAGAAGCCAGGGGTGGTGCTAAACACCCTACAATGTGCAGGACAGGTCCAACGGCAAAGAATTATTTGGCACAAACATCAATAGTGCCCAGGATGAGAAACCTTATTTTGACATAAGAGTGAGACCAAACCGTGTTGATACCTTAGTCTGATAAAGACAGGAAGTACAATGCAACTGACCTTCTCATTTGGTGGGACCGAGAAGAGTTCAAAGTAATATTACCCTATATCTGTTATTCTACATACTCACCACGTGTGTAGAATTAAGTATCTGCAGAAATGTACTTCCAAGTTTCCCAGTGTAGGATGAACAGAATGAATGCACTGACCTTACAGTTAGGACGAAAGTGCCTGGAGGTTGCCAAGGGAAGTTTATCCCATAATAATGAAGCAGCCCAAATAAGTCTTACAACCTCCCCTGACTTGTCTCATATACTAGAAGGATCATTTCAAAATATGTCTCTTCTTTGACCATGGAAGAAATATACTATCTGTATTTACTCTTATTTTGCCAAATGTGCTACTGCATACCATTAACAATTTACTGCAACTTTAAACTAGTAACTGCTGTTCATGGTATCGTTTGGATTACAGGGTGCGAGGGGAAAAAAGTATTCTTCACATGAGGCATGGGGCTCTGACTTAGGAATGAGACCAGTACGATAATAAAGCTTTTAGCTCAGCAGGGAGGAGGATCTTCTCCACCAGCAAAGATCTGCAGTATCTTTTAGGGATGCGTGGCCAAGCATGGTGCAAACCTCTGCTATATTTTAGAGAATCCCCAGGAGCTGAGTGATCTCATGGATCTCCAGGGAAGAGAATCTTCATTCTCTGACCTTCCCGATACCCACCGAGGGCTGAAGCTTTGTTGCTCCTTTGCAGGTTGTCACACTTGCTGACTATGACCACGTGGAAGAGGTTACCAAGGAAGGAGTCAAAAAATCCCCCTCCCCAGGCTACCCGCTGGTCTGTGTCACGCCCTGTGACCCCCGTTTTCCCAAGTACACCGTCATGAAGGAGCGTTGCAGCGAGGCCGGCATCAACCAGACGTCCATGCAGTTCAGCTGGGAGGTGGCCGCCCCCACTGATGGCAACGGGGCCCGGTCTCCCTTTGAGACCATCACCGACAACACACCATTCACCAGTGTCAACCACATGGTAGGTCTGGTCTGGGCCTGGTTGAGAAGGGAGAGTCCTGGCGTTTCTCTATCCAAGTCCTTAAGGTCCCTGTGTGGCATTTGGTATAAAATAAACAAATAAGCAGGTACCTGGAGGACACACACAGTCTTGTTATTCTAACATATAGGAAAAGATAGTATGTTGTAGTAGAAAGAACTAAACAAGTACTCAGACACCTGTTTACAAACCTTGATTCTGCCTGTTTTTAACTATGTGATGGTAAGAGGTTACTTAACCTCTCTGAGTCTCAGTTTCGTGATCTGCAAGGTAATACCTCTTCCACTCAATCCACTTCACAAGGTCATTGACAAATCAAATACAAAAGTGATCTATAAATGACACAGGAAGTCAGAGATTCCAGGTAGGTACAATGAATGATTCCTTTTCTTTTCTGACCTCTTTAATCATTCAGTAAGTAGGAGGATATAAATTCCTTAAGGACCTGGACACATGTAGAGATCCATCCCAAAGTGGCCATCGCACTGATGGTACACCGTAGGGACCAGTTATGAAACAAAAGGAGAGCATGCTTACGAGTGATCTGCATTGTACAGTGCCCTGTGGGAGGATGTGAAAAGGGGTTCAGAATGCAGCTGCTGTCCTCAGAGAGTAAGGAGGCCAGACCCACCCCTCAGGTACCATCAGAGAGCAGTGACAGTGGTGGTTTCCCAACCTCAGGACACAGTCCATGACACTGACTCCGTTCCTCACACCAATGAAGTTCCTTCTCTCCGGAGAAAGAGCTGGAAGCAGTGGAGAGTCAGGCTCAGCGCAGTATCTGGCGTGTGGTAAGCACTCAGCAAGTTCTGACTGCAATGAGTGCACTTGATAACTTTGGAAATCAGAGATTTCTTTCAGACAGAATTTCTTTAGATTTTCCCCATTCAAGCCATAGTTTGTTCTTACTTTAGAAGGACTTCACATGGCTGGGCTCAGAGTGAGGAACGCTGTTAGAGGTACGTGTGAGGCTTTGGATAAAGCGGGTCACTCGTGTCCATTGTTTTCGGCAGAGCTTATTCAGAACAGCTAGAAGATTAATTCTTCTGCAACGTAACCTAGTTCAAATTTAAATTATCTTCTTTATTATTAAAAAATTTAAATGACGACCTAAGAGCTTATTGTTTCATAACATCTAATTCTCTGTTCAACAAAACCATGTAGGGGGTTTGGTCTGATTTGAGCTAAATATATATTTTTAACAGGTACCAAGTTTATGATTTTACTCTATGTTTCCATTTTCCTTCTTGCAGTGAATTGGTGACTAATACTTTTACCCCACTTTCCTTTGCTCCTTCTTTATTTCTTCAATTATTTGTTTAATACCATTGGAGGCATTTTTGTAAGATGCCTCAAATCCCTTCTGAACTAAGTCGATGCATAAATAAATAAATAAAGTGTTGGCAGCTAATTAAAAAATTTTAATGGAAAAATCATCTTGAATTTTTAATGGACTTCAGTGAAAATTGTTTCCATGAGTAGAATTTGTAAGTTTGTATGGTTGCTTTGTGGGAGGTCTGTGGCACATGGAACATCTAATTAATTTTTCTTGTTATGTACTTCCCTATATATATGCACACAAAACCTAAAGAGTTTGGGTGACCTACGTTGTCTCTGCATAGACTGAGTTAAGCACCCTTACGGATTCTGTGAATCTAGGGGCATGAAAGAATCTGTAGAAAGACTTTCAAAGGCCAGCAGGCGTCAGAGGCCAAGTTCTCAACTTCACGTCTGCTTGTTATTATAACTCTTGCAATGTGTGTGGTAATTAGGAGAGGACTGAGGAAGGAAGGAAAACTAAGAACTCCTGGAAAAGAAGGATCTTTCCTCTGTATCCTGATACCATACCCTCAGCAGAAGTGATTTGGAGGCTAACCAGTCTTGCTGGAAGGGCTGAAAACCATTTGGGTGGTTCTTATGCTGAACCTAATATGTGAAGAGAACAGCACCGTCACTGGGAACCAGTCGTCTCTGGGTTCACGCTCCACATCTGTCTACTTGTTCATTGTCTGACTTACCACTTGAGGCTGTAAGTACCCACTGCCCTGTCTCTAGTGCCTGACTCCTGGGAAAAGGTCCATACTTCAGTGGTAAACAAATGGTCAGATGGATAGATCAATGGATAGATAGGTAAATGGATAGATGGATGGTGGATGGTTTTCATAGATTACCTGGTACCAGATATTGGCTGTGTCAGGCCATCCAGAAGATGCAGTGCAAGGAGCTGTTGAAGTGTCAGACATGTGTCTGAGGTGCTCTGTTCTTCCTGGCAGGTCCTGGACAGCATTTACTTCAGCCGGAGGTTCCATGTGCGTTGTGTGGCCAAGGCTGTGGACAAGGTGGGCCACGTGGGGACCCCCTTGAGGAGCAACATCGTTACCATTGGAACAGACAGTGCTATCTGCCACACCCCAGTGGTGGCTGGGACAGCCCGAGGCTTCCAGGCTCAGTCCTTCATCGCGACCTTGAAATACCTGGACGTCAAACACAAGGAGCATCCCAACAGGTCAGGCAGGTGGGGCCCTCCAGGAGGAGGGGGCAGAGAGATTCTCCCACTAGCCTTTGTGTGTGTTCCTGTTGGGACAGATCAGTGAGTGATGCTTCTGCAAGTAAGAATAGTGGTGATGAGGACTTCAGAAACATTCTTTGAAGGCCCCCTAAGATCTGCCCCTTGCTGTATCTTCCCAGCCTCACTCCCTTTGTTTCACCTGCCAGTCCACCCACAGAGAATCACATGTAACTTCCCCAAGGCTTTAAACTCTCTTAGGTAGCATGTCTCTGCCCTGTGGCTACTCCTGACTCCAACTCTCCCCGCCCTCTTCCATTCGGTGTAGTTAAATCCAGTTGTCCCACTATACCTAGCTCATGGCATCTCTTCTAGGAACTTTTCCATCATCTCCCCCAATTTAGTTTGGGAGCCCTTCCTTCCAGCTTTTCTGGCAACCCATGTCTGCCTCTCTCAGAGCATTATCATTATTCGTTCTCTCTCTGTCCCCATAGGAGATGATGACAGGGACCATGATTATTTATTTCATGTCCCCTCTGCCTAGAGCAGTGCTTCTTAAGAACCACCTAAAAGGCACTCACTAAATATCTAGGGAACAAATGAGTTATAATACTGTGTAAATTGTAAGTCACTGGACAAATGTGCTTTTATTTTCCTCCTGTGCTGTCATGATTTTGATGGAAGGATGGATACATTCATTTTTGCATAGCAAAAAAAAATTCGTGTATGCTATACATATTCATTAAACCTCACAGTGTTTATGTGTGTGCCTCTACATGAGCACCTGAGGTCAGAGAAGGGGGTTCATTTGCATGAAAAAAACAGATTTGAACATGGAGCCAAGAATATGCAAATCCTTTTCTTCTAACAGAATGAAATTTATTTTTGTTAAAAAGTAATAACAAGAAGTGCCCAGGGTTACTACTGACCCCCTCCTAGCAAAAGAGCCAGCCTGCTTATATTCCAAGGTTCTGATTCCTCTTTAAAACATGGGTCTTTGTGCTGAGAGACAAACTGTAAAAATGCACCCTCAATAAACATGCTGAAAATTTAAGCTTGTACAACCACAACAACAAAATGCAGCCCCCTAAGTCCTGTTCTGTTGTCTTAGCCAATATTTATTAAGGTCATATTTTATTTAGAATTGTGTACCGCAGGCTCTGGAGAGACAAAAGCAGTGGAAGCGAGTAATGGTCCTTTGCCTTCATGGTGGGGAGGCGAGACAGAGTCTGAGAGCACACAGGGAATAGCGGCCAATATAAGTAAGTTACAGGCTTCCTGGTATGAAGGCACCTAAATGCTGAACAATGTAGATCAAGGAGGCGTTTGCTGCAGATTGAGGCCGTGAGGGCTGGCGGCGTTGCTGAAACTTGTAGAGAGAGGGTTGGAGGAGTCCCTTTCAGCTGGAGGGAGACCATATGAGTAGTGGGATTGTTTCTATTATTTCTATTTCTAAGCTATTTTCCTGGGTAGGGATACTGACCCTAGAGTTTGAGAGCTCAATGATGTCTTTTTGGCAGAAATACTTTTAAAAAATATGTGTCGACTCTACCCCACCTCCACAGACACTCATTGTGACAGAGAAGGGCAGTCGTACCTGAATCACTCACTCAGCTTTAGCTCAGGAGGAAACAAAGCTTCATTTTATAGCAAAAGACAGCTACAAAGTACTTAGTGGTTGTGATGTTATCTCTTCTCCTACACACAAATATCTGTGATTCTTGATCGCTATCAGTCCTGAGTCTGGAGGATCTCCCGGGCAGTGGGGAAGGGAAAAACTTTAGATGTGTATCATACCCTCATGTTCAGAGAGAAATCCTACATGGAAAGCTTCAGAAAAAAAAAAATTGGTGAATTCATTGGTGAAGACAAAGTGAGTTATGAGACGGAAGTGTACCATATTAACTGCTTAGAGCGTGCACCTAAACACGTTTCTCTGCCCTTCTTTCCCTTAGAATCCACATTTCAGTGCAGATCCCACACCAGGACGGAATGCTGCCCCTTATCTCCACCATGCCGTTGCACAACTTGCATTTTCTGTTATCTGAGTCCATCTACAGACACCAGCACGTCTGCTCCAATCTCGTCACCTCCCGTGACCTGAGAGGCATCTCAGGTGAGGGAAGTGCTCCGTGCAGATTTTTCCTTCCCAGCCCAGCGCAGTGACCCTTAAGGATATGGCTAAGTGAACTCTGCTCTTCATGTTTTCTGGGCCTCAAAATCTGCATGATTAGTGATTTCCTCCTTAGCAAGCAACGAAATATAGGCAGCTCAGATAGTGAAGTGAATAGGAAAAAACAAGGACTTTGAAATCAGACTGATAGTTTCAAGTCCCTGGTTCACTACCTGTACAACTGAACAAAAATAGCTGGAAAGCCAACTGTTTTCTTATCTATAACATGAGGATAACAGTTGCTTCCAATCAGGATGAGGATTAAATATGTCGACATTTTTAAAGCCCTTATCTTGGTAAATTTTAATTTCTTCCTTCTCCTGTGTTTAAATCTGTGCTCTAAATTCCTGTTTTCTCAGCATTTTCAAAGGCTCAAGTGCAGATGTTAGATGTTACAGGATGGTTCTCCAGGAGCAAGAGCTGAGGTGGAGTTTGGGGTATGAGATACTCGTTAGGGATCAACATCTCTTAAAGGGAAGGAGAGGAGGCAGGACTGGGCAGAGGGAGAAGTCAGCCTGCAATGCAGCCAATAAAGCCGCAACCAACTCTTCAGGGAGCTCTGGAGAGAGCCCATCCGTCAGGCTTGTCCTACTTCCAGACCCAGTGGACAGACCTTTCTGCTCCTCCCCGCTCAGTCGCTGGATGCCCGCTGCTCCAGGGAGAGCTTGCCGTGGGGCCCTGCAGCTGATGCAGACCTGGAGGAGCTGACAGCGCATCTCCGTGTTCACCATGGCAGACGTTTTACTTTACAAAGAATCCTGTCCGTTTCCATTCACCTTAGCAAGTGCACAGTAAATGTGCATTTCCTCCCTTCACAACTGATAAATCATTTAACAGTGTTTTTGAAGATAGAAAAGCATTCATGTGCTCTTCCATATTCATTAAGCACCACTTTGGGTAGTGATGGTCTTTATACAGTAGAAATTAGTGGAGTGTAAATGATTCGTTAATCACCGAGCTACAGATGAAAGTTTAATTGGTCCACACATGCAGCTAGTGAAAGAAACATCCTGTGTTTAAAGGCTGAAAGTTTGCACCTCTTCCTACTTAAACACAATTAAATTCAACATATATTAATTGAGACCCTAGTCCTTGGGGGGCAGAGGGCTGGGTGCTGGTGTCAGACATTCAGAGAAATGCATCAGCTCTTTGAGAAGAAGACTATAGTTGCTCTGAGGACTATAGAAATTTTAACCCTGATATTTTTAAATTGTATCTATATTCAGCGCTCTGCTGCATAAAGGTCTTCCTTAATTTAGAGCAGTTCAGTTGCTTGGCAGCGTTTGAACCAATAATTTTTGCCTGTAGCAGGGGAGGTTTAGTCAAGCATTCTTAGCGAGCTGTTTACTCATTAACACAAAATTAAGACTTTTACCTCCAAGAGTTCAGAAACCATAGGAGGTGGGGGGAAGGTAGTCAGATGTTTGTTTACTGGCTTTCCATAAAAGCTATTTTTTTAAAATCAGTCTTAATAATAATTCATCAAGAAATTCTCTGTATGGTAAATCCATTTCTTCAAGGACTGATTGCAAAGCACAGAACCAGACTGGCAGGTGTGACAGGCAAAGCTTCAGGGTGTTTTCTTTTCCAAGATGCGCAGGGCTGCTGAGCTCTGGCTTCTTCATTTATGGTCTCACGTGTTCACCTTTACTTGGGGGCCCTTGCAGTCTCTTCCATGAGGCTGTGAACCCAGTCACTATTAAACACGTGGCAGCAGGCAGCTGACAAGTGCCGTATTAGGAGCCCTGGGCTGCCCCATGAACAGTCTCAGATGGAGGGAGGGCTCTCTAATGTCAAAAGGACACCTCCTCCCTCCCCACCCCACTCCTGGGCAGCCAGAGAGAGCGGCTGAGCGACTGAGCGACTGAGTTACTGTTCCTTGCTCGTCCCCCCACCCCCCAGAGGCAGGATTCCTGGACGACAGGCTCTACGACAGCACGGCCCTGGGGCCTGGCTACGACCGCCCCTTCCAGTTCGACCCCAGCGTGCGGGAGCCCAAGACCATCCAGCTCTACAAACACCTGAACCTCAAGAGCTGCGTCTGGACGTTCGATGCCTATTACGACATGACAGAGCTGATCGACGTCTGCGGGGGCTCTGTGACGGCCGACTTCCAGGTGGGCGCCCCGTGGGCCTGTCCGAAGGCCTCGTGCACCTGGGCGCCAGGTGCAACTTTGTTCCTGAAGTGCTCCATCTCCCACATCACTGCATCCAGTCATCCCCAGAACTGCACCAACCAAGGGAGTGTTTATAAGTCCCTCAGGAGAGACCTTCCTTAGCAGTAGTGACTAGAGTGGCCCCCTCCAAAGTCAATTAACTGGAAAAGTAATGTGTAAAATGTTTAAGTTAATATGAAAAAAATTACTGTCTGGCACAGTCATTTATATAAAAATCCAACTGTCTTTACTTCTAAGTAAATACGTTTTTTCTTCTGGGTGTATTTTGGAGAGCCCAAAAGATTTACATTTGATGGGAAGGTTATTACTCAGTAGGTGTGTCCTCCTCCCCACGTGGGGAAAGGAGTCAAAATGACAGGTGGCGCACCCCGTCTTCCAGCAGACAAGTGGAGCACTGTTGTCCCGGGCGTTGTGGGGAGATAAGTGTTTGAAACACCTTGCTTTCGTAGCTAGTCCAAACCTGTGCCTCACTGACAACCCTTGCAAAAACAGACACTTTAAAAATGATGTTTAATAGTCATTAAACATCAGTAACAGAAGAAAATGTTATAGCAAGTAGTCATAGTCATAGGAGGGCAGTTGTATCTAAGCGACTAGGCTAGTGTGTCCTCATGGGAAAATCAATTCCAAAGCAGGTTCTACCCAGTTTTGAGTAGTTATCTCAATGAACTAAAAGTCAGATGTTCATTCTTCATTTCAAACCAGGTTGAACCACACTGAAAGAGGGGAGTCTGTAGAGGGACTTAATCATTTTGGGAAAGTTCCTTGGATTAAAATTTGTGTTTCCTTGAGATGCCTTTGGTTTTTTGGTCAATTCTCATTTTGTATACACTACTGCCCTCTACTGAATAGAATTTTAAGATATTCTTAGCTTTCTCTTTCTATTTCTGCAGTTATGTAACCCACGTTCACTTTCAAAAATGCAAAGCTGAATGATTGGTTCCTCCTCTGACCCCTCAAAACTTGTTATTCTCTGTTCTCCATGATTTTTCTTTTCACTAAAGTTTTGAATATTTTTATTCAGAATATGCTTAAAAACTCAAAGATAAGGAATTCTTACTATATACATCCCATTTCTTAAACCAATACCAGAAGAATGTATTTAAAGAACTGTTTCATTGTTTGCTTCTTTAAAGAGTTGTAACAGCCGGTATATGATAGAAAGAACATAGAACCAAGTCCTGGCTCATACCTTCCTTCATCAGATATCAGCAGAGTTGGACGAGACATAACCTCTCTGAACCTCATCTGAAATTGTCACGAATAATCTCAGTATAGAAAGACATCTAGCCCAGTGTCTGTCAGCCAGGGATTTTGTGCTGACGGTAGATCCCAGATCCCCCAGATCCTTTAGGAATAACTGTGACTTCTTAAAAATCTCAGCCATGCCTTTGTGCAAATGAACAGTGAAGGCAAACTTCTCACTCCTGAAAACTGTTTTTGTTTAAGTGCCACCTCCTCAGAAAAGCCTTCTCAGATCATCCTATCTAAAGAAGCATCTTGGCACTTCCCATCCCTTTATTTACTTTATTTTAAAAATTTATACATCTCCCTTTCTAGACTGTAGGTTTTACTAGGGTGGTGATTTGGGGTTTCTATCTACTGCTGAGGACCCAGCTCCTCACCTGCCTGGTGCCTGGGACAATCACGGGCACTTAGTATTGAATGAGTGACTACAGGAGTGAATGAAGGTTGAATAGAGACGTGATGCTCATGTGCACTTCATCCTGGGGAGAAATAACCCTCACTGTGTGCACACTGTTTGCTTGGCAGGTGAGGGACTCTGCTCAGTCTTTCCTGACTGTGCACGTGCCTCTCTACGTGTCCTACATCTACGTGACGGCCCCTAGGGGCTGGGCCTCCCTGGAGCACCACACCGAGATGGAGTTTTCCTTCTTCTATGACACTGTTCTCTGGAGAACAGGTATATCCTTTGATGTCTTATTAAGTCTTACCTTATGTTCAAGCAAGATTAAGAGAAAAAAAATAAGTAGTGACTTTTACAAGTGGCTGCATTCCTCATCCTGTTGTCCTATATTCAGTCAAGGGAGAGCCACCTGAAGTCTAAAAAGTGTATAGATCTGTGGTTCCTGAAAAAGAGTGATGTCCACACATGTTGATGCTGGAAGGCCCCCAGCCCAGATACAGCGCCCAGAGCCGTGGATGGCAAGTGACAGATGGGTCCTATATGCCCATTAGGGGGTTCGGAGAAGTGTGTGATTTTTTGGAAAATAGTCATGTTCATTTTATCCTAGGTAAGAATGGTGCAATTCCTGTTGTTTAAGGAGCAAAATCAGATGCACAGAAATGGAAAAATAGGCGAAGAGCAACCTGGCTCAGTTTCTCCATTTGGCATCTAGTTTGCTCCTTTGTTGCATCTTGAAAGTAGAGATTTAAACCCTAGTTTTACTTTAAGAACTGCAATGCTGAATTTTTAAAGTGACCTTCACTTCAGGCTTGTCTCCATTACTGCTCTTTGAGAGGAGCCCCCCCTCTCCTGTCTCCTATCTCCTCTCTCCTTCAGCTGGGAGCTCACATCCCTCTCTGGTGTCTCCCCTCACACACCTTCTCCCACTGCCACCACGTGAATGTCCCTCAAAACCCCACGATTCTCTCCTCCATTCACCCCAGTGGATCTGAGCCGACTTTTGCTCTTTCCCATTTTCAGTGTCCCTTACGTCACACATAGCCCCAAGCTCATCTCCTCTTATTTTATTGCTCTCTTTTTCCCTCTCTCCCTCCCTGGTGATGATTTACTTGATCTGAGGCAGAGTTGCTTGATCTGAGGAGATTTCTTTAGATAGGGCTTCATTTCTTACAATGGAAAATACAATCCTTCCTTCTGTTAGATGGTTTCAGCTCAAATCATTATTTGCTTTATATTTCTCATAGGAAAATAACTTCAGGAAGTTCTCACGCTCTGGCTCAGATAAATCCTTGAGTTTGGGGTTTTTTTTAACTCTATTTTTTCCCTCCTTTGATTGCCGTTTAGTTTTTGGTCATACTGAACTCACTGGGTATCGTGATTGCCACTGACCTTATTAAAGCCACAGTTGACTCATGTCATGCCGTATATGGCTGGCCTTCTGCAGGCTAACCTTTAATTCTCCGCGGCTGTCAATACTAAATGTAGCCACTAGAACATTGTTTACGGTTCTGTTAAGTCCTGAGATGTGTCCTGGTGAGGAAAAGAAAATGCAGTGTGTAGCAGATACGCTGTAACCACATCCTGGTGTAAAGTTGAAAGTAAGAAGTTTTAGGGCCCATTTTTTTTCTCTGAGTTATGGGCTGGGACCCTGCATCTGGGCTAAGTAGCATCTCCAGGTATAAAGAGACTGTATCAAAGAGAGCAGAATTGTAAAACAAAAAAAACAAAGAACCAAGTAGAATGAACTGTCAAACAGTGTTAATTGATACATGTCTCTAAATAGACTCTAGGTTCATGCAAATATGTAAATTTGTTCTGAGTTGCATTCAAGTGAATGTGCAGCTCTACTTAGAGGTGTCAGTGGGATAACTCACATGGCAGTTACAGGCCGAGAGATCTTCTCCAAGCCCTAACTTGGATGTTTTGTGTATGGTTGCCTGCCCAGGAATCCAGACGGACAGTGTGCTCTCTGCAAGGCTTCAGATAATAAGGATCTATATTCGAGAGGATGGCCGTCTCGTCATTGAATTCAAGACCCATGCCAAATTCAGAGGTAGTATCAGTGCCATTTTTTTCCTCAGTTTTTTTTTTATTATTAAGAAACATTCAATCATAGAGAAAAAGTTGAAAGAATAAGTTGAAGAACAAAGTTAACAGTTGTTAACATTTTGCTATGTGTGTGTACACACATGCATACATTCCCATTTTTTTGTTACACCATTTAAAGATGAGTTGCAGGCTTCATGCCAAATTACCATAAATACTTCAGTAGACATCTCCTAAGACAAGGACCTTCTCTTACATGTCACAGTAGCATCACCAGATCCAAGATATTTAACATCGATCCAGTGATACCCAGTCCTTATTCACATTCCCTCTATTGTCCCACGGATGTCTTTTCTAGTTGTTTTTATATCTGTTTCTATTGACTTTGTATCTGTTTATATAAAAGGAAAGCGAATCCAATCAAGTTCCATAATGTTACATTTGGTGGTTATATCTCTTTAGGCTCTTTTAGTCTAGAATAGTGTCCCTACTGTTATTCATCCATGACTCTATATTACTGTAGTTTTAAAGAGTGGCGGTGTCTTGCTGAGTAACCCTTGCCTTTTTAATGATGTTTGCAATTGCTTCCTTCCACCAAGGATTTGAATGGCCCTAAATGAGATTTTTTTTTTAATCTGGTTGATACTTGTATTTATAAACTACTGAGATCTTTCTACCTCCAAGAAACGTATTGGTTGGAATTCATAGCTGAGTGTGTTCAGTGTTCACTGTCACATAAGGACTCCTATTACTGTGAATATGCTCATTAGCACCATTTCTACAAGGCTCATTAGTACTGTTTGTAAATATAGACATGACCATAATGGCCGTCGGGAGTAGGCTGATGGGCTGGGGTGAGAAGCCATGCCCTCCCATCCAGTGTGGAATATATTCTAAGGGGGAGGGGCAGATATAACCTAAGTTGTTTTATAGAAGAATATTCATTCAGTTCTAAAGCTTTTGTAGGGGATTCACCACAAGTACAATAAAGCTCATGAGTAAGTATGTGTGCTTCCCCTTGAAACAGGACAATTTGTGATGGAGCACCACACCCTCCCTGATGTGAAGTCATTCATACTGACTCCAGACCACCTCGGTGGAATTGAATTTGACCTGCAGCTACTCTGGAGTGCTCAGACTTTTGATTCTCCTTATCAGCTCTGGAGAGCCACAAGCTCGTATAACAGGTGAATACGGGATGGAGTTCAGGGGTAAATCTGAAATGTTTCAGTTTCTTGAAGGGCTTTTCTTCAGAAGCTGGGTTTCTGTCTTAAAAAGGAGATGGACAGAAACAACTCCCTGGCAAATAGAGAAACAGATGGAGCTGAGATCAGCTTCCGATGTGTAAAACGGGAAGTGCTCACCCTTATCCCGAGGACGAGAACAGGGAGGGTGCACGTCACTTTCACTCACGTCCCATTGGCTAGAACTTAGTCACATGGCACAGCCACCTGCAGGAAGCTGGGAAGCGTGTCCAACTAAAACTGTAGTACAGTAAAGAAATTTCATTCCAACTACCACAGCCAGTGCAAAATCCAGAATCTCTGGTCATCAGGGCCAGATGTGACCCCTTATGGTCCAATGTCCTATAAAATAAATAACAAGACTTATTCCTTGTCCACACCCAATATGGAGGTAGAATGGGAATGGGATAAATACAGTAAAATATCCCATTTGTAAAAGGGAAGACTAGGGCAAACAAAATGAAAACTTTTACTGTGAAAAGGATAATGGAGTCTTTCGTGAATGTTGTTATCCTCATTTAGTAGATCGTGAAATTAAGGTCTACATTTAGCATGAAAATCTTATTCCAGTTTTACAGTTAAGAAGTAGCAGATTGTCTTAGAATCATTTTCAAAAATATTTTTAATTATAAATTTTTGGTCTTATAGCAGGTATTTTTTGTACATAATGATTCCTTTGAAATCAATATATAATAAAATAACCTCTAAGGGCTATGTTTCCTAGCACCTCATGATATTGTACATGTACTTGTCCCAATTTGTAGGCGGATAAACTCTCCTCTTTAAATCCTCTGCTGATTCCCCACCACCTACCAAATGAAGTCCAGCTCTTTGAACAAGACCCATGCCTCCCCACTGGCCTCATCTCAAACCCAGCCTTCTCACCACATTAAATATCTCACCAGCCCCTGAATCCACCAGCCCATCCACACACCTCTGTACTTTAGCAATTCCCTCTGCCCTTGCTGCTCCTTTCCTCTTCCAAAATGAAACTCCTCTGAGCTCCAGCTCAAATACTGACCCCTCTGACACCTTCCCTGACTTCCCATGCAGTGCTGGGGGCATCTCTTCCTTGCTCCCATGTTGTTCCAGCTTCTACTGTAGCGCAGCTCAGTGTATTATAATGCTCTAAGTAGAGTCCCATTTTCCACTAGATTGTGAGCTTCCCAGGGGTAAAAGGCATGATCTTCAATCCCCAGGGCTGCAGGTTTTAGCACCTGGTTGGTGCTGAATAAACATCCTTTAGGAGCTAACATTTGTGTTAAGGAGGTAAAATACGTAGATAAATGGCAAAGTGCAAAACAGCACCAAGTGCTCTGTGCTGTGTGCACTGGGAGCGATAGTGTGCAGAACCCTGAGACAGTAGCTGCTCAGGGAGGACCGCCCAGCGTGAGCTGGGGAGCTGTCCAAGGCTTCTCGGGGAGACAGGGCGACTGGTACTCCACGATGTGATGTGGGAAATGTCTAGTTTTCAGAAAGGAGGGGAGAAGAACTACAGTATTAAAAACCTGCATCCAGAACTGCATCCATCACCCCAACTCCTGTTTAGGGACTTGGAGAAAAGTAGGACGCAGCCTTAGGAGACCACGCCATTTGTCCTGCATTCATTTGTCCAACAGATAGTTACTGAGCTTTTGCTATGTGTCAGGGAAGGTTCTGGGCGCTTGGAATACATCAGTGGACAAAGTAAAGATCCCTGCCAGCAGAGGTGGACATAATGAATGAGTGCAGTCCCACATGTTAGAAGGTGATGAGAGCTATGGAAGAATGAAAGGTAGTGGGCAGGGAAGGGGCATCAGGAGGGGGTGGCGGTGTGATGTTAATTAGCATGTTCCGAGTAGGCCTCAGTAAGAAGGTACATTTGAGCAAAGACCTGAAGCAGGTGAGGGAGTTCCCTAGGCAGAGTATCTGGGGAAGAGGTTCCCAGCAAGGTTCCTGGGGTGACAGCATCCTGGCATGCTGGGGGACAGTGAGGAGGCTGGTGTGGCCAGAGTGGAGAGAACAGGGAAGAGGGGAATAGGCGGGAAGGTCAGAGGAGCAAGGTGATGGGGTTGGGCCACCAGTGTGTGGACTTTGTCACTGGCTCTCATGCAGCAGGAGCCCCCCGGGGTTTGGGCAACGTGACCTGGCCTGACTTTTTGAAAGCAAGGGTCAGGCATGGACAGTTCTGCCTAATGAAGTATTTCTATTAATTAAGAGCTACAATTCCCATTATATGGGTCAATTTTCATGTATTCAAATGTGTACGAGGTCTCATTTCCTGCTGGTCCAAGCTCTGGAGGGAGAAGGACCATGGAGGAAAACTGAAGACATGCAGACGTGCAAACATACAAACTTTCAGGGCATGAGGGGCTTAGAAATTAAGCCTTGAAAATTTGCGTGGTTTGTCTAAAATCATACAACCATGGCAGAGGCAAAGTAGGGCAGGGTTAGACTGTCTGCTGGTTCCCAGCCTGTGCCAGTCCACTAGACTGAGCCCAGGCAGCCGTGTCCTAAAGTTCTATTATTATTTTTTAACCAAATCTTTGCTATCACTTTACTAATAAACAGACACAGATAATACAAAAGAAATGGTCAAAGCAATGAACACAGAGGGTGTGAGAACTGTTCTCAGATCACAGTAATTATGATTAAGATTCATGGCCCTTCACTCCTCATTCAATGGATGGCAGCTTCCCAAGGCTCTTGAAGAATCTTCATGAAACTTCTGGGTGTCTGGCTGCCTTCCAGGCACTCTGCCAGTGCTGGGCTGCTACTGGATGACAAGTGTGGGAAATGAAGTAGGTGAGGGCTACAGAGGCGCTACGCTGTCAGGGTCATGACCTGCAGAATCCTGTGCCCCCCTCCCCCCAGACACACAGAAATTCCCAGCAGGTCATCCCCGATGAGAGGTGACAGTGTTCTTCAGCTTCGGTAAAGAGATGAGGCTGTCGAGTTTAGGGGAGGAGCCCTGAAGCTGAATGCTAATGAATGGGGGTGGTTGGGGGGTTCTCTGGAGTGGGGTCATTTAACCCTGAGACACTTGCTGCCTCCTCAGTCAGAGCAGCAGCAGCTGGCGTGGTCACATCGCAATGAATAAAAGCTTTTGCAGTTGGGAAGGTGTAGCAGGGTGTCAGTCCATGGGAAACACTAAAAAGAAATTGCCAGGTAAGTTTCATGGAAATCTCAAGGAAGTGGCCAGTCCTGTTTTGTCTTCACCGGAGCCTTTTAGATTTTTATAAACAGTGTGCCTTTCTCAGCATTTCCCATGAAAAGCTCTTGAATAAATGAGAGTGGCTCTATTTAGCACCTCTGGAGAATACTCTGAAGGTGAGAACAATCAGTGATGAATTCCTGAAAATTGTGTTTGCAGACTCGTGAGGTTCTTAGATGCTGAGCACAAAAATCACCTGAAAACTGTGCAATGAAGTCCATGTGTTTCTGGGTAAGTAAACAATCTAGAGATAGTCCCCTGTAACCACGGTCTGCTCTGCATGTCTCCAGGAAGGACTACTCGGGGGAGTACACCATCTACCTGATCCCTTGCACCGTGCAGCCCACACAGCCCTGGGCTGACCCAGGAGAGAAGCCTTTGGCCTGCACTGCACACGCCCCAGAAAGGTAGGGAGAAACGACTGATCGTCATTCCTTGTGAACTTAGCTACTTGCTAACGTTTGTAACCCCAAAGCCAATTTTCGGGACGCTGTCTGGTCACTCGCGGACATGCAGAGTGACGAGATGTTCATCCCCGGCTCAGGTCGAGCAAGGCATGCTGCCTTCCCATACTGCAAGCAGGTGTCCTTTTCACGGTCTGTTCAGTGCCAGGTTTTTCAAAGTTTTGTGCTTTTTGTCGATTTCACTGTTTAAAATGGCTCCCAGTGGCCTAAGTACAAGAAGCCAGCGATGAGCCCGATGGAGCATTAGGTAAGCTTCCTCCCGGCTTGGATTTGAGTGCTGTTGCTGTGAGCTCCCCGTCAGTGAATCAACAGTGCATACGAAGTAAGTTGTCTTTGAACAGAAACACACATGAAACAGGATGAAAAAGGTGTGACTAGCGGCTGTAGGAACTCTACCCTGTATTTCCCCCGGGAGCAGCAGTTCAAGATTCACTGATTCAGTTTTCAGCACGACCTTGTAGAACATAATGACCCCAAACAACAAGAGCCGACTGTCCACCGGCCCACACCCACCTCTGGCCTGAGACAGTCCACACTGTGCCGATGTCCATTTGTCAGCCAGCACTTCCTCAGCTCTTGTCATGCACTTCGCTCTGCCCCTGGCACGGAGACTGTAGCAGAGGATGAAGAGTAACCTCTGCTCTCAAGCTTGTAGTCTAGTGCCACCTTTCTAGGAGCTGAGCAAAGTGAATAGAAAACATTCCTGGGAGAAGATGCTGAAGGCAGACTCTAACATTGTCATTAAGAGAGGACCATTTGGGATGTGACTTCCAAATTAAGAGTCTAAGACTTGGCCACTAGATTTGGTGACATAGAAGTCACTGGTGATCTTGACAAAGGACAGGTTCAGTAGACAGAGCCGGATAAAGCCCGATTAGAGGGGATTCAAGAGGGAGATGAAAAAAATTGGAGATAACAAGGAAAGACAGTGCTTTTGGAGCTTTGTTATAAAGGATGTCAGAAGAGAGGGGCACTAGCAGGAAACAGACGAAGGGTCAAAGGAGGTTTTATTTGTTTGTGTGTTAGGGTGTAAAATATTGTAGGATGTTTGTATGCTGGTGGGAATAACCTGTTGGTCTAGTAGGGGACATCTGACAATGCAGAAGACAGAGGGAAAATCTGCAGAGCCCAGTCCTTGAGTAGGGCGGGGCCGGCTGGGACAGGAGGGGAGGGGCCAGCCCGAGTGGGAAGCAGAGAGTTCATTCACTGAAGGCGGAAGGAGGACGCAGAGCACACATGCAGAGGAGGGGAGAATTAGGAGACTGGGAGGGTAAGGATGGCAGAGGAGACACACAACTGCGTCTGTTTCCTCCATGAAATGAGAAGCCAAGCATTAGCTGGAAGTGAGGAGCAGTGAGGTTTGAGAAGAGAGGAGGAAGGCAAGCAGAGGCATCTCGGAGAGTGGGAAGCAGGTAGGCCAGAGAGTCACAGACGAGAGACCAGGCAGCGCCCAGAGCCCAGCTGAGCTGTTTTTAAATTACTGATGATTGATGTAAGATATAGAGCACACATTTAAAGTCGATACAGTCTGATCGTTTTTTTTTTTTAACATTTTGTATTGATTTATAATCATTTTACAATGTTGTGTCAAATTCCAGTGTTCAGCATGATCAGTTTTGACAGATGCATACACTTGTGTAACGTCACCACAGTTAAGACAGTGAATGTATCCATTTCCTTCAGAAGTTTCCTCACGACCCTTTGCTGTATACCTGCCTCCCACCCATCCCGACCCACGCCTTCTCCAGGGTGTCCTCTGATCTTTCTGTCACTGCAGATTAGTTAGCATTTTCTAGTAATGCATATAAGCGGCCCCCACCATACAGTATGCATTCTTTTTCATTGACTTCTTTTGCTCAACATGGTTATCTTGACTCCTTCATGTTGTGTGTTATGTGTATCCATAGTTTTTTCCTGTTATTGCTGAGTTTATCCCATGGTGGGGACATGCTACAGGTTGTTTAGCAAATTGATCAGTTGATGGACATTTGGGTTCTTTCCAGTTTGGGCTGGTAAATAAAGCTGCTATGAACATGCATAGTCAAGTCTTTATCCTGACATGTGCTTTCTGTGTTCTTGTGGAAATACCTAGGAAAGAAGTGGCTGGATCGTAGAGTAGATGTACATTTAACTTCTTAAGAAACTGCAACACTGTTTTCCAAAGTGTTTGTAAATGTGTAACTGTGTGTTTCCATTCCCACCATGAGTGTGTCCGTGTCCCAGGTTCTCTGCATCCTGGTAAACGTGGCCAGGGAGGGCCTGGTGTGGTTGAAGAATTAATGAGCGGGAGTAAAAGAAGAGGTGAACTGGAAAGGTAGGAGATGGTGCTTAGAGAGTGAAGTGTATGAAAATGAGTTTTTTTGGAGGTGGCACCTAGTCAGACAGAGAAGTGGGGGGCAGAGCACACTCTTTGGAGGTGAAGATGTCAAGGAACTGAGAGTCTGGGTTTTAGATGGTTCATCCATGCAGATGGCAGGAGCCATGCTTGAGAGCGTAGTCAGCCAAAGGTGAGAGGGACGGTGACACAGGACAGTGGTAGTTGCCTGCTAAGGAAGAACAGGAGGCAGATAGTCTGAAGAGATATTCTGGGGAATTTTATTCATGTAATAGATTTTTTAAATTATGAAATATTTTAAATATTCAGAGGACCATATATAGTGGATATAGAAAACTTCAAGAAATAGAACATTACTTAATATGAATTATAACTGCAGTGAGTTGGGCATCCCTCGGGCTGTGATCCTGGTGATAAAGTGCGTCATAATAGCTACCAGTGTTACTAGTGACCGTGTGTGGGGTGCGGACTAGGTGGTGGGCTCTGTGCTAATAAGCTCCTAACATTTGATTCTCATTACAGTGATTCCCCACAAGACTGGTACTGTTGTCTCCATTTTATAACTAATGAAACTGGGGTCAAGGGGAAAAAAGAAGTAGAACATTGCCAGTATCTTTTAAATACCCTCGGTGCCCCTTTCACCGCACTCCCCCCAGCTGCCCACTAGCCTGATACTTCTTTTCATCATCCCTTGTTTTGGTTTATGGTTCAGCTCATATTTACTTCTACATGGTTTTGCATGTTTCTGAACTTTATATAAAAATTCCTCACTGCGTGAATTCTCTCTGCAGCTTTTCTTTTTCCTCAGTGAATCATTTGTTGATTCACAAGTGAAATCAACACTCCTGTTGACTCATGTGTCTGCAGGTTGTTTTTCACTGCATTAAGGGAGTCTTCACAGGAGACGTCATAGGCATAGCCCACAATGTGTCTGACCACTGTATTTAGCTTGCAATCCCAGACTCTCTCTATTACAAAGAACACTATATGTGCCACTTAGTTACATGTGTGAGAGGAGTTCCTCCAGGGCAGATGCTGGATTTTTTTTTTTTTTAAGAGGAGAGGAACAATGGTTGAAATGGCAAAAGGGAGTGAAAAAGACATTAACCCCCTCTTCAGTCCCAGTGCTGTAAGTGTGGGCGTCTGCAGGGAGGAGAGTATTGTTGAGTATCCGGAGGCCTCAGGGTTGGATGTCCTTGCCTTACATCAGGGAGGTCCTTACTGGCAGATTCCCCATTATTCCCAGGGTAACTTTCCCCCCTTGGGCCTAACTTTGCTTTTGATCATCTCCGTATGTTTTAATATGGTTCCATATGGAGGCAATAGAACTACAACACAAAAAATAATCAAAGACTGAGTCAGGAAATTCAGACTTCATTCAAAGAATTGTGTTTCCTATTATGCCTGTTTTTGTGAGGTTGGTCATACATTATAACCTTACAAATCATCATCATCATCATCATCGTCATCATCTCAAATCCATTATTCATTCTCTTTAGTCAATGAGTATGTATCGAGTGTCTTATGGCCTGGCCCTCTGTGGATGCTGGTGATACCAACATCAACAGGGAAAACCTACTTCCCTGAGTCAGATACGTGAACTCTTGGTACAATCGATGGTCCTTTGGAAGCTGTTGAAGCGGGGTCAGCCCTGGTTTGTGGGCGTTTCTCCTGCACCCCAAGTTCCTCCTACACCTTAACCCTCTCAAAACCGCCCCCTTCACTTAAAAATAAGGAGTGGTCAGGTGGACTCAACAGGGAGAGTAAAGCATTGAAATGATCACTTGTGTGTTATTCTTTGCCAAATGTGTGTGCTGGGAGCTTGGCTAGCATCAAAGGCACAGTGGTGAGCAGACAGATCTAGACTGTGGCTCTGTGGAACCCATAATAGGGGAAGCAGACTCGCATCACACATTTAAATAGAATAGCAAACCACAATAAGGACTACGAAAGAAAGGTGCACAGTGTAATGAGAACAAATTATGAGGGATCTGACCCAGCCTGGAAGGGAAGAGGAAGAAGGTAAGCTTCCAGAGAAAGTGGCATTTGAGTCAAGACCTGAGAAATAGGTAAGAGTTATTACTTACTTTTCACAAAGCCAAGGATGGTGGCAGAGGAGGAGGGAGTGTTCCAGCAGAATCTCCAACAAGGTCAAAGTCAGGAAACTGTAAATTCATTACCACTAATCTCAAATGCGTCCCCAGGGCTTTTCAGAATGAAAAGGTCAGGAAAAGCAAAGAGTGTTGAAGAGCCTAAAGGTGAATTAGATTATTCTCTCTCAAAAGGGCAGATTAACCTCATAAGGACCTGAACTAAATAAAGTTTCTCCCCTGCACACATCTCTTTCATATTTTTTAGTAAATATTTAGCCCGTACAACAGAGTGCTGTTCACCATCCTGAGAAGGGTGGGAATGGGAGGGCAGCACAAATGGCAGATATGAAGCCCACCCTGCTCTCAAGGGCTTTCGTTTTTCCCACATTTAGATTCCTGATACCCATAGCATTCCAGCAGACCAACCGCCCTGTACCAGTGGTGTATTCGCTCAATACTGAATTTCAGCTCTGCAACAATGAGAAGGTGTTCCTGATGGACCCCAACACGTCGGATATGTCACTGGCAGAAATGGATTACAAAGGGGCCTTCTCAAAAGGTAAGTCATTCCTGCACCTGTGGAAGGCGACCCTGCGGGACTTGAGAAGCTTTCTGGTAGGTCCCTGGACTAGCTTTTCTGCTCACTGGCTTTCAGTCACCTCTCCAGGGCAGATTCCCTTGAGGTTGGTTCCAGGGCAGCCAAGGATGAGTCAAGGAACAGACCCATGTTCTTCCTTCCAGTTGTTTCAAAATAATATCTCGTTCGTCTGCTGCAGGCTGGGTTTATCCTACCACGGCTCAGAATTCTTTCTTGTCGATATGCCAAACCCATGGATTCTGACATTTTTTTCCTGTTCGTTTTCCTCTGCACCAGCCTCACCTGACACCATCTTGCCTCTCTGACCAGGTCTCCCTCTCCTGCCCTGGGTCTCCGTCCTCTGCCATGTCCATGTTGTCCCTACGTTCCATGCCTGGCCCCTCCTGTTCTCACTTCAGTGCTACACTGGTCACCCCCATGGCTTGGCTCAGCCCTTTACTCTAAACTCCCTGTCTTCCTCCTACTGCAGACCCGTTCCATAAAAATTAACCTCTTCTCACCCCGGAGCTCTCCTGAGCTTCATTTCCACACTTCCACATGCGGATCTGGAACTGCCAAACCTCTCCAAGTGGATGTGTTCCGGACACCTGGAGACTTCTAGAACTGGACTTATCTCCCTACAAACATGCTCCTTTCACCTCTGCCGCCCCACTGCCTGCATCACCAAGATCCAGGGTCCCAGCCAAAGACCTCAGGGCTATCGTCTACTTCTTCGCCTACCATCGCCTACCTGTTATTAAGATGAATGGAATCCAATTCCTAGACGTGTCTTGAATTCATCCCCTTGACTCACTGCTATCATTTGGATACGTATTTCTTGAAAGAGCATTAAAATAGCTCCCTACCTGTGACTCTGGTCTTTGTCTTTACTCCATGCTTCTAAAGCCCTGGTGTGTTGATACTACGCCGGTGTTTAAAACCTTCCAGTGTTTCCTGTTATCCCCATACTCAATCCAGAATCCTCAGCACCACTGATCAGTCTTCCCAGGAGTCTCTCCTGCCAGAGCCCCAAACATCCTCTGCTCCAATCACACTGGCCTCCTCAGTGCTATAGAAAATGCTCTGAATGAGCATTTGGAGTCAGATGGATTTGTGCTCAAAGCCTCCTCCCCGTGTGTCACAGACAGGAAACTTTGGACAAGTTCTTTAAAATAGGGGTAATAATTGAACCCATCTCTTGGGCTCTTGGGAGGATTAAGACACCACAGGTAAAGAACCCGATGCCCCAGCAGGCACTGAGGAGCAGCAGCTGCCCCAGGACTGGTGCCCTCCCAGCAGTCCATATTTTGTACACAGACTTGCTTTTGCCTAGCATGCTCTCCCCAGCCTCTCCCTCCCACCTCAAGGCTCTACCTGACAGATGCCTACTCATGTTTCAGGATACTGCTCAAATGTCATCTCCTCTGAACCTTTCCATACCTCTCTCCAGGCAGATCTGTGTGCTCAGCCTGATGCTTATATAATGTAATGTACCTTCCTCTGTTGTGATTCATAACAGCAGAGTGTTGTGGTGGTTAATAGTGTGGTTTTTAGAGCCAAAGTACCTTGACTTGGAGTCCCACCCTCACCACTTGCTAGCTTTGTGACCTTCAGCAAATCGCTTAACCACTCAACTTCCTCATGTCTAAAATTGTGAGCACTTGGGGAGAACTTAGCACAGCACCAAGTGATAGCATGAGTTCCACAAATGTGAGCTATTTTTAGCAATTGCTTTGCTTTTATTTCTACCCTCTCGGCTGCGTCTCACTCAGAGGACCCTAAATACTTCAGTGAATGCTTACTGATTAAAAGAAGCACTAAATCAATGAATGTATATTTTAGGGGCACGGGGACCACACAGCTCTTCATAGAAAGGTACTTTTGACTGTCAGGAAGCATGTTAAATCCTTTCTATCCTTGACACTTTTTTTTCCCCTCTTTAATCTGAAAGTCTGACCTAATTAATGCTTCGCAATCTTTTCAGGTCAAATCCTTTATGGCCGAGTACTTTGGAATCCGGAACAAAACCTTAATTCTGCCTACAAACTCCAGCTGGAGAAAGTCTACCTTTGTACCGGCAAGGATGGCTACGTGCCTTTCTTTGATCCCACGGGGACAATCTACAATGAGGGGCCACAGTACGGATGCATTCAGCCCAACAGACACCTAAAACACAGATTCCTGCTGCTGGTACGCTAACCATCAGGGCTAAAGGGCAGCCACACCAGGAGATTCCCTCCCTCAGCTCTGACTTCTGCCTCAAGCAGACAGAACTGCACTCCTGATGCTTTTCTACAGATTCTGTTGTTGTTGTTTGTATCAACTTAATGCCAGTATGTACCACCAACTGTGATGGTTATGGTGGTTGGCAAGACAAGCTGCTGTGATGTTCCAGGAAGGGGAAATTCTAAGCCAGTGTTTCTCAAAGTGTGGCCCAGAGACCCCTGAATATCCCCAGTATTCTTTCAGGGAGTCCACAGGGTTAAAACTACTTTCATAATATGACGATCTTGCCTTTTTCCTACTCATTCCCTCGTGAGTGCAGTGAGTATGAAGGTTGATTGATATGGATTCAGCCTCCATATGGTGCCTAATCTTTAAAAACTCAGTGATTTTTGATTTAGTATCAAAAAAGAATCTTCACAGTTGTCTGAAAAAGTTATTCAAACATGTCTCCCTCTTCCAGCTACACAGCTGTGTGAGGCCAGATTTTCGTCATATACTTCAGTCAAAACAGCATCTCACAACTGATTGAATGCAGAAGCAGTTATGAGAAGCTAGTTCTTTTCCCAGAGATTTGCAAAAACGTAAAACAATGCTAGCTCTCTTGGGGAGGTGGGTGTGAATATAGGCATTTTCACTAACAAATACGCTACTTATGTTAACATGTAATGAGTTTCTCACTTTTATTTTAAAATGAAGTAGTAAATACGTAACTTTTTCATTTAAAAATCGTTAACTGTACTACAATTACAGTGTTAATTTTAATACAGTAAATATTGAAAGATATAAACCACATAAAACAAAAGCTTTGTGGGTCCTTGATTTTTCTGTGTGTAAAGGGTCCTGAGACCAAATAGCCTGAGCATTTTTGGTCTGGGTTATCTTACTTGTTGTATTTTGAGATCACAGAGGCCACCAAGTGTCATCCCTTGAAGAGGGCAGTAAGTGCTCAGAGGTAGCGGTCAACTTAAGAGAGGGCTTCTGCAGCACACACTCTCCCAACCCAACCCAACAGAGGAGTGCACAGAACCTTTCTCCTCCCAGTGACCACCACCTGCCGGTTCAGTGGTTCCATCTTTCCAAATCTTGTGTTTCTTTGTTCTGAAATCCTAGGACCGCAGTCAGCCAGAGGTAACTGACAAATACTTCCATGATGTGCCCTTTGAGGCCCACTTTGCTTCTGAGTTGCCTGATTTCCACGTGGTCAGTAGCATGCCAGGTGTGGATGGATTTACTCTGAAGGTAGACGCACTCTATAAGGTGAGTGTGGCAACAAGAACAGAAGCACAGGACTAAAGTTACTTTAAAGGTTGCAAAGAGGAGGATGACATCATCTCTGCCATGTCAGTTTCTGTCTGTAGCATTCTTTCTGGCAGGTCTTTTTTATGGTTGTTAAGCTTATCATTCACCCAAAACTTTCTCCATCTGCCCCCAGGAAGCGAAAACAGTAATACAACTCTTTAATTTGGCTACAGTCACTTGCCATTGTGCACATCAGGAGGGCACGTGATGCTCTACTTTTTCCTAAGTTCTTTTGTATTGCCTGCCTTTTGGCTTCATGCAGCACCAGTTGGTTTTCACAGGCATGTGGAAACAGTTAATACAATCATAAATACAATTCAGTAATACAGAATGGCAAGAATAACTAGTATTTGATAAGCAAAAATGCTCTAAGTCCCAGTAATAACCATGAACTTCCAAGATCAAATTCCACTTTTTTCTCCAAATAGTAAGTAATCCATGGCCTTGGGTTTCAGAACTATTATTACTCTTCAGAAGTTATTTCAAAATCATAGAGGGTTTCAATAGGGGGCAGATGAGAGGGAAATAAAACACTTGATGACGTAACTGCTCAAGAGATGATCCAAGAAGTGTTCAGATTTAGCAAAATTTTCGTCAGGTACCCGTGTATTATGCACAGAGTAGGTATTTAGTGAATATTTTTTGAATGACTCTATTTTAGCTAAAGTTCATAATAAATAGTAAATTAGCATAAAAACCAGTTGAGGGTCACTGGGAATAAATGTGGTTATTAATACTATTACTCCACTGTTGTCAATAAAGACCAACAAATCATAAGCACTCACTTAGCTAAAGAACCCTGAAAGGTAAATTTTTAGTGCTATTATGTGTACAGATAGGGAAACAAAAAAATGTGAATAGCTGACCCAAGATCACCTTCATTTGGAAATAAAATAGAACCCACAATATTTGGCTCAGGTCTCTATACATAGAAACCAACCATTGCTAATGCTTTTCTTTTTTTTCCTTTTTTTTTTTTTGTTTTAATTCATCAGAATCTTTATTCTACTACAGTTACATCGGCATATTTACTAATCCTTAAATAAACCAGGCATAGTCTTACTTCAACATTTTTTTAAAGTATGCCTGTTATGGTCTGATTTATTCCATGACTTTAAAAGCAAAGGATTCTTTAGTAGATCAATTTCCTCTCTTTTTGTTTAATTGAAATATATTTGACATACAGTAGTATGTTAGTTTCTGATGTCCTACACAGTGATTTGACTTTTGCATACGTTATAAAATGATCAACATAAGTCTAGTAACCATCTGTCCCCATACAACATTATTACAACATTATGGCCATATTTCTTTTACTGTATATTACATCCCATGGCTTATTTATTTTTCAACTAGAGGTTTGTACCTCTTAAACCCCTTTACCTATTTCACCCTCCCTCTAGCATCCACCCATTTGTTTTGTGTATCTATGAGTGTTTTCATTTTGTTTTGTTTGTTTTGTTTTTCAGATTCCACATATAAGTGAAATCATATGGTATTCGTTTTTCTCTGTTCGACTTATTTCACTTAGCATAATACCCGCCAGGTCCATCCATTTTGTCATAAATGACAAGATTCTTTTTAATGTCTGAGTAACTATATCCATTAAACTTCTGTTCTGTCTTGTAAATCCTTGTGCACTCTGACTTCCAGATTTAATTTGTTGACTTTGCATATATATATGTATATGTATATATATCACAACTTCTTTATCCATTCATCTATTGATGGACACTTGGGTTGGTTTCATATCTTGACAATTGTAAATAATGCTGCAGTCAGCATTGTTGTGGTTAATTAATGCTTTTCTTGAAATCCGTTATCTATCCCGGCTTCTGGTGGGCAGTTGCCTTTCCATCCCTCTCCTCAGCGGTGGTCTGCAGGCAGCAGTGACGTGTTCGATTTGTCTCCCTGTCTCCTCCTCCTGCAGGTGGAAGCAGGACACCAGTGGTACCTGCAGGTGATCTACGTCATCGGCCCAGACACCATCTCGGGTCCCAGGGTCCAGCGCTCTCTCACAGCCCCTCTGAGGCGCAACCGAAGGGACCTGGTGGACCCCAGTGGCTGGCTGTCCCTTGACGACTCCCTCATCTATGACAACGAAGGGGACCAAGTCAAGAATGGCACCAATATGAAGTCCCTGACCCTGGAGATGCAAGAGCCAGTTGTCGCAGCTTCTCTCTCCCAAACCGGGGCATCCATCGGCAGCGCCTTTGCCGCTGTCATGCTCCTGCTTCTGGTGTTCTTGGTGGCTTGTTTCATCACCAGGAAATGCCAGAAACAGAGGAAGACGCCACCCACAGAGGACATTCTGGAGGAATACCCTCTGAATACCAAGGTGGATGTGCCCAAGAGGGGCCTGGACAGGGTGGAGAAGAACGTGAACAGGCAGTACTGCACTGTGCGGGACGTCAACATCCTGAGTGAAACCCAGGCAGCATACGCGTTCAAAGGTGCTAAAGTCAAAAAATTGAATCTGGAAGTCAGAGTGCACAACAATTTACAAGACGGAACAGAAGTTTAATGGAGGAGACCCACGTGTATTTTTTTTCCTAAAATCATTTTTATACAACAGGGGAAAATACTGGTATTTTTCTAATCTTGCAGAGTCAAAAGGGAAAATTATAGCTTTGAGTGGCGGAAGGCACACATCCCACCCATCAACTCACAACTGAGCTACCTCACGAAACAAAGAACCACTGAGACCCCAGAGCATAGAAGCGGCCCTTTCTGGGGATCCCGTTAAATGTCTCAACAGCGACAGATTGTTCCCACCAGAAGGCCGATCTTAGAAAGCCAGAGTTCTGTAAGAGGACAGGAGTTAGACAGGTCAACCAGTGGTGCTCAGAGGACTGGGGGATGGACTGTGCAGTCCCAGAAAGGGAGAGCGGGGTGCAGGGCCTTTGGTTTCTTCTCCCACCTCCAGCTCCCCTCTGCTCGGACTTTTCCTGGGCCTCTGGACAGCAGCGTTGTGGTTGCTGACACCCAGATTCCACTCAGAACTCTGCTAATCAGCATATTTTGCTGTGCTATTTGCTCATTGTGTCCACTTGACAACCTGCACTCCACGGCCTCTAACTGCACTTTGCCTCACCAGCCCTTTCCCACCTGGGGTTTCAAAGTGCCCTAGATGAGAGCATTTCTCTGCAACTCATGGGAGAAACCCCAGCCTCTCCCATCAGAGATCAGGCACAGAGGAACCGCCTTTACAGACCGGGCACTGAAAGCAGGGGAACGGAGGGGCCTGGTGGGCAGCTCCAAGCACATCAGTGAAGCACCACACCCTAGGTCTGGGGGGATGTCCTTGTGCCTCGCTGGTTTCCACAGCACCGAGGACCCATTCAGGCATCCTCCCTGATGAAGGATGCTGTGAAGCAAGATCACTGCACCATGGCCTTTTCATTCAGCATAGCCGTGGGTGCTTAAAATACCCACCACAGTTCATACTACCCCAGGCTTTGCCCAGTCCAATAATAGACAAGCCATGTGCTTTTTGCTAGCTGTGGGGTTTTTATTTTGTTTGGGTTTCAGAAAAGTCAGTGATTCATTTGAATAAAGCAAATTAGGAGAAAGCTCAGAGCAGAGAGAAATCAGAATTAATAGATGCCAACTAGTACTCACAGTGGATAAATTACTAGTACTCACAGCAGATAAAGGCACCGTTCCTGGTACAGGATTTCTTGGATTTCTCTTTTGGGGGGTTCTTTTTTGGTAGCTCAGGCACTTATTTTACCATATCAGCACATGACAAGGCCATGGACACATGGCCTTAAAATGATTTAGTGTTTAAATAGCAGCTTAATGATGTACGTAGTGTGCACACTGCTTGCTTTTGTGTTCCGTTTTGGTTTCTGCAGTACTGGCAAAAACATCAGCATGTCTTTCGTGCTGTTTTGAACTAGAGGCACAGTTCCCTTGTACAGGAGTGAAAGACATGTCCTCCTCCTGATGCACGGCCACCGCCATCCCTGAGCACATCACAGAGCATTCACACTGTAATATTTGGGTTAGAAGGACCCAAGCTCTTTGTGAACATTCCACCCTGGAAACACTTTGGTACTAAAAGTTAGAGAGAGTGAACAGCGAGAGGCTTTAGGCAACTCTGCCAGACTCCAGGCTGCTTGAGAGAAGGACAGGTATGAGCCGTGCCTTCGGTTCCTCAGCAGTGCCTTGCCCGTAACAAGTAAAGCAGACGAATGAGTGGTGTCATGGGTGAATGCTAGGGGAATGCACTTAGGGAGGGGAGGGGAGAGAGGCCGGTGGCAACATCACAAGGTCAAGTAGAGGGAATAAAATCCCAAAGTGTCTCTTCTACTTGGATTGTAAAATAATCTTCTCATTGGAACAAAGAAACACCACTTGACATGGGCCTGAACCTGGCTGTGGACTTGGGAGAACAGGTCAGAAAAGCTCTAATAATGTATTAGCAGGAGGTGACACCACGAGTCCATCTCCAGAGCAGGACATTTAGAAGAAAGTCTGACTTCGCATTCCGAGATGAGCATAAAGTTTTCAGGAGAGGATGAGTTGGGGTGAGTGGGCCCAGAACCCGATTCTCCTAACTGGTCAGGTGCTACTTGAGACCAACTTGGCACTGGGGACCCAGACTTCTGTATGGGCCTCATGAACCTCCAGAATTGGTGTCTCATGACTGGAGAGCCCATCAGCCGTGCAGGGGACCTTCTCCAGCATGACCTAGAAGGTGAACGTGAAGTCTGCAATGACGGGAAGCCAAACACTAATGACGAAGCGTTTGATTTGGCCCGTTACGTACACCTGCTCCTGGGGGCCGGGATACTTGCACGTTACGGCAGCAGCTTTCCGCTTGCTCAGCCTCTCTGCCCAGCCCTTCCATGACTGCCGAACAGACGGGCGCAGACAAGTGGCAGGCAGAACGGAGCCAGCGCGCTCCCGGTACCCTCCGTGGGATGCTCTGGAACAAGGGCAGCGTCTGTGGGGCCTGGAGCTAGTGAGTTACATGTGTGGAAGGGAAGCCCTTGGACTGTTCCCGCCTCCCCCCCCCCTCCGCCCCCACAACACACACTTCATCCGATGCTGATATTTGTCTAGTGAACGCACACTCGTATCACAGAAAGTGTCCGGAGATGGAAAGCTGGGATTGGCTCCTTCGATACGGACTTTTTCATTTCGTTTCTGTTTTATACTTCATATGAGGAACCAGATAATTTGGTGACTGATGTGGGATTATATTTCAGTCCAACCTTTCCTTTCAGTGTCTCTAACTCGCTCACTAATGCCTTGTGTGTGTTTTGCTAACCTTTTAGACCATGCCTTTAGGTGAGAAGGAACAGAAAACCCTCGGGGGTTGCTATTTGCTCTCACACGCTGGCTGTGAAGATTAAAAGAAAGAAGAGTCTGCACCTTTGCCCTTTTACCGTACCCCAGGCGTCCTGGGGGACTCGCGCGGATTCTTACTGGTAGACGCAGAAAGAGCACCGGCTCGTGTTTGCACAGTCTTCAGTCTCAGTGTCCTACAGGTATTCATTGTTCCTGGATGCTACACCACTGCTCAGACTGAGTAAAACATCCGTGGTGCTGTCAACCTGATTTCTTGACTCTCACATGATTTTTGTATTTCCAATGCCAATTTGTGTGTTATGAATTTCTGATTTCTCCAATAGCACATGTCACTATATAAATTTGTATTAATTAATGACAGTCTGGTTGTGTTTTTTGGCTATGTCCATCTCATTAGATTCTTTTTCTCATTAACATGAGACAGTACCATGGAGATGGCAAAATCCTTCCAAAATTTGAGAAAGTTTTTTTGGAGAAAACCTCTTTGAAGGGGTTAATCTGAGACACTCACTAACTGTGCTAAGATCAAGATGAAGAATAAATTACCTATGCCCAAATTATCATAGTTCTTCTTTTGCAGTCCATTGAAACCCTAGGACAAAGAGGAATAATTAAAATCTCTGTGTGTAATACAGTAAGATGATTATTTTCACTATATTGATTATCACACCTTCTCAGGACACTTGATACAGTGTGAACATGGCTGCATCCTTTTATGCAGATGCAAGGATTTCTTAAGTGTCCATAACTCACCCTGGAGATAACCAAAGCTCCAAATAAGAATTTATTGGCTTGTGAAGGAAAAATGGCAGAGTCGGAATGAAACTGAGCCCAGACATTCTGCAAGCCTGGGCATTTGTATGCCTGTCCCCTCTGGGAAACAAGTGACGGTGACCAGTGGGGCTCTTTTGGCACCTTTTGATGGCACATTTGCAAACTCAGCAAGACATGGGAAAGTCTGTTTTCATGAATCCAGGGAAAAGATGCCACAACCAAGTCTGGAATTTCCTTACATGCTTTCATAGGCTTCCTGTAAATGTTACATCCTCATAATTTCCTATGATTGTCCTTTGCCTAACAGCCGGCTCTAAGCCCTGGAGAGCGTTTCTCTTGGGCCCATGGAGAAGCTGTATCAGGAACCAATCTATGAATTGAACTGGCTATAAAAATGTTTCTGAGACCTGAAATTTCATGGCCATAAAATTTAGGAAACCTGAGGGTAAGTGGCAGAAAATGAGTTCTCATGTAGATTTTGCAATGTCTGACAGACTAGGGTTTTGAGGAAACAGAATGAGAGTAGGTTGGGGAGACGGTTGAGAATATCTTACTAGATTCAACCCCCTGAAATTGCTAATTTTGTAAGTTAAAAGTAGTCCAATATCATTAGTTTACACCTCTCAACCTAATACTAAGATGCCATGTGTGGTAAAGGTTCTGTCTCCAGCCTGAGAGAACTCCAGCCAGGCACCCTTTCAAGGGCGTACTGAGAGTAGCTAGTGGCCCAGGTAACATTCTAGGAACAATATCAGTACCATGTTGGGCACATCTGCCAACTCAGAGCAATGACTCCTTCACCTTCTCTGCCTCTTTCAGTCCTGGTAACAACCCCATGAAATAGTCATCAGTCACTGTCCTGGATAATTTTCATTGAAAATTCCATATGAATTTCTTTTAAAGCTCCATATGAATCCCAGAATTTTAAGTCTTTGCACAAATTGGTGTTGCTTAAAAATGGTCCAAAGTTCCTATAACTCAGATCTAATGTTTGTCACGAAACATTCAGTCACTGGCTTGATAAAACCAAATAGACCCAAGCTGCAACTCTCTCTCAAAAAACTAGCAGTATTTTATCCCCACGCTCATTTTGGTTTAAGGCTACCAAGCTCCAAGACCAGTAAGTTATAAAAAGTTATTAAAATCCCAGACTTTGGGAGAGTTTTATAAGTTTAAAAAAAAAAAAAAGTTTCACAATCTCTGCCTTCAACATTCCCACTAAAGGCCTATTTCCGAAATAAATCAATGCTCCACACTAGTAACTCACAAAAGCCCCTGTGCTGTTTGTCTCCACACCAAGTCTCTGCTCCAGGAAACGGCCTCTCCAAGGCTGCCTTGCCCCTTGGCTTCTGGCTGAGTTTGGCAGGATCCCAAGACACTGAGGGGAGAGAAGCTGAGGTGTGTCTCTGCCTCCCCACTGCCTTGCTGTGGTTCTGGTGCTGCCTGCATCCCTCCCGGGCCACCGGTCCTGTCTTTGAAGGCTCTGGTCACACGGTCCCTCCTTCGCCCATGCAGACCTAGAGGTCACAATGCTTTCATCCTGTCCCTAGTCCTCAGGGCTTCATCCCACTTGTGGATTCCTTTAACTTAATCCTGCCCACACTTCCGTGAACTGTCCCTTTTTTAAGCCCTTTATCAAACCTTTTTAAATACACTGTTTCTCTTCTGCCAGAACCCTTACGCAGTCCTTAAATTCATTGCCTTCAGTTACAGTTTCCTAATAAAAGCCACAAGTAGTTAATCACTTGAACTCAATCATGTCTTAATTTTAAATTTGCCCATTATTATAATCAGTGACATGCTGATAAATGTTTCACAACCAGCTTTTGGAGTCCAGGAAGGCCTGATTCGAAGCATTTGCTGGCTTTTATGTTGAATGTACCCTACCATAGCTGAATTTAACCTACCAACATAATTTCACTGAACGTGAAGATAGGAAGAGATACACAGGAATGGAAGTTCATATAGCATTTCTTCCACACAGATAAAATAGACGTAAATAAGCTCAAGAGCATCAATAATAGTAAAAGGTAGTAAATAAATTAGAAAGCTTGAGTACCTTTGTTTTTAACATATTCAGTTGTGTTTATTTAATATAATTTTTAATAATGGCTGTGTTTGCTTGCAAAACTCCTAAAAATTTAGCAATTGGCTCTCTCATGCCAGCCCGGCTGAGCACACCACCGTAAGAGCAAACATACTCCACAACCACTTGGTCAACTGAATCTGCATTTTTTAGTTTTGCCCTCACATTTTACCATATTTTTAAAACATACTATGGTGGTGGATATAGCTCAGTGGTAGAGTGCATGCTTAGCATGCACCAGGTCCTAGGTTCAATCCCCAGTACCTCCATAAAAAAAAAAAAAAATATATATATATATATAAAAACACACACATATATATAAACAACTTCTAAAGGGAGTTAAGCATATTTTCACTTTGCTGTACATCAGAACTTAACACAACATTGTAAATCAACTATACCTCAACTTTAAAAATTTTTTTAAATTAAAATATATCTCAATAATTTCTCTCTAAAATCTTATATTTGGCTCTCAGATTCTTCTGTTTAGCAGAGAAAAAAGGTGATACAGGAAAATTAGCTTCTTATAAAACTAAAGTAGTTCTGTGTATTCAGAATGGTGAAAGTTTCATCAAGTAATCTTTTCTGGATTTTTTTTTCTGGATTACTATAAACCTGGTTTCTGGGATCCTAACATTTATCATTATCATAATTTTATCATCTAACATTTACTTCTGAGATTTATCCTTTGAGGGAAAATATTAATTTTATAATTATGCTATAGCGTGATTTTAGCCTAAAAGGTGGTAACTGGGCAGTTGTTACAACTAGAAAAACTCAAAAAAAAAAAAAAAAAAAAGGTTAGAGAGCGTTTTATTTTAGAGTTGCCATCCTGAAACCAAGGAGATTCAACCCTGAACCTGGAACAATTGATATAAATCTTACACGTAAACACCACCTGTTACTCACTTCCTTCTGGCTATAAATTCAGCTCTGTCTCTTCCTGGTTGTGTGGGACACAACTTGTGGACGTTGCTGAATCCCTCTGAGCCTGTCCTGGTATTTGAAAAAGAGAAGTGATCACGCCTAATTTAAGCTGGTCTGTAAATGTGAAGTAAGACCATGCATGCCGAGTGCATTACTCAGAGTCTCGCATAAATAATAGGTTCTTAATACATACCCAGTTGCCCCCATGCTAATCCCAGAACTTTCCAGAATGAGATGGGACTTCATAGTTTATCGTGATGGTCTCTGAATGGGAGTCAGGAATTATAGTACAGAACACCCTATCTTCTGTCTTGGCAGAAAGCTCATCACTTTAGATTTTGAAATCTGGTGAGCTCCCGGTACACTGGCTTTACAAGCAAGCCCGCCTCTCTCCTTCCTCCATTGTAGCTTTTCTTCTATTTAAGGAAGAATGTCCTTTGAAACCAGTGGTTCTCATACTTTAGGGTGCATCAGAATTACCCAGACAGCTTATTAAACAGGAGGTCTACAGTAGGGTCTGAGAGAATTTGCATTTCCAGTAGGTTCCCAGGTTCTGGGACCCAGCTTTGAGGACTATGCTCTTGCCTCTTGGGCTTGTAAACAGCAGTCCACTTTGGTGATTTTCCTCTGAGTCAAAACAGCACCTGGATTGGTTACAAAGACATCATGGATTATCCTGCTGAAAGACTAGGGGAAAAAATGCATTCTGACAGTTAAGTTACTGAAAGTAGATGAACCAAATCAAAATTTACAAACCTCTAAACGACGATTCATGAGTCCTAATCTTTTTCTTCCAGTTAATATTTTCACAAAAGCTTTTCTCAGGATATCAGCAGTGGAAGTAGCACAACTTTACGCCATCATTGAGAAATAGGGGGGCTCACTAATTTAAAAATTTTTAAACAAGTGATGATTCATTCAAGTGATAATGTTCAAAGCCTTCAAACTGCATTGCCTCCTTCTTTGACTGTCCCAGTCTCCTTGGTGTGACTTTTCTCCTAAAGCTGCAATGTTTCAAGTCATTTTCCCAGAATCTAACATTACACACAAAAACTACAAAGCATCACAGATTACTGACTTCAGTTTTGCATGAGTTTGTCTTAACTCCATTTAGATTTTAAACTCATTGATATCCAAACTGTCTTCTTATTTCTGTTTAATGTTCCATAACACTTAACACAGTACCCTACAGCTAGCGTGCAGTCCATAAATATTTACTGATACATTTTGATTGAAGTAAATCCACACCTCTGCTTTGATCAAAAAGCAATCAAGTAATTGAGAAGAGGGAAAAACAAAATACAGAACTGTAAATAGTACGCTGCATTTTGTGCATGTGAACCAGCAGACTGTCTCTTCTGTTCAAAGATTTACTTTCAGAAATAGAAGGGACCCACTCGACACGTGCACCCATTTAGTCTATATGTCTTCCCTGTCTACTGAGCTGACGGGGGCCATGAATAATGTCAGTTTCAACTGGTAGAAAATACATATATAACTATAGAGCTTTTGAACTTAAAAGAAGAATGGTTTCACCTAGATTGCTGGCCAGTTCTTTCTCTCCCCACCCCCTCCCCATTCCTCAGGGGCCCCTTGGGTCAATCTTTTGGCATTATATGTAGATTTATAAGCAGTACATTGTAGCCATGTGTTTTGGAGCCAAGTTGCCTGGTTTGAATCTCAACTACATGATTTACTGGCTGTGTGAACTTGAGCCAGGGTCTCACTCAGGCTGTCCAATTTATGCAACTCTTAAAAATAATACAAAATAGGACTTACCTCATCTGGTTGGGGTGAAAACTAAATAAGAGGATGTGTGCAAACTATTAAGAATAGTAGGTGCTTAAAAAATGATAGTTAAATTATTGATGATTCTGTAGTTCCAAGCACCAAAATAATATTTTGGTTTATTGGTTGAGTTTTTTTCTTCCCAAGGAAATTCTTATGTCCAGTCTAAATCTCTCCTGGGATCTTGAGACCTTCAACATTTCTGCCTGTCCTCAGGCCTGAATATTGGATGTGGGGGCTTCTCTAGTTGCCCCTGTTCCATTTGACAGAGCTTGGCCATGTTGTGAGCTCCCAACCCCTCCCCAACACCTCTCCGTTGGCTGCTAAAATAGGTAAGTTTATTGCTCAGAACTATCCCTTCCCTGCCTCATCCACCACGGACAGAGTACACTTTCCTCTCCTTTGCCTCTGGGCTCAGTCTTGTTACCTGCTTTGGCCAATAGGATGCTGGCAGCCATGATGCAAGCAAAGGCTTGAGAGGTGCTTGTGTAGTTGGCTGTACTTGTATGCTGACATTGCCAGGAGAAGAGCTTCCTCCAGGTGGTCATTGCCCCTTCAGATTGGACCAGAATGGACATGTGAAACAGAGCCACCTCAGCCAAGCCGGAAGAATAAATGATTCGTTTTAAGCCCCTGTGTTTGAGGGTAGTTTGTTATACAGCATTATGGTGGCAGTAGCTAACCCATACTTTTGTCCAACCTTCTGAAAATTTTCAGCGTATAGCCCCATTTAAAAACTAATCATTGAAGTAACCTAATCTGCATGATTATTCACATCTTCTCCTAGTAACCAATCACTCCCTAAGCCACTCATTCAAATGTTTTCCCTCTTCTTTGCCTTATTTTATTTTCAGATTGTAATGTCACTGACACACACCTGTGAACAAGAAGTTATATATAATAATGTTCACCACAACATTATTCAAAGTAGCAAATATTGAAATGATGTAATACCCATCAGCAGGAGTAAACCATGATAGAACCATAAATGGAATACTCTACAGCAGTTAAAAGGAATGAACAATGGTAGCTATCAGAGCAGCTAGCATTGACCACGAAGAGCCAGTGGCAGAACATGCATCATGATACCATTTATTTAAAGTTTAAAAATCTGCTAAACAGAATCATATAATTTGATGGCTATATCAATATTTTTGAAACAAGTAAAAACAACATACATGAGAATAATAATACCATATCAACTTTGGAGAAAGAGTGAGGGAAGTGGATCAGAAAGGGCACAAAAGGAACATCAGCTGTACCAATATAATTTTTTAAATGTCTTGAAAACATTCTGAAAGAATATAGTCTAATGTTTAAGATATGATAATGCTGGGTGGTAAATACATAGGTATAAATATTATAACATAATCATTTATTCTAGGTATCTTTAAAATACTTTACAATTAAAATTTTTAATAGCAAAGTTTTTAAGGAGAGACTGTGGGAGTTATTATAACTTGGTTGCTATGATCTGAATGTTTGTGTGCCCCCAGAATTAATCCGTTGAAATCCTAATCCCTAGAGCAATAGTACTTGGAGGGAGGTCTTCGGGAGGTGATTAGGCTGCAGTAAGTTTGAAGAAAAACTTCATATGTGAAGGAGAAGTGAAAATCGAGGAAATGGGATGAGGACGATGGGAGACGAGGCGGGAAAGTTCAGACCCCAGAGTCCGCAGAGGCGAAGGGCTGAGGGCGCGCGTGTGCAGGACTGGATTCCCAGCGGCCGCAGGGCGCGGCTTCCCCTTTCTGGTCCTCCCCGGGGGCGATCAGGTGGAGCCGGGAGGCCGGAGGAGGGGCGGGAGGAAGGGGTGCGGTCCGGGTCAAGGGCGGGCGGGAGCGAGCGCGGAGCAGCAGCGGCCGGACCGCACACTCTCGCTGGCCGCTCTTCCGCCCGCGGGTTCCCGAGGCCTCGCTCCAGGTAAGTTCAGCCTCCCCTCGCGTCGCCCCGAGCCTCGCCGGCCGCGCCTGCTGCCCCGCCGCTTGGAGCTATCGGCGCGCTTCGGCTGGTTCCCCCACAAGCGCAGCGGAGCCCTGGGCCAGCAGCGGGCTGGTTTCCACCTCGCACACCCACCCGCCTGGGGCTTGGAGTCCACGACCCGCTTTTCAGAATCCAGGAAGCTGAGGCCCAGGGGAGCAGAAGTGCCTGCCCTGGAGATGTCACCCAGTTCTGGTCAGGGAGGGGCGCAAGCTGACAGCCAGCTGTTCCCGGCGCCCTAGACCCCTGGCTTTTCCTCACAGCTAGCCGCGCAGGGGTCCAGTTGGCTATCTTTGCCTCCCCAACCCTCAGGGTCTTGGGAACATAGAAAGAGAGGGGAGTCGGGATGGTCTTCCGTCCCCAGAGCCTTAGGAGGGGCTGGCTCCAAGCACCATTCTGAGCACTTGGAACCCCACCCATCCTTGTGAGCACGTCCTCTTCTTCGCGGAGGCCGTTTATTTTTATTTCGTCTAATTCTTTTAGGAGGTAGAAGAAAGGTGTATTTAGATACTGGGCATTGGGAGAAGTCGGCGTTTCCTTGAAAGGACTCACCTTTTTCTTTGATTGCAAGAGTCTGATTCACTGGGCATGAATCATTCCCCTCGCATTTGAGTCAGCAGATAGTTGATCTGAGTACATGATAGCAAGTGACCACATATAGGAAACTGGTTTTCACAGGATCTAGAAGGTTCTGGGTCGCAGTAGGCCCCTCTGGCTGCTGATAAGAAGGTACGCCGCCCGGGCTAAGTCTTTTTCCAAGGATTTGTGTTCTGCGCAGATAGCTAGACTCTGCCCTCTGGGCGGAGACTTATTAAAAATCAACATCATGAAGATTGTAACTCATAAAAGCATTATTCTGTGAAGATACTGCCATTGGCTTTCATGAAGGCAGAAAACTTAAGACTGACGAAAAAGGGAACTCAAAGATGTAAAGAAAACCAGAACTTTGTTCTCAGAACCGTGTGGTTGTGTAGAGACACCTGCTGAAATAATGGGAACAAGGAGGAAGTAAAGGAAATGATGCAAGCACTCTATAATCTCTTTACAAACAGGATGTTTAAAGTTCTGTTGTTAGGCCATTTGGCCTCCACTTGAGAGTAATTCTTCTCTTCTTAAAACTTAAATCAGTAATAAATACTCGTAATTTACAAATTATACTGGATCCATACGTAGCATCAGCTTTGACATTGTATAGGCCGGGTACTTGGGTCAGGCAGAAGCTTGGGGGTTAAATACATTTCTTCGGAGTGTGACTTACTCGGTTCAGTAGGGGTGGCACAGAGATACAGCTGGCCCTCCGTAGCCCCGCGCCAAACTGCGACTGGTAGAATCCGCATGCAGAGCCCGCGGGTACAGGGAACCGACTGTACCGCGCCATTTCACGTGAGGGACTTGCGCATACGCGGAATTTGGGCTCTGCGGGCTAGAGGGGAGGGACTTGGAACTGCGGATACCTTTGGACCAACTGTACCTCTCTGTGCCCCAGCTGCTTCGTATGCAAAGTGGAGGTGTTATTAGTGATACACAGCTCCCCTAGATTGTTGTGAGGCTTTTATTAAATCATTCATTAATTTAATAAGCATTTTTTAGTACTTTCTATGCCCCAGTGAACAAGCATGACAAAAATCTCTAGCCTTTCAGAATTGACCTTATAGTGTTTTTTTAAAAAATATTTTTTCGTATTACCTGCAACATAGTAATAAGTCAAAACTTTAGCCGATATTATTATACATATTATTTCACTTAATGCCAGCAACAGCTCTCCTCTCCCCTTTTTACAGATGAGGAAACTGAGGCTCAAATAATTGTGTCTAGCTTTAAAAGGCAAAACCAGAACTAATGTTATGATAATGACACAGTATTCACTGTATATGTAGGGGAATGTAGTGTTAGACCCTGTAACTAGAGAGCCGACTACCCTCCCCTACAGAGAGTCTGAGAAAATTAAGGCTAAATATTTTCAGAGACTAATAGTGTCATTTCCTTTTGAACTTTGCTCTGGGACGAACACTGAATTTTTAGAATATTTTGTTCCCAGGAAGGGAAGGAGCAACTTTTATTTCTAAGTCAACCCTGGAGATTTGCCAGCATGTTTAAATAATGTTTACATATGGAAAGTGTGTCTGAGTTCTCAGTCAGGGCTCCATCAAAGGATTGCCCTTTTTCACCTATAGGCTCCATGGAGGACTGGACCTTCCTTAAAGAGCACGCATGCCTATTTATAACAGGCTGTAGACTTGGAGCCTTGTAAAATGTAAACAGAGATTTCACAAACACAAGGAATGAAACTGAAAAAAAAAAAAAAAAACTGAATACAGGGACAGGTTTTTGTGGTTGTTCCCTATGACAGTAGTTAAAAGAAATCAGCAATCAATGTAGTTCTGGATTTTAAATGAGTCAAAAATTAGCTTTCCAGGAAACCTTTGCAAACCTCTTTAAGTACAGAAATTTATTTTTTCTATCTTATTTTGGGCCTTTCACAGGTCTAGCACGGTCCGTTGTAGACAGTAGGTGCTCAGTAAATGTTTGTTTACCAGATGGAGATACATCCTCTTCCTGAGATGGTTTCTCTTTGAATCTTGACTTCTGTCTACTGGCTTAGAGATTAAAGGTTAGCCTGAGATTATGGTGTTCTGAATCTCAGATTTATACCATTCAGTACTTCTATTTTCCTTTAATAGGCTAGTGTGATCTCAACTCAAGACAAAGGTGGGATAGCATGGCATCTATCTGGGTAAGTAAAAACTAAGCCTTCATAACACAGTAAGTTATCTGAGTCAAATCAAAATACAAAAAGTCAAAATATTAAGAAGAAACTTTGAAAGTTGATAAAAGGGTCATGTGAAGAAATTAACATGCCCACTGGAGGATGTCTAAAAATAAGAACATATTAAATGTATTAATAAAAATACATAGTTAAAATAATTTGTACTGACACCAAAGCATAGGGGTCAATAACAGAATAAATTGAGTATGTGATTTGGGAATTTATTATATGAAAAAGATAACATTTCATATCAAAGAGGAGACAGTGACATATTCAATAAATGATGTTAGGAAAACTTCTAGCCATTTGGGGGAAAAAGTAAATTTGTATTCCTTCTCCTTTCTTACATTGAACTAAAATTACAGATGGAGAAAATACTGAAATGAAAGAGTTAAAATATGGGTGAATTTAAAAAATAATCTTGGAGTAGGGAAGGCAGGTACAACCATGATACATACCAAGAGCCTAAAAGAAAAATATCGATCTATTTAACTATATACAAATTTATAATTCATGATGGCAAACAATACTGATGACCCATAGGGGAAAAATATTTGCAGCACATTTGACAAAAGACTCATTTCTTTAGCATAAAAATAACAAATAAATCAATGAGAAAAATGAACTCAGTATGGAAAAGTTTATAAGGGACATGACTAGGATATGAAAAGAATGATAAATGTCCAACAAACATGAGAAGTAAAGAAATGTAAATATCACAATGAGAATCCATTTCTACCTAAGTATTGGTAAAGGTGAAAAAATTGTAAGGAGACCAGTGTTACAGAAGATGTGGACAAAGCAGGCATGCTCACACCTGTTTGTGGGAGAGTCAGCGTGGCAGTCTTCAGGATGGCATTTTGGCAATACCTATCGGTGTTTAAACACACACCCCCTGTAACCTAGTGATTCCACTTCTGGGTATTTATCAAATAGGTATACTTGCGTAAGGTTGAAACAATATAGGCCTTAGGACATTCATTTGTGTTAATGAAAATGTACACATAGCATAAATAGCCATCCATGGGGTATGAAATTACTCAGTTGTAACTTACAGCCATTTTATATCATCATTTTAAAAAAAGGAAAGAATGGATCAGCTCTCTATATATCGATATAAAAAATGCCCAAAGATATATTAATCAAAAAAAATCAAGTTTCAGAATAGTATGTACATTGTGATTCCGTTTAAAAGAAAGAAAAAAGAAAAGGAAAAATATATACACAAAGACGGTATTACATGAAAATTTTCTGGAAAGAGGGAACTGTGAGCAGGAGCACTTTTATTTTCAATGCATCACCTTCTGTGCTCTGATTTTTTTATACTGATGAAAAGATATTATATTTCATAAGTGAGGGGCAGAGAGCCTTAAAGAGTAACTCACATGGAGATGTGAGCAGCCCTTGGCATGTGTGGTGACAGTGGGAGATGTGCTGCTATGATGCTTTGCTTGGTCCCAAATTATTCCTTGTCACTGGCCAGTGGGCTGACACGCCCTTTCCAGGTCTGAAGTTCCTACTACTGTCTTGGATATCTAGTAGAGTCAGATGAAAAAAATGCAACTCTTCAAAATGCTGGCGTTAAAAAAAAAAAAAAAAGAGTCTCCTTCTTGCCTTCGTCCATTAGTAAGTCGACATCCAGTGAGTTGGTCAAGCTCTCCAGGGACACCTTCAAAGTCACGGCACATTTCTGAAGAGCCAGGAGAGCCAGGAGAGTGTGAGAGTGTGTGTTCGTTTCCTGCTGCCTCCATGAGCAATTCCCACAGACCTAGCAGCTGAAGACAACACCCATGTAGTATCTCCACACAGTTCTATGTGTTAGAGCCCAAGTGCTTCTCATGGCACTAAGATCAAGGAGTTGGCAGGGCTATGGTCCTTTCTAGAGACTTTGGGAGGAATCCACCTCTGAGCTTGTTTTGGTTATTGGCAAAATTGAGTTCCTTTCAGTTGTGAGACTGGGTCCCTTGCTGGCTGTCGGCAGGGTTGTCCTTATCTCCTCAAGACCTCTGCCAGTCCTTGTACATGGCTCCTGACATCTCAGAACAGCGATGGTGCCTGGAATCCTTCTCGAACTTGCAGCCTCTACAGCTCACCCTCCTGGGGCATCTCTCCTCCACATTCCTCTACTTTCTCCAGCTGGAGATAGTTTGCTACTGTTATATCTCACATGATTAGTTTGAGCCCACCCATCCAGGACAATGTCCTTGTTTTAAGGTTTGGGACCTTTAGTTACATCTGCAAAGTCCCTTTAGTCATATAACATAACACATTCATGGGGGTCCAAGGGTCATGGTGTGGGCATTGTAGTTGGGAGCCATGGTTCTGCCCACCACAAGGGGATGATAGCATTGGACATTGGGCGGTGGGAGAGAAGGGGAGGGGACAGACCAGAAAGGGGAAGCTGGGCATTGGGGGGGCTCTAGTAAAGAAAGAGGCCCCAGCCAAAGAGGGCCTCCTGCTACCTTGCTTTTTGTTTTTTGTTTTCCTCCTCTCTCAAATTAAAGAACTAACATGTATGAGTGAGATCTCTGAGAGCAAATATTAAAAACAATTCAGAACTACTCTAGAAAACAGGATGGTGCTTCCTCAAAATATTCCAAAAAAAATTTGGATACACGCTACAACCTAGATGAACCTTGAGGACATTATGCTAAATGAAATGAGTCAGTAATAAAAAGACAAAATAGTATATGATCTCATTTATCTGAGATACCTAAATTCATAGAGACAGAAATAGAATTGTGGTTGCCAGGGTCTGGGGGAGGGGGAAGAGGGGTTTGTTGCTTAATGCGTATAGAATTGTAGTTCTGTGCCATGAAAAAGTTAAGTTCTAGAGCTCTGAGTATGAATATTCTCACTACTGCTGAACTTTACACTTAAAAATGTTCAAAGTGGTACATTGTATGTTATACTTTTTTTTAAACCACAATTTTAAAAAAAACCCTCAGATTTCTGTAAGTACTCTTATCACTAAGTTTTATCTGTTCTCTGTTTGTCTCTTACACACAAAAGCACATACACACCCAAACACAAGTGAGCAACCAAATCTATGCTTTTCTACAAAACTGTAGATGATTTGTGGTTACCAGTGTGCAGTGAGTTTATTGGAGTGATATGATCGAAGGGAGGACTTTGGTTGGAATTTCAGTACATTACCGTTGAAGATGAAAGAGTAGCGGGTTTCCTAGGTCTGTATATTCTATCTAGAAGTGTTGCAACCCTCTCATTGTTTCAGATGT